>NC_037334.1:38760169-39402136 GCF_002263795.3 Bos taurus
AAAAAGTACTATAAATTATGTGTTATCATACCTGTGTTGTCTGCATTCTTTGCCCTTATCTTTCTCTCCATCTTTTACCTGTTTTTCTCTCTAATCACCCTAGGGGAAGAAGGGGCAGTGTTCCTCTGTATTAATTATTCAAATGTTAGTCATATGATTTCAGTGCCTATCTCTGTCCTGACTGCTTTTAGTACCACACTTCCACTTCAGACTTTAGTCTGTGTCTGTGGGGATGCCTGTTCTACCATGTGCAGCCACAAATTTCTCTGCTCCTAGCGCTGTGTGGGAACTGACCGACCTTGTTCCTGTCCTCCCAAACTGCAGGGGTATCTTCCACGTGTTGTTCTCATTCCTTGTTTATCTCTTCTCCAGTGCCCTTTGTTCTCCCCCCAAATTGCAGATATCTGTATTTTGGACTCTTTTCTAGAATGGCTTTCCTGTGTGCACACTGATACCCTCTGATTAACCCCTCCTGTAGTTTTGTTTGTATAATGGATGCTGAGTGAGCAGCAGGTAATAACAAGTATCCTGCTATCTTATACTTGTGTATTTGGTTGAGTTGCATTGTAAGCCCATTAAATTTGTGAAAATTCAGCTATATATTCAGAAAATTTTAAAAAAGGTTAGTGTGAATAAAAGTACCCATCATTCAGTCCAGTAAGTTCACAGTGGGTGTGAGAGGTTAGATGTGACCCTGCTGATACCCTTGGTCAGTCTCGGTTCCTTCAGGCTCTTCACAATGTGAACCTCTTACCAGGCCACAAGTAATTCTAGCATTAGTACCATTAAAATTCCTAAATAGAAGCCGGCTGCTTTATAATTTACTCAACCAAATTTAAGGAATAATAATCTCTTTCCAATATTAGATGAAAATCTATATTAATTAATCTCACTGATAGAAGATATATCATTCTGCAGTGGGAAATCTTCTTCAGTTTTGACAGTTTTAACTGAAGAATTATCACTTTGTACATTAATGGTAAGCCATTACCCCTACCCAGGGACAGTCTCGTATATTTCTGTAAAATTCTTCTGTTTGTTAGGCTTTCCCTAACACACTTTGATTTTGAATGTTTGTGTGATTTATTTGCTCTCAATTTTGATGAAATGCGCTTGTGAGAAAAAGGGGAATTTTTGTATGTTAAATTTGTAATTCTCCTATTAAAGTTGACATATTCCTGCTGTGTGCAGTATGTCATTCTCAGTAAGCTTGTAAGATTGTTATCTGCATTTAACAAATGGACTCTCAGGCTCAGCTCACCCAGCTAGACTGTGGTGTAACTGGGATGTAAAGCCAGGGCTTAGGTCTTGTTGTCTAGAGTTCCTAATACTATTCTGTATTGACTTGTCTCTCGAGTGCTGCCAGGTAAGATGTTCACTTTGGGACAGACGACAGACAGGCTTCCTTCACACTTAGCTTTCACGATGCCTGGCACATCAGTGCATAAATCGCATTTTGTTGTTTTTGGTAATAATACAATTTGAATCTGAATGGTTAGAAAAAAAATTCAAAACAACTTGGGTAACACCTCGATGGTAAAAATTGTTTTAAGTATTACTTGTTAGGTCATACTTGTTAGGTTTTTCTGTTGTTCAGTTACGTTAGTTGATTAATATTGTTATTAGATTAAAATTCATTAACATGTTATTAATATAGTGGGATTAAAGTTAATATGCCCCTTTTATTCCTCTTAAAAACTAACCTTGTTCTCTTGGTAGTCTGTATCTTTTGTGGTTAATACAGAACTGTTGTAATTAAAACTATTGATACTAATATTTTCATGGTCTCTTATGCAGGCACTGAACTTACCTTCAACTACAATCTAGAATGTCTTGGGAATGGAAAGACCGTTTGCAAATGTGGAGCCCCAAACTGCAGTGGCTTTTTGGGTGTAAGGCCAAAGGTACCTGTTAAACGTTTGCATCAAGGATAATGGTGTGGTCATTTCTCCTAACCTGTTGGCAGGACTGAGTATTTAAGAAGGTGTCTGTTTGAAATGATGACATTGAATATTTGTCATTAGGGACACTGGCAATTTAAGCCTTCTAATAACCAGTTTGGTACACTAGAGAAGGTCTTTGGGTATTGTTGAAGTGTTTTGAGTAATCTGACTTCTAATTAATGATACCTTTGAAGCTAAAAAAGATGTAAAATAGGAATCTATAAGGTAGGCTACTTCCCATATCTCTATTGCTCTTAGTCAGTCTTACATTTCCTAAGAAACTACTTAGATTCTCAGTCTCTCTTTGTGTCTTTCTTTTTAAAGATATTAGAGAATCTGATATTGAATTTAAGATTCTAAATGTAGTATAAGATTGTAGATAAACATAGGACCCTTATTTTTTTCTTAAGGACCTTTAATCTTTTTTTTTTTTTTTAACATTTTATTTTGTATTGAAGTATAGCTGAATAACAGTGTATACATACAAGAACCCTTAATCTTAACCATGTGCCATGTAACAGAGTATAAACTTTGTTGTATCTTATATCCTGTTTTTTTATGTATACGTTAACTGAATTATAATTCTGTGTTAAAAATTGTTGTTTATAATTCATAGATATTATTTTAAAATACTTTCTTGCTGTTACATTATTTATTAACCATCATTTTCAATGACTGTTAAAGTTTTTATATATTGAATGAACCATAATAGGTGACTATCTGGATGCTTCCTGAGTTACTCTTACCATAAGTAACAGCATGCTAAAAATTGAAGTTTAACTTTGATACAAAGTACACAGTGACTCCAATTGGGTATTTCTTATTATACGTCTTTGATAGTGAAGTCAACATTAAGAACTGAAAAGTGAAAATTAGCATGAAACTATTTAATAAAAGGATCATTTTGACCTATAATATATGAAGAACACCCAGTAATTATTCTTTTATCTATTAAATAAGAAAATGTATATTGGATTTTGTTTTTTGTTTTGTTGGTTGGTTAAATGGTCTTGTTTCTTAAGGTATTCAGTGGATTTAGTCCCTGTAAATTAAAATAGTAACAGAATTTAATGGTGTTTGGTGTACTTGGGATGTCTGTTTCTGTATCCTTAAGGTCTGTGTAGCACTTCACAGGTGAATCAGTGAGAGAGAAATTTGAGAACAGAAGTTTAGAAATGGGAGGAGATCACTGTGGGCTGGCAATAAACTGGATTGGTCCTGGATGTTTCTAGGCCAAGGTAAATAATGTGATAAAACCATGCAGTTTGGTGGCCGCATGTGGGCTGCAGGGAGCAC
Organism: Bos taurus; assembly: GCF_002263795.3. NCBI lineage: Eukaryota > Metazoa > Chordata > Mammalia > Artiodactyla > Bovidae > Bos > Bos taurus. Next base: position 38,763,409 of record NC_037334.1, read on the forward strand.
ACAGTAGACCTGCTGGCTGCTCCAGGGTCTGTCTTGGCAAGTGGTGGATACGAACCTAAATTGATGTAGATAAAAACGCAAAGACCACACACTAGTTTTCTGTGTCTTGCTGGAACATGGCTCATATGAAGAGCTCAGTGAAGGTTTGTTGAATAAATTTAGAAATGTGTGTGACCCAGAGAAGTCTCCCTTAGTTTTGAAATTAGACAAACTTAAGAATAAAAATAAAACATATCATTAAAGGATGATCTTTAATACCAGTCTTGTGTGTCAACATAAAGCAGCATATTTCTCTTTTATTGCACTCAGGTGGTAGGAGTAGTTGATGTCAGATACACTTAGTGCTACCATTTATTGGGTACCAATGATATGCCCTGTGCCTTTTTCTGCATTTTTTTATCTTCACAATAGTCTATGAGGACTGTCTTTCCAGAGGAGAGTCTGAAGCACAGAGAGATTAGTTAACCTGGTCAAGATCATACAACTAATGTGTCAACAATATTTGACCTCTAGAATCAACCCATTGCCACAGAGGAAAAGTCAAAGAAATTCAAGAAGAAGCAACAGGGGAAGCGCAGAACCCAGGGTGAAGTCACAAAGGAGCGAGAGGATGAATGTTTCAGCTGTGGGGATGCTGGCCAGCTCGTCTCTTGTAAGAAGCCAGGCTGCCCCAAAGTTTACCATGCAGACTGTCTCAATCTAACCAAGCGACCAGCAGGTTGGTGCCAAAATCCATTTAGAGTTCTCTTTGTTCTCCGCTAGAATTCTCAGAGCCCTTTGGTCTTCCCATGCATAATATTGAGGGGTGGTATGGTTCATGTTCTCACTATCAAAATAAATGACAACAAAGACTATAGAAAAGGGAACAGAAACTCATTTGCTCCATGAAGCATTTTACGTTAGTTTATCCTCCCACCAGCCCGTAAAGATGAGGCCTTTTTACCTTCCCATGTTCCAGATGAGGAAACTTGAGTCTTGACTTGTCACATTAAAGCGTATAGATGCAGGGACTGGCTTGAAGCCACAAGTTTTCTGACTTTAAGCCCACTACATCATGTTCACTCTCTAGAGAAAGAGATGCTGAGAAAGAGTGGAGCTTCTAGGTGATTATAGCCCCCTCTGGCTCACTTCCCTCTGAAAGAGATGCAGTTGTGTTAGTAAACACAGGAGAACCTATGCAAGCAGGTGTGGTACTCAGAAATATGTGGCTTGAAAAATTGTCACTGATCTTTGGATGATAATTTGACGTAAGAGGAGTTCAGGGATTTGGGTGTGTGCTATGTATTTTAAACAACAAAGGTGAGAAACTATTCTGGGTGACACGCACCATTAGCGGCCTGCTTCTGGGAACTGCAGAAAGAGAACTTTGGGTTGGGAGTGAGAGGAGTTTGTCTGAAAATTAGGTTTTCTTCAGTATGTGGTTGCCAGGATAATGAAATAATAGAAACTGAGATACCTTGGGGGCAAGGCCATAACACTGATTTCAGTGCCAGGAAATGGGGAATTGTTTCAGAAGCAATTACTCGGGGTCATAGCTGGCATGGGTTGTGATAGACCTCATCTTGCCAGTTCTAGAGCCAGCAGTGAACTCTAGCATAGTTCACTTGGAAGGAGCTGGGATGGAAACAGCTGTCCATGTCAGAGACTCTGGTATCATGAAATGAGGATAAAAGAGAACAGCTTAGGTTGGCTTTGGGTCTTTTCTGCTGATTCTTTGTAGACAACACAGATTAAATTTGTTCTAATTTCCAGTTTTAATGTTGAGCAGAGAGAAATCTCTTTCCATTGTTCACCGTGTGTATCTACTCCCTATTCCTAGTAACAATGAAGTAAGCAGTTTAATTGGCTGATGTTTTCCCCCTAGAGTTAAATATTTAAAGGCCACGTAGGACAAATGTAATTTTTAAATATAGAAAAGTAATATGTTCACATTCCATCTAAGGGGAGCTTTGGGTTTGGTTTTGTTGCTGTTTCTCTCCTTGTTGGAATTAGTCATAGAAATCAGGGCTTACTCCTTGGTGCTGGTTGTTTACCGACTGCTGCCTTCCGCAGAGAGCTTGTGCCTCTTGTCCATATCCCCTCCCTCAGGATCTCAGCTTTACTTTCTGCAAAACATGTAGAAACAACAGCCAAATATTAAGTCACAACTGAGTATCAATTAAAAACCAAGTCGGTTTTGTTTTGTTGTCCTTGTTTCTCTCCTTGTTGGAAGTAGTCATAGAAATCAAGGTTTACTCCTTCGCTATTGTTTACTCCTGCTTGGTTTTTAATTGATACTTAGTTGTGACAATATTTGGCTATTATTTGTACACATTTCGCAGAAAGTAAAGCCCAGATCCTGAGGGAGGGGATGTGGGCAAGGGGCACAAGCTCTCGGCAGGAGGCAGCAGTTTGCAATCACTCCTTTGACTTTGTTCCAGAGCCGTGGCCCATCTCAGGCATGTTTTGTTTTCCTTAAGTTTGTGTTTCACTTCTGTATTTTCAGGGAAATGGGAGTGTCCTTGGCATCAGTGTGACATATGCGGAAAGGAAGCAGCCTCCTTCTGTGAGATGTGTCCCAGCTCCTTCTGCAAGCAGCATCGGGAAGGGATGCTCTTCATCTCCAAACTGGATGGGCGCCTGTCTTGTACTGAGCATGATCCCTGTGGGCCCAACCCTCTGGAACCGGGGGAGATCCGTGAGTATGTACCTCCTCCAGTACCACTGCCTCCAGGCCCAAGCACTCACCTGGCAGAGCAATCATCAGGAGTGGCTGCTCAAGGGCCCAAGATGTCGGACAAGCCATCCGCTGACACCAACCCGTCGCTGTCGCTGTCCAAAAAAGCTCTGGCAGGGACTTGTCAGAGGCCCCCGCTGCCTGAAAGGCCTCCTGACAGAACTGACTCCAGGCCCCAGCCTGTAGATAGGGTCAGGGACCTTGCTGGGTCAGGGACCAAACCCCAATCATTGGTATCCAGCCAGAAGCCATTGGACAGGCCACCTGCAGTGGCAGGACCAAGACCCCAATTATCTGACAAACCCTCTCCCGTGACCGGCCCAAGCTCCTCACCCTCAGTCAGGTCTCAGCCACTGGAAAGACCTCTGGGGACAGCTGACCCAAGGCTGGATAAATCCATAGGTGCTGCCAGCCCAAGGCCCCAGTCACTGGAGAAAACCCCTGTCCCTACGGGCCTGAGACTTCCACCGCCAGAGAAACTGCTAGTCACCAGCGGTCCCAAACCCCAGACTTCAGACAGACCCCCTGACAAATCCCATGTCTCTTTGTCCCAGAGACTTCCACCTCCTGACAAAGTACTGTCAGCTGTGGTCCAGACCCTGGTAGCTAAAGAAAAAGCACTGAGGCCCGTGGACCAGAATACTCAGTCAAAAAATAGAGCTGCTTTGGTGATGGATCTCATAGACCTAACTCCTCGCCAGAAGGATCGGGCAGGTTCACCCCATGAGCTCACACCACAGGCTGATGAGAAGATGCCAGTGTTGGAGTCGAGCTCATGGCCTGCCAGCAAAGGTCTAGGACAGATACCACGAGCTGTTGAGAGAGGCAGTGTGTCAGATGCTGTCCTTCAGCCACTGGGCAAAGCAGCGGCCACTTCAGAACACTCCTGGCAAGCTGTTAAATCACTCACCCAGGCCAGACTTCTTTCTCAGCCCCCTGCCAAGGCTTTTTTATATGAGCCAGCAACTCAGGCCTCAGGAAGAGCACCTGCAGGGGCTGAACAGACCCCAGGGCCTCCCAGTCAAGCGCCAGGCCTGGTGAAGCAGGTGAAGCAGATGGCTGGGGGCCAGCAACTACCTGGACTTGCTGCCAAGAGTGGGCAGTCCTTCAGGCCTCTTGGGAAGTCGTCCCTTTCCACTGAAGAGAAGAAGCTGGCACCCACAGAGCAGAGTCCCTGGGCCCTGGGCAAGGCCTCGCCAGGGCCAGGGCTCTGGCCCATGGTGGCTGGACAGACACTGGCACAGTCTTGCTGGTCCTCCGGGAGCACACAGACACTGGCACAGACTTGCTGGTCTCTTGGAAGAGGGAAAGACCCTAAACCAGAGCAAAGTACACTTCCAGCTCTTAACCAGGCTCCTTCCAGTCACAAGTGTGCAGAGTCAGAACAGAAGTAACACCAGTAAATGCCACGTGACCAGACCAGCCACCCCCAGGGTTCTTGGGGAAGGGAAAAATCTTTTTCCCTCTTAAAAAGAACAGACCCCAACACTTTTCCACTGTTATTCTTTCCTTATATCCCAGCATTCAGAACTCTTGTGACATTAGCCAGTGGGGGGGCTTGTGGTTGTGTGAGCCATGTATGGAAGTCCAAGTGGGCCCCAGCCAAGGAAACAGACAGACGCGGGTCTCTTTCCCCCCGACCTTTACTCATGGTGAACTTGAAATAAAAAGTCCACTCTGGAGTCAAGCATGGGATTCAATTCCACTGGTCAGGTTGGAAGGTAGTAGGGCTCTCAAAGCTCTATCTAATCCTGCCAAGCCCCACTGAGGGTACCTGATGAATCCTTGGGAGGAACTAATACCCATTCAAGTCGGTGGTGATTTCTTGAACATCTGTGTGTGCTAGGTGTGGTACTAGTCACTGGCAGGAAATATAGAGATAAATAAGACCTGATCCCTGTGAGCCTAACATGCCTGCCTGGGTTCTCAGGTTGTTTTTAAAGAACCTTTGACCAGGAAATAAATAACAGGAAGTTTGAGGGGCCCTGGGGCTCTGGGCTCATTTTGTAATGTCCTTTGTGGCCCCAGAAGTGGTTGTTCTTGAGTGTCTCCTGGTCAGGTGTCCCTGTGTGCGTGTGCATGCATGCAAGCTCATGCAGAGGTCTCCTCTATAGGCAGGAGGGGGCTGCACCAAAGCCAAGGGCTGTGGCTAGGCAGCCGGTGCTGCCTCTGGCTGGGCTCTGCAGAGTCTAAAGATCTGTCCTTGGTGGAGCAGTTGGTTGAGGGGCTGGGCTCTATGAGGACACAGCTTTCCCTCGGTGTAAGAAGGCAATTGGCAAGCTTACCTTCCTTTTCTACAAACTTTCCTCCTTTTACATCAACTCACCCCAAGCCTGTCCCCCAAACACTCAGGTGCTTTCAGATTTCAGAGTCTCGGGCAGTAGATCTAGGGAATCTGGCAAACTCTGGGCTAGATCCACCACCAGCTCAGGAAGAATGCCAGATCCTGGCGAGAAATTACTTATCTTCTGATCCTTTGCCCTCCTACCTGAATGGAGGAGTCGTCATCTTCACTAGTGGATCCTATCACCCTCTCCCTGAGAAATGGTGTGTTCCGTGTTGAGAGCGCCTACCTGCTGACTTAGCCTAAGGGCAAGCCAGAACCCCTCCCCTATGACTGGCAAGATGGGGCGTACAGAGCAATGTCCAGCCTAAGAGATGACTCCTCATAACTGCTGATTATCTGTTACTGCTGCCCTGAGCTGGGGCCCAAGGGCTGGGAAATCTGTTGGTGCTACCCCGCCCTACCATTCACCCAGCTCACTGACTGCCAACAGGAAGTGCTGTTTGGCCAGTTCCTTCCCATTCACCCACCCCCTCGTCCCTAGACCAAACATGTTTACCTCTGCTTCGCCAATGCAGCCAGCAGCTTTAGCCAACAGGCCGTCTCCTGGCCCCAGTGTCTCCTGGCCATTTCTGTCTCTCAGTTATGGCTTTTATACCCTCAACAGGATTCTGTATTGTCCCAATTTCTTCCTCCTGAGTTTTTATTGAGGTTATTCCCGTCACTTCTAAGGAGGGAACAATAGTTGTTTTAGAAGCATTTGCGCTTTATATAAAGATTTTAAAAAGAATTTGCTTTTATTTCCCAAAGTCTGTCTCTGGGGTTGAGACATTTGAACTCAGGCAGAGACAAGAGGCTGGGCAGAGCTGCCCTGAGTTTAGGGGCCTATTCTTGCATCTCACTTAGACCTCAGACTCTCCTCTGTAAATTCCACCTGCCTAGTTCTCCCCTTTCATCCTCTCTCTTCCCACATCATCAGAGAGGAAAAGCTCTTTGTTTAAGAGGAAGAGAAAACAAAGCATCTTATTTTCTTTTAAAAAATTTTAAACCATGGAAAAGATATTTTTAAAGAAATCCACCCAAAACATTAAAGTTCATTATATTAAGTATTTATCATGTGTGAGAATAAGAAGTATATAACTGCAGCTAGTAGGTCCCTTTCCCTAATCTCTTAGGTTGTATGAGTAGGATCTGCTTGGTGCCAGTCCTGTGCCCTTTTTCTCCTGTCATCTGTAGTTGTGATCAGAAAAAGATAACTGCACTGCGCTGTCAGAATCTTTCCACTATGTTGTGTGTTCAATTACCGTAGCTCTTTGTTTCATGAAATAAACTGTGAATTTTTTTTGGGGGGGTGGGTATGCAGGCTATGTAAAATTTTTAAGAGGAGAAGTCTGATCATGAAGTAGCTTCTCTGATATAGGCTTTGGTAGGTAATTGACTTGACAGCCACTCTAGATGTCTCACAGGACAGGAAGGAGTGAGGGAAAGGTGGACCACTCTGTGGTTTTCAGTTTTCCATTCTCCATCATTCACTGGAAGCTTCCTTCCAGACCTGCCTAGTAAACAACTTCTGAACTGTGCTTGGATTGGGGGAGGCAGGGTAGCTCTTTAAATGGATGGACAGCCAGCCAGAGTTTTGGGGGGGCCATTGAAAGATTCTTAGATTGATTGGAAACTAGACATTCAACTCAGGCCCATGAATAGCATTGGATACTAGATTGTTGACATCATGAAAGCAGTCACTGTACAATTAGAAGCAGAGTCAGAAAGACTTTTGGAAAAAGAGACTCCTGCATTGAAAGGGGGGTGGTGACCTTGCCAGCCTTTGGGGATTTTCCTGGAGCCTGTACTGAGACCTTTTCTCCAGGGACTGTGAATTGGCAGTTAACAGGAAATCTTTACTCTTAGAAACTCCTGATCTTTGTGTAAGGTGGTATTTTGGCATTTGGCCAAGTGCTTATAAATCAGGATCTCAAAGAGTCTGCCTCTAAGCTGGTTCCCCAGGAAGCCTTTTTGAGGAGGAAGCCATAGCTTCCACAAGTAGCTGGAGAACTAATACCTCCCTTAGCCCTGTTCAGAAGAAAATTATGAAGACTTGAAATTTGTATTCAAAGCCTCATTTGCTTCTCTACTGGAGCAAACCCATTCTCATAGCAAAATAGTTGTTGCTACAACAGCATTTAAGTTTTTTTAAATGTCTGCTTCCCCCTGAAGTTACTAAGTTTGAAGTGATTTAAATCACTGTGTTGATACTCTTCTGAACAACTACCAAATCCACCTCTTTAGCATTGATATAAATAGTTGTTTTATTCTTTACATTCTCCACCCCACACTACAGTCAGGGCATGAAGTGCATCAGCGATCCTTTTCCAGGCTTGGCAGCATCTACTCACTGGAGCTGGACTCGCACGTTGCCTCATGAGAAACAGAGTGGCAGGAAGGAAGTTGGTCCTGGCAGCTTCCCCTGTGGAGAAGAATCAGGAGAGCACTAAACGTGGATGGATTTTATTTTATTTTTTGCATCAGCTCCTATAAAAAGTGGGTTTTCTCCAAGGCTTTTTGGGGGGGGATATCTTCATCCTCTTGGTATTTGTCAACCAGGAGGTCAGAGTTAGCCCAGTGTCCTCACCTCTCTGAGACCATACCAGGAAAGGAGGTGGGACAAGCCCCTGTTCCTCCTGAATAATGACTGGGCTGTTCCATGTGTCTGACATTCCAGATCATTTAGAGCTCAGTAGCTGCTGCATGAGACTTTCATTGACTGTGGCCCATTAGCTCTCAGCTGAGCTTCCTAGGGCTAGTGTAGCAGGGCCAGCGGTTGCTATAGTGTAAATTGAAAACAGAATAGGTAATTTGCTTTGTACACACACAAAAATGTAATGATGGTGCTAATTTCCTGGTAAAAATAAGCACTGCCAAGGGTTGAAGGACTGGTGACTTGAGAAACCTAGAATCCTGTTTGGGAGGAAGAGATCTCATGTCTTAGTTTCTTCGAGGTTCTGTTAGGAGAAGGTAGAGCCTTGGTGAGTCCTGCACCCGACCCTGGGGTGATCCAGTGCAGTCCAGAAGCGGAATACACGCTGTGTGCAGATGAGGGAATTCTTTGAGTTTCTCAGGGCTGGTGTTACCTTGTCCACAGCCTCCGTCCACACTGCCTGAACAGGTTGGTAGAGAGCTCCAGGTGTGGGATCTCCCTCAGATACCTTCTGCCCCACTACCTCTTCACTCTCATGGGAGCACCTCTATTGCTTATGAAGACTAAGGATATTATTTCTTAAGGAAGTGGAAAGAGTTTATTTTAATTAAAAATCCACAGCCTGGGCAGAAACATTTCCTATCAACATAAGCAAAAATAGCACATGTGGTCCCTTTTCTAGAGTTACTTTCCTGTGACTCTCAAAACATCAGGCTCTTTAGGGGCTTCAGGTATAACACCTTGGAAATCCAGCAAACCTTTGCAGATAAGAGGTGAGCCCAGGGAGCAGGAGCAGAAATGATTGGTTCTGGTGCTTTAGACTCGCAGGGTTGGGGCAGAGAACAGGCAGTCTCCAGGTCTGAGATGAGTGCTGCCTGTGTGCATGTAGGTGAGAGTGTTGAAGATGGGCGAGTGCAGCACACAGGAGCTCATGGAAGAGCAGCTTTCTAAGTCTTGGCAAAAAAAAAAAATAAGCTGACAATAAGAGATCTCTTTATATTTTTAAGGGGCAAAAGGGGGTGTCAGCTGAGGTCCATCACTCTTTTTGCCCCCCCTTCACCCCAATAGATTGTCAGCGGTAAGTGAAACTCTTAGTGAAAAAGAGGGGAGCCTGTGCTAGGAGTCCCCATAAACATGTACTGTAATTCTTTGTATATAGAAAAAAAATTACTGTAAAGTAAAGTTTAACTTTACTCTTATGGCCCTTGCCCTGTGTTTTGTTTTGTTGTCCGTGGGGAGATAGAGCCTAACAGGAGGGAGGGTGTGGCGTGAGAGCAGAAGCCAGACTCTGAGGTGGTTCCCAGATGGGGACATGGAGCTGAGCCCTTCCTCCAAGCCTCTCAGGGAAGTGGTGTGGGTTTCCTCCCAGTAGCCACTGCTGTCAGAATGTCTTTCTGCTGCTTTTGGGAGTGGCTGGTGTCAGTCTCAGTCCCTGCCCAGGAGGCCTCCATCACCCACACAAAGGAAGGGTTATTTTGAGGAATTGGTTTTTAAAAAGGAACTGGAACCAAAGCACTTTTCTGATTATGAGTCTAGCCATCTTGGCCAAGTTTTTAAAGAGGCAGGTGCTAAGCACTGCAGAAGACCCAGCCCAGGCCTAAAATGGGATAGTGAGGCAAAGAGGCTGAGCATCCCATGCCAGAAAGGCAGGGCTGCTATAATGCTTCCTTGTGAAAAGGAAAGGTCAGTCCTGTGGACAGTAACATCTGGTTCTTCTGAAGTATCTTGACAACCAAGGCCCAAAAATAATACTTTCAGGGAACCCTGGAAATCACTTCCCTTTTTGACTTTGTCCTGAACTTCCTGCCCCAGGAAAGAATAGGGGAAAACAAGCATTTAGTCCTGCAGTTAACATTTCAACCATACTCTTCATAGTCTTGAACTGGGTACTAGTCACCTCATTTTAAATGGAGAACACAGCCAAGTTTGAGTCCCTTTTCTGGGTAGCTGAGTTAGAGCCCAATCTGGATCTCTTAAGACCTTTCTAAGTCTTGCAGAACCTGTAATTTGTCTACTATTAAGCCACATTATAGCATGTTGCTGGGAAGCTTAGGCTCTGAGCCACAGGGATGACTCACAGACCTAGACGTGACAGAGGTGCAGTAGAGCCAGCCAGTCTGAGGCAGAAATGCTTGACCCTTTGATCTCTGGATACCACCTGAGTGCCTTTCAAGTTCTTAACACCAAGAAGGAACCGTGTGAACTTTGCACTGCCCCAACTCCAGCTTTTCACCCTATCTCTGCCCCCACCAAAGAACCCAGCAAAGGGCCCTTTTGCTTCTCCATTATCTCAGCTGCAACCCTAGGGTGAAGCCACTTGGTTTCAGGAAAATAAGACCTGAGAAGAACCCTGATTATAGGAAGTGAGGCCAACCAGTTGGCCCCAGAAAGTCCTAGGTGTCCTGACACCCAATCCAGACAGCAGGGAAAGGGGTTGAGTGTAATTCACAGTGCATTGATTTTATTTACAAATCAGAAGCCATTTAAATAATCTGTAGACACAACTGCTGTCCAGGGCAGAAGCCTGGGGTCCAAATCAGCCCTTACCCTCTTTGTGCCCATCAGTCAGCCCCAATGCTGTCTCCGCTCCATGGGCCAGCACAGGCAGGTGCCACCTCTGCTGCCATGGGAAACCAGGTAGCTCAGATGCTTGATCACCCAAGCCCGACAAGAGCTAGGGCCAGCTTCCCTGGGAGAATCCCCCCCAGGCCAAGTGAGTGGTGACTCAGTGATGACAACAGCTGTAGAAGTAGGGGTTTGCCTTCTGGCCCAGGTCCACGCCCTTGTCCTCTGTCAAAGAGAGAGGTGGTATAGCTCAACATACTGTTGGGGGGCGGGGGTCAGGTGCTATGGGCCTAAAGGGAGTCTCCACAGGAGCTAAGGAAGGACACACCTGTCATCACCTGGAAGGCGGCCACACTGACGTAATCCTCTGCGACTTTCTGGAAGAGCTCGTCTGGCAGGAAAAAGGGCGATCAGTGAGGACCAGATGCTAGGAGCCCAGGGATCACATAGTAACCCAGCCCTCTGGGCTTTTCTCTGCCTCCTTTGTTGCCCCTGTGTGCTCTGCTGTGAGGCCAAGGACAGCACTCACCCACACTCTGGCCTGTCTTGCTGGATGTTTCAAAGAGCTGAGCTTTGATATCTGTAAAGAGAAATGACTAAAGCCTCTTACCTGAGAATTAGGTGGGGACAGACTAGCAGTTCAGGGACTCTTCCGAACCCCACAGATGCAGGGAGGCGGAGAAAGTCTACTGTGGGGGATCTTGCCAAGGCAGCCTCCATTTTCTGTGACCCACCCAAGCCGCCACGTCCATCCCCACCCCACTCCCAACCCAAGGAGCAAAGGAGCAGCTACTGTCTGCATAATCCTGAACGTCGTGGAAGTCCACTCGTCGCCGCCGCCTGTCCTCCTCCAGCAGGTCACTCTTGGTGCCACACAAGTAGATCTGACAGCCCTGGAGCAGAAGACAAGGTCAGGGTCACTTCCCTTGGACCACCAGACCCCCAGCCCCTGCCTGGTCTGGTGAGGTCAGGCCACCTACCTCCTCTTGGTTGCGCAGTTCCTTCACCCAGAACTTTGCCCGTTCAAAGCTGCTGCTGTCTGTCAGGTCTTGGTGTGGAACACAGGAAACACAACCAAGGGTGAGGAGCTGTTCTGTAAGGCCAGCCTGGCACCCTCCCCTTCTTGTTTGAGGAACAGGCCCAAACTCTTCTTACCATAGCAGACGATGGCAGCCTTGGCGCCCCGATAGTAGATTCGGCTCATGGCCTCATAGCGCTCAGAGCCTGCTGTGTCCTGAAGGGCAGGGGGAGGCTCAGCCCTGGCCTGAGTTACGGAGCTATACTCCCCACGACCTCAAACTAATATGTCCTCCAGACCCCTATTTTTAAATTGGGGTCTAGAGAACAGAAACCTCCGTGAGCCCACAAGTCAGTACAAGGCAGGACCTACGCCTCCTCAAGAATGGGTTTTCCCAGATTATGTGCCCAGAGAACTTACCCAAATACCCAAAGTCACCGTCCGGTCTCCGACAGACATCACCTTGGCTACGAAGGCGGCCCCAATGGTCTGCAACCAAGGGGAAGCGATCAGAACCCCGCGTGTCGGCTAGCCCCACATCCCCCTCAACACCCGCGATGGGCCCCCTCGGGCGCACTCACATTCTGATAAGGCCCCACCAGGAAGCGGTCGTGCACGTATCGCTCCACCAGGCTCGTCTTGCCCACGTACTCCTTGCCCAACATCACCACCTTGACGTCCACGCGCTGCCCGCTCATGCTCCCGGGGCCGCCTCACCCGCGTCAGGGTCCTGAGCCGGGGCGCGAGGCAAACCGGGATCTCCGCTCCGACAGGCAGCGCCCTCAACCTCAGTACCCGACCCCAGGCGCCAATCTAAGGTTCCACACGCCGCAACGAGCTTGAGCGACGACAACGCCTCCGTCCGCCCCGGCTTTTAGGGCCCAGGAATTCTCCTAAGAGCCTGGGACCCGGGGCGGCCTGGGAGCGCGCGGGGCAGCGCCCTTAACGGCGCCGCACGCCGCCGCCCGACTTGCTAGCTCGCTCTGCCGTTCGCTCGCCCACCTAGCTTAGAGGCCGCGCCGGCACAGATTGCCCACCGAGCCAGGGGGCTCCTCCAACCCAGCTCCGGCCCGCAGCGCCGCGACTCCAGCGGTGGCGGGGGCGGGGAAGGGGAGAGGGGTGTAGGGGGAAGGAGAGTTTGGGGGCGGGGTCTTCGGGTCACGTGGGCAGGCACCGGAAGAGGTGGGTACTTCACTGCTGAGCCGGAAGTGGCGCGCGGCCCGATAATTCCTCATGGCGGCGGCTGCGGCGGCGGCGGCTGGTTGGGTGCGGCGCTGTAGCGATTGATCTGCTGCTAGCCTGGCGGCTGAGCGTCGAGCTCCAGCCCGGCCTCCGCGTGCCCCTCGGGCTCCGCACCCCTGATGCTGCTCGGGCGCTGAGCCCGCCCCGGCCGGGACGATGGTGAAGTATTTCCTGGGCCAGAGCGTGCTCCGGAGTTCCTGGGACCAAGTGTTCGCTGCCTTCTGGCAGCGGTACCCGAATCCCTATAGGTACGTGGTCCTGGGAAGAGCAACCCTCCCACCTCGCTGTTTGGAGATCGGAGTCTGGGGGCCGGGAAAGACTCGACTTCGAGTGGGGGGATCTCCAGAGCCTGGCCATGTTTAGGGCAGAAGAACCCTATCGGATAAGCGGCCGGACTAGGCCCGCAAGGTACTGGAAGGAGGCTGGGCCTGGGCAGTGGATTACTTGAAGCCCTAGTCTTAAGGTTCTCTCATCTCAGTGTGGTGAGACAGGAAGAGGAGGCAGCACAGGAATTGGGGAGGGATCTTGGGGTTGGAAGTCTGAGCACTTGCCTGCTTCTCTGCCCTTGACTGCTCTCCAGTGGTGCAATAAATCTGGAGGTCCATCCCTGCTGGAATGCCCAGGAATCCAGGTCAGCGAGGGGGCGGGAGTTGGAATTTGCCCTGGGAGAGGCTCAAGGGCTCCAGTTTAGGTCTGAGCCACAACCACAGCTTACTCTGAAAGTTTGGGAAAGGGCCTGGCCATTCTGAGCGTGGAGGCTCCAGATGGGAACCTCAGCAGGCAGTCTCCCAGGGTCAGGCTCCTGAGGGTGACCTTCACCCTGACACCTGCAGCAAACATGTCTTGACGGAAGACATAGTGCACAGAGAGGTGACCTCTGACCAGAAGCTCCTGTCCCGACGACTCCTGACCAAGACGAACAGGATGCCCCGCTGGGCTGAGCGACTGTTTCCTGCCAATGTTGCTCACTCAGTGTACATCCTGGAGGATTCTATTGTGGACCCACAAAACCAGACCATGACCACCTTCACCTGGAACATCAACCACGCCCGGCTGATGGTGAGACCCCTCTCACTTCCCCCCCCCGAAACTAGAGAGCTCTGGATACATGTGGCTAAGGAACCATGAGAGAGCTTCTATGGTTCAAGCAGATCTGTAGAGTGATGGCTCTAGAGTACAAACTCGGGTGGTCTTTCCAGCCGGTTACCTTCTCTAGGCCTGTCTTCTAACTTGTTCATACAGTGGAGAAGGAATACCTGTTTTCCACTTGTAAGTGCTAAATGCAGGGCACTCAAACTGTGCCTGGCAGGAGTATGGGTTGGGCCACAGGCGTCATGCTGAGAGGAGACAGTGGTTTTCAAACATCAAGCCTCCAGGGTACCTTGCAGGTACCTCAGAGGGGAGAGGACTGGGCCTGCCCCCTTCTCTGACAATCTAATGTAATGGATTTCTGCCTGAGATTTTAGGGCAAGGAGAGGGAAGTTCCACATACCTTTGATTTCTTGCTTAAAAAAAAAAAAGACTTGAAAACCCATGGTTTATTAGTTTAAGGAACATTTCATCTATGAGTACCTTGAAAGCTTTCAGGACACTTTTATTCTCTTTCTCTGTTAATCGGCACAGTAACACAGGGAAGTGGGTCTTACTCTATTGTGCAAAGAGAATAGTGAAGTTCAGGGAGGGGAAGTGTGCTGCAAAATCACAGAATGAGTCACCTTAGTGCTTTGCCCCAGAGTCATCTGAGGGCCCTATCTCTGTGTTTTGTAAATTACTAAGATAAGATCTCTGAGACCTTTCAATTCAGCTGTGACAGGTGTCTTTTTAAGTGTTTCTCTTGGATGTGCAGGTCCACTTTCTCCTCTCTGATAAGGATAGCTGTGGTAATTGCCAGATTTCCTTTTCTGTTTTTGGATTGCTGGCAGCTTAAGGGCCAAAGAGGGTGGTCATAGTGTTAGTTGCTCAGTGGTGATGGACAGGGAAGCCTGGTGTACTGCAGTCCATGGGGTCACAAAGAATCAGACACAACTGAACTCAATTGAACTGTGTCTCTTTACAACCTGATAGACTGTAGCCCACCATGCTCCTCTGGCCCTGAAATTCTCCAGGTAAGAATACTGGAGTGGGTTGCCATTTCCTTCTCCAGAGGATCTTCCTGACCCAGGGATCAAACCCAGGTCTCCCTCATTGCAGGCAGATTCTTTACCATCTGAGCCACAAGGGAAGCCCAAAATGGTTGGCAGGCAGGCTGAAAACACCACAGACATTTCTTGAGTTTATGTGCCTTTTAGTGTAAAGGGTCAGAGGAAAGAGAGTCATTTTGAGAGAGCAAAATGACTTTTTCTTTTTATCTTCCTACTCTCTTCCTGAAGTGCCATTTGAGACTGCAGTAAGGTAAGGGAAAGAATGCTTTCCTTCATGAAAAGAGGCAGGGGATCAAATTGATGTGTAACTTGGCCTAGTGAAGGACTCCCACGCGATTGTGGTTGACTTGCCTGCCTGCACAGGTGGTGGAGGAACGATGTGTTTACCGTGTGAACTCTGATAATAGCGGCTGGACCGAAATCCGCCGGGAAGCCTGGGTCTCCTCTAGCTTATTTGGTGTCTCCAGAGCTGTCCAGGTGAGCAGCGTTGGGGTGCTGGGGCCAAAGCCATTTATCATCGAGTCTGGGCTGGGGTTCCATGGGCAACTCTGAATCCTTCCCCTTGTCATTTTTTGCCAGGAATTTGGTCTCGCGCGGTTCAAAAGCAACGTGACCAAGACTATGAAGGGTTTTGAATACATCTTGGCCAAGCTGCAAGGTGAGGGCTCGGGACACAGAGGCTGTCAAGTCCTAACTGCCATGACTGGGCCAGAGGCTACTCTGAGCCCGCCCTCAACTCATCTGTACCCTGAGTATTTCCTTCAGAGCCTGGCCCCCAGGAGATAAATGTCCTGAGAAGTAATTTAGGTCGGTTTTCTTGGCATTCTCTAAAACCAGCCCCCACCCTTTGCTCCAGGTGAGGCCCCTCCCAAAACCCTTGTTGAAACAGCCAAGGAAGCCAAGGAGAAGGCCAAGGAGACGGCACTGGCAGCTACAGAGAAGGCCAAGGACCTTGCCAGCAAGGCAGCCACCAAGAAGCAGCAGCAGCAGCAGCAGTTCGTGTAGCCAGCCCAGGCCCTGAAGCAGCAGCCTAGCAGACTACCAGCTCCAGGCCCTGTGCCCCCTCCTCTTGTACTTTATTATTAAAAGCCAGCTTCTAGCCCTCTCGACTGTCTGGGTGGTGGGCTGAGGGTAGGTGCCCTGTTTGGCATCTCCAGCACAGCCAGCTGGTTACCCATATCTGAGCCGGGCTTCCTTACCCCTGCATCGGGTGGCTGAGGACAGAGGCACAGTGACTTGCCCACGGTCACCGCATCCAGGTGAAGTGGTCATGAATGCTAGACTGTAAGCTCCATGAGGGCAGGGACCGTTGTTTTATCCTCTGATGTGTCCCAAGTATCTGAAACAAAATCTTGCGTGTAACAGGCACTCAATAAATACTTGTTGAATTCAATCGGACCCAGCTCTGGAGTCAGAAAGCTTGAATCTTGACCCCACTTGTTTTCTGGCTTTGGCCCTCAGGCTGGTCACATCACTCGGCCTTGGTCCCACTGTTGAAGTGTAGACAGATGCCCTCCAAACTGTGGAGAGTAAAGGGGCGCTGCCCGGTGTGGTCAGTAGGGTTTGTGGTGGCTTTGAATCTCATTTCTTCTTTTCCAGTTTGTGGCTGGAAGTTCCCACATTTTCATCAGGCAAGACCATGGACAGGAAGTTAAGAAAGAGGCTTTTAATGAAAATACAGTATGCGTGGGGCAAAGGCCAGGGGCCCTTGTTTAGGAAGGAACATGAGGGCCCAAGAGGCTTCCTGCTGCCATGGGCAGCTGGGCCAAGTGCTATAAACATGCCTGGGAGGGTGGCCTGGGCCCAAGCTGCCTGCCCTGCAGGGCTCGGGGGGCCCAACACCCCTCTCCCAGGTGGGACTGCCAGCTGCCAGCAGCAGGGTACAAGGAGCACCTGCTCCCACACCAGGGTCCTTTGAGTCCATTCCAACAGTGACTCCAAGCAGCCCTGGAGGCTCTGTGAGGGCTCTGGCCTGATGGCACAGAGTGGGCTGAGGGCAGAGGCCGCTCTGGGCGGTGAGGGTCATAACCAGGCACTGCCACTGTGTGAGTAGCTGTGCTCCTGGCCTGCGCTGAAGCCCCGCAGCAGCTCAGCCTCACCTCCGAACACCAGGCTCTCCACGTCCACCTCCAGCTCCTCTGCACAGGGAGAGGACCAGTCAGGAGGCCTGGCCCACTCATCCCACCCGACCCCTCCACTCCAGGGCACTTACCTTGGTCTGAGTCGGAGCGCTCGGAGGAGAGGCCCGAGGAGTCCAGGCTGTCCGCCCGCAGGCGCTCCCGCTCGCCCACCGTGCCCAGCCCCCGGAGTTGCTCCAGCTGCCGCCGCAGGCTCTGCTGCTTGCTGCGCAGCTTCTCCTTGAGCTGCCGGGCCCGCTGCTCCTGCTCCTCCAGCTTCTGCAAATCCAGGGGAGCAAGGGGCTGGGCTCATGCACCGCTCGGCAGCAGACCAGTGATGTGACAGGCTCACTAGATGTGGGTGCCAGAGGGCTGCTCCCACATCCTGCAGGAAGCCAGGGCCTGCTGCCCTCCTATCTCACGTAAGTGGCCTGGGAGTTCTGTCTGGATGGTTGGGAGGGAGGGCTGCACAATCTCAAAGGCCCTCAGGGCTGTCAAGTGATGTGAAGGAGTGGAGTGTGCTGGTATCAGGCGATGGAGACGGGAGAGGGACTGAGGCACACCAGCAAGTGCATACTAGGGCTCGGAGGAGGTGTCCCAGTTACTGCCACGTGGAAACAAGCCCAGTGTTGCCAGATCTCCTAGGGCTTGTTTTTGTTTTGGCCACGCCACATAGCATGTGGGATCTTCATTCCCTGACCAGACATAGAACCTGCATCCACTATTTTTAGAAAGCTACAAATCCACCTGTCAATGCAGAAGACGTAGGGACGATCCCCTGGAGAAGGATATGGCTACCCATCCCAGTATTCTTGCCTGGGTAATCGCATGGGCAGAAGAGCCTGGCAGGCTACAGTCCATGAGGTTGCAAAGAGTCTGACACGACTGAGCAACTAAATGACAAGAAATTAAACAAAGGCTACCAGTTTGTAACTCCTCCTCAAGACCCCCCCAGGAACTCTAAGACTTCAGTATTTGTCCCCTCCTGCCGCCTCCATGCAAGCTCTGCCAGCCCTGAGATCCAGGGACTGGAGGGCCAAGGGTTCTCCCATCAGGCCCTCAGTGGGCAAAAACATGCATTCAGTCAACGAGAAGGGGAGAATTGGTTGAGAAGATATTTTAACTGGGTATAGACGTATGAATAAGCACTATCCAGGTAAAGATGGAGGAGGAAACATCCAGGCAGAGTGAAAACGGGAAGAGTATGGAGAGTTCAGCTTTTTAGAGGGACATGGGGCAAGATGAGACCAGAGGCAAGGCCTGTGTTGTGAAGGGCCTTGAGTTTCACAGGATGTAAAAAACTGAAAGTGTCCTGTCAGAAACCATGGAAGGTTTTCAGCAGGGGACAGACCTGGACAGATCTATGAGCAGCAAAGAACATTCTAGGGCAAGGTGGGGAGGACAGCCAGATGGAGGCAAAACAGGAAGCAGGGAGTCCAGAGAGGAGCAATCCCTAGGTCCCGCCCATGGGACAGCCAGCACCCAAGACACACATCCCTCAGAACCAAGTCAGGCAAACTCCACGTGAGACACTGGAGCCCACTTTCCAACCAGGGTGTTATTCAACCATAAGGCACTGTGAGGACAGTGCTAACAGTTTCCACACCATTTTATTTGCTGCGTAGCCCCTCCAGCCTTCTCTGCCACAGCTGCCTGTGCCCACAACAAGGCCTGGCAGAGCAGATGTGCACTTGTTGCAGAAAGGAATGCAAGTCAAGAGACACAGGCCTCAGTTCTGAATCTGCCTCTCATCAGCCCGCTGTGCCTCCATTTCTTCCTCTGTCAAAAGGGCCAGGAGGGCAGGAAAAGGCCTCCATTGTTTCCAAGTCGCTTCTAAGCGCCCCCACTCCGTGGTGATGCCTCGTCTTGAGTCAGCACATCCCACTCCCATCCACCAGGGGGCGCTGAGCTGAGCCCGGGAAGGACGGGTCACTGGCGTCCTCTCAACCCTTTTCCCCCTTCTGGCCTCTGGACCTGCCTCTCAAAGCAGGACAGGCCCCTCAGAACAGGAGGCCTTGAGGATGCAGGAGAGGAGGAGTGACAAACAGCCCTCTCCAGTCTGAGGGACCCTTATAGTGACCCATCACAGAATGTCCCCCATACAGAGGAGGAAATGAAGTCCAGAGAGGCTACCTAACTCGCTCCAGGTCTCACAGTTGGGATTCAAGTAATAATCGTTGTAATAACAAGTGAACATTTATTGGGAAAACTTACTTAAAGCCTCAGAACAATCCTCTTGGGTTACTTCCTGCTTTTCTTCCTACTTAAACTTGGAAACTAAAAGCACAGAGCCCACTGTCACACAGTTGGTCTGTTACATGAGACTTCGCTCCTAGTTCCTCACAGTCTCTCTCTATTACGCTTCTACCAGCATCCTGGCAAGCTGGCCCTGGGCCCCAGGGTAGTGTCTTACCTGGATGTGCATTCTGGCCCTGCGCAGAAGGCTCAGTGTGGTGTATCGGACACAGTCAGCCCCCAGGGGCATCTGCTGCTTCAGCTGCTCCAGGCACCGCTTCAGCTGGGCCCTCCTGCAGAGGGAGGGGTCTAGAGGGCAGTGCCAGCCCAGGCTCGCTGGCCAGATGAGGGATGGCAGGGGAAGGAAGGCCAGAGGGAGGCTGTTCCTGGGGACTGGTGCTCTCAGGGCAGGGTTGGGACTCACCTGCGCTTCTCCAGCTCGTTGTGCACAGACCTGCCAATGCCAGAGAGGATGGGGTGAGGGAGTGTCAGTTAGTGTCCACACCCTCAGTCCCAGAGTCCCCAGGGGCTCAAAATTCACTACAGATGTGTGCCCCAAACTAGCCCACTGTCAAACTAGCCCACTGTGGGAACCTTGTGCTGGCCTCAGACAGCTGAGTCCTAGGCAGAGGCAGAGATAGTAAGGAGGTCAAATGCTGAGAGAGGTCTGCCCAGGTGATGTGAGGTTCAAAGAGAGTCCCCTAGGCACAATCAGGAAGGGCTTCCTGAACACAAGTGACATTTGAGCTAAGCCCAGCCACACAAGTCACCCAAAAAGAGTAGTGGGGGGAGAGGCATTCAAATTGAGGGGGAACGCGTGTGCAAAGGGTTGAGAGGAGAGAAAAGAAGAATGCCTGTGAAGGAAAGCAAGTGGTTTGTTTTAGGAGTGTGAGTGGAAGCAGGACCCAGAACTATTATTCACAGTTCCAAACACATCAGAAGTGCTTGAGAAATAGTCCTTGAACGAAGTGTGTGTTCGGAGGATGGGGAAACGACAGGAGTCCGTTTGCCTCCAGAGCAAGGTACTTGGCCCAGAAGATGCAAGCAACAAGAAGGAAGTGGGCAGTGGAGAGACCCGATGAAGAACGGCGCCCATCCCCCTACTCCCCGCTGCCCCCGGCCCTCCTCACCGCCCACTGTCCAGCGCGCCAGGAGCTTGGGGAGACCGCTTCCTCCTCCTGTGGACTGGACCTGGACTCCGGTGAGGGCACAGGGACGCATAGCCATGCTCGGCCTCTGCCAGAGAGAGACCCCGCCAGCGTCAGGCTGGTCCCAGCGGGCGCCCCAGGCACGGCACCGTCAGAAAGGGATTTGGGGCTACAGGACCATTTCCCCAACCCCTCCAGCCCACTGCCCGCGGACCCCTCTTAAATTGAGCGCAGCGGTGCCGCAGGACTACTGCCCTAAAGCCATGCATTCTTCAAGTCGGGAGTCAAGCCCAGCCCAGGCCAGTGTCAGCGAGGTCGCCGCCTGGAGTCCGATCAAAGGTTCTTCCTCACCTCTCTCGCGGCGCTCCAGGAACTCCGCCGCCTGCAGCAAGACTTGGATGTTGCTGGCCACCGGTTCCATGTCGGCGACAGCCGGAGGCGGGCGGGCCTGGGGTGCAGACCAGAGCAGCGGCGGCACCACTTTTGTTACAATGTAACTGACACGGGGCAACAAACACAGGCGCCGGGCCCGCCCCCAAGACGCCCCGCCCCGGGACAGCCTAGCTCTTGGCCCCGCCCTCCTGGAACGCGCCCTGGAACCGCAGCCCACCCTCCGCCCACCTGCCCGGCCCCTAGGACTCCGGTAGGGCTTCCACCAACGTCGGCTTTAGGCCCGGCCCTCGGGCGAACGCCCGGGCTGGAGTTGGGGTGCCGCGTCTTGCCGCTTCGCTCAGCGACCCCGCGCCGATCATTTGGTGTTTCTGGGCCTCAGTCTCCAACCCAGTACTGGTGACCAAAAGCCCGCACGCTGAATGGTGCTCTGGGGGCGGGTGGTCCACCCGAGGCCCCGGGCTCTGCCGCTGCACGTGGGCGCCGCGGAGGCGGGGCCGGCTGACACCCTCGCCCATTTGCTCTCCACCGCTTGTGGCTCGCTGACGTCACCTTGTGGGCGGAGCAGGAGGGCCTCTGAGGCACTATTGGCTGCGCGCGGCTCCTCCCTCTCCCGCCGCTGGTCAACAAGTTCGGGCGGGAAAAGGAGCAGGTTTCAAATTTGAAAACCCCGGCGGTGGGGGCGGGGTTAAGCGGGCGTGGTGGGGGGGGAATGGGGCCGCAGTGCGCAAGCGCCGGGGGAGGGGGCGCGGATCTGGCTCGGGCGCTAGAGGGTTAGTATCCTTGCAGGCTTGCCCTCTGCCCCCGTAGCTCTTCGCTGAGCTTCAGCTTCCTACTGTGGCGAATGGGAATAGTCTCCCGGCTTCTCCTCATCTGCAGGGAAGCTGTTGTTGCTACGAAAACGTCAGAAGGGTACCGATTTATGAGAACCAGATGGCTAGAGTCCTGGGTTCTGGAGCCATCAGAGTTGAGTTCTCTCACCTTTACTTCTCAGCTGTGTGGCTCGGGAAGTGCCCTCTTTCCTGTAAGTTCGGGAAGCCCTGCGAAACCGTTGTCGTTGAAGACCCGGGCACTGAAGGATCAGAGCCGTGCGCAGTTTGTAGGAGCTGCTGATTTTGTAACCGGACACAGGCTTCTTCCTCCCACAGAGCCCATAGTTGCCTTACCCAGAGTCAATGAGCCCTTCTTTGACTTGACTGTCTAGCCTCTAGAAGGAGATGATGCAGTGACTTCTAGGGGCAGCACCGCCCCTGCGGAGACAGTGACAGTCTAAGGGTGGAGCCCGGAAGATGAAAGCAGCTGTTACAGAGTTGAGCATTACTGTTAGGCTGGGGCTGAATCTATGGCCCGGAAATGGAGAGGAGGGAGGAGGAACTAGATTCTTTATAGACAGCCCTGGGTAAACACATGGCACACGGCAGTCCGTCCTCTCAGTTCTTTGGACAAAACCTTTGAGTTTCTCTAGGAGTCACTTCTAGAGGAATCACTGACATGCTCAGCCAAGAACTGCTGCCTGGGACTATCCACCCTTTCACCCACCCGTTCACTCATGAAATATTTGCTGAGAACTTTCAGGACCCTAGGCAATGTGCTGGGGGCTGGAGAACACAAGGTTGGACAGAACCAGACAGGGTCCTTCCCTCTGACAAGCTCTTGCATGAGGGAGACTGACATAGTAATCACACAGTAAAGATACACTGTGACAGGTCCACATAGGAAAAGACACAATGTAAGGGCATTTCCTAAAGGAGCATTTGACCTAATCAGAGAGGTCAAAGGTTTTTCTGGGGCAGGGATGAGTAGGTGTTATCTACGTATAGGAGGAATGTATGAGAATTCCAGACACACTAATAGCAGGTGCAGAGGCCCTGGGACTGAAAGGATGTATGCAGATGGAAAGAAGGTCAATGTGGCCAGCATAGAGAGATCAAAGATAATGGTGCAGGTTGACACTGGAGAGGCTTGCAGGGCCCAGAAGAGACTGAAGCGTTCCCCAAACCCCCACCCCCAATTAATTTTGTCCACAGAAAAGAGTTACAAGACGTGTGAATGAATTTCCCATTTTATTTCACTAAAGTCAGCACCCACACAGTGTAGGCACAAACCAGCTAGTAAGATATCTGGGTCCCAGGTGGCCCAGCCTTGGGCGGGGAGAGCTGTGAAGGATAAGAGCTCCCAGCAGCAGGAGGGAGCTCTTAAAGAGTTGTACTGTGTGCTTAGTCGTGTCCAACTCTGGGACCCCATGGACTGTAGCCCGCCAGGCTCCTCTGTCCATGAGGATTCTCCAAGCAAGAATACTAGAGTGGGTTGCCATGCCCTCCTCCAGGGGATGTTCCCACTCAGGGATTTAACCCAGGTCTCCCACATTGCAGGCAGATTCTTTACCATCTGAGCCACTAGGGACGCCCAAGAATATTGGCATGGGTAGCCTGTCCTGTCTCCAGAGGATCTTCCTGACCCAGGAATCAAACCAGGGTCTCCTGCATTGCAGGCGGATTCTTTACCAGCTGAGCTACCAGGGAAGCTCAGAGTTAGGGCTGCTCCAACTGGAGGTTGTGGAAGTGAGGCAGAAGCTGCAAAGCAGACTTGAGTAAACATGTCAAGGAGTTTGGACTTCATCCTAGAAGGGTAGGCTTTGAGCTAGGGAACAACATGGCCCTCAGGCCTCCCAGGGCCACTAACTAGAAGAGCAGGAAACAATCCTTCCCAGGGAGCAGGGCAAGCAGGGGAGGACAGGGCGCCTGCCCCAAACCTTTGGATGCCCTTCTGGGCCCTTTTAAGGCAACGCTAGCACTAGTCTCATCTGGGCACAGTGCTGGGCAGAGGCCTCCAGTGGTCCTGCCCTTTCAGCAGTGACTGGTCTTAGAGCCTCTTCCCCAGACCCCCAGGTCCTGCCGAGCTCAGCCTGCACACTGAAGGCGTATGGCCTCCCCACCCCTCAGCCCTTACTGCCCACACTTCAGTACAGATTCTGTCCGAAACCAGTGTCCTCTGGGCTCCAAGGGGCAGAGCCTGCATCTGTGCCCTGAGTGGGAGGGGAGAAGGGGACCCCCACCCTGCTGCCTTGGCCCAGTCAGGACATCTGGAAGAGGGCAGCTTTCAGGGCCTCAGCCCCGGGCTCACCATGCTCTCTCACGCTATGGACAGGATGCCTGAGGAGACAGCTCCTGCCGTTCCCCCAGGACCCTCTAACCTCCTTCCCTGCAGGTGAGAGTAATAGTGGGGGCAGGGGAGACGGTTGGGACAGTACCGGAGCTGAGGCCTGGCTCAGACCCGGGACCCTGCCCAGCCTCTTCTCTATGCTCCCTGTCCCAGCCTCTCCCAGTTCACTCACCTCCCCTCTTCCCAGAGAGTAGCATTCCATGGTCACTGAGCTAACCAGGCCGTGTCCCTGCTGAAAGTCCCTCCAAGACTCCTGAGGACAAGTTCAAGCTAGCTGTGCCTTCCTTCTGACCTGTCAGGCCACATGCACTGCCCTTGCCCCACTTCCCTAACCCTGCTAGTTTGGCTTACATGTCACTTCCTCCAGGAAGTCCTCAGGCCTCCATTTTTCTGAAAACAGCAGAGCATCCTTCTGAAAACAGCAGTGGCTCTGTGTCCCTCAGGGTCAGCCTTCTCTATCTGCCTATGAGCACAGCAATAGAGGAAGCCTGTACTAAGAAAGGGGTTTGGCCAAGCTGTCGTGGGGGAGGGGACAGCAGACCGTGGTGGGCCTGGGTCTCTATGTACGCAGGAGGCCAGTGGCATAGCAGTCAACAGGCCCCCAACTTGGAGGCCACGGCCGGAATGCCACTCCAGGCATGTTGTCAGGAGCTGCACAACACAGTGACTGATGGTCAGGAAGGCTCTGCTCCCTCTGCAAGTGCAGGGGAACAGGTTGTGAGGCCAGGCCTGGCTAGACTACGTCTCAGAAGCCGCTGACAGTCCTGGTTATCTGGGTGGGGTCGCCGGGAAAAGGCCTTTATAAGACCTGTAGTATGTCCACATTTTTATTCCTGATATAGGTAGATTCCCCACCACCACCCTTGATAAGTTTTGCTGGGAGTGTACCAATTTTGTTAATTTTTTTTAAACAATCAACTTTGGATTTCTTTTGCTCCTTTGTTATCAGGTTTCTTAATATGGAAATGTGCATAATTCGCTTTCTTCCTTTCTTCTTTTCTGCACCTGCTTTATCTCCATCCCACAACCTTTAAGGTGTTGTTTTTGTTTTGTTTTTCATTCACATAGAGATATTTTTAGAAATTTTCTTTGACCTGAGGCCTGTGGGTAACCTGAAGTGTTTTCCATAATGTCCAATACTTGGGAATTTCTAGATGTCTTTTTATTATTGGCTTGTAATTTAATTCTATGGTGGTCAGAAAATATACTCTTATGATTTGATCATTTGATTAATCAAATTTATCAAAGCCTGTGTGTTCCAGTATATGATCTGTCTTGATGA
Source organism: Bos taurus (assembly GCF_002263795.3). NCBI lineage: Eukaryota > Metazoa > Chordata > Mammalia > Artiodactyla > Bovidae > Bos > Bos taurus. Next base: position 38,788,404 of record NC_037334.1, read on the forward strand.
ATGTTTTATACGCATGTAAAATAACATGCGTCCTCCAGGTGTTACCTGCAGTGTTCTAAAAGCATCAGAGTAAGTTGGTTGATTGTGTTGTATAAAAAAAAAATTTATATCCTTACTGATCTTTTTTGTCTACTAGTTCTATCAATTAGTAGAAGATAAGTGTTAAAATCTCCAAATTTAATTGTGAAATTGTCTATCACATTTTACTTTATATATTGTGAAACTCTAGGTGCATATAGATTCATGATTGTTTTATCTTCTTGTTGACTTCATTATTTTTGCATTCTGAAATATCCCTCTTTATCTTTGACAATCTTTTCTTTAACACTGCTTTGATATTAATATAGTCACAAGAGTTCCTTTTGATTAGTGCTCTCATTGCGTGTTTTTTCCCATCTTTTTTACTTTTTACCTAACAGTGTCTCAGTATTTAACATGTTTATCCTACAAATAGCATATGACTGGGGAGTTTTCCCCTGTGGGCTGATAATCTCTGCCTTTAAATTGTGTTTAATACAATTATTTTGACATAGTTGATTTTAAGGTCTATCATCTTGATTTTTATTTTACATTTGTCCCATCTGTCCTTTTTCACTTTTCCCTCCTTTTCTGACTTAATTTGGATTATTTGAGTCTTTGTCAGCCTTGCATTGGCTTATCATTTCCTCTTTCAAGTGGTCTCTTAAGTATTCACTTTAAGAACTGTAATAACAAATGTCTTTAAATTAGCACAGTCCACTCTGAATCAATATTATACAATTTAAAATATAAGGTAAGAAACATATATCATTATGCTTCATGTACTCTCATCCTTTTTACTACTATCATTATATATTTTATTTCTATATGTATTAAAATTCCTAGAATACATTGCTACAATCTTGCTTTAAACAGTCAATTGACTTTTTAAAAATTAAGAACAAATAATCTTTTATATTTCACCATACTTTTGCCATTTCCAACATTCCTCATTCTGTGCTATAGAGCTGGGTTTTATTGGTACCATCTTACTTCAGCCAAAGGAGCTGCCTTTGGCCTTCCTTGCAGTGCGGGTCTTTTAACAACACATTCTACCAGCTTTTCACTGACCTAGAGCCAGACATCCTGGAATGTGAAGTCAAGTGGGCCTTAGAAAGCATCACTACGAACAAAGCTAGTGGAGGTGATGGAATTCCAGTTGAGCTATTCCAAATCCTGAAAGATGATGCTGTGAAAGTGCTGCACTCAATATGCCAGCAAATCTGGAAAACTCAGCAGTGGCCACAGGACTGGAAAAGGTCAGTTTTCATTCCAATCCCAAAGAAAGGCAATGCCAAAGAATGCTCAAACTACCGCACAATTGCACTCATCTCACATGCTAGTAAAGTAATGCTCAAAATTCTCCAAGCCAGGCTTCAGCAATATGTGATCCGTGAACTTCCTGATGTTCAAGCTGGTTTTAGAAAAGGCAGAGGAACCAGAGATCAAATTGCCAACATCCGCTGGATCATCGAAAAAGCAAGAGAGTTCTAGAAAAACATCTATTTCTGCTTTATTGACTATGCCAAAGCCTTTGACTGTGTGGATCACAATAAACTGTGGAAAATTCTGAAAGAGATGGGAATACCAGACAACTTGATCTGCCTCTTGAGAAATTTGTATGCAGGTCAGGAAGCAACAGTTAGAACTGGACAGGGAACAACAGACTGGTTCCAAATAGGAAAAGGAGTACGTCAGGGCTGTATATTGTCACCCTGCTTCTTTAACTTATACGCAGAGTACATCATGAGAAACGCTGGACTGGAAGAAGCACAAGCTGGAATCAAGATTGCCGGGAGAAATATCAATAACCTCAGATATGCAGATGACACCACCCTTATGGCAGAAAGTGAAGAGGAACTCAAAAGCCTCTTGATGAAAGTGAAAGTGGAGAGTGAAAAAGTTGGCTTAAAGCTCAACATTCAGAAAACGAAGATCATGGCATCCGGTCCCATCACTTCATGGGAAATAGATGGGAAAACAGTGGAAACAGTGTCAGACTTTATTTTTTGGGCTCCAAAATCACTGCAGATGGTGACTGCAGCCATGAAATTAAAAGACGCTTACTCCTTGGAAGGAAAGTTATGACCAATCTAGATAGCATATTGAAAAGCAGAGACATTACTTTGCCAACAAAGGTTCGTCTAGTCAAGGCTATGGTTTTTCCTGTGGTCATGTATGAATGTGAGAGTTGGACTGTGAAGAAGGCTGAGAGCCCAAGAATTGATATTTTTGAACTGTGGTATTACAGAAGACTCTTGAGAGTCCCTTGGACTGCAAGGATATCCAACCAGTCCATTCTGAAGGAGATCAGCCCTGGGATTTCTTTGGAAGGAATGATGCTAAAGCTGAAACTCCAGTACTTTGGCCACCTCATGCGAAGAGTTGACTCATTGGAAAAGACTCTGATGCTGGGAGAGACTGGGGGCAGGAGGAGAAGGGGACGACAGAGGATGAGAGGGCTGGATGGCATCACTGAGTCGATGGACGTGAGTCTGGGTGAACTCCGGGAGCTGGTGATGGACAGGGAGGCCTGGTGTGCTGTGATTCAAGGGGTCGCAAAGAGTCGGACATGACTGAGCGACTGAACTGAACTGAACTGAACCAGCTTTTCTTCACTGAAAATGTATTTATTTCATCTTCATTTCTGTAGCATATTTACACTACCTATAAGATTCTAGGTTGACTGCCTTTCAGCACTTTAATTATGTTACTGGTTTGCCTTCTGACTAGTATTTCTTTTCCATGTCAGCCGGAATTCTTAGCACTTCCCGCTGTGTGTAATGTATTTATTTCCTCTATTCCAATTTTTTTCTTTTTTTCAGTTATTGGCTCTGGTAGCTCAGATGGTAAAGAATCCACCTGCAATGTCAGAGACCTGGGTTGGGAAGATCCTCTGGAGAAAGGAATGGCTACTCACTCCAGTATTCTTGCCTGGATAATCTCATGGACAGAGGAGCTTGGCAGGCCACAGTCCATGAGGTCACAAAGAGTTCATCAAGACTGAACAACTTTCACTCTCGTTTTCATTGGCTATGACACCCATGCATGTGGTTTTCTTTGAGTTTGCCTTGCTTGCTGTGTTTTAAGCATCTGGAATGTTTTTCAGTCTTTAGTTCTTCAGATATTTTTCTCCACCTCTCTTGTCCCTCCCCTCTCTTAATCTGATCTCAATTTCATGTATGTTTCCCAGTTTCATAATATATCAAGGGGAATTGATGCTGTTAATTTTTTTTTATTTTTTTAAATTGAAGGCTAATTCTTTACAATACAGCATTCTTAATGTGTGTGTGTGTGTGTGTGTGTGTGTGTTTTACTCTCTCTGCTTCACTGTGGATAAGTTCTATTTACTTGGCTTCAAGTTTGCTTACTCTTTCTTCTGTAACATCTAATTTGGCATTTAGCCCACCCATTGTAGTTTTTACTTCAGCTACTGTATTTTTCAGATCTAGAATTTTCACTTAGTCCTTTATGTAAAGTTTTCTACCCATATCCCAGAATATCACATTACCCATGTGTTATGGACTTCTATAGCACATATTATAACTGAGTGGCCTACAACAATAGAAATTTGTTCTCTGACAGTTCTGGAGAAGTCCAAACTCCAGGTGTCAGCAGGGTTGGTTCCCTCCTGAGGGTCCCAGACTGACCTCATTTTATAACTATATCTGTAAGGATCCTATTTCCAAATTAGGTCACATTTGAAGTTCTGGGTGAACATGAGTTTTTGAGGGACACTATCCAACTTATTATTACCCCTTCTCTATCCCAATTATTCTTTTGCTATTAATTAGTTTATATATTTATAATAGTTGTTGCATGTCCTTGCCTGCTAATTCCAATAACTTAGGGTTTTATTTTTGGGAGGGGGGCTTCCATTGACTATATTTTCTTTATTATAAAGCATATTTTCTTGCTTCTTCTCATGCCTTATAATTTTTTACTGATTCTAGTATATAAAAAGTGAGAGAAATATAATGGAGTATAACCATATCAAAGTATATATTGGGGGTTTTTTTCAATTTATTTATTTTTTGGCTGTGCTGGCTCTTCGCTGCTGCTCACGGCCTTTCTCTAGTTGTGTGAGTGAGGGCCGCTCTCACCACTGCGGTGTGCAGGCTTCTCACTGGAGTGGCTTCTCTAGGTGCACAGGCTTCCGGAGCTGCGGCTCCTGGGCTCTAGAGCACTGACTCAGTAATTGGGCCACACAGGTCTTAGTTGTGCCGTGGCATGTGGAATCCTCCCTGAGCAGGGATTGAACCCGTGTCCCCTGCACTGGCAGATGGATTCCCATCCACTGTACCACCAGGGAAGTCCTATATTATTTTGTTTTGTTTACTTTCTTAAGAGTGCAAGTCCTTACCTGTTTGGCAGTTAGAGGGAGAGGCTCATCATTCAGATTCCTACTAAGCTTTGTGAGAAGATTAACAAACGGTACAGGTTAGAGATGAGAAGGATCACACTCACATGAGACCACCATCACTTCAGACCCTAACTGCAAATTCAGCGGTTTCACCAAAGCACTGTTGGGAGTGGCAATTTTCAAGGACTCACAGAACCTGCTCAAAGCTATTATACTCCCTATATACACTGTATTATACAGTTTCTTACAGAGAAGGGATACAAATTAAGATATAAAGTGAAGAAGTTCATGAGTCTACGGAAGTGGGAATGTGGGACGTCTGCTCCTCTCTGTGTAGCCAGGACATACACAGTGTACTGTGCACTCGGGAGGCTGTTCTGAGTTACTCAGGCAAGACATTGATTGGTTGATCTCAGTCTGCAGATCAACTGACACTTTGTGACCCTAAATCACCTGTGCGGTTTTTCTGGTGTGAGTAGTCCCCACCCTGAGGTGTGGTCAGCACCCACCCTAAATCAGGTCTTTTTCTCTGGCTGGCCCAACTCGCCTTGGAAGAAAAGCTACGACCAACCTACACAGCATATTAAAATCAGAGACATTACTTTGCCAACAAAGGTCTGTCTAGTCAAAGCTATGGTTTTTCCAGCAGTCATGTACAGAGTGAGAGTTGGATACAAAGAAAGCTGAGTGCCAAAGAACTGATGCTTTTGAACTGTGGTGTTGGAGAAGACTCTTGAGAGTCCCTTGGACTACAAGGAGATCCAACCAGTTAATCCTAAAAGAAATCAATCCTGAATATTCACTGAAAGGACTCATGCTGAAGCTGAAACTCCAATACTTTGGCCACCTGATGTGAAGAACTGACTCATTTGAAAAGACCCTGATGCTGGGAAAGAATAAAGGCAGGAGGAGAAGGGGATGACAGAAGATGAGATGGTTGGATGGCATCACCAACTCTATGGACATGGGTTTGAGCAAGCTCTGGGAGTTGGTGATGGACAGGGAAGCCTGGCGTGCTGCAATCCGTGGGGGTCGCAAAAAGTCAGACACGACTGAGCGACTGAACTGAACTGAGCCCAACACTCCCAGAAAATAAAGCATAATTTAGGGAAAACAAAGGTGTCTCCCAGGACCTGAGGGCAAAAGCCAGACCTCTTTTGGGACAGTTAAATTCTTTAAGACACAGGACAACCTTTGCCTGTGGCCAAGCCTCTGACAGCAAAATGATCATACTGCCTAACAGCTGGGGGACAAGTGTTGAGGTTGTTGCTCTTGTTCACTCACTAAGTCATGTCCAATGATGTGCAACCCTGTGGACTGCAGCACGCCAGGCTTCCCTGTCCTCCATTATCTCCCAGAGTCTGCTCAAATTTGTGTTCACTGAGTTGGTGATGCTATCTAAACATCTCATCCTCTGATGCCCTCTTCTCCTTTTGCCCTCAATCTTTCCCAGCATCAGGGTCTTTTCCATTAAGTCTGTTCTTTGCATCAGGTGGCCAAAGTATTAAGCTTCACTTTCAGCATCAGTCCTTCCAACGAATATTCAGGGTTGATTTCCCTGATAATTGACTGGTTTGGTCTCCTTGCTGTCCAAGGGACTCTTAAGAGTTTTCTCCAGCACCACAATTCGAAAGTATCAATTCTTCGGTGCTCAGCCTTCTTTATAGTCCAACCCACACATCCATACATGACTACTGGAAAAACCATAGCTTTGACTAGACGGACCTTTGTTGGCACAGTGATGTCTTTGCTTCTTAATATGCCATCTAGGTTTATCATAGCTTTCCTTCCAAGGAAGCAAACACGGTTTAATTTCACAGCTGCAGTCACCATCTGCAGTAATTTTGGAGCCCAAGAAAATAAAATCTGTCACTGCTTCCATTTTCCCCCCTTCTATTTGCCATGAAGCAATGGATCTGATGCCATGATCTTAGTTTTCTGAATGTTGAGTTTCAAAAAAGTTTTTTCACCCACTTCTTTCACCCTCATCAAGAGGCTCTTTAGTTCCTCTTCATTTTCTGCCAGTAGAGTGGTTTCATCTGCATATCTGAGGTTGTTGATATCTCTCCCAGCAATCTTGATTCCAGCTTGTGCTTCATCTAACCTGGCATTTTGCATGATGTCCTCTGCATAGCAGGGTGACAATATACAGCCTTGTTGTACTCCTTTCCCAGTTTTGAACCAGTCAGTTGTTCCATGTCCAGTTCTAACTGTTGCTCCCTGACCTGAGTACAGGGTCAAGTGTCCCTGTCAGAGTAGGGATAAACAAACAGCTCATCTGTCCTACAAGCATTTTCATATTTTTGTACTAACTCAATTGTTCATTGTCCCCTTTGTATCTTATGATAAAGTTGTACAGAACTATTTACCTTAGAAATTAGCTAATAATTAGGTAAATCCAGTTCTTCCTGAGACCAGTCATTTTCCACCTATTTGACTTCCTCAAGGGGCTTTAACTGAATTTCCCCAATACATGTGACTATGAATATAAGTATTATAACAAGGCCAGTGTTGCACACTATCGTGGTGTGGCAGCAGACATATCCTGAAAAACCTCTGGCACATGACCAGAGTCCCACTCAGCCAGTGAGAATTAGTTCAGTGATGGAAATGTCTCCCAGAGTGATGGATGTCATTCAGGCTGGCGACTTCCATTCAATTGTTGCAGGCTGTAAAAGCAGGAGTGGTCTCAGCAACATGTCATCATCCTTTCAGGAATCTGGTATAACTGAGCTAAGAGACAATAACATCTTTCTCTGAGCCTCTCTTGAGGTACCAATGTAAACTGCATAAATCATTAAACTTTATGTTCAGCTACCATTCCTCACAGGCTTTCCTGGTGGCTCAGATGGTAAAGAACCTGCCTGCAATGCAGGAGGTCTAGGTTCAATCCCTGGGTCAGGAAGATCCCCTGGAGAAGGGAATGGTTCCCCACTGCAGTATTCTTGCCTTGAGAATTCTATGGCCAGAGGAGCCTGGTAAGTCCGTGGGGTCACAAAGAATCAGACACTACTGAGAGACCAACACACACACACACACACACACACACACACACACACACACACACACACCCCCCATTCCTCTTCCTCCTCTCCATTCAAACCCTAATGTTCCCACTTGGGGAGAGGGTTGTTAGCGGTGGCCACTGTGGTGGTCCAGACTGCCAGCAGCAATACAAATCTCATCTAGCACCTACCCTCCCCAAGGCCACTCTCATTCCTGTGGGTAGGGTTGAAAGGACACAGAACCGGTGGGCTATCCCAACCACTAAGCAATACAGCAGTATTCACCCTCAGCCCCAGTTTTGCCAAGTTGGGTGAAGGCACAACCCACCGCATCAGACCCTTAAGAATCTGACATAAAAATTTAAAGGCATAGTGACAGTTTCTTAGGGGTCATCCCTGCGTTCAGCACCTGCAGTTGCAGCCCTGGTCCTGGACCACTGCATCAGGTAGGACAAAAGAGGTGGAAGTGATGTGAGGAAAAAAGAAAAAGAATGATACCACCATCTTTCCCACCTCCTCTTTCCCAAATACCATCCCCCCAAAAGCAGAGGACTCTAACTAGGGGGGACTATCCCTTGCACCACCCACTTGTGTATAACTCCACACTCATAATGGTGTGTAAACCAGCCGTTTATGCCTTTATTTCCCCATGTTTTAGACCTCCAAAACAGTTCCACGTTGCTAGTGGTTAGTGAAATGGAAGTCGAAACTACAATGAGGTGTCACCTCACATCAGTCAGAATGGCCATCCCAAAAAATCTATAAAAAATAAATGCTGGAGAAAAGCAAACCTTCTTACACTACTGGCGGGAGTGTAGACTGGTGCAGCCACTATGGAAAACAGTATGGAAGTTCCTTAAAAAACTAAAAATAGAGTTGCCAGAGAAAGCCCACTTCTGCGCATATACCCACAGCACTATTTACAATAGCCAAGATATGGAAGCAACCTAAGTGCCCATTGACAGATGAATGGATAAAGAAGATATATGACGGGATATTACTCAGTCATAGAAAGAAAGAAATAACATCACTTACAGCAACATGGATAGACTTGGAGATGATCATACTAAGTGAAGCAAGTCAGAGGAAGACAAATAGCATATGGTGTCGCTTATATGTGGAATCTTAAAAAATGGTACAGGTGGGACTTCCCTGGTGGTACCGTGAATGGGAATCTGCCTGCCAATGCAGGGGACACAGAGCCGATCCCCCGTCTGGGAGGACTGCGCATGCCACTGAGCAACCAGGCCCACGCGCCACAACTATGAAGCCTGTGCGCTCTAGGGCCCTTGACCACAGCTGCTGAGCCTGTGTGCTGCGACCACCGAAGCCCACATGCCTAGAGCCTGTGCTCCACACGAGTGAAGCCACCACGATGAGCCTGCGCTCCACGACGGAGCAGACCCCGCTCACCACAACTAGAGGAAGCTCGCACGTGGCAATGAAGACCCGTAATAAGTAAAAAAATTGTTTTTTAAAATTATACAAATAAGCCTATTTACAAAAGAGAAACAGACTCACAGACATAGAAAATAAACTTTACAGTTATCAAAGGAGAAAAGGGGGTGGTGTAGGATTAAACAAGGAGTTTGGGATTAACAGATACACACCATGTTATATTGGAGAAGAAAACGGCAACCCACTCCAGTATTCTTGCCTGGAGAATCCCATGGACAGAGAAGCCTGACAGGCTACAGTCTATGGGGTCACAAGAGTTGGACACGACTGAGCAACTAAGCACACAATGTTATATAAAATAGACAAACAACAGACCTTACTGTGTAACACAGGGAACACTGTATTCAATATTTTGTAGTAACTTCTAATGGAAAATAATCTAAAAAATAATATATATATGATATATATCAGTTCAGTTCAGTCACTCAGTCGTGTCCGACTCTTTGCAACCCCATGAATCGCAGCACGCCAGGCCTCCCTGTCCATCACCAACTCCCGGAGTTCACTCAAACTCACGTCCATCGAGTCGGTGATGCCATCCAGCCATCTCATCCTCTGTTGTCCCCTTCTCTTCCTGCCCCTAGTCCCTCTCAGCATCAGGGTCTTTTCCAATGAGTCAACTCTTCGCATGAGGTGGCCAAAGTATTGGAGTTTCAGCCTTAGCATCAGTCCTTCCAATGAACACCCAGGACTGATCCCCTTTAGAATGGACTGATTGGACCTCCTTGCAGTCCAAGGAACTCTCAAGAGTCTTCTCCAACACCACAGTTCAAAAGCATCAATTCTTCGGTGCTCAGCTGTCTTCACAGTCCAACTCTCACATTCATACATGACCACTGGAAAAACCATAGCCTTGACTAGACAGACCTTTGTTGGCAAAGTGATGTCTCTGCTTTTGAATAAGCTATCTAGGTTGGTCATAACTTTCCTTCTAAGGAGTAAGCATCTTTTAATTTCATGGCTGCAATCACTATCTGCAGTGATTTTGGAGCCCCTAAAAATAAAGTCTGACACTGTTTTCACTGTTTCCCATCTACTTGCCATGAAGTGATGGGACCAGAGGCCATGATCTTCGTTTTCTGAATGTTGAGCTTTAAGCCAATTTTTTCACTCTCTTCTTTCACCTTCATCAATAGGCTCTTTAGTTCCTCTTCACTTTCTGCCATAAGGGTGGTGTCATCTGCATATCTGAGGTTATTGATATTTCTCCCGGCGATCTTGATTCCAGCTTGTGCTTCTTCCAGCCCAGCGTTTCTCATGATGTACTCTGCATATAAGTTAAAGAAGCAGGGTGACAATATACAGCCTTGACGTATTCCTTTTCCTATTTGGAACCAGTCTGTTGTTCCATGTCCAGTTCTAACTGTTGCTTCCTGACCTGCATATAGGTTTCTCAAGAGGCAGGTCAGGTGGTTTGGTATTCCCATCTCTTTCAGAATTTTCCACAGTTTATTGTGATCCACACAGTCAAAGGCTTGGCATAGTTAATAAAGCAGAAATAGATGTTTTTCTGGAACGCTCTTGCTTTTTTGATGATCTAGCAGATGTTGGCAATTTGATCTCTGGTTCCTCTGCCTTTTCTAAAACCAGCTTGAACATCTGGAAGTTCACAGTTCATGTATTGCTGAAGCCTGGCTTGGAGAATTTTGAGCATTACTTTACTAGCGTGTGAGATGAGTGCAATTGTGTGGTAGTTTGAGCATTCTTTGGCATTGCCTTTCTTTGGGATTGGAATGAAAACTGACCTTTTCCAGTCCTGTGGCCACTGCTGAGTTTTCCAAATTTGCTGGCATATTGAGTGCAGCACTTTTGCAGCATCATCTTTCAGGATTTGAAAGAGCTCAACTGGAATTCCATCACCTCCACTAGCTTTGTTCGTAGTGATGCTTTCTAAGGCCCACTTGACTTCACATTCCAGGATGTCTGGCTCTAGGTCAGTGATCACACCATCGTGATTATCTGGGTCGTGAAGATCTTTTTTGTACAGTTCTTCTGTGTATTCTTGCCACCTCTTCGTAATATCTTTTGCTTCTGTTGGGTCCATCCCATTTCTGTCCTTTATCGAGCCCATCTTTGCATGAAATGTTCCCTTGGTATCTCTAATTTTCTTGAAGAGATCTCTGGTCTTTCCCATTCCGTTGTTTTCCTCTATTTCTTTGCATTGATTGCTGAGGAAGGCTTTCTTATCTCTTCTTGCTATTCTTTGGAACTCTGCATTCAAATGCTTGTATCTTTCCTTTTCTCCTTTGCTTTTCACTTCTCTTCTTTTCATAGCTATTTGTAAGGCCTCCCCAGACAGCCATTTTGCTTTTTTGCATTTCTTTTCCATGGGGATGGTCTTGATCCCTGTCTCCTGTACAGTGTCACGAACCTCATTCCATAGTTCATCAGGCACTCTATCTATCAGGTCTAGGCCCTTAAATCTATTTCTCACTTCCACTGTATAATCATAAGGGATTTGATTTAGGTCATACCTGAATGGTCTAGTGGTTTTCCCTACTTTCTTCAATTTAAGTCTGAATTTGGCAATAAGGAGTTCATGATCTGAGCCATAGTCAGCTCCTGGTCTTGTTTTTGTTGACTGTATAGAGCTTCTCCATCTTTGGCTGCAAAGAATATAATCAATCTGATTTCGGTGTTGACCATCTGGTGATGTCCATGTGTAGAGTCTTCTCCTATGTTGTTGGAATAGGGTGTTTGTTATGACCAGTGCATTTTCTTGGCAAAACCCTATTAGTCTTTGCCCTGCTTCATTCCGTATTCCAAGGCCAAATTTGCCTGTTACTCCAGGTGTTTCTTGACTTCCTACTTTTGCTTTCCAGTCCCCTATAATGAAAAGGACATCTTTTTTGGGTGTTAGCTCTAGAAGGTCTTGTAGGTCTTCATAGAACTGTTCAACTTCAGCTTCTTTAGCGTTACTGGTTGGGGCATAGGCTTGGATTACCGTGATATTGAATAGTTATATATAATTATAAATATAATTGAAAGACTTTTCTGTACACCTGAAGCTAACACAACATTGTAAATCAACTATACTTCAATTTAAAAGAAGTTTCAGTTGTTCATTTCTCCATCAAACTTACTCTGAGGATGACATCTCTCTGTCCATCTACTTCATGGACCCAGGTGGCCACCTCAAATGAGCACCCTAGGAAACCTATTTGTTAATTCAAATCATCTTCCAAATCCGGCAGGTGTTCTTCTGCTGGGCATCACATGTCCTATGCACCCCATATGGTCATCCTGTTAACAGGCCAGCTTTCCATTGCTCTCTGCCTGGCCATATGGCCAGGCCATTGGACCCTGCCTGTGAGTCAGTAAAAACCCAAATATAGGGTCTTTTTACTATTGTTAAGTCCTTCCACCACTGCTAGGAAAAATGCAAATCAGCCCCCTGAGTTGACTTGCTTTGATTTTCTTCTATCAGAGTGGTAGCCTGCCAAAGAGGAAGGTGTCCACTCACTGTGGAGCTTCTGCCCGCAAACCAAACGGCTCTTTGTTGGCCGTGGAGGGCAGCTCATAGGGCACTGCCCAAGTAGCCTGTAGCCAGAAGATCCAGCAGCTCTTTTTTTTTTTTTTTTCAAATTTCAAACTTTTTATTTTGTATCGGGGTAGAGCCGATTAACAACGTTGTGGTAGTTTCAGGTCAACAGTGAGGGGACTCCACCACACATGTACATGGATCCAGGCTTCCCTGGTGGCTCGGTAGAGAATCCACTGCAATGCAGAAGTCACTGGAAATGCAGGTTCGATCCCTGGGTAGGGAAGATCCCCTGGAGGAGGAAATGGCAACCTGCTCCAATATTCTTGCCTGAAAAATCCCATGGACAGAGGAGTCTGGTGGGCTACAGTCCATAAACAGACAGATGTAGACAGGACTGAAGTGACTTGCAACTTAGCAGACATGCATACATGTATCCATTCTCTCCCAAAGCCCCCTCCTATCCAGGCTGGCACATAGCATTGAGCAGAGTTCCATGTGCTATATACTAGGTCCTTGTTGATTATCCATTTTGAATACAGCACTGTGACATAACCTCCCCAAACTTCCTAACCACCCCTTTCCCCAGGCAACCATAAGTTTGTTTTCTAAGCCTATGAGTCTCTTTCTGCTTTGTAAGTTCATTTGCATCATTTCTTTTTAGATTCCACATAAGAGAGGTCTACAATATTTCTCCTTCTCTGTCTGACTTACTTCATTCAGTATCACTCTCTCTAGGTCCATCCATTTTGCTGCAAATGACATTATTTCCTTCTTTTTAATGGCCGAGTAATATTCCATTGTATATATTTACCACACCTTCTTTATCCATCTGTCTGTTGATGGACATTTAGGTTGCTTCCATGTCTTGGTTATTGTAAGAAAGTGCTGCAATGAACACTGGGGGGCATGTATCCTTTCTGATCATATTTTTCTCCAGATATATGCCCAGAAGTGGGGCTGCAGGGTCATATGGTGGCTCTATTTTTAGTTTGTTAAGGAACCTCCATACTGTTCTCCACAGTGGCCGTGCACTAAGTCGCTCAGTTGTGTCCAACTCTTTGTGACCGCATGGACTGTAGCCCGCCAGGCTCCTCTGTCCATGGATTCTCCAGACAAGAATACTGGAGTGGGTTGTCACTCCCTCCTCTAGGGAATCTTCCCGACCCAAGGATTAAATCCACATCTCTTTTATCTCCTGCATTAGCAGGCAGGTTCTTTACCATTAGCACCACCTGGTACATAATGGCTGTCCCAATTTACATTCCTGCCAACAGTGTAGGAAGGTTCCCTTCATTTGTTGTTTGAGAATTTTTTTGATGATGATCCAGCAGCTCTTTAGGTGGTTCCGAGTCAGCCCTAGAGGAAAAGAGTAAGTATCACTTGGCATTCTGTGGCATGTTCCTGTACGAAACACTTCCATTGTATGACGGAACACTCCTGGGCATTGCCCTCCCCATTAGAGTATTTCTCCATCATCACCCAAGGCATAATGAGTGTTTCAGGTTCAAGGTCATTTGATGTCTCCCAGTCATAGGGGAAATCTCAAAGCCCAATAGCAAGCTGTGTGTGTGTGCTTAGAGGCTCAGTCGTGTCCAAGTCTTTCAGTAATAATTTTCTCTCAAATGTGAATGTTCTGGTCCCAAGTCCCAGAAGTTGCCACTAGGTGGCACTCACAGGCTTTTGCTATAAACGCCAGTCTCCACTGCACACTGGGCTTTGGAATTGCAAATCAACAACCTGTGTGGGCTCAGGCACTCTCACAGGTTCCCATTTAATGTTTCCAATCCATATTGGAAGAAGGGTAGATTTCCATGCCTCCTGTTTTACAATGCTGGTAGGGGAAGCCTTCCCCAGTCAGACACAGTATCCATCCTCACAATACATTCAGGTAAAGAAGACTCAACCACTTCATACAGCCTTGATGTGGGTTCAATCCCTGGGTCAGGAAGATTCCTACTCCAGTGTTCTTGCCTGGGGAAATCCCATGGACAGAGGAGCCTGGCGGGCTATAGTCCATGGGGTCACAGAGTCGGAGGCGATTGAGTGACTAAACAACAAAGTAGACGCAACCACTTCATACAGTCTGTTCATGCCTTAGATTTTCATCCAGACTTTCACCTTTATCCCGTTTATCCTCCCAGTTTAGCTATAGCACTGTTAGGACTTCACATACAGATTTTGGAATCACAGTACACGGGGCTCCCATATCAAGGAGTCCCAGAAAAGTCTCTTCTCCATCCTCTGACCATTTTACTCACTCAAGTTCGGATGGCCTTGGGTCTCCAGCAGGGGTCAGTTCTTATCTTGATTATATTGCAGGGCCATTGCCCCAGATAATTGGAGGCCTCTAGCCATCTTTGTCTTCCAGCTTTAAAAATTCCTCCACAAAGAATAAATAAAGCAAACTTATTTAGGGCCCTTCACTATCAGAGCTTGTATGCACTTCAGCAGCACATACACTAAAATTGGAATGATACAGAGAAGATTAGCATGGCCCCTGTGCAAGAATGACGTGCAAATTTGTAAAGCGTTCCAAGTTTAAAAATATATATAACTTCAATTCTCCAGGCAAGAATACTGGAGTGGGCTGCCATGCCATCCCTCCATGGGATCTTCCCAACCCAGGGATCGAACCCCCATTTCTTACGTCTCCTGCATTGGCAGGTGGGTTCTTTACCACTAGCGCCATCTGGGAAGCCCATAATATAACATATATACATATCCTCACTGTGGTTCCAGTATCATTTCTCCCTTCGATAGTGGCCCTGATACTAGTGCCTGTAGCTCAGACCAGCTGTAATCCAAGCTTGGCCCAGTCTCAGGATCTGCAACACTCTTTTGCTTTCATTTTAGCAATTACAGATAATAACCAAGGCAGAATGTTTTTTTTTTTTTTTTTGCTTATTTCTTGTTACTTTTGATTTCCTTATGCATCCAGTGAACCAACTCTGTGGGAATGGATTCTTTCATTTCTAAATTCTATTACTGATTTTTTAATATATATTTAACATTTTTACTTACGTATTTTTGGCTGCACTGGGTCTTTGTTGCTGTGCCTGGGCTTTCTCTAGTTGCAGTGAGCAGGGCCTATGCTTTGTCACAGTGTCTGGGCTTCTTGCAGCGGCTTCTCTTGTGGTGGAGCACAGGCTCCAGGACTTGCAGGCTCAGTAGTTAGGGCACATAGGCTCTAAACAGCTGGTTCAATTGTTGTGGAGCACAGGCTTAGCTGCCATGAGGCATGTGAATACCAGACCACCTGACCTGCCTCCCCAGAAATGTGTATGCAGGTCAAGAAGCAACAGTTAGAACTGGACACGGAACAATGGACTGGTTCCAAATAGGAAAAGGAGTACGTCAAGGCTGTATATTGTCACCCTGCTTCTTTAACTTATATGCAGAGTACATCATGAGAAATGCTGGGCTGGAAGAAGCACAAGCTGGAATCAAGATTGCTGGGAGAAATGTCAATAACCTCAGATATGCAGATGACACCACCCTTATGGCAGAAAGCAAAGAACTAAAGAGCCTCTTGGTGAAAGTGAAAGAGGAGAGTGAAAAAGTTGGCTTAAAGCTCAACATTCAGAAAACAAAGATCATGGCATCTGGTGTCATCACTTCACGGCAAATAGATGGGGAAACAATGGAAAGTGACAGACTTTCTTTTCTTGGGCTCCAAAGTCACTGCAGATGGTGATTGCAGCCATGAAATTAAAAGGTGCTTGCTCCTTGGAAGGAAAGCTATGACCAACCTAGACAGCATATTAGAAAGCAGAGACATTACTTTGCCAACAAAGTTCTGTCTAGTTAAAGCTACGGTTTTTCCAGTCTTGTATGGATGTGAGAGTTGGACCATAAAGAAAGCTGAGCGCTGAAGAATTGATGTTTTTGAACAGTGGCATTGGAGATGACTTTTGAGAGTCCCTTGGACTGCAAGGAGATCAAACCAGTCCATCCTGAAGGAGATCAGTCCTGAATATTCATTGGAAGGACTGATGCTGAAGCTGAAGCTCCAATACTTTGGCCACCTGATGTGAAGAACTGACTCATTTGAAAAAACCCTGATGCTGGGAAAGATTAAAGGCGGGAGGAGAAGGGGATGATGGAGGATGAGATGGTTCAGTGGCATCATCGACTCTATGGACATGAGTTTGAGCAAGCTCCAAGAGTTGGTGATGGACAGGGAAGCATGTTCTGCTGCAATCCATGGGGTAGCAAATAGTCAGACACAACTGAGTGACTGAACTGAAATGTCTCTCGCTTCCTGGAACACCAATGCTGGTACCCTTAGATGATAAGACTACGTTTCACATGCCAAGGTCATACTGATTCAATGTATATGTGCTGATCTGTTTTTTTTTTTTTTAAACAAAATCCTGAAGGACTGTAACCCTGACTTTGATGTTCTTTGCTCTGACCAGACATAAAACCGTGCTATAAACCATGTTTCTCTGGAGCAGTCCCTCAGAGTAATCTGAGAGGCTGTCTTCTGGGCTGTAGCCCTCAGTTTGGCTCAAATAAAATTCTTTTCTAGTCCTATTATAGACTGTTTATTGTTTTCATCCACACTTCTTTGACTGGATCTTTTGATTTACTAGTTTGTTGAATACATGTTGTTACTCAACCCATCTACTGAGTTCCTTATGTCAACAATGACACATTTCAGGCCCCATATCTCCAGCAGATTCTTTCTAACTGCTTGTTCTTTCTTCATGTTCAGCAGCCTCCTGGGTCTGAAGAAATCCTTACTGGCAGGTCTATGCAGGTGGCTTCACTAGTACCCGTTGTTCCATTTCCTCTTTGCAGTTCCTGCAAGTCTCAGATCCTTGGAGGACCCACAGTCCTACCTGCCTGGTATTAATAAAAGAGGCCCAAGTGAGTGTACTGTCAACTCGGCCCTGATGGTGAACCTACTGTGGGGGAGACTACACCTCAGGGCTGAGGCCTCTCAGGTACATTTTGGCCCCATCATTCTGCATTTTCTCACCCCCTCCCCACATACCCCCGCCGTGTGTGTGTGTGTGTGTGTGTGTGTGCGCGCCTGTGTGTGTGTGCTAAATCACTTCAGTCGTGTCTGACTCTTTGCAACCCCATGGACCATAACCCGCCAGGCTTCTCTGTCCATGGGATTCTCCAGGCAAGAATACTGGAGTGAGTTGCCATGCCCTCCTTCAGGGGATCTTCCCCACCCAGGCATCTAACCCACGTCTCTTCAGTACACTGGCAGGCGGGTTTCTTTACAGCTAGCGCCACCTGGGAAGCCCCAGCAGAAGCCGTTTTCTATGAGACGTACTGTGTGATTCACTCCTGCTTCCTCCCTGCTCTCTCACTCCTGTGACTCATGTATTCTGTCTGCAAGCCCTGAGATCACTCAAGGTCAAATGACTGAAACTGAAATGCTTAACTTCATTTTCACTATTATATATTATATATAATTTTCTGTTACGTAAGTTCAATTCATCTACGTTTACTGATATAACTGATACTTTGTGGTGTCAACTGTCTTGTGCCATGTCATATTCACTCTGCATTGTTTTATTTTTAGGGCTTCCCAGGTGGCTCAGTGGTAAAAAATCAGCCTGCAATGCAGGAGACCCAAGTCTGATTCCTGGGTCGGGAAGATCGCCTGGAGAAGGAAATGGCAACCCACTCCAGCATTCTTGCCTGGAGAATCCCATGGAAAGAACCTGGCAGAGTACAGTCCATGGAGTTACAAAGAGTCAGACACTATTGAAGTGACTGAAACAGCAACAAATTCTCTGTATGATTAGTTTGCTTTTGTTTTTGTATTTCTTTTGGAGGTGAGGAGGTTTGTATTTCCGGTTAATGGTTGTTTTTCGGTTAATTACTTCCATGAGGCCCTCAGGCCTTTGTCCTCATTTAGGTTTCTGCTATTTTATTTGCCAGCTCTGAGTGCCATCCTTGGATGCTGACCTGTTCTCTCTGTGAGAATCTGTGAGCTCACCATGCTTTCCCCAGGCTCTCCCCACCCCCACTGCTCAGTCACTGTCAGCACACACGAGGTTTACACATATTTTCTCCACCCTTTTTCCTATCTTTGTTTTATAGTTTGACCCACAGATGACATATTCCAGGCATCAAGAGGTTTTTGCCAGTTTCTCAAATCATCTCCTTTTTGGATAAATTTCATCCTCAAAGGACCTGTGAGTGGGTATTCCCTGTTTCTGTATTTTTAAAGCTGTTTTTTTCCCTAGCATCTTAATACTTAAAGGATTACTTGTCTGCATATAAAGTTATTGGTTTACACTCTCATACACTGTTTCTTTTAAAAAATATTATTACCTAATTTAATTTATTTATATTTATTTTTATTTTATTTTTGGCTATGCTGGGTCTTTGTTGCTGCTCAGGCTTTTCTCTAGTTGCAGCAAGGGAGGCTACTCTTCATTGCAGCGCTCAGAATTTGGCAAGACAGAATCCCATTCTTTCGAGGTGCCGTCTCCAAGAAGGTACCACAGCTGAGTCTTCAGAGAGCCATTCCACATTTCCATTGAGTCAGCCACTTCTGGATGACAGACTATGTGGTAAGACTATGACAGAGAAGAATAAACCTGCCTGCATATTGGATCTACTCCTGTAGCTGTGACCTCTGCACTGTGTTGCCTGTGCCTGGTCATGCTGGTTCTGAACATCTGTAAAAGAATATTCCTTGCAGCCTGAAATATACATACTAGCTCCTTCTCAATGCTCTGCCTCACAGGCTTTACAAGTATAACATTTTTCCATTCAAATAGAGATAAAAAGTTGTAGAACAGAAAGTAACAACTGTCTTGTTGGAAGATTATATGTGAACAGATCTATGCAGACAGCTGCAAGAACAAAGGATTAAAGAATCAAGAAGTCTGCAACAACCAGTCACACCTCCTCCCCTTTTAGTACAAAAAAAGACTGAATTCTAACTTGGGTAAAATGGTTCTTTGGAACACTAGTCCATCATCTTCTTGGTCTGCTGGCTTCCTGAATAAAGTCGTTATTCCTTGTATCAACACCTTGTCTCTTGATTTATTGGCCAGTCATGCTGGGACTTGGGGCTTCCCTTGTGACTCGAGGTAAAGAATCCAGGAGATTGCTATGCAGGAAACGCGGCTTCAATACCTGGGTCAGGAAGATCCCCTGGAGAAGGAAATGGTAACCCACTCCAGTATTCTTACCTGGGAAATCCCATGGACAGATGAGCCCGGCAAGCTATAGTCCCTGGGGATGTCAAAAAGAGTTGGACACAAATTTTCAACCAAACAATAATATGCAGGGAGGAGTAGGAGCTTGGACTCAGTAACAAGACCAGTTAATGCCATTAGCATGGACCCAATGCTGCGTCTTTGTAATGGAATTAATTTCGTGGTCAGAAGCAACACTGTGCGGAGCACCCTGATAGTGGGTGGATCATCGTGTGAGTCCAGAATGGTGGAGCTAAAAGAAGCATCAGAAGCAAGGAAGACAAATCTAGTCTCAGATCTAGATCAAGTGAAGTCAAAGTGGCAGTCGTTTCAGTCGTGTCCAACTCTTTGCGACCCCATGGACTGTAGCCCACCAGGCTCCTCTGTCCATGGAGTTCTCCAGGCAAGAATAGTGGGGTGGGTAGCCATTTCCTTCTCCAGGGGATCCTCCTGACCCAGGGATCAAACCTGGGTCTGCTGCATTGCAGGCAGACTCTTTACCATCTGAGCCACCAGGGATGCCCAAAGATATGCCAAGGAAGACAAATCTACATTCAGATCTAGATTAAGGGTCTGTGTCTATTTCTGTAAGAGTGAATTTCTTTCCCCTCCATTATGGAAAAGAGAATACAGTCAACCAGAAACCAGGAAAATGGCTACTCTTCCTTCATCAGGGGCTCAGGGCTGGTCTCTGCAGCTGTCATCCAGCTCACTCAGCAGGGGCATGACCCCAATCAGGTGTGGTCAGAAGTCTGTGGTGCTGAACCGTGCACAGACTCCACTGCTGTCACCAAGGCCACTTTGCTCATGGGTCCCCTGAGCCTGTTGTGGCTGGGAAAAGGTTGATGGACACCCACAGGTGTTATTTTGTCCACCTAATTATGAAGAGCCTCCTCTGCATAGATGCCCTTTAGTGGGCATCCACACAGAACACAAAAAACTTCACAGTCTGCTCCCTTCCAAGAGGTCCAAACATATTCTTCTCCAGATGTCCTCATTATTAATTTTCCAATTTTGATCCTCTTAAGACTTTTGACAATCCAGCCAAATAATCAGCCACTGCCCATAAATCATGGTACACCCATTCTTCCAGGCATTTCTCACTCCAGACAAAGTGCACAGCCAGATGTGCTGCCCAGAGGATTTCTCTTCACCTCTGACCCCAATTCAGGAGGGTCAGAGTCAGGAAAAAACAGATTTGAAGATGTTATACAATTGGCTTGGAAGATGGAGAAAGAGGTTCGAAGTCAAATAATGCAGGTGGCTTCTAGAAGCTGGACAAGGCAAGGAAATGGATAAACCCCTAGAGTGTCTAGAAGGAACCCAGCCCTGCTGTCCCCTCGATTTAGCCTGTGAGATTTCTGACCTACAATAGGGCTGTCCGCTTCTGAATGTCAAAAGCTTCTCAAGCAGACCATCTGGAAACCAAGCTCAAGTTCTTTCTCTCTCAGTCAACTGGCCAAGAAGGCTCTCCATGAGGTCACAGGCCTGGACTGATGGCAAGAGGCAAACACAGGAGTTGGCAGCAAAGGAGTCCAAGCCCCCCATGGTGTACCCTATGTGTGCCTTTGGACATGCCCAAGCCCAATCTCTAGTCTGCTCTGTTGCTGCTGGGTGCACCAAAGGACAATATAAGGACAACAACGCCAAGTTTGTTGTGGGCAGCTCAGGCTGCATCATCACCTGATGTCCCATGGTTAGGCCTTTCCAACCCAAAACCAGAAAATATTTCTCAAAGGGAGAATGGTTCTATATGCAAAGGAGGGGAAGAATTTGCTCTAAAACCCTGAGGTCTGCACTGTAATTCTCCCATCCAAGTACTAACCAGGCCCGACCCTGCTTAGCTTCCGAGATCAGACGAGATCGGGCGCGTTCAGGGTGGTATGGCCGTAGACAGCACTGTAATTCTCTTGGTGCTTTCCAGATGCTCCGCACAGCATTCCTATTTGTCACAGACACAGCGAGTGTCATTGGTTCTGCTGGATCATGAGGCCCAAGTGTTGGGGAAGCTTTTACTGCTGCACAGCCTGCCCTTGTTCTGGTCTCCTCTCAAGGCCAGGTGGCTGGGACTTCCCTGGTGGAGCTAAGACTCCAAGCTCCTAACACAAGGGGTCCAGGTTTGATACCTGGTCAAGGAAATAGATCCCACATGCCTCAACTAAAAGATTCTGCATTCTGCAACTAAAGAGTGCTATGACTGAGACCTGATACAGCCAAATGGATAAATAATAATAATAATATAAAAAACAGGTGGCTTTCCAGGCGGGTCTCGCTGGGTAAGGGATCAGACACAAACATGGTGAGTGTTGTCTCTCCACTATGAAATGACTCACCAAGAACTGTGCCTCTCTTTTTTGGTGGTAGGTTGTGGAAGGTGTGTTTGTCTTTTATCAGAGAAGAGATATATTCCAGACCATTAGACTTCCCAAATGAAGAAGTGGTGGACCCCTGAAATTTTATGAGGTTTTATGAGGTTCATACTACTCACCATATGACTTGCGTGCATCTTATTAAGATATCAAAAGTATCTGCTGTTTCTTGTTTATCAGACCAGTCAACATCACGTCAGTGCAGAGGATCAGCATCAGGTTTTCTGGAACGTCAAGGTGGTCAAGTGGTCTATGGATTATATTACAACTGAGCAGGAGAGCTGACATATCCCTGAGGTAAGACTGAAGGCAAGTTACTGGTCCCAGTAGGTGGAAAAAAAACACTGTCTTTGGAGAGCCTTACAAATTGGTATAGAGAGAAAGGCATTAGCTAGATCAACAGCTACCAACTGTCAGGAGATGTGCTGAATTGCTCCAGTGACAGGCTCCAGTGACGCCTGGGACAGCAGCTGCAATCTGAGTCACCAGCAGCCAACAGCTGAGTTACGTGGGGATGTGGCATTAAGCTCTGCAACTCCCCTTGGGAGGCAGTCTTGTTTCCAGGTTCCTATTTTGGTACAGAGGAGCAGCTTCTGGAGCTTTCACTCCAAGGGGAAGGGAACCAACATCAGCATTCTTCCAGTTGCCAGGTATCTCTTTTCCAATTATACATTCAAGAATTGAAGAAATACCAATCGAGGGACTTCCCATCCAGTGGTTAAGAGACCACTGGCCAATGCAAGGGACACGGGTTCAATCCCTGGTTCAGGAAGATCCCACATATGGTGCAGCAACTAAGCCCAAGAACCACAACTACTGAGCCTACATTCCTCAACTACTGAAGGCTGCATGCCTAGAGCCTGTGCTCCGCAACAAGAGAAGCCACCGCAATGAGAAGCCCAGGCGCTCCAAGTAGGGAATAGCCCCTGCTGTCTGCAACGAGAAAGCCCATGCACAGAAATGAAGACCCAATGCAATCAAAAATAAATAAATGTTTTAAAAAAAGAAATATCAATTGATTTTTGACAAGGGTGCCAAGACAATTCAATGGGAAAAAAGTCTTTTCAACAAATGGTGCCAGGATGACTGGATACCCATATGGAAAACAATGAAGTTGGACCTCTTTCATATACCATGCACAAAAATGAACTCAAAATGGATTGTGGGCCTAGATGAATGAACTAACACTATAAAATTCTTAAAGTGTAAAAGTAAACCTTTGTGACCTTGGGTTAGGCAAAGCCTCTTTAGATCTGACATCAAACATACACACACACACACAAAACACAGATAAATTGAACTTCATGAGTACATCTAGTACTTGATGAACTAGAGATCTTGATTTCAAATACCATTCTCCAATGAAAGGAACCAGGGCTCCTTGGAGAAATGGCTGATTGTAGGACCAGGTAGTAACTATATAAGATGAGACTGAAACATCTTATAGTGCCAGAAAGTAAGTAAGTGATGAACAAACACACATACACACAGTGATGGGAAAATGTCAAAGGAACCCAGGACAAGCTGAAAGCAGAGTTGGAACAATTTGAGCAACAAAATAAAGTTGTCATGGTGTATAAAAGAGTCTATACTGATACAGATAAACAACTGACTAAATAAATGAGAAGAGACAAGTCACCCATGCAAAAGAATTCTAAATAATGTATATGGCTACTCTGCCCTCAAGGAGTTGGCATAACTCCACAGTCCTTACATGGAGGCTGCACAGAGTGTGGACATAACTCCAGTTTAATTAAGAGAGATACATCAATTAAAAAGAAAAAAAGAAAAATACATCAGATAAACTCAAACTGAAGAACATCCTAAAAAAAAAAAACACCTAACCTGTACTCCTCAAAACTGTCAAGGTCATCAAGAACAAGGAAAGTCTGAGAAATTGTCACCACCCAGAGGAGCCTAAGGAGACATGATGACTAAATGTGACATGGTGCCCTGGATGGGGTCCTGGCACAGACGCAGAACATTAGGTAAAAATGGAAGAAATCGGAATAGGGTATCAATATTGGTTCATTAATTGTAACAACTGTGCCATATCAATGTAAGATGTTAATAACATGGGAACCCAGGTGTAGAGTATATGGGAATTCTTTGTACAATCTTTGTAATTTTCCTGTAAAACTCTTCTAAAATCAAAATTTTATTTTTTAAAAATGTAAAACTTGTGAAGGACACCCTAAATAAAGTGAAAGGAAACCCAGAAAATTAAGTATTTTTCCTAGGAGAGAAAGGTCCAGAAAAGCAGGCGGGGCCAGTGATGCCGAGTACTTTCCACGTGCTCACTGGCCAGTGATGCCGAGTACTTTCCACGTGCTCACTGGCCAGTGATGCTGAGTACTTTCCACGTGCTCACTGGCCATATGTATGTCTCCTTTTGTGAAGTGTATGTTCAAATCTTTTGCACTTGTAATATTGAATCAACTGTCTTATTACTGCCTTTTGAGTGGAGTTTTATTGGCTTAAAACAACATAAACTTATTATATTATAGTCAGGTAGATCAGAAATCTCATTGGGCTAACATCAAAGGGACAGCTGGACTGGGATCCCCCTAAAGCCTAGAGGATCATTATTTCCATGCCTTTTCCACCTTCCAAACCCACCTGTGTTTTTTGACTTGTAACCCAGTCCTCCATCTTTAAAGCCAAGAATGTAACATCCTCAAAAATCTGTTTTTCTCCGACTCTGCCCTTTCTGTCTCCCTCTTTTAAGGTCACTGTGATTACACTGGGCCCAACTAGGTAACCAGGCCAGTCTTCCCATCTCAAGATCCTTTATTTAATCACAACTTCCAAGTTCTTCTGCCATCTAAAGTAACATATTCATAGGTTTTAGGTATAAGGATGTGGACATCTTTGTGGAAGCCATTAATCAGCCTACAACACCCACAATCTATCATTAAGTATAAAAAGTTGGCAATAAAGAATGCACACAGATTCATTTGCATAAGAAAAAACACTGTTATCACTGAGTGTTAAGAGCTCTTCATATACTCTAGATCAAGTTTTTTATTTAATTAATTATTATTTTTGGCTGCACTGAGTCTTCGCTGCTGTGTGTGGGCTTTCTCTAGTTGGGGCGAATAGGGGCTTCTCATCATGGTGGCGTCTCTTGTTGCAGAGCGCTGGTCCTAGGCACTCAGGCTTCAGCAGCTGCAGCACTCAGGCCCTAGGGCATGTAAGCTTCAGTAGCTGTGCTGCACGGCCTAGTTGCCCTGCAGCATGTGGAATCTTCCCAAACCAGGGATCACCCACGTCCCCTGCATTGGCAGGCAGATTCTGAACCACTGGACGACCAGGGAAATCCTAGATCAAGTTCTTTGACAGGTATGTGTGAATACCATCTCCCAATCTATGACATGTTGCTGCTAAGACACACCACAACCAAGACAGATCTCAAGAACATTATTCTGAGTGAAAATGACCTTACACAAAAAATTATACTGTATGACTCCATTGAGAAGAAGTTCTAAAGGAGGCAAGACTAGTCTACGGTGGAAAAAAAATCCAAACAGTAGGAAAAGCCCTGATATTTGTGAAGCTCAGACCCAGGGGACCCTCTGCTTAGGGCAGCTACTCTGTGTTTCAGGCTTCTGCCCTCCCAGCAGATGTTGAATATAAATCCTTAGCAGTCCATTCTGTCTGCTTTACCCTGTTCTCAGCTTAGGGACCACGGTAGAAAGAACGATGACCCCCAAGGGTGTCCATATCCTAACCCCTGGCATCACACATGTGAATATCTTAATGCTACATCACAAAAGGGGAATTAGAGTGGCAGATTAGCTGACTCTAAAATAGGATGATTATCCTGGATTTTCCATGTTGGCCCAATGTAATGATATGGGCTCTCAAAGGCAGCAGCAGAAGATGGAGAGATGCAATGATGGAAGAGACTCAAAGTGTAGAGGGACTGGTCTGGTATCGAGAGCTTTGAAGATGGAGAAAGCAGATCACGACCCAAGGAATGTGGCTGGCCTCCAGAAGCAGAAGCAGGGGATGGCCCTAAGCCGACAGCCAGTGAGAAAGCAGGGACTCAGCCCTATGTCTGCAAGGAAGTGAATCCTGGCGACAACCTGGATAAGCAAGCACACCATTCTCTTTTAGAACCTCCAGAAAGAATCAGGGCCTTGATGACACCTTGATTTCAATTGGTTGAGGTTCACCTTGAGCTTCTGACCAATGGAACTGTAAGAAAGAAATCTGTGTTAAGTCACTACATTTGCAGGCATTTGTTAGAGCAGCAATAGAAAACTAGCACAGGAACCAAGCTATGTGCTCATGAGTCCATTAATTCTGTTTCACCAGGCATATCATAGACTATTTCCAAGCCCATCTTATCACATACATACACCTTAATAAACCCTAAAGCCCAATATATTTCGTGTGCACTTTTCTTAACCTAATACATTTCTCTTCTCAGATGTTCTGTCCCCAGGATATGCTGCTGCCACCCCCAATCTACTCCCACCCCGAGTCCTGTGTCATTCTGCTCTCATCGGGGCAGGCGCTTCTTAAGCCTCTGCCTCTCTGTGGGCCTGTGTCCGCCCACTGCTATTCTTCCGGGTTGGAAGAAACAACCAGAAGAGTTTCAAAAAGTTGTTCCCTGGGAGGGTGGGGACCATAGAACTGGTGTTTTTCACGCCAGAGGGAACAGCCTCTCTTAAGATTTTCTCCTGAACAAAGCACAAGGGCAAAGCTTACAAAGGCCACAACAAGATCAAAAACCACAACCTCCAGACTGAATGGTCCATTTAGTGAAGCCTGTGGGTGGTCCATTCAGGACTGGCTGGGTTGGGCTGGTTACTAATCTGTGAACTTGCGGTTTTCCAGAAGACTGTGTTGGCTTATCCAGTCTATGACATTTTGTTTTTTCTGGGAGCTGTGCCCATTTGTTGCCTGTCCTCTGCT
The DNA here is from genome assembly GCF_002263795.3 of Bos taurus. Classification (NCBI taxonomy): domain Eukaryota; kingdom Metazoa; phylum Chordata; class Mammalia; order Artiodactyla; family Bovidae; genus Bos; species Bos taurus. Next base: position 38,815,199 of record NC_037334.1, read on the forward strand.
GATGGTGGCAAAGCCAACCCAGAGCAAGGAACCAAACAAAGACAGGGTCCAATACTTACTGTGGTCAGGGCCTTCCTAAGTTTCCCTTTTGGCCACATTCTGCACTTGGCAGGGATGGGAACAAGCATTAGGTGTCAGTGTTTAGGCTGGACTAGATGGGTTTCTAGGCTAGGTCCTTCCCCTCCTTGAAAGCTGTGGCTGCCACCAGGGCTTGTGTGCGACTGGGTTACTTTGATAAACAATCCAAATAAACAGAAATGGAGGCCAAGGAAATGAGAGCGAGAGGCAAGGAAGTCAACAAATACCAGGGGGTTTCGGGGACCCGGTAACCTCGGTAGGTCACTGAGGCTCAAAATGGCCAAGAGGAAGGAGGTGCCCCCGGGCATCCGGCACAGACTGAACAGTATTTGCTCAATAAAATACTGTGATACAAAATCACAACACACATGCAAGTAAGTCAGACAGTTACAACTTGATCACCAACAACACTGTTCCTTGGAAAAGCCAACCCGTTCATCCTGACACTACACCAAGGAACCAAGAATTCCACCAGTGAGGTGGGAACCGTCACCATGTTTTGAATGTATATAATTACCCTGATGTGCAGGGCTATTTGGCGCATTTTCCCTATAGGGTAAGAGCTGTTCTTTAACACTTAGAGCCTCCTCAGGAAGCTGACAACACTCCACCTTGGCACTGAGTATGGGGCTTGCTAAAGCCCCCAGTCACAGTTTCCATAAAGCCAGAAGTATTAGCTAAGGTTCTCGTCAGTTCCTCCACTTTGAGTTCAGGAACCAAGGGCTATCACAACTAGCCTCTGCCAGGTTTCATGGGCATAACCTTTAACTAGAGGGGTATCATCTTTCTTGAGATCCCAAGTTCGCCAGCATGTCTGACCTGCCAGGAAGTGACCTCCTTACTGCCTGTAGACTGGGACTATGCAGGCCATAAACCAGCAGCAGGTCAGCTTCCTGAAATACTCTGCAGGTATCTTTTCCATGTGTGTTCCCTGGAGGGCAGCCAGCCCTGAGTGAGTGGGACACAGCTGAGCGAGTCATAGTCACAAGTCCAGTCTATCCAGCAGTAGGAAGGCAGCCTGGTTGGGCCTATGCCAAAGATTACAGCACCAGGCAAAGTCAGGTTAAACACAAAGTTAAACACAGAATTACTATAAAACCCAGCAATGCTACCCTAGGTTTATACTCAAAAGAACTGAAAGCAGAGGCTCAAACAGAAATACTTGTCCACCCACATTCACAGTAGTCTTTTTAACGTATCTGGCTGTGCTGGGTCTTCCTTGCTGCCTGGGCGTTCTCTAGTTGCGGTGAGTGGGGCTACTCTCTAGCTGTGTGCTCAGTTTCCTCACTGTGGTAGCTTCTCTTGTTGTGGAGCACGGGCTCTAGAGCATGTGGCACGTGGGCTCAGTAGTTGTGACTCCCTGGCCCCAGAGCAGCATGGGCTCAGTGGCCCCACAGCAGTCTTACAATAGTCAGAAGGTGCAAGCAACCCAAGTGTCCATCAGCAGATGAACAAATAAAATGTGGTATAGCCATATAATGGAACACTATTTGGTCATCATTGCTGATACTTATTAACCTTTAAAAAAATATTTATTTGGCTGTGCCAGGTCTTGGTCACCGCACACTCAATCTTTGACCTTCATTGCAGCATGTGGGATCTAGTTCCCTGGCCAGGGATTCAACCCAGGCCCCCTGCATTGGGAGCTTGGAATCTTAGCCACTGAATCACCAGGGAAGTCCCCCTGATACTCATTAACTTGAAGCCCTAATCCTAACCTTGAAAACATGTGAAATGAAATAAGCCAGACCCAAAAGGATAAATATTACATGATTCCACTAAACGTGGAATATACAATAGGCAAATTCAGAGACGGAAGGTAGAACAGAGGTTCCCAGGGGCTGAGGTGGGGCAAAGAGGAGTTACTATTTAATGGGTAGAGCTTCCGTTTGGGATGAAGAAAAAGTTCTGGAAATGGACGATAGTGATGGTTACATATTACTGTGAACACACAACTTAATGCCACCAAGCTGTATACTGAAAAATGGTTAAAATGGTTACTGTTATGTACATTTTATTAAAAATTTTTATAAAAATGTGGTCAGTACTAAGTCCACAAACTTGGGTAGTTTTATGCTGCTAAGTCACTTCAGTCATGTCCGACTCTGTGCGACCCCATAGACGGCAGCCCACCAGGCTCCCCCATCCCTGGGATTCTCCAGGCAAGAACACTGGAGTGGGTTGCCATTTCCTTCTCCAATGCAGGAAAGTGAAAAGGGAAAGGGAAGTTGCTCAGTCGTGTCCGACTCTTAGCGACCCCATGGACTGCAGCCCACCAGGCTCCATCATCCATGGGATTTTCCAGGCAAGAGTACTGGAGTGGGGTGCCATTGCCTCCTCCGAGTTTTATAGATAAAGCCAAGTCAATACGTCCTATTTTCAAAGAATCAATATCTTATTAAGATCTCTGATTATTATGATCTCCCAATGGATATTTTTCCTTAGTACTGACAGTTCTCATTCAGTTGGAACAATATATCACTCACAGACTGCTTCATTCTAGTTTGTACAAGCACAGCCTGGTAAGCTAAAGACTAAAGATAGGCAAGAAAAAAGGTCAAGTGCTTCCTCATATGCTGCTCAGAAAAAAGAACATTAAAAAAAAAAATACCCCTATGTTCATGCATGAATAAAAAGTTATCAGAAATACCAACAGTATTCTAAAACAAATGACCTCAGTTGGTTTTTCTCATTTTTCATCACACAAAACTAAAAGGAAAAATACAGAGCATCTGAGGAATAGAACAAGGCCGATCTAACACAGACAGATCAAACTCCACCTCTGAAAACTAACTGTGCGATCACAATGCAAAAGCTAATCTACATTTTACACCACAAAGAAAAGCTCACCTCACTACCAGAAGAATACAGACCAGATCCCAAGCGAAGGCACATGCATCTACTTCTCTCCTCTCCAAAAACCCCATTAAAATCATTAGAAAACACACATCCCATAATTTCGAGAGAAATTTCTAGAAGTTCAGTACAGACTCACAGAAAAATGAAAGCACCAAAAAAAGCCCAAAACACACAGGATGAGACTATTCAGAGGTTAAGCACAACACCAAGGAGAACGAGTAGGAAGCAACTCGGGTGGACAGAACTCAACGAAAGAGAACCAAAGTAAGACACTGGTTTCCATCTGTCTGGTCTAGGGAGGTGGGCATGTAATTTCCTCTACAAATAGTGAGCAGATCCTGGAGCAGACCAGAGTAGACTGGGTATAAATATCCGGGGGAGTAGAGAGCTCTAGAAAGAACCGAAAAACTTCAGGGAACGGGAAACAGAAGCAGAAACAGCTGAGTAAACGTGAGCCTTTAGGTGAGACTCACAGCACACAAGAGATGACAGCAGAATCATAAACATTTTTAGTGAAAATGCAGCTATTCCTTTTCTACTTTCAAATATGGCTTGAGCCCATTGTATATAGCACAGAGAACTATATTTAGTATCCTATGATAGGCCATAATGGAAAAGATTTTAAAAAAGAATAAAGAATTTACATATATATATAATTTTTATAATTATATGTATATAACTTTTATAGTTATATATATATATATATATATATATATATATATATATATATATATATATAATTTTTTCTGGAGGAGGGCATGCAACTCACTCCAGTATTCTTGCCTGGAGAATTCCAGGGACAGAGGAGCCTGGCAAGCTACAGTCCATAGGGTTACAAAGAGTCAGACATGACTGAAGCGACAGCATGCACACACACACACAAAAAGAGTTTGTATTTATATATTATATATAAATATATATATATATATATATAACTGAATCACTTAGCGGTACAGCAGAAACTAACGCAGCATTGTAAATCAACATACTTCAATAAAAATAAACATACTACAAACAGGGAGTGAACCGGAATGAAGAATTAGGTCCTAGACACATTCTCGTGTAAACGTACATCACTTCATAGTTAACTGCGACTTTTCAGAATCATCCTTTAGGGAAACCAGTCTTTTCAGTAAATAGTTGAAGTCTCTCATGAATCCATTCAGTGCAGTCCAACTCTTTGAGACCCCATGGACTGCAGCACGCCAGGCTTCCCCATCCATCACCAACTCCCGGAGCTTACTCAGACTCATGTCCATTGAGGCAGTGATGCCATTTGAAACTGAATTAGGCTGCCAGTGACAGAGGGCCAACCTGGGGCTTAGTCCCATAGGGCTTTTAATTGTTTTTAAGTGATGTATGGGTGACTTTATATCAGTTTCAGGTGCACAACACAGTGATTCGATATTTTTATAAATTGCATACCAAAGTTATTATAACACATTGATTATATTCCCTGTGCTGTACATTATACCCTTGCATCTTATTTACTTTATACACAGTAGTTTGTACCTCTTAATCCCCTCCATTGATGTCGCCCCTGCCCCTACCCCCACTCTGCGGTGACCAGCAGTTTGCTCCCTGTATCTGTGAGTCTGTTTCTGTTTGGCTTTGTGGCGGGGCAGGGGGCGGGGGAGGCGGGTGCACAATGAGCAGTATGCGGGATCTTAGTTCTCTGACCTGGGATCCCAAGCCCCACTGCAGTGGAAGTGTGGAGTCTTAACCACTGGACTGACAGAGAAGTCCCAGTCTGTTTTGTTATATTTTGCTTTTCTCTCAGGAAACAAAGTGTTCAGCATCAGGTGTGCAGGGCTGGCAGGACTGCTGCAGCCAGCAACTCCTGCCTTTCTGCTGTGACACGGGACATTGTCCTGGAGTTCACCTCTTGGATGGCCACTGCACTTCCAAACATTAGGTGGAAATCCCAGGAAGGAGCAGGGGCAGGGGCAGAAGGGTGAGCGTCAGGCTGAGCCAGCCCCTTCAAAGAACATGCTGGAAGCACCACTTGATGACTCCCACTAACTTCTAACCTCACCAGCAACAGAGCTGGAAAAGGTCACCCTGGATTAAATCTAGGTTTTGACCGGCATGAAGGAGATAGCACCTATCTGGAAGACAGCGTTCCCCCAACTGAGTGTGTGAAGCCTGTGGGTATTTTTCATTTTTCAGATCTAGAAAATCTTTTATGGTTTGAGGGTGATATGATTAGAAAGTTAAAAAAAAGCTATTGGATTCCAACTAGCTCAAAATTAAAATTGCTTATTTTTTAAAAGAGGGATCAGGAAATATATTAGAAAAAATTTGATAAAACTAGATTGAGCTCAACATACAATAAAATAATTAGAATAAAAGTCATGAGAAATAGGAATTTTTAGACAGAAAACTACCAACTTTACTGAGGGACAACTAATTTCCACAGCCAGAGAGTCCATGTTACAAAATGGAAGGAAAGAGCAGCATAATTTGTATTAACAGTAACAGTTACTGGGGGCTCTGTCTTGGCAGACAGACATTATTATTCCATGTAATGGGTTCATGCACGCGTTGCTCTCAGCAATCCTGAGGCAGATGCACCTGACCCCCTATTAAGATGACACAGAGACACCCAGGAGTTGAACTTGCTCCTCTCAAGATGCAAGGGTGAAGGAAGGATTCAAACACAGCCAGAAATCTACAACCACTGCACTTGTCAGTATTTCAATCTAAAATTTCACATAATTCCTCCCAGCTTTGCTGAGGTACCATTGACATGTAACATGTGGGTCAAGGTACTGTCTTTAAGGTATGTTCGGGAAGGAGGGGTCTGGAGCTGTTGGGTGCGTGTAACAGGCTGAGGCGGACGCTTGATTGAAATTCTGTCTGTCCTATCTCTAGAGTTGGGAGGAGAAAGACAACCCAAGGTCACACCAGGGGTCAGAGTTTAGATTTTAGCTAAAGTAGGCACTCCTGCCTAGGAAGAAAGAGAATGAAGCCCAGGAGGAGGAGCTCTGACTCAGGAGGGCAAAGAACCTAGGGATGGGGCACCTGGGCTGGAGGGGGAACGACTGGGAAAGGAGGCGGAAATGCTGTGGAGGAGCTTTAGGGAGGCCTGAGGATCTGTACACGGGAAACACTGCAAGTTAAAAACGAGGCGAGTGGCAACCCAAGGAAAAGCTCAAAGCTGCACAGTCAGGCACTGGAACTGGGTCGGCTCTACCTGGCTTGAAAGTAGAATACATTTGCATCGTGATAATGATCACTTATTTAGCTAAAAATAGGGACATAATCACATTTGGAGGTTGGGGAGAAGGCGGATGTAAAAGAGCTGAACCTCAAGTATCGTACAAGGAATTGAATACATAATGCTGAACACTTAGATATTCAGACAAAACAGGCATATCATTTAGAAACACAAAAGTAAATGCCAGGAAAAAGAGCTAAAAGAGTTGAAACTCCCTGCCCCTGGAGAGCGAACTGGGGATCGTGGAGAGTGGTCATTTTTGTTGCTGCTGCTATGGCCTTTGATATATTTGATTTTTAAATCATTTCATGTATTATTAGATGTGGGTTTTATTTTTCTTTTTGATATAGACCATTTTTAGTCTTTATTGAATTTGTTACAATAATTGCTTCTGTTTTATGTTTTGGGTTTTTGGGCTGAGAGGCATGTGGGATCTTCGCTCCACAACCAGGGAATGAATCTGTATCCCCTGCACTGAAAGGCAAAGTCTTCACTGGACCACCAAGTTCAGTCAGTCAGTTCAGTCGCTCAGTCGTGTCCGACTCTTTTCGACCCCATGAATCGCAGCACGCCAGGCCTCCCTGTCCATCATCAACTCCCAGAGTTCACCCAGACTCACGTCCATCGAGTCAGTGATGCCATCCAGCCATCTCATCCTCTGTTGTCCCCTTCTCCTCCTGCCCCCAATCCCTCCCAGCATCAGAGTCTTTTCCAATGAGTCAACTCTTGGCATGAGGTGGCCAAAGTACTGGAGTTTCAGCTTTAGCTGGACCACCAAGGAAGTCCCTATTTGGTGTGTTTTAAAATAAACACACAACAGAATTGATACTACCTGTAAGTTATTTCAGTGAACCCATGTAATTGTTTTTAGCAAAGTCTTTTTTCTCCTTGGCAAAAACTTCAGTTCCTGATGTGATTGATAAAGTTTCTGCTTTGAGGGGGTCTCCTTTCTCAGTCACAAATGTTTCTGGGGTGTGATTCTCTAGAGTCTGTCAGGGAGATGACACCTTCTTACTTAAATGGCGAGTTGGCCTATTTACAGGAACTTGTATTGCTGTGCACACTCTACGTGACATTAACTTTGTTCTCAGATGATGTGCATGGATGAATAGAAACATAAGCAATTCAAGCAATGTTAAGAATTAGGCTGCATCCTAAAAGCATTTGTTTTTGCATTCCAGGTTTATATTTCTGTAAGTAGATTTTAGAGTCTCCTTATCAAAATTCTGAATCAGAATGCTCAAGGCTGCAGAGCTGCCACAAAATGTCGCTCCAGCCCACAAATCTGGGACTTCAAACACTAGCACAGGAAAAAGTGGAGGCTCTCCCTCAAATGAAGTTCCCTTCAAGGGAGACCATGTTCTTGGAAACTGAGGGAACTCTGACACTGGGTCTCCAAGAGACAGAATATGAGAGTAAAATTCTAACGATTCCATCCTAAGTTTGAGAATTACCTTACTAGGTAATATTTGACTGGAGTGTTAGCAGCAATGAGCTGCCAAGGAGTGCTTTCTGGGGCTTGTCCTGACCCTGTTCCTTGCACTCACCCTTAAATGGAGATTGGTTAAGGAAATTGATGCTTGGGCTCTTGAGTTACAATGCTGTGCTTGTCTGCTTTCTTGGGGAGAGTAGGGAGTACTGTTACCAAATGGATTTTGGGTCCAAGATGATGAACACTGAAATTTCTCCAGTTTCATCCTAGATAAAGCAATATTTCTACTGGACTGTTTTACTGTTATCATAGGTTTTCAGAATGCTTTGTAGTGAGTTTGTGGAAGCCACCAGAGAATGCTAACATGGACAGCTGACTCAGTGTCTATGGTGTGCACAGACCTCCTCTTTTTAAAAAAAATGCATATTCCCAGGCTCTGGCCCCCAGCAGTTTGGGTCAGTTGGCCTGGTGCCCCCCAGACCCCACTCTGAGAGCCATGGTCTACCTTATGCTGATACCTGGATGTCTGCACCCAGCCCTCCCAAGACGGGAAAGGGGAACACTTACGGTCCTCAAAGACCTGGGCTTTGGCACCCAGTGCTCTGATGGACTTCTCCTTTATTAGCTGCAAGCATGCCTACAGTATGTTAACGCAGGTGGAGGAGGTCAGCAGCCACTTAACCCGACAGCCACCCCGTGGCCCTGTATGTGCAGGGACTGCCCTTCCCCACCACCAGAAGTGGGAGGAGGCCGAGAGTGATGTCCCTAAGGGTTGGCACATGTCAGTCCAAACATCGCCCATCTGGTCAGCAGAGTCAACTCAAGGCATTGGCAAGAGGCTCACATCTGCTGGGGGAAATGACTGTCTTCCAACAACTGGATGACCAAGAGCCCAGGACAGCAGGGTGATCAAGGCCAAGGCACTTCCTCTCAACTGGAGCTCGGGAGAGAACCAGGAGATGGTGAGGAGCAGTGGTGGGGGTGTGTGCATGGTCCAATTATCCACTGCTGCATAAAAAGCCACCCTGAAACCTGGTGATGGAAAACAGCAATCTCTTTTTGTTGTTGTTAACAATTTGTTTATTCGTTCACTTACCGATGGACATTCAGAATATTTCTTTTTCTTTTGGCTGTACCACGGGCATGCACAGGATCTTAACTCCCCTACAAAGGACTGAACCCGTGCCCTCTGCAGTAGAAGCACGAGTCCTAACCCCTGGACCACCCTGGACCACCGGGTAAGTCCCAGAAATCCCTTTAGGACTCTGTGGTTCAGGGATGTGGAAGGAGCAAATGAATTGCTCCACATCCAGTCCACGACATCTAGGGCTTCTGCTGAAGGACCTGACAGCTGATGCAGGAGCCCGGATGGCTTTTTCCCTCACATGTCAGCACCCGGAGGGTGAGGGACGGGACCAGCTGGGACTGGAGGCCTGCTTCCATGGTGGCTCGGGGTTCCCAGGGCCAGTGTCCCAGGCAAGCGGGTGAAGCTGCCTGGGCTTTAAGGCCGGCCTCAGAAGTCACAGCACCTCACCTCTGCCACATTCCACTAACGGAAGCAAACAGAAACCCACCAGACTCAAGGAGGGGACAGACAGAGCATGGACCCTACCTCCTGAGTGGAGGAACATGAAAGAACTTTGGGCAGTGCTGTAAAACGAACACAGCAGGTCATCAGAAGAGTGAATGATATAAGACAGTAACAGAAGAAAACTTCCCAGAGCTAAATAAAGACACAAATGTCAAATTGAAAGGAGATGCCTAGTGCCAAGGAGGAGAAGAAAAGAAAAAAGATTCAGACCCAGAAACATCCTGGCCATGTTTCAAACCATCAAATATAACTACTCCTAAAAACTTCTGGAAAGAAGAATCAGAGAGGAGCAAGAATCAGAAGATGACATCAGACTTACAGTTGACCTCACTAAACACAAGTATAAAATCAAAATAAACCTGTTTTCAGACAGAGAAGAATTCAGAATGATAACTTCCCCTGAACCATCTCTAAGAGAGCATCTAATAGGCATATGCCACAAAACACAACACAAAATGCAAAAGGACCTGGAACACAAGAATTGGAGAGCAAAGAGACCAGGAAGGCAAGTCAGTGCATATTTTTAAAACAGCCATTTATAACCAAAATCCCAAACAATTTCTGTTGGTTTCCTGTTCTGCCCCTCCCTCAGAATGGCGGTTTAATGCTGATTACTTAAGATTAGTACCACAGGATACTGAGGGGACCCCAGTTCAGGCACTGAGATTTCTGGAGTGCTCAGCCAAGCAGTGGTGTCTGAGTGCATCAGCTGAGACTGGGAGCGTCTGCCTCAAGCCACCCAGTTTATTATGAATCCCTGTTTCCTCCACAAGGCTTCAAGCAAGGCAGAGCAGGGTTTGCCCACTCCCCTCCTAACATCCCCTCTCCACGAGATCCACTCCCTCCCACATTCTCAATGACAAGTGAAGTTTCTACTAAATTTACCAACTTAGCCATTTAACGTCGTTCCTCCTTGTACATGTTAGATTCTCCTTCTAATCACCCTTGCTTGAGTTGGAATTAACTTCAACCATGAGTAAAAGGAAACTACACACGCATGCAAGTTTGACTTCTCTCCTTGTGAATGCCCTCTGCAGCAGTGGCGGGCCCAGGGACCCTGGTGTGCCACCCCCCAGGCAGCCGCGTGCCCAGCAGCCTGCTGTCTGCGGGTTAGTCGTTGTCTCTAAGCCACAAGCCCACATTTTTATACTGTTGTGTGGTGCTGTGTCTGGAACTCTGTAAACTATGCTTGCCATGCTCCTTAGCCAGCCAGCCTCCTGCTGGGTTCTGCTGTTGGGAAGTCCTGGATGGAGACTAGGAGAACAGACAGATGGGACTGCTCTCCTTTTTTCCAAGGGAAGCAGCAGTAGCCAGAGGCTCCCGCCCGTTCAGCACTCACAGCAGCACAGACCTTGCCCCATCCGTCAGCAGAAGCAACTGTTACAGTGCGCTCCCTCCCTGCTGGGAGTCCAAGTATCTGCCAGGTCCCGCCTTCTCCAAAGTCTGGGCCCCAACCAAAGGGCACCCCAATTTCTTAATGCCTCTTTGAGGATACAAAGATCCTCTACTGACGAGAAAAGAAAAACAAATGGAGACTTTTGTATATTCATCAGACTGCCAAAAATTAAGCACTCTTAACATCATCAAGTGCTGAGAAGCGGCAGTGGGCTGGCAGCCAAGATGGGTGTGGAATGGATGAGACCCCTTTTGGAGAGCATCCTGACCTGTAATAAAACTGAAACTCATGGGGGTTACAACAGTAGCTCCTGTACACTTGTGCATGAAGACTGCTCACGAATTGTGCAGAGCAGAGCTCTAAGGGCAAATCCTGGAAACCGCCTAAATGTCCAGCAGTGCAGAATGGAACTGGAGTCTGCTCAGGCCACATCTTGAGCTACATGTAGTCCAAAGGCTCACAAACAACGCTGACTTTTAAACACTGAGAAAGGGAATTCCCTGGTGGTCCAGGGGTCAGGACTCCAAGCTTTCACTGCCACAGGCCAGGGTTCAACCCCTGGTCAGGGAATGAGGATCCTGCAAACCAAGTGGTGAGGCCAAAAATAAACAGACACTGAGGAATACATCTGTGTACCATTTGTAATTTTTTAAATGCAAAATAGTACTATGTACTGAGGGATACACACTTCCATGGTAAAATTTTTTAGAAACACATAAAAAGTCAGAACCAGCAGTGGTCACATCTGAGGGGAGGGCACAGGTTTAGGGCAGAGAATGAAGAGGTATGAAACATTTTGAAATGTTTTTTCTCACACCGCACAGCAAGTCCAGGGATATGCATTTAGATATAACTTTCAGATGATCAAATAACTCAATTTTTAAACACACTTGGCAAAAACATAGATTACAGCATCATGACCCCACAGGTATGAAAAGACAGATTAAGAACACACATCTAACCATCTAATTTTCTGAGGAAGCACCCCTGGGTGTGAATTTTGAGAGGAATATAAACAAGACCCTGACAGTCAAGCAAAGACCAACACCATCACTTTACGCTTTGCCTTCAAATCAGTGACCTGACACCTGCTGGTTCTCAAGCCTGGATTCTCATCAGAACTACCTGGGCAAGGGAGGGAGTACTTTTAAAACTGCCCTTGGGCTTCCCTGGTGGCTCGGTGGCAAAGAATCCACCTGCCAATGCAGGAGACATGGGTTCAATCCCTAGTCCAGGAGGATCCCACATGCCACAGAGTGGCTGCGCCCAGGTGCCACAACTACTTACCTGTGCTCTAGTGCCCAGGAGCTGCAACTGCTGAAGCCCGCGTTCCACAAGAGCAGCCACCTCAACGAGAATCCTGAGCACTGCATCGAGAGAGCAGCCCCACTCTCTGTAACTCGAGAAAAGCCTGCAGCATTGAAGACCCAGCACCACCAAAAACTAAATACATAAAATTATTAAAATAAATAAATATATATATATATTTAAAAAACAAAGCCAAAAAAGCCTGCCCTTGCCGAGGCCCCACCTTCTTATACCAGAGCTGGAGAAGAAGGCAGGCTCACTTTCCTTGTCTTGGTGACTTTAACATACAGTCAAGGGTGAGAATTATAGAGTAGCAGATGCCAACTTGTCTACGTCAGGAATTCAGGGAACACAGAGTACGGTGAGTGGGCTGCAGATGACATGGCTGCTGCGGTCATGGAGGGGGGTCCAGGCTCCAGGCCTCGGCTGTGCATGTCAGTGTGGACATGGAGCTCCTCTCCAAGAGGGAAATGCTCAATGAGGCGGAGCCTCAACGAGCTCTCCCTACAGATCTCCTGCATCCACAAGGGCATGGAGTGAAGTGAGTTAACCCCTGTCAACCGCTTAGAACCAAATCCTTGGGCACAAAGTGCGCATTCCACGTTAGCTACTTTTCGAGTAAAGAAACCATTTTGAGGTAAGTGCTTAATAAAACATTTCAATAAGGAACAGCATATTTACTCTTATGGCTTCATGAACAAGCTCCCAAACCCATATGATGGAACCACAGCTCAGACCTCTCGAAGTCAAGTGTGTGAACAATCTCTCGACACCTAAGCCATACACACAGGAAACATGGAGAGGGACAGGAGATGGTTAAGAGTAGACCAACTAAGAGCTCTGGGAGTGAGCCTGAAAGACTGAGAAAATAAGTTCTCACTCTTCACCTCATCTACTTTTACATTACCTATTCTACAATGAAAGTCTGATAACGTCAATTACAAAAAGCCTGCCCACAACTGGAAGCGAGCGTTTGCGCTTGCTTTAAGATGGAGGTTCTATTGTTTCTGTGTCCTGGTGCTGCATTGATGCTAAAAAAAAAAACAAAACCCGTGTGGTTCTTTAGCCAAGATGTTTGAGGAAACCCAGACCCCAGACCAACTGACAGAGGAGGAGGTTGAGATGTCTGCCTTTCAGGAAGCAATTACCCAGTTGATGTTACTGAGCAGCAATAACTACCACTCAAACAGTCATCTCTGAGGGAGCTTTGTTCTAAATCATCAGATGCTCTGGACAAAATTATGATATGAAAGATTGACAGACACCAGTAAACTAAAATGTGGGAAAGAGCTGCACATTAACCTCATTCCAGACGAGTAAAATCGAACCCTCAGGGCGGTGGACACCAAAATAGGGATGACCAAGGATGTGCTGATCGATAACCCTGGTGCTATTGCAAGTCTGGGACCAAGGCACTCATGGAGGCTTTGCAGGCTGCTACAGAGCTCTCTGTGACAGAACAGTTTGGTGCTGGGTTTTATTCTACCTCTTTGGCTACTGAAAGTGTTATCACCACTAGAGCCTTCTGTAGGAGGATCGTCCAGTTAGGACCATTAGAGGCAAACCTATGGGCCGAAGAACAAAGGCTATTCTGTGTCTGAAAGACCTAACCAAGTTCTTGGAGGAAAGAAGAATAAAGGAGATTGTGAAGAAACACTCTCAATTTATCGGATGTCCCATGACTCTCTCTGTGGAGAAGGAACATGATAAGAAGTCAGTGGTGGCTGAAATGTTTATCTGGGAGTGGGAAGGTGCTGGGCTGGATGGGGGCCCGTCCCATGGCGGGCGGAGGTCAGGGGAGACTGAATGCAGCAGCCAGCTGCACTGGGAGTGAGCCGCAGAGGCTGCCACACGTGGCACTTACTGTGAGCTTTCCTCACGTCCTGAACCACCTTTGACCAGCCATGACACCAACGGGAACACCACCGCTGACCCACAATCCCTTGGGTGGGAACCACACCCTCCGTGTGGGAACCACATCCTCCCCTCAGTGGGTCCTTTCACAGAGGCCCCGGGTGCGTGGAGACAGTGCAGGCCTCACCCCACGTTGCCAGTGGTTGTGTGCTACCAGGCAAGTTTTACTTGACCTCTAAGAACTGTGATTCCCCAACTAGGAAATGGAGACCCCAGCACCTGCCTCCTGGGGCCGTGCCACGCCTGAGGGGACGAGGCTCGAAGCTGGAAAGCACCTGGAAGTCAGTCAAAGAAGAGAAAAGCAGACCTCTTAGGGCAGCCACACAAATGAGGTTGGTTATTTCACTTTATTTAGCAAACCATCATACTCTGGGCCCCACCAAACTGCTCCTCCAGCCTCACCCGAGGGTCGGCCTTGGGAAGAAGCTCGGAGCGTGAACAGGAAGACCCAGGCTCCCCAGTTGGCCTCCTCTTCTGCCACACACACCACACAGCACAGAACAAGATCACTGCTTGTGTCCTCAGGCGCCCACCCCAGTGTGGCCTGGGGGGCCTCCAGTGTTCACAGCCACCTGCCAGGCTCTCAGCCCAGCACCAGGCACAGACCCCCTGCTCCTGAGAGGCCGGCACAGGGCCAGGGCCTCTGCCCCCGGCTGTGGGCATGGAAAACTCTTATTCCCCAGCCCTGCAGCCTTACTCCGCATTGGGCAAGAAGCAAAATATATGAAAATACTTTAATTATTTCTTTGAAACGGTTAAGAAATAAGGTCATCTTATTTTCCTTTTACAATCCTAGTAAAAAAAAAAGTTCACATTAGCGCCAGGACCCTTCCCCAAGCCACGGGCTGGCTGCTCAGTAGAAACGCTTGTTCCGTTCCTGCCGCTTCTGAAACACCACAGCCCCCACCACGGCGCACACGATGATGCCCAGGAGCGCGCACAGCAGCAGCAGAAACACCCGCCACCCCGTCAGGGGTCCGCTGCGAAAGTTCCCCGTTGGATCGTCCACATTGTCTAAAGGAGGAGAGAGGGGTAAATGAGAGGCCGAACGGGCTCCCAGGAGACAGCATGATAAGGCCCCCATCCCACCCTCGAGGCAGCAGCTGTGGCCTGCTCGCAAGGCTCCAGCACGGGGCAGGGGCATGCACAGAGCGACAATCTCACTGGGAACAAGGCTCCCCGGGATTCAGGCTGAGGTGCCTTCTGCTGCAAGAAGCTGGTGAACTGCACGCCTGGGATCTCCCTGACAGCCCGAGTCTGCCTAGGTGGGCCCAGGACCTGTTTTCCCAAGACCACCCCCAGCCCGGTGCAGTGGTCTGAGGTCCCCAGCTGAAGAAACATGGCCCTGGCCACAGTCTGCCCTCCCTCACACGTGGATGCATTCCATGCCTCCTGGGGGGGCTCCCAGGGCCCTGACCCCCAACCTCCGTCCTTTCGCTTTGACCTTCTAGCCCAGTGGGCCCACTTGTCTGACCGGGAATTAACCCCTGCCAGGCCAGC
Source organism: Bos taurus (assembly GCF_002263795.3). Taxonomy (NCBI): domain Eukaryota; kingdom Metazoa; phylum Chordata; class Mammalia; order Artiodactyla; family Bovidae; genus Bos; species Bos taurus. Next base: position 38,830,497 of record NC_037334.1, read on the forward strand.
CACATGGGCTGCTGGGTGGGCTGGAGCAGATGTGTCCAAAAGCCTTGGCAGCAGGAAGCCTTCAACGAAAGGCCGCAGATCAGTGGTCTATGGCAGGGTTTGTTTGGCCCCCAAAACATTTAAAAGCAACTTGAATCTTTAAAAAGTGAAATGTCACATAAAATGTTGGGTTCCAGTGGTACTCTATCTCCCGCTGGGCCCACACGCACGACTTTGGGGCTCCTGAAGTACAGTTCGCAACACACACACACACAGGGGCCTCACTCCCCATCCATCCTGAAAACCCTCTCTCTGTGAGGATGGAGTAGTGGCTGACTACTACCCTGCAAAGGGCTCAGACTTGGAGGTCTGCCAAAACTCAAGTTTGCATCCCGCCTTTTTACCTCTTTTTAGCTGAGGAAGCCTAAGGATCAGCTCCCCCAGCAGTTGTAAGGATCTACTGCAGGCTGTTCACTGAGGCCACGCACTGAGGTACCAGCACGCCTGCACCAGCAAACAGCCCCTCTGGCTTCACCAGCCGTGATCCCAGCACTGAGTGCAGGACGATGCAGAGGCCAGGGGCTCACACACCTGTTCATGAGCACTAGCTGCTGATTCAAGGGCTGAGCTGGTCCAGGGAACGGCAGATGGACCCCAAGCAGCTGCCTAAGCCAGCCCAGGCCCCACCGGGAGGGGCTGTTCATGCATACCTTTGGGCGACTTGAGGAAGTTGACGCTGGGCTCGATCTTGGTCCAGTCGATGCTCTCCTCGTCCGGTGTGTGCTCCACCATCAGTTGGAACAGCTTCATGGAGATGATGTCATGATTGTCTGCAGGACAAGAGTTAGCTTCTAAGGGGCATGGAACTGCTTTGGCACACGAGCTCAACCCTCTCCCACCCCACACCACACAGAGTGGCCAGGTCCCCTGGGGAGAACCTAGCAGCCTCTAGCAAGCAGTATTCAGGGGCTGGAATACTCCAGAACTCAGCAATAAGAAACCTGGGAGGAAGCAGAGCAGAGAGGAAAAAGCACAGGTTTTACAATCAACATCGCTGGTTCTAATCCTGGCTCTGCTACCCTCTTTGAGGCTCAGTCTCATTTGCAAATGGGGGTGGTAATCTCCATCTTGCGGTTACTGAGGCATGTAAATGAGAAAGTACAGACAGGGCCAAAGGTACACTGCCTGGAGGTAGCATGTCCTTGAAAACCGAACCGGATAAAGACCCACACACTGCTGCATGGCTGGTTGAGAAGCCTGACCCTCCCGGGGGCGGGCAGCCACCAGACGCTCAGCTGTGACAGTCATCGATTGTACCTGGGGAGACTTGAGGAGGGCCGGGGTCCACTAAGTATGGGCAGGAGAGAACCCCTGCCTGACGCTGACAGTAACTGACAACCCCATTTGGAGATGGAGAGGTTGAGGCTCAGAAATGAGACGAGGGTCCCAGTCAGCCTGCCACCAGCTCTCAGCTCAGCTAACTGACTGGAACCTGAAAGTGTAAAGAGCAAGGACCCTGCGGCCAGGCCAGGCAGAGGCCAGCGCACTGGACAGCTGGTATGAGTGGCCCTGGAAGCCCAGGGCCAAGCAGGGGCCCTGGAGTCAGAGAGCAGGGCCCATCTGAGCTCTGTCACTTCCTGGGTGCCTGAACTTGACATCCACCTCCCTTCAACTCCCAAATGCCCAATGGTCTCAGCTGTACAAAAGGGGAAAGAGACAGCTACCTAACTAAGAACACAGTCACGAGACACCTGCGGGAGGCGGGCATGCACACCCCTCTGCCTAAGGGTCACACTACCGCAGGCATGGCCCCTCCATCGCCCTTCCCAGGGCCTCTTCAAACAGACTTAGAGAATACCCTGTCACAGACATAGCTCTGCTTCCAGAGCCTTCTCATGATGCCTGCTGAAACAGTCAGATGGAATTCCAGGTGACCCAGGGCAGGGTTGTACTGGGACCACAAATGAAACAAGACAGGCTGTGAGCTGGTAATTATTGAAGCTGGTTAACAGCAGTAAGGGGCTTATCACACCATCTTCCCTCTTGTGGGTACACAATTGGAATTTCCATATTAGAAACCTTTAAACAATAGACACTCCGAGAACCAAATGGACCCAGATGCTTCCATGGTGACGAGGACGCTCCTGGACAGTGGCTGGCTCACAGGCCCTGGAAACATCTATCCTGACAACAAACAAGCCTCTGTCTGGTCTTCTGGACATTGCTTCTCAGCTCTGGTCAACAAGAGCTGGCCCTGAGAAGGGACTAAGGGCCAGCGCCAAGGGCCACCAACAAGTGCCACCCAGGCCTGGTGGTCCCAAGAGGCCTGCACGGGCAGGTAGCACCCCAAAGATTCCAGCACTCACCATGGGCCAAACAAGACAGAGCCCTGACTCCATGCAGCTCACAATTCAGTGAGGGAGACACGACAATGAAATAAATGACACAGTGGATACCAGGATGGTTAAATGCTATAAAGAAAAATAAAGCTAGAAAAGGCGACAGGAAGTGTGCAGGGGACTGGGGTGTGTGTGTGTGTGTGTGTGTGTGTGTGTGTGTGAGACTTTAAATGAGGGAATCAAGGATGGCCTCACTAGGGAAGAAATATCTGAGCAAGACCTGGAGAGACACAGGCACAAAGGCCCGAGGCAGGAGGGCAGGGGTGGATGTGAAGAGTAGCTAGGGGCAGTGTCACCAGAGAGCAGAGAGGATGCGGCAGAGGGAATGTGGCGGCAGGCAACAGGGAGGACAGCAGCCTCAGCCCTGAGTGAGGCGAAGGAGTAGCTCGGCTGTGGTGCTGGGAGGAGGGCACCCTCGGGAGGCTCCTGCAATTGTCCAAGCAAGAGAGGACGGTGGCCCAGACCTGCCTGCAGTAAAGGAAGAAGAGTGGTCTGCTGCAGGGTGAAAAGAAGACACAGCCAGCAGGACATGCCAACAAATGGGAGGCGGCATGTGAGAGAAAAAGCAGAGGCCGGAAGAACACCAAGGCATTCTGACCCAAGTAACCACTAGAGCAGAGGCTCGTTTGCCTCTGGCTGTGGGTGTGTGAAGGCTGAGAGGCCTGCTGGGCACGTTGCTGGTGACTCAGGTCTGGCGAGGGAAACGTGGGGGTCCACTGCTGGGTTCACCAGATTCAAACCCCCCCAGCTCACAGATGACAGAGAGGGAAGATAGCTGAAGGACCGCGCACACACGTGGGAAGAGCGGGAAGAAATCCAGGCACGGGTGGAACCAAATGGAGGCAAGTCGAGGAGGAAAGGGATCTGCCGTGTCCCAAGCTCCTGACGGCAGGGAAGGCCAGACTGAGACTGGATGCCTTGCACTGCCCGCACACTCACCGGACAGGTCGCCGGTACCGGCAGAGGCTCCAAAATAGTAGCCGGTGGGTAGGCGCACTCCCGTGATGTCAATGCAGTTCTTCCACTCATTCTTGTCCTCCAGGTCAGTCATCACCTGTGGCCAGCCGGCAGGTCAAGGGTGGCCCAGGGCTGGCCTGCCCGCCTTCCCAAGCCCTGCAGAGCTGCCCCTCCTGCCTGCTCACCGTCAGGCGACCCCGGGAGTAGCGCACTGCCAGGAAGGTGTCGTGATCGCGGTTGCGGAAGTCAGCCGTGCAGCCCGCCAGCTCAGTCCAGCGGCCGTCCTTGCTGTGGTCGTAGGACAGGGAGCCATTGTTCACCATCACGGAGATGTACGGGAACACGCGCTGAGATAAGACACCGGTCACTCCGAGGGCAGACCAGCCAGTGGAAGGCCACGGGGCACCCACCACCCTGACCCCTGAAGGCTGCTCTCACGCAGGGCCCAGGGAGAAGTCCTGTCCTGCTCTGCAGGAGAGCAAGGGCCTACCTCTGTGGTCTCATCGTTGGGGTATGTGTCCAGAAAGATGGCTAAGCCATGGAAGTTGTCTTTGCTTCCAAACACAGGCCCTAGAATTAGAAGGAGATGCTCCTATGACGGGAGAAATTGGGAATTGCCCAAGGGGTACCTGAAAGACAGAGTAATGCCAGCATGGATGGGGTCAAAAGATGTTAGCGCACAGTCATGCTCCCAGGAGAAAGAAGGGATCTCTAAGTGGGGTGGGGGGTGTTGGAAGGGTAGTCTCAGGCATGTGGCAGAGAGGACTCAAGTTTGAAGCCTGAACTGTGAAAGAACAGCACCTGTCCATGTGCTCTGAGGTGTCGGGGGCAAGGGGATACCTAATCTGTAAAAACCAGATGGTCATGCAGTAAGGACTACCCCTGAACCCAGGGGTCACGAACTTTCTGTCCAAGGCCAGAGAGCAAAGATTTGAGGCTTTGTGGGCCACAGATGGTCTCTGTCACAGTCTCCCTTGTTTTTTCCTTCTTAAGAGGATAGGACGGTAAAACCCACTTAGCCGGTGAAGACCAGGCCACACTGGGCAGAGTTGACCACAGGGTCTCTTCTACAGGGACGCTCCCTCCAGCCACTCCCCAGGCCCCATGTTTCCTCAAAGAGGAGCAGCAGTGCCCTAACAGGGAGTGCAGAGTGAAGGATTCCTGGCCACAGCAGCCCACCTGTGCCAGCACCACCCTACCTGGCACCAGGCGGTCCCGGGTGTACCACAAGGCAATGCCATCTCCATGGAGATTTTTCTTTCCTGCGCCATGAACTTTGAAGTGAACGTGCATCTCCCAGTCTTTGAGGAAGCAAGGCTAGAGGGAGAGCAGAGAGGGCTGTCAGAGCTCCCCAGGCTTGCCTACTTAATGGAAGTGACCTAGAGTGAGTCGGGACACTCAGAACAAGGCTAAGCAGCAGGGCCCCAGTAGGGAGGGAGCAGGAGGCCACAGACTGTCCCAAGGCTGCTGAGGTCCAGACTCCACCCGCCCTGGCCCCAGTCTTCTCCTGTGCTGATTCTCACACCTTGACTTACTTTCCTTGATACCAGCCAAACCTGTTAGCCCTGTTTCTTCTCCATCCCCACTGTTCCTGTCCCCTGGGATCTTGTGGAAGGATTACTATCCCTATTTGAGTCATGTATTTTATAAAAAGAAAACACATTCAGAGATGAAATAACTTGTCCACAGTAGGTAAGTGGATGTCCTGACACACGCCCAGGACTGTCTGACTCGGAAAGTTCTGCTATTGCCTACAGCTGCCATGGCCTTCAGGCCTGTAACACAAGCTGCACCAACTCCTTTCTGGCTTTCCATCCCCACTGTGTTCCCTTCAAACCAACCCTCAAACTGACCCACACCCAGGTCTGGCAGACTTGAAGCCCTAGACTCTCAGCCAGCACACCACCTGCCTCTTGCAGTCTCAGCCCAGCCTGAGGGTGGTGATGGTGATATCAGGCCTGGGGGCTGGAAGGGCAGCTCTGGGGCCTCTGGGCTACTGTGATGTGAGGGAAGGAAGGCACAAGGCTGGGCCCACAGCAAGGACACCAGCCTGGCCTTGCCTACCAGGAAGCTGCTCATGAAAACTATGGTATTGACACTCTAACAAGAATCTGCTCAGGGAAAGTCTGCAGATGGGTGTGTGAGCAAGTAATTAAACAAAGGCCTAGCTGAAAGGCAAACTAAAACAAGATATTGCTGACTTATCAGATTGGCAAGGCTTAAAGAGATCATGAGCAGCAATGCAGACAAGAATGAAGAGAAACATGGCCTAAATCCAGAGAACAGTGGATGCTCCCATCTTCTTGGGGGCAATTTGGCTGTTGCAGCTTTTTAACAAAATGAGGGAGATCCATAAGCTCTCACAAGTCAAGATCAAGATGTCAAAGATACTAAGAGGAAAGATAAGCTGAAAACAGTATCAGCGCTATGTGCTCATTTAAAAAAAAATATATTAGTCTATGTGCAGAGAAAGAAGGAAATGAAGGAAATATGAGCAACATTAATGAAAGCTAACTCTGGGAGGGGAATGTTTACTTTCTACATTTTCAATCTTCTATACTGAACATATTACTTCTGTAATCATAAAAAAGTCAGGTAAAGAATAAAAAATAAAAACCCTATGTCCCATCGTGGCTTGTGCATCACTGATTCACCAGGCAGTGTTCTGGGCCTGGGCTCCAGAGGCTCAGGTGAGAAGACGCGGCCCTTGAGAACACAGGGTTAGCAGGCACCTGCTCGGCAGTCTGACACAGTGTGAAGTCAGCCCTCCCAGTTTCTGACAGTTCACTGGCTCTGGGAGACCTTGCAGGTTCTGGAGGGGGGCAACGGTGAGGTGATAAAAAGCAGGTCTCCATGACAGATGTGCAAGGAATCTGAGTCCAAGACCTGCTGAGGGGGTGGAAGGACTGGTGAATCAGTCTTGCTTTGCGTTGAGGTGACAAAACTCACAACTGAAAAGAACGAATGAGAAAGGGCTCTCAGGGACTGCAGCTCAGCTGTGAGTTCTCACAATCCCTGAAATTAGACTAAACAGACTCACTCAGGCCTCATACTTTTAACAAAATATTGTACAAACACAATATCTGGGACACAACCAAAAATACCAGGCACATGAACAGACAAGACAGGAATAAAACACAGAGAAAGGCAAGGAGGGAGAGAGAACCACCACCGCCATCACCATCCCAGGGACCCTTAAAAGTAACCAGAAGGAAAAAAAAGATTAACTTCAAAGGAGCTATAATTTGCCTGATACTAGAATTTTCAACAGAAACACTAGGAGTAAGAAGACAATAGACTGATATATTTGGAGTTGAAGGAAAATAACAATCAACATAGGAGTCTATACTCAGCACGTGTATCCTTCAAGAATGAAGGTGCTCTTTGGCCTCGGACCTAATTTTCGGCAACAGAGCTAAACACACTAAGAAGAGCCAGTAAATATGGGATCTGCTATTTCCTTCAGGAAAATGGTGAAGAGAATGGAAATCAGCCAGCACAACAAGCACACTTGCTCCTGTGACAAAACCAAGATGAAGAGGCAAGCTGCGGGGATCTGCTGCTGTGGTTCTTTCGAGAGAACAGTAGCTGGTGGTGCCTGAACCAACGCCACCACTTCTGCCATCACAGGAAGTCAGGCCTCTGAAGACTGAAGGGCCGGCAGAAGCACCACCACTGCCAGCCTACAATAAACAGTTTAATCTATGTAATCCCCTTTAAAAAAAAAAGAAGGCGAAATTAAGACATTTTCAGACAAAAACACTAAGACTGTCTTTCATTCTTCAGGGAGAAATGTGATCCAGATCCGGACATGAAGTCAGAGATTCAAGAAGGAATGAAGACCAATGACTAAACTAAGTATGAGACTAAAAATACAAACGAACACTTGGCTGTATAAAACAATACTGTTTTGTGTGATTTAAAACAGAAAGATTAATAACAGCAAGGTGAAAGAAGTTAAATCGTCCTAAAAGCCTATCATCGTCCTGGAAGGAGTTAAAAGTACATCTTATCAGTACTCTTTGGTAAAACATGATCTGTGTTTTAAACTCCAGAGTAATCACCAAAATCTTGGCAAATAAGCACAGAACTTTCAAGCTAACAGTAGAATAAAAGTGGAATAAAAATTAACCAACTCAAAAGAAGCCAAGACCAGAGAGAAAAGTGAACAGAGGATAGCCAGGACAAACAGAACGTCAATAGTAAGATGGTAGATTAAATCCAAATGCATCAGTGACTTCACAAAATGTAGACAGACTAAATGCTGGCAGGGTACCCAGGATCTCCCTGTATTCTTTTCTTTCTTTTTTTCTAAATGAAATATAGTTGACATACAACATCAGTTTTAGGTGTACCACATAGGGATTTGACAGTTACATACATTACAAATTGATCACCACAAGTCTGGTAATATCCGTCACCACAGAAAGTTATGGTAATACTATTATTATCGCAATATTATTGACCACATTCCCTATGCTACACATTACATCCCCATGACTTATTTAATTTTACAACTGGAACTCTGTACTTCTTAATCTCTTTATTTTTTCTTACGACTACATGTGAATCTACAATTATCTCAAAAAAATAGTTTAATTTTAAAAATAACAGATCAAAGACTTAAACTAAAGAGCTAAAAGTATAAACTCTTAGAAGAAAACAGGGGAAACACTAGATTTAGCAATAATTTCCTGGATATGCCACCATAGCACAGACAACAAAACAATTAGATAAACTGGGCTTCAATGAAATTAAAATCTTTTACATGTCAAAGAACATCAAGAGAATGAAAAGACAATCCACAGAATGAGAGAAAATATTTCCAAATCATATACTGATAATGTCCAGAATACATAAAGAACTCCTAAAACTCAACAACAAAAAACAACCCAAAACTGGACAAAGGATTTAGATAGACATGTTTTTCATAGAAGATAATAATTTGTATATAAAAAGCATATGAAAAGATGCTCAACATCATTAATCATTAGAGAAATGTAAATCAAAACCACATACCACTTCACACCCGTTTGGATGACTATTATAAAAAAATGGAAAATACAGTATTACAAAAATGTGGAGAAACTGGAACCCTGGTGCATTGCTGGTGGGACTGTAAAACGGTGTGGTTGCTGTGGAAAACAGTTTGGTGGTCCTCAAAAAGTTTAACAAAGAGTTACCATATAACCTAGCAATTCCACTTCCTAGGTATTTACCAAAACAAGTGAAGGCAGGCACTTCAGTAGCCACCTACATCCACCCATGTACACAGCAGCACAACAGCCAAAAGGTGGAAACTACCAGTGTCCACCAACAGATGAATGGATAAACAAAATGTGGTGAACACACACAGGAATATTATTTAGCCATAAAAGAATGAAATACTAATACATGCTACAGCATGGACGAACTTTGCCTATGTTATGCTAAGTGAAATAAGTCAGATACAGACAAATATTCTATGATTCCATTTATGTGAGGTACCTAGTAGAGTCAAATTCAAAAACAGAAAGTAGAATAGTGGCTACCAGGGGCTGTAGAGAGGCAGAAAACAGGGAGTTAGTGTTTAAGGAGTAGTTTCAGCTTCCGATGATCTGGAGATGGATGGTGGTGATGGCTGCACAACAAAATGAAAGTACTTAATGCCACTAAACTGTACACTTAAAAATGGTTAAAACAGTCAATTTCGTCATGTATATTTTACCACAATAAGAACATTTGAGAAATTAAAAAAAATTTTTTTTCATACAGATACATATTTACAGTAATTCAAACTAATTTTTTGTTGGTAGACGTTACACTTTTAAAAATTTTACTGCAGACTGATTCACAATATTGTGTTAATTTCTGCTACACAGAAATTGTAGAAATTGAGGAAAGTGACTCAGTTATACATAGTCTTATGCATATTTTCGTATTTTCCATTCCAGATTACCACAGGATACTGAATACAGCTCCCTGTGCTATACAGTAGGATTTTGTTTATTCATCCTATATTAATAGTTTGTGTCCACTAATCCCAAACTTCCAATCCTTCCCTCCCCAACCCCCTGACAGCTCGGCAACCACAAGTCTGTTCTCCACGTCTGTGAGTCTGTTTTGTATATATGTTCATTTGTGTCTTATTTTAGATTCCACATAAGTGATATCATAAGATACTTGTCTTTCTCTAACTTCACTTAGCATGGTAATCTCTAGGTCCATCCGTGCAGGCATGCTAAGTCACTCAGTCGTGTCTGACTCTGTGCAACCCTATGGCGTCTCCGTCCATGGAATTCTGTAGACAAGAGTACTGGAGTAGGTTGCCATGCCGTCCTCCAGGGGAATCTTCCTGACCCAGGGATCAAACTGGCATCTCTTGTTTACTGCAACAGCAGGTAGGTTCTTTACCACTAGCGCCCCCTAGGTCCATCCATGTTGCTGCAAGTGGCATTATTCTTTTTCGTGGTTGAGTACTATTCCGTTTGTGTGCATATGTGTTTACACACACACATCTTGATCCATTCATCTGTTGACAGACATTTAGGTTGTTTCCATGTCTTGGCTATTGTAAATAGAGCTTTAACGAACATAGGGATGCATGTATCTTTTCAAATTAAGAGTTCTAAATATATGTCCAAGAATGGGATTGCTGGATCATATGACAACTCTATTTTTAGTTTTCTGAGGGCTCTCCATGCTGGCTGTACCAATTAACACTCCCATAAACAGTGTAAGAGGGCTCCTTTTTTCCACACCCTTTCCAGACCTTATAGTTGGTAGATTTTTTAATGATGGCCATCAGATATGCAGATGACACCACCCTTATGGCAGAAAGTGAAGAGGAACTCAAAAGCCTCTTGATGAAAGTGAAAGTGGAGAGTGAAAAAGTTGGCTTAAAGCTCAACATTCAGAAAACAAGGATCATGGAATCCGGTCCCACCACTTCATGGGAAATAGTTGGGGAAACAGTGGAAACAGTGTCAGACTTTATTTTTCTGGCCTCCAAAATCACTGCAGATGGTGACTGCAGCCATGAAATTAAAAGACGCTTACTCCTTGGAAGGAAAGTTATGACCAACCTAGATAGCATATTCAAAAGCAGAGACATTACTTTGCCAACAAAGGTTCGTCTAGTCAAGGCTATGGTTTTTCCTGTGGTCATGTATGGATGTGAGAGTTGGACTGTGAAGAAAGCTGAGCGCCAAGGAATTGATGCTTTTGAACTGTGGTGTTGGAGAAGACTCTTGAGAGTCCCTTGGACTGCAAGGATATCCAACCAGTCCATTCTGAAGGAGATCAGCCCTGGGATTTCTTTGGAAGGAATGATGCTAAAGCTGAAACTCCAGTACTCTGGCCACCTCATGCGAACAGCTGACTCATTGGAAAACACTCTGATGCTAGGAGGGATTGGGGGCAGGAGGAGAAGGGGATGACAGAGGATGAGATGGCTGGATGGCATCACTGAGTCGATGGACGTGAGTCTGAGTGAACTCCAGGAGTTGGTGATGGACAGGGTGGCCTGGCGTGCTGCGATTCATGGGGTCGCAAAGAGTTGGACACGACTGAGCAACTGAACTGAATAACTAGCTTCCCAAGTGGCTCAGTGGTAAAGAATTCACCTGCCAACGCAAGAGATGTGGATCTGCACTGGGAAGATCCCCTGGAGAAAGAAATGGCAACCCACTCCAGTATTTTTGCCTGGAAAATCCCATAGACAGAGGAGCCTGGGGGCTACAGTTCATGGGATCACAAAGAATCTGACTTAGCAACTGAGTATACACGCCGGCATTGGCCATCTGTATATCTTCTTTGGAGAAATGTCTATTTAGGTCTTCTGCCCATTTTTAAATTTTTTTAAAATTATTATTGAATTGTATGAGCTATTTGTATATTTTGGAAATTAAACCCTTGTTGGTCTCATCATTTGCAAATATTTTCTCTCAATCCGGGCTTCCCTGGTAGCTCACTCGGTAAAGAATCCGCCTGCAATGCAGGAGACTCCAGTTCAATTCCTGGGTCAGGAAGATCTGCTGGAGAAGGAACAGGCTACCCATTTCAGTATTCCTGGGCTTCCCTGGTGGCTCAGATGGTAAAGAATCCTCCTGCAATGCAGGAGACCTGGGTTCAATCCCTGGGTTGGGAAGATCCCCTAGAGAAGGGAAAGGCTACCCACTCCAGTATTCTGGCCTGCAGAATTCCATGGATCACAGTCCAAGGGGTTGCAAAGAGTTGGACATGACTGAGCGACTTTCACTTTCTCCCAATCCATAGGTGTCTTTTCATTTTGTTTATGGCTTCCTTTGCAAAAGTTTCTAAGTTGGACTAGGACCCATTTGTTTATTTTTGCTTTTTACTTCTATTGCCTTGGGAGACTGACCTAAGAAAACACTGGTACGATTTATGTTAGAGAATGTTTTATCGATGTTCTCTTCTAGGAGTTTTACGGTGTCATGTCTTATATTTAAGTCTTTAAACCATCTTGAGTTTATTTTTGTGTGTGGTGTGAGCATGTGTTCTAACTTCACTGATTTACATGAGGCTGTCCAACTTTTCCAACACCACTTGCTAAAGAGATTGTCTTTTTCCCATTGTATACTCTTACCTCCTGTGTGGTGACCATTTACACTTTTAAAAACTGTCTCAATGCCATTAAGTACCGTGCAGAAGAGAATGGTTTGAAAAATTAAACTGTTTAAAAATAAAAGACAATAAAAGGTTAAATAGGGGACTCCCCTGGTAGTCCAGTGGCTAAGGCTCCAGGCTCCCAATGCAAGGGCTTGGGTTCAATCCCTGGTCAGGCAACTAGACAGCATCTGCCTCAACTAAGATTCACATGCCACAATTAAAGATCCACATGCTGCAACTAAAGACCGAAGATCCCGCATGTTGCAGCTAAGTCTAGGCAAAGACCAATAAATAAACTTCTTTTTAAGAAAGGTTAAATGGCAAATTGTTATGTTACTGTATTTTATCACCATAAAAATAAAAGGATAACCACCCAAAAGCCTGGTTATATGCTGTTTACAAGAGACAACTCCAGAAGAGGTAGGGGAAAGCAAAGGACCAAAAAAGACAGTACATGCAAATGCTAAGCAAAAGCAAGCTTGTGCAGCTGTGCCAATGACAAAGTTTAGAAGAGGACTCTTCTCCGTGACAAAGGACTCCATTTACCAGGAAAATGTTGGTCTCAAAATATATGAAGTAGAAACTGACAGACTATAAAGATGAAGGCAAATACACACAGACATTTTAATACACCTCTTCCAATAACTGATAAAAACAAGCAAAACGTCAGAAAGATAGAGAAATTTGAGCCCAATCAGCAAACAGACCTAAAGATCTAAATGGCACACTTCACTCAACCAGCAGAGAATCCACATCTTTCGCAAGCACACATGAATGTGTCCCCCAGATCCTGATCACTTGAAGGACCACCTGCAAGTCTCAACAGATGTCCAAGGACTGAAATCACAGAATCCGTTTCTTGACCATGAAGAGATTAAACTAGATATCGATAACAACAACTTAAAAAATAAAGATAACTAGAAAAGGACTTATATATTTGAAAAAAAAATTAAAAACGTAACTTACATACACAAAAGTCAGCCCAGAAGCCAATATTTCAAATGGTCTCTTTGGTGCCCAGGTGTTTCCTGTCCCTGGGAACAAAGCACCCCAAGCTAGTAGGAGGTGTGCCTCAGAGAAGGGCAACTGTGCCCCGGAGGATGGGAGAGGAAAACCTCCCCGCCTGTCCCCAGCATGCCTGCAGGAAGGTCAGTTTTAGGAAAGAGTACACACACACAGAATTTGAAGACCTAGAAACTGATACCATCAAGACTATCCAAGCCTTGGAAAGTCTCCCCATACTACACGTAAAACTGCAGATCATCAGAGAGAATACTATGATAAAGACAGTACAAAGGAGGATTTTAAGCAGATGAGGTATGGGCTGGAACTAGTGTAAAGCTGCTTTTGGGAACAGAACATGACATGGTCATGGCCCTCCATCCCAGCTGAGCCATGTAGGGAGCTGAGAAATCTTAATGCCCTGGCCCTCCCCCAGGCCAACTAAATCAAAATCAATCACTTGGCAGTCATGAACCATTTTACAGCTAGGTGGTTTCTATGTCTTGGCGTGCAACAAAGTGAAAGGCAGAGCTAATCTAACAGTCAGTTGATACCTCATTAACATTTTTTTCCATTAAAATTTCTGATGAAAGATCACTACATTTGGGGTTTATAAATCAAAGGAGTTCAAAATATTGAATGACCCCTGCTATAACAAAACTCCTTGCATCTCCATCTACTACTTCAGTTCAGTTCAGTTCCTCAGTCGTGTCCGACTCTTTGCGACCCCATGAATTGCAGCATGCCAGGCCTCCCTGTCCATCACCAACTCCCGGAGTTCACTCAAACTCACATCCATCGAGTCGGTGATGCCTAAGCGAACACAAATTTTCAGCATTCATGTGAACAAAAAGCAGAAGTCATGCTTAAGCTTCTCATTCTGACAATGACATTCATTCAAATGGGGATGGGGAGATGACAGCTCATTTTGAAATGCTCAAGTAAGCATTTCAAAAAATGTTTACTTGGTGTAATAATTACTCAAAAATTGTGCAATGTGTAAGGCATTTCTTTTGATCAATTGTGTACCAGTAGTAACTATAATAATCCCGAAGAAAATATTAAAACTTAATTTCAAGGTCCCAACAAAGTTAAAAAGCTTAAATTATTACACTTAGTCACAGAAGAACATGACAGGCTAATCAATAAGATTTTCAAGCATTACATACACTGCATTAGGATAAAATTCTGTGTGGGATAGGAAATGAAAATATAAGTTCAATTTTAAAACATGACATACAATTTGGGTTTATTAATAGTGTTTAAAGGGCCTCCCCAGTGGCTCAGGCTCCTGCCTGCAATCCAGGAGCCATGGGTTGGATCAGGAAGATCCCCTGGAGGAGGGCGTGGCAACCCACTCCAGTATTCTTGCCTGGAGAATCCCATGGATAGAGGAGCCTGGCGGGCTACAGACCATAGAGTTGCAAAGAGATGGGACACAACTGAAGTGACTTAGCACATGCACACAGCATTTAAAAGAGTGGACCTCAAATTGCAATATTTAGATTCCACTAAACAGGAAGATAAGAGAATTATATTCCAGATTGAAAATCTGATGATGGCAAGTGCAGAATTCTCTCAGCCCTGCGATATTACCAACCACCAGTGACTTCCAATCATAATTAAGTTACTTGTAACTGAACCAATTTCTAGCAGTTTCAGCACAATTTGTATCTCACTTAAAAAAAAAAATATATACTCTATGCTGAACTCACTTCCTTGAAAAATTTCATTCTTAGAAGTTATTCAAGGAGAGAGTAGCGTGGAAGCATATACACTAACATATATAAGTAGACAGCCAATGGGAATTTGCTGTATGACTCAGAGAACTCAAACTGGGGCTCTGTAATTACCTGGGTTCAAACCTGGGTTGGGAAGATTCCCCTGGAGGAGGACACAGCAACCCACTCTAGTATTCATGCCTGGAGAATCCCCATGGACAGAGGAGCCTGGGGGGGCTACAGTCCATGGGGTTCGCAAAGAGCTGAACACAACTGAGCAACTAAGCCCTGCACAATAATCTAGAGGGGTGGGAATGGCTGGAGGAAGGAGGGAGATTCAAGAGGGAGGAGACATAAGTACACCTACGGTTAATTCATGCTGATGTATGACAGAAATCAAAGCAATATTGTAAACCAATCAGCAATCAATTAAAATAAACAAACTTTTTTTAAAAAAAATCAAAGTTATCCGCAAGCATGGGAGCCCCCAGCGGTCCAGCCATTGGGATGCCATGCTTCCACCACAGGGGGCCCAGGTTGGGCAACTAAGATTCCACATGCCTCACAGTGCAGCCGAAGAAAAGAAAAGTTATCCAAAAACAAATGAGACCTAATGAAACTTAAATGCTTTTGCACAGCAAAGGAAACCATGAACAAAAAGACAATCCACAGAATGGGAGAAAACATTTGCAAATGAAGCAACCCACAAAGGATTAATCTCCAAAATATACAAACAGCTCATTCAGCTCAGTATCAAAAAAACCACCCAATCAAAAAAAAAAGGGCAGAAGATCTAAATAGACATTTCTCCAAAGAAGACAGACAGATGGCCAAAAAGCACATGAAAAGATGCTCAGCATCGCTCATTATCAGAGACATACAAATCAGAACTACAATGAGGGCCCGGTGGGCAGCATAGCCTCTGAGCAGTAGAGGGGGCTTGGGGCTGAGTCCTCGCTAATGCCAGTGTGGAGATGGCACCATGGGCAAGGGGCAGAGGGGCAAGTTGGCCACCACCACTGCTATCACCACCAAGGGTAGTGAAAGAGCCACTTCGGGGGAGGGAGGGGAAGGTATCATTTTTCTAGCTTTTCTGGGTGCAGTGGCGGTGATGTTCCAGGTCCCCAGAGTGATGCTGGCTGCTGCCTACCTGGGGAGAGGAACGCCAGCTCCTGAGCAGGCCCCGCTGGGAGAGGAGGGACGACCACTGACCTGCCAGAAAACTGCCTCCACTGGCCCAGGTGTGGAACCTGAGAGCACAGCCACCACTAGTCTAGCTTCCGGGAAGGAGCAGATAACTCTGCATGCTGAAGAAAACTGGAAACCCATCATGATTTTTGCCCTGTAATTCCTTGATGGCTTCAGATGACTTCAAACTTTTATCTTTTAGCAAAGAATAGTACTCTTAATGGATGTATGTATGGGAGAAAGCAAAAGGGGTTCTGGTTTCTCAGGAAAGAAGGAACCTCCTTCTGTTTAACCGCTACCTCTTTAGTGAAGCCACATCCACCCCAGTCTGAAGACAATAAGTCAACTCTCTCCTGATCTTCTTCAGCACTTTATACCACTGCTCTGACTCTTATCATATGCTCTTTTGGAGGATATAATAAAAAGCTACCTAAGGATTAAAAAAAAACTACAATGAGGTATCATCACCTCACACCAGTTAGAATGGACATCACCAAAAAATCTAAAAATAATAAATGCTGCAGAGGGTGAGGAGAAAGGGGAACCCTTCTATGCTGCTGGTGGGAATGTAAATTGGTATAGCCACTATGGAGAACAGCATGGAGGTTTCTTAAAAAACTAAAAATAGAACTACAATATGATTCAGTAATCCCACTCCTGGAAATATTTGGAGAAAATCATAGTTCAAAAAGACACATGCACCCCAGTGTTCATCACAGCGGTATTTACAATAGCCAAGACATGGAAGCATCCTAAATGCCCATCAACAGAGAAACGGATAAAGAAAATGTTGTACATATATACAGTGGAAAATTACTCAACCATAAAAAGAATGAAATAATGCCATTTGCAGCAATATAAATGAACCTAGAGATCATACTAAGTGAAGTAAGCCAGACATCAAAAGTCAAATATCATATGATACCACTTCTATGTGAAATCTAAGAGAAAAAAAGATACAAATGAACTTATTTACAAAACAAACAGACTCTCAGACTTGGAAAACAAACTTTTGGTTCCCAAAGGGGAAACGTAGTAGGGGGAGGGATAAGTTGGGAGTTTGGGCTTAATAAATACACACTGCTGCTAAGTCGCTTCAGTCATGTCTGACTCTGTGCGAGCCCACAGACGGCAGCCCACCAGGCCCCCCCATCCCTGGGTTTCTCCAGGCAAGAACACTGGAGTGGGTTGCCATTTCCTTCTCCAACGCATGAAAGTGAAAAGTGAAAGTGAAGTCGCTCAGTCATGTCCGACTCTTAGCGACCCCATGGACTACAGCCCACCAGGCCCTCTGTCCATGGGATTTTCCAGGCAAGAGTGCTGGAGTGGGGTGCCATTGCCTTCTCCGTAAATACACACTACTATATATAAAATAGACAATCAACAAGGACCTACAATACAGCACAGGGAACTTTACTCAATATTCTGTAATAACCTATATGGGAGAAATAATCTGAAAACAAAATGGATATATGTATAAACGAATCTCTTTGCTGTATACTTGAAACTAACAGAATATTGTAAATCAATCATAATATAAAATGAAATTAGGGGCTTCCCTGGGGGTCCAGTGGCTAAGACCATACTCCCAATGCAGAGGCTCAGGATCGATTGATCCCTAGTCCGGGAAGAAGATCTTGCATTCCGCAACTAAAAAAGATCCTCAACGTCACAAGATCAAAGACCTCTGTATTGAAACGAAGACCTGGCACAGCCAAATAAACATAAAATGAAATTTTTTAAAGTTACATGGCCAGAATAAAGTGAGAGAATGTGACTCCAGGGGAAACAAGGTAGTTATTGAAGTACTCCCTGAGTGGGTGGCACTTGAACTAAAACTTAACAAATGAGGAGAAACCAAGCAAGCACAAAGAGCCAGGAGACGGTGTCCCAGACAAAAGCTACAAGTGCAAAGGTCCTGAGGCAAAATGGCAGCCAGAGAAGCCGGAAGAATATTAACAGAGCGGACGACTGGAGATGCGAGGCACTAGGGGCCAGACCGTGCAGACATAGTGCATGTTTATCCCTTCACAGGAGACCCCAGGCTCTGAGGACCAGAGTGAAAGCTAAGCAAAGTATCTCCAGATCCCCCAAGCAGCAGAGAGAGGAGGAGGAGAAGTAACACGCAGACGAGGCAACACAAGGGCAGTGTGGGCTCTCAGAACTACATGGGGAAGTCATTCAGAGAGACCAAAGAGCGGGGGATGGAGAAACCTAGATCACTGGCCAACTGCTTAGGCCATGGAAAGGGCTGGGATCAGGCAGGTTGAGGGGAGGAGTAGGTTCTGCCCCCAGTTATTCCCCTTTCACCCCTTCCTGACCTTCCTTGGTGTGGCGTCTGTGCAGCAGCAGATCGCGGCCACTGCTTATGTATGACACGCCTGAGACACCTGAAGGTCCGTAACCTCTGCAGCAAAGGTCGCAGAAACTAAAACTGCCCATGAGTCCACTGATGACCAGACCAATCCAGCACTGAGGAAGGGGACTGACGTCTGCAAGGATTTTTAAGCGGTTCCTCCCCCATCCAGGCTGGGGTCAAGTGCAGCAAGTGAACTGCTGGACTTGGAGATGAGACAGAATTTAAATGCTGTTTATAGCCATTCACTCTCTGTGTTTGCTCTGCTTACGCAGAGTCACGAAAGCCATCTATATCAGTCTGAGAACTAAGTGCAATAAGGCACGTTAAAGTCAGTGCCTAACACACATAAAACACCCAATAAAGACCCCACTCCTTCCATTTATCCCACTATTGAGAGGGTTCAGCTGAAGCAGACAACAGCTCCACTACTTGCTGGCTATGTGACTTTGAGGAAGGCACTTTCAACTCTGAGTCTTAGCTTCTTCAGCCAGTGAAACGGAGATAACATTGGTTACTTCACATGGCTTTTGAAGGAATGAAGAGACAGGTGAACAAAGTTTCGAGAACAGCTCCTGACATACGGTAACTTCAACAGCCGTCACCTGTTACTACTGGCAAGTAGTAAGGCAAGTGACCAAGGGGGCGGGGGAGCAGGGGAGGCCTTCAAATCAAGTTCAGGCCTGCTGAAGACCAACTGTAGTGGCTTACTTCATGGTCTGCCTCCCCTCTTAGGAACCACTCACCAGGTGGTTCCAGATAGAGCCCTCTTTGCTGCGCTCGTCAGGGGTCAGACGCACATACTGGCTCGTGAGCATTGTGCTTCCTTGGAAGTCCCAGAGGAGCGTGGAGCTGGAACCGATCCCTGAGGACAGAGACAAGGACAGACAAGTGCGTAAGAGGCCGGGCCAGGACTAGCTTTGCCGGAGGCAGGGAACCCACAGGGCAGCCCTGATCAGAAGAAAGAGCATCCCTTCCCCAACTCCGTCCAGCCTCGACCTTACCCTAAACTCATTCCCGCCACAGGCCTCACCGTGGTAGGGCTTGATAAGCGAATGCTCCCGCTTGAGATGTTCACTGTTGCCGTCAGTTATATCCGCAGCCACCGGCCCCAGCAACAAGAGGAAAAGCTTAAGTATTGTGGGGCCTGGGCCGGGGCCGCGAAGCCCAGACCTCCCTGGGCACCGCCGGCCCCAGCCCCAGCGCCAAATCCAGCCTGCTGCCGCCGCCGCCGCCATTCTCTGTCCCTCTCGGCCACTTCCGTCCTAGGACTTCCGCCTTCCGGGTGTTCCATCTAATAGCCTCCGGCCCGAAACCCGCCAACCCTAGTGTCACCTGGGAACTCCCGGCAAAAGCAAAGCCTCGCTGCCGAGTGGACGACGGCTTGATTTGCTAAGCAGCCCCCTGTCCTGGTCGAGTGCCTTGGCGCCTGCGAGACACCTGTCAACCAGCCTCAGCAATGGGTTCTTAGGAGCGACCAGAGCAGCAACCAATCATGGAACAGCACGTTCGGCTTGCGGGCCAACGGGGAACAGAAGGATGATTTGTGTCGGCCGGCTGCGAGGGGATCGTCTGTGTCGCGGGGCATGCTGGAACTTGTAGTTTTTATGAGCCCCTAGAACACTTGGCCTCTGGCCACTGGGGTAGTCTTTCCCAGTCAGAGGAGAAAGGAGTTCTAAATTGAAGGTGGAGGCCTGAATTCCAACTTCTGCGCTTTCTAGACCTCAGGCGGGGCTTTTCGTCTGTGGCTCCAAGCCTTTGGAGACTTAGAATTCTGTTATTTGGTGGCGTCCACTATTCCCAGCTCCTCAGGGCCAGTTGGATTTCAGCAGAAGGAGGCGTCCCGAATCCCCGTCCCTGTGATGGCTAGGGCCCATTAATATCCAAATGATTGTAGTGGGTCCCCTCCGTGAAACGTCCAGGGAAGCCGACTGGATCAAATATGGGAAACAAGTGGCCCACAGCTAAACAGAGCTCTTACTGATGCTATTTCAATAAATGGCTTAACTATAGCTCAGTCGGTAAAGAATCTGCTTGCAGTGCAGGAGACCTGCGTTCAATCCCTGGGTTGGTAAGATGCCCTGGAGAAGGAAATGGCAACCCACTCCAGTATCCTTGCCTGGAAAATCTCATGGACAGAGGAGACTGGTGGACTGCAGTCCATGGGGTCACAAAGAGTCGGGCACGACTGAGTGGCTAACACTAACACTAAACCAATATTTTAAATCATGAGACAAATGCATATTAAAAATCCAAATTTCCAGCTTCTCAGGAAAAATTGGAAGACCCAACCACACTTGGGTCATGGGGCTGCCCTGCTAAAAATGCCTTATTTTTCAAGGCTCATCTCCACTCTGGCCACTAATTTACAGCACCTGCCTGGCCCCCTCGACACTTGAATTAATAACCCTGTTATAGATCACAGGATGGAATAGTTGGTTGCTTGCTCCTTTAAGAAGTTGGCTCTGCTCTCTTTTAAATGCTGTTCTTTGCTTCAACAACACATCTTAAAAAAAAAAAAAAAAAAAAAAACGGTTTGCTTTCTCCAGGTCTTAGTTGCAGCACACAGGATCTTCGATCTTTAGTGGTAGCATGTGGGAATTTTTTTTAGTTGCAGCATGTGGCATCCGGTCCCATCACTTCATGGCAAATAGGTGAGGTAGCTGACAGTACCTGACTTTATTTTTCTGGGCTCCAAAATCACTGCAGATGGTGATTGCAGCCATGAAATTAAAAGACGCTTACTCCTTGGAAGGAAAGTTATGACCAACCTAGACAGCATATTGAAAAGCAGAGACATTACTTTGTCAACAAAGGTCCATCTAGTCAAGGCTATGGTTTTTCCAGTGGTCATGTATGCATGTGAGAGTTGGACTATAAGGAAAGCTGAGCACCAAAGAATTGATGCTTTTGAACTGTGAAGTTGGAGAAGACTCTAGAGAATCCCTTGGACTGCAAGGAGATCCAACCAGTCCATCCTAAAGGAAATCAGTCCTGAATATTCATTGGAAGGATGGATGCTAAAGCTGAAACTCCAATACTTTGGCCACCTTATGCTAACAGCTGACTCATTTGAAAAGACCCTGATGCTGGGAAAGATTGAGGGCAGGAGAACAAGGGGACGACAGAGGATGAGATGGTTGGATGGCATCACCGACTCAATGGACATGGGTTTGGGTGGACTCTGGGAGCTGGTGATGGACAGAGAGGCCTGGCGTGCTGGGGTTCATGGGGTCGCAGAGTCGGACATGATTGAGTGACTGAACTGAACTGTGAACTATTAGCTGGTAGGATCTAGTTCCCTGACCAGGGATGGAACCCTGGCCCCCTACATTAAGAGGACAGAGTCTTAGCCACTGGACCAATGTAGGAGATAGATGGGCTCCAGGTTAGACATTTACAACTGATTTCCTGTTTGTATTTCATAGGGCATGAAGAAGTGGGCTTCAGGCTGGGTACTAACAATTGTTAGCACTTCTTGAGACAAGAGATAGGTGGACTCCAGTTAAGGCATTTATAACCAGCCTCCTGTTTGCCCTCCAAAATGGAAGTAACAGCAGAAACAGGGTAAATAACCAGTGCTTTCCTCTTGTAAACACCTAAGGTAACAGTCATGGCAAGGACAAAGAGGAACAAAATCCTGTTAGAGTAAAGGATTAAGGGATCTCCATTCCCTCCTCTTTTGGGACAAGGGAGATGTTACACCTGCGCAGAAAGGCTCCTTGTGGTCAAAAATCAGGGGATAATGCCAGGCCATAGTGAGTCTTGCTCCTCTCAGAAGTCTTCACTTAGAGATCCATCTTGGCTGAAGGGTGCAATGGCACCCCACTCCAGTACTCTTATCTTGCCTGGAAAATCCCATGGGCGGAGGAGCCTGGTAGGCTTCAGTCCATGGGGTCGCAAAGAGTCGGACATGACTGAGTGACTTCACTTTCACTTTTCATTTTCATGCATTGGAGAAGGAAATGGCAACCCACTCCAGTGTTCTTGCCTGGGGAATCCCAGGGACGGGGGAGCCTAGTGGGCTGCCGTCTCTGGGGTCGCACAGAGTCAGATACGACTGAAGCGACTTAGCAGCAGCAACACCCAGGGGAGTATCCCAGGGGAGGCTAGGTGTGAAAAAAGAAACCAGATAATTGGCTGGAAGGAAGACAAAGACCTGGAAGAACTGCCCTATATAAATGACTTATCCACCTGTTTGTTGTGTTCCTCTTCACTAATGGGGATGCCCACACCCTTTCTCTCCAGTCTGTATCTCTGCCTTGCTTCTATCTTAACAAAGCATTTCTCTGTTTGCTCTCCCACTTCTTGTTGTGCTATGTCTCCAGTAATAAACTCTGTACTTGCATTTACAGTTTCTGCCTTTGTGATAAGTGCATTTTTCACTGGGGGCAAAGATCCAGGGAAAAATAGCTTCTAGCCCTTGCTGGTCTGGCAGTTAAGATTTCTGGTTCTCATCCAGGATACCCAGGTTCAATTACTGGGTAGGGAATTTAGATCTCACTTCATGCCACCACTCACTGCTGCCTCACCGAGATCAGGACCACCAGGGAAGTCCCCAAAAGTTGCCTTTTTGAATGAATGAACTTCTTCGGGATTAAGTAGTAAGACATCTTTTTAAAATTATATGGGGTTTCTCTGGTGGCTCAGTGGTAAAGAATCCGCCTGCCAATGCAGGAGATGCGGGTTCAATCCCTGGGTGAGAAAGATCCTTTGGAGAAGGAAATGTCAACCAACTCCAGTATTCTCGACTGGGAAATCCCATGGACAGAGGAGCCTGGGGGGCAACAGTCCATGTGGTGGCACAAAAGTCAGACATGACTTAGCAACTAAACAACAACGACATCAGACGAATATACAACAAAAGTCCTCTTCTGAGAAGTATGCGCTCCTGAAGAAATATCCATATCTATTTAAACAGTCAGACGTTACCAAGCGACTAAGCACAGCACACACATGCAAACAAGGACATATGCACACACTTAGACTTCGATGAGGGTTGGGGTTTTTATCAGCTGTTGTCACTACTGAATCCTTAGCATCTAGAAAAGTGCTTGGTACACAGAAGGTGATTAATAAGTAATTGGTAAAAGAATGGATATTTGGTCTAGAATCTGGAAAGAGACCCTGACGAATGAGTCAGAGTTTACCAGAAAGGCATCCTTAGCAAAGAGAACAGGAAATGCAAAGACCAGGAAAGATCCCTGAAAGCAAAAGGAATTACAAACAGTTTGGAATGGCTGAGGAGTGGTAGGGGAAGAGTATGGCTGAGGCCAGAACTCAAAGAGCCTTTAATTCCAGCTATGGAGTAGAAGGCAATGGGATGGTTTTAAGCATGGGGGTGACCAATCATGGGGTTTCCTTGGCTACAGCGAGAGATACTGGAGGGAGGTTACAGGTGAGGTAAGGTGTTATGACCAGATAAGAGATGGGGAGCCTGAGCCAGGGAGGTTTCCACAGGGAAGGGGGAGCAGAAGTCTGCAGGTAAACTAGACATCAGTAACAAATCCCCTGTGGGAAGACAGGGAAAGAAAAGTTGAGAACTGTGTTTTGTGACATCGAAGTATCACCACAATTATGGAGGGGAGAAAACTAAACAGGGGCTGAGAGATGGGAAGTCCCAGGGTTGGCTGGAGGTTCCTGGGGCAAAACTGGCATCCATTGTGGAGTGGTAGGAAGACACATCTCTGCAGCAGCAAGGGGGAGATGTGCTTAAGGGGAGGTGGGGGTTCCAGGCAGAACCTGGATGCTTACGTCTTTGCAGGGAAGAAGATGAGCTGTTGGAATCTGGACCAGTGGTGGCCCAGGGCCAGCTCCTAGCGCCTCAAGCGCACATATCCACAGCTCAGCAGAGCTCTAACCTGATGTGTAACCTTGCTGCATGCAGGCTTTCTCTAGTTGTGTTGAGCAGGCGCTACTCTTTGTTGCAAACCATTGGCTTCTCATTTCAGTGGCTTCCCTTGTTACTCAGGCTCTAGGGCACTCGGGCTTCAGCAGTTGCTGTATGTGGGCTCAGTAATTGTGGTGCATGGGCTTAGTTGCTTAACATGTGGGGTCTTCCTGGACCAGGGATCAAACCCACATCCCCTGCATTGGCAGGTGGATTCTTAATCACTAGACCACCAGAGAAGCCCAGAAACTCACTTCTGAATCTTAGTTTCCTGACTGTAAAATTATTCAATGAGCATCATTCACAAGAAGTTTGTGAGGATCGAAGGAGGTCATGTTGGGGGAAGACTTTGTACATTTTTTTAATTCAATTTTATTTTATTTTTTAACTTTACAATATTGTATTGGTTTTGCCATATATCAACATGAATCCGCCACAGGTATACATGTGTTCCCCATCCTGAACCCTCCTCCCTCCTCCTTCCCCATAGCATCCCTCTGGGTCGTCCCAGTGCACCAGCCCCAAGCATCCAGTATCGTGCATCAAACCTGGACTGGTGACTCATTTCATATATGATATTTTACATGTTTCAATGCCATTCTCCCAAATCATCCCACCCTCTCCCTCTCCCACAGAGTCCAAAAGACTGTTCTATATGCCAGTGTCTCTTTTGCTGTCTCGTATACAGGGTTATTGTTACCATCTTTCTAAATTCCATATATATGCGTTAGTATACTGTATTGGTATTTTTCTTTGGTGGACTTTGTAAATTTTAAAGCCTTATGAAGCTAGGCCCAGATCCATTGCACAGCAGACAGGCAGGTGGCTGCCACTTACATCACACACCTTACCACCCCCTGTCACAGATATATTGACACTGTCACAGACCTTAAGATTACCGTTGACAATGCTCCAAATGCAACTTCCAACACACACACCAAGTATGACTTACTGAAGGCAGGAGGAGATGGGGGCAACAGAGGATGAGATGGTTGGATAGCATCATCGACTCAATAGACATGAGATTGAGCATTGAACAAACTCCAGGAGATAGTGAAGGACAGGGAAGCCTGGCGTGCTGCAGTCCAATGGGGTTGCAAAGAGTTGGACACAACTTAGTGACTGAGCAACAACAATCTGGTGGCCTTTCTAGAGCAAGCCGTCTAGAAAGAAGTGAGTTAGAACTGGGCAAAGAGGTGTATTAACTAGGATAATGCTAGCTACTATAGCAAATACACCCCATGTGTATAACAGCTCGAGGAAGTTGGTCTCTCTCTCTCTCTGAACAGTCCAAAGCTGGTGTTCCTGGTTGACTGGTGGCTTGCTTTCTTACACCAATGTGTAGACCAAGGCCCCTGCCTTCCTGTGGTTCCACAAGCCCCTAGGGCTTCATCATCTTCTGTGTACAGTCAGCTAAAGAGAAAGGAAAGAATGTGGAAGACACATAGGACTTAAAAGCCTTGGCACACTCCACTCCATTCACACTCAGTTGATGGGAACTAGTTAGCGCATGGCCACACCTGACTGTGAGGGAGCCTGGGAAACTCAAGTGTAGCTGTGTGCCAAAGAAGAGGACATAAATTTGTCGTGAAGAGTCACTTGGTTTCTGCCTTTGAAGTTTTCAGGCCATGGCCCTAGAAGGGTGCAATGGAGTAGAGGGTATAATATGAAAGATGGGGTGTCACCTTATCCTTGTAGAAAGAGGGGACCAAACTGGAGTGGCAAGTGACTTGAGAGCTCTAAATAAGCCCATGTGTGTGTACGTGCTCAGTTGCTCAGTCGTGTCTGACTCTTTACAACTCCATGGACTGTAGCCCGCCAGGCTCCTCTGTCAATGGGATTCTCCAGGCAAAAATACTGGAGTGAGTTGCCATGCCCTCCTCCAGGGGATCTTCCCAAGCCAAGGCTAGAACCTGCATCTCCTGCATTGCAGGCAGATTCTTTACCAATGAGCCACCACAGAAGCCCCAGGTAAACCCATGGTGGTGGTTTTGTCACTAAGTTATGTCCAACTCTTGCAACCCCATGGACTGCAACCTACCAGACTCCTCTGTCCATGGGATTTCCTAGGAAAGTATACTGGAGTGGGTTACCATTTCCTTCCCCAGGGGGCCTTTCTGACCCAGGGATTGTAGCTGCATCTCCTGTATTGCAGGCGGTGTCCTGCATTGCAGGCAGATTCTTTACTGATGAGCCACCAGGGAAGTCTTAAGTAAGCCCACACTGAGGTAAAATACAAGTCCCATGCTGGATACATGCACATATAAAAAAGAGGCCAACTGAAGACTCTGAAGGGCCTGAGTTCATCTGGGACTGGGCCAGGCTGTGGAGGCAGGGTGCCCTTCTTCAGTCGACAATACTACGTGAAGGTGGGACTCTCACGTGACTTGAATGCACAGGCATCTTTGGGAACCTGACCTGTTCCCTGCCCAGGCGGGTGAGTGTGTGCATACCTGATTGTATGTGTCTGTCACTGGGGTGCCTGAATTCACAGGTGCCTGTGCACATGTGTGACTGTGCACAAGGGACTGTGCATTCACATGACCGAACGCCCAGATATTCCTGATGAAGGAGAACCTGTGAGTTTCTGCGCCACACACCTGAAGGGTCTGTGTGTGCGTGACCATGCCTGCAATGCAGCCGTTTCTCTGCACACACAGGAACAGGCCCGGGAAGGACAGCCTGGAGATGTCTCAGGACAGAGGTGGCAACTGTACATATACAACTGCCAGGGGGAAAGGCGCTGAATGTGCACACGTCCAGGACATAGCAGGTGGGATAGGTGTGTGCTAAGTGAAGAACGCACATGGACACTCAGATCACAGTACATATGTCCTGGTGTACACGGGAGCCCCTGCAGCTTGTACAAGGGTACCCAAGTGTGTGAACATGTACTTCTGCGTGCCCAGACGTGCTCTTGGAACTCCCCAGATGGGCCAGACTGGGCTGAGCTCCTCTCTGGGCACACAGAGGCCTCTACTGTATGCTGGTGCCTGCGTGGGGCATTGCCAAGGGTGCGTTGGCGGCATGCGTGTGTGCGCGTGAATGTGTGCGCGCGCCTGCATGTGTGTGTGTGTGTGTGTGTGTGTGTGTAGGAAGAAACATTCGCTCTCTTAGACCTTGCTTCTTTCTGTGGTTCGGTTTCTATAGAGACACTTCCTGTGGCAGAGAAAAGAGGTAGTGAGCTGGTGTTTCAGGATGTGAGGGCCTGCAGGAGCAGACCTGGGTTCTCTCTGTCATCTGCCCGTCATCGTGCAAGCTCTGGCCGGAGCTGCCCGCAGTCCCCATGGTGGGCGCCCCACGCGGCGGGGACCCGTGAAGAGCAGCGGCATGCCAGGGAAGCCCAAGCACCTGGGTGTCCCCAACGGACGCATGGTGAGTGTGGGCTCTGGGCCAGGCCCAAGGGGGGGGGTAGGCACACCCAGGGTGGAGCCCAACAGGCACACCCGGCAGGGCTGGGCTAGAGAAGTTGTGGACAGACAGCAGCAGGTGGTAGAACCTAGTGCCCTCATCCCAGGACCTTCCAGATGGCTCTGATGGGGACCTGGGGCCACCTTGGGGATGAGACCACAGGAGAGTAGCCATAGGCTTCTGGCCCAGTCCCCACTGCTCTCTCACCTGCTACTTAGGCACCATCTGGGGCTGCCGGCTTCCTACAGGCACAGGAAGACTTGGCATGCCCTTTGCCCCCTGTATACCCCCATGAGGCCCTGAACCCCCATGCCTCACTTAGCCTCAGTCCCCTCCCTCACCTGGTATCCTGATGCCATGATGAGGGGCAGCTCCTATGGGGTCACCACCCTCCACGGAGACCTGCTCCAGAGGCTTCCTGCCACAGCTAGCAGTCCTTCAACAGCCTGGCGTGGGTCAGCAGGATCAGGCTAGGGGTCTGCAGCTCCTGTCTGTTCTATTCCTGGGCTTCTAGGAAGGGTGGGGGGAGCTGAGCCCTGGGATGGCCCTGGCTATTGCCACCGCCCCACCTCTTAAATCCTCTGGTGGCTTGGCGTCCAGGTAGAGATGCCCTTGGAGAGGCAGCTTCTTTATTCATTCAGCAGATGGGACAGGCTGTGCTGGGCTTCTCGTCTCTTCCCCTGGACACCAGCCCACTTGGCAGAGACCCAGCTCTTCCTAAAAACTCCAGAAAGTCCAGACAGTGTCCTAGTCTCTGACCCAGACCCAGCCTAGAACTGTCTACAGAGACCTGGGTTCTCATCTCATCTCAGCTCTGTTGTCCTTGACTAGGAACAGACCCTCAGAGACAGACCTTCCTCCACTTGAGATGATCAAGTGGAATAATGAATCTGAGGTCCTTGACCCACTGGGGAGTCTCCATTAAATGTCAGCCCAATGCCCCTCCTCATTCTCAGCGCCTCTTCAAGGATCTCCTGCCTCACCAAGAAGCTGAGCAACCTCCCACCCCTACTCCTCCTATTAATTCCTAAGACCTGTCTCCACACCTCTTCCTCCAGCATCTCTTTGTTGGGCAGGAGAGAGGCAAACCCCTCCAGGTCCAGTCCCCCACCTCACTATCTACCATCAACCTAACTTTGAAAGTTTGAGCACACAGTGGCCTCGCACTCCCTGGAGGCATGGGGCTTGGCTCACGCCTCCCAGGCCATCCATGCCAAGGAGGAACATGCCCACTCCCATACCCACCCCAGAGGTAGCTGACTTGATGCTTCTGAGCAGTGCCCAGAATTACAGGGCAGCCAGGGGGCTGAGACACCCAGCTTCTGCCCATCGCATGTCAACCCATAGCTTCTTTAAGTCCATGGACACCCCAGGTCCTCTCAGAAACTTCCACACTCAGGTTTATCTTTGCCCTTCCCCAACTCCATCCTGACTCTGTGCTACCTCTTGGCATCCCAAGGGTCACAGATCAGCCACTCACTGGCCCTTAGGCAGGCTTCTGCAGCCATGCTCAGCTGAAATGGAGAGGGACAGGCAGGCATCAGATTCAGATATCCACAGATGTGGTCCAGCTGTCAGCCTCCTTCCATAAGTTACTTCCTGAGGGAGGTTCAGAGGAGGACATGACGTGCTAAAAGCAGCTGGCAGGTAGAGGGACCTGCCTGTGAACCTGGCCGATCTGACTCGATGCCAGGACTCCTCCGCCTCCCGGAATTGCCTGGCTCGGTCCGCCCCTATCTCCCCTTGCCGCCACCCCCACCTGTCATTCCCTGCTGAGGCAGCTTCAATTGTCAGCCTCGTCTTTCTGCCACTCAGCTTGTCAGGCGGTTGCAATGCAACCTGTCACTTAGAGATGGCTCCCAGCCCCCTTCCAGAGAGGCCTTCACACGGTCCCAGCTGCTGCTTCATTTGTTCACTCACACATTCATTCAACAACCCCTCCTTAGGGCCTGCTCAGTGCTGGCCCTGTCCCAGGCATCAGGACCCAGGCCCATTGCCCTAGCCCCTGCCTTCAAACAGCTCCTGGTCTGGCAAAGCACAGAAGGCACAAGCACAAATGCCGGGATAAAATGCAGGCTTGGCTAAGAGCGTGGGTCCGGAAGACAGAAAGCTTGAGGTAGACCTGGGAAGGAGAACCAACTTTTCCAGTCGCTTCATGCATTGTTGGTGCGGAAGGTGTCCTGAAAGGATGTGCAGCCAGAGCAGGGAGTAGCTTGGGGAAACGCCTAGACTCGGGGAAACAGGAACAAGGCCTGAGGGCTGGCGAGCCTAAAGCCTGGAGTTACTGAGTCTTGTCACTCTTAGGGCACCCAGTCTTCCTGCTGGGGAAGACCTGCAAGGCAGAACCCACTTCACCTTGGAATCCAGCTCAGGGCTAGGGGTCAGCTCCAAGGGCTGACTCAGGCTGCAGAGCCGGGCAGCCGTGGGTCTTCCCAGATAGGAT
Source organism: Bos taurus (assembly GCF_002263795.3). Lineage (NCBI taxonomy): Eukaryota > Metazoa > Chordata > Mammalia > Artiodactyla > Bovidae > Bos > Bos taurus. Next base: position 38,860,453 of record NC_037334.1, read on the forward strand.
CTTGGGGCCTAGTCACCCCAAGCCAGGATGAAATGAGATGATGGTATAGAGGGCCTGGTTCAGAAGTTGCTCAGTAAATCAGCCTTCCTTTTGAAGTCTGACCCCCTCCAGAGGGCAGAGTTCATCCAGGAGCCCCTGAGCTCTGTACCCCAATCAACCTTGCCCATCTATGCCCCAGGGGCTGAGAGGCCCTGGGCCTCTCATCTCTCTGGTATGTCTCCTGTGCATGCAGGGAGGAAACTCTGTGAAGGAGAGACCTCAAGCTCCCGAGGCAGGCCCATTGGGGCCCTAATTTCAACTCGGGTGCTCCCTAGCTGTGTAGTTTCTTTGGGTTTCATTTGTAAAACAGAAGCCATAATACCTACCACCCCAGGTGAGGATGGAGGGAGAACGTGGCTGTGTGCCATTGCTGTCGGAGAGAGCACAGGAAACCCTGGGCCACTCTTACCTGGGTATTTTCAGACACCAGCGACTCCCCCAGTGCCCATTTCCAAGGAAAGAACTATGGCAAACTGGGGCCACACCATGGGCCAGGGGCGCCACTACCACCACACCCTTCCTCATCCCTTCTTCCCCTTTTCTCCCATTCACTCACCACTTCTCCTCAGACAGGCCAGGGTGGGGCAAGGCCAGCCTGGCGCAGCACAACTTCCCCAGGCCCAGGAGCCTGGACAGGTCAGAGCCCTGAGTAGCAGCAGCAGCCACTCTCCTGGCTGCACACCCACCACATCCCTTCCTGGCAACCCTGGAGGATGCGAGTGCTGAGGCCAGACTACCAAGGGGGCAACTGAGGCCCAGAGAAGGGAAGTGACTTGTTCTGGAATGGTGGATCTAGAATTGGACTCCATCCCCACTCCCTGCCACCTCCTGTCTCAGCCCCAGCTCTATGGGTTAACATCTAGTGGGGCAAGAGAGGGCCAGGAAGAACTGTAGGCCACAGAGATTGGGGGTCCGGAGCCACAGCATCCCTGATGGAGGGGTGCCAGTGCCTCCTGCAAGGGCAGAGGAGGGCTGTGTGGGCCCCCATGGCTGCTCAGGAGCACTTGGGCTAGTGCTTCTTATGGAGGGAGTTCAGGCCAATTCTCTCATGTAGTACAGGCCTGCCTTCCAGGAGCTACAGGATGGAAGGGGAGAGGTCCAGACATAAACAGGCAGCGTGCTCTGGACAGGGGATCGGGGCAGCTGGTGTTTAGGGATAACCGATGTCATCAGGCAGAGACTGCAGGCGGGAGCAGGAGCAGATACCAGGCAGAGGAAACAGCAAAGCAGGAAGCAGGAGTGTGAAGGGGTGTGGAGAAAATAAAAGTCTGATAAAGCAGAGGGTGGAGGTGAGGGGGAGGCCATGGGGGAGGCTGAAGAGGTTCATTAGTCAGGTCCCAGCAGAGCTTCAGCTGTAACCCAGCAACTGCTCTGCCTCCCAGATGGAGTGGGACCAGAAGAGGACCAGGGAGCCAGCCCCATCTAAAGACACAATCCATCCAACAAGATGTAAAGAACAAAACAAAACACAAGTGTAAGCCAGCCCAGGTCCCTCTGCCTTCTCTGGGGTCCTGGCTTGCCCATGAGCATCCTGCTACTCCGCTGCCCCACCCCTCCAACCAGGGGAGAGTGCAGTGAAGAGCGCTGAGCCAGGGAGAGGCTGAGTCCAGGTTGGAGGGCGGGCCAGAGAGACGGTGGTGGGTGTTGGGTGTGGGAGGAGGAAGGGCCAGATGGCCACTGTGGATGAGGAGGGGAAAGTCAGGCTGGTTCCTGGAGACCTGACCTGGTGACCAAGGCTGGAAACAGACACAGAGCAGCCTGGGGAGGAAGAACTCAGGGCAGGCAGATGTCCACGAGGGCGCAAGTCTGTGCTAAGTCATTTCAGTTGGGTCTGACTCTTTGCTATTCTATGGACTGTAGCGTGCCAGGCTCCTCTATGGGATTCTCCAGGCAAGAATACTGGAGTGGGTTGCCATGCCCTCCTCCAGGGGATCTTCCCCACCCAGGGATCGAACCCGTGTCTCTTAGGTCTCCTGCACTAGTAGGCGATTTCTTTACCACTAGTGCCACCTGGGAAGCCCCGCCCATGAGGGCAGCTGCCAGGAAAGGGAAAGAACAGCTGGAAGGAATCTTGAGTTTCAGCTTGTCCCCTTCACACCCCCCAGGAGTTTGTCCCGCAGCCCCAGGGGAGAATTCTGATGAAGCTGTCAGATGGGAGAGCCCAGAGGCAGCTGGGTGAGGGCTGGGGCGGCTGGGCGAGGGCTGGGGCGCCCAGGCGAGGGCGCACGGCTTGGTTCCACGCCCAGCTTCCCTGTGCACAAGCTTTCCTTCCTCCTCATCAACGTCTTATCCCCACACTCCAGCTTGGAGACAGGCTCAGGGAGGGGCCAAGGTGGTAAAACTAGAAAAGGACAGGGCTAGGATTTGAATCCAGGTCCAGCGGACCCAGTACCTGTGCATTTCCCTCTACAGCAGGGCTTGACAAAGCTGAAAGCTGAAGCAGGGTCAGACACCAACACTAGTGCAACAACAATAATAGTTATGTTCCTTGAATATTTACCACGTGCCAGGTGGTGCTCTGAGTTCTCTCTAAGTATATTTAATTTCTTTAATTACAGCAAGCCTTTGAAGTCAGGACCATTATTTGCCGCGTCTGGTGGCACTAGTGGTAAAGAGCCCGCCTGCCCCACAGGAGATACAAGACATGAGGGTTCAATCCCCGGGTTGGGAAGATCCCCTGGAGGAGGGCATGACAACCCACTCCAGCATTCTTGCCTGGAGACTCCCATGGACAGAGGAGCCTGGCGGGCTACAGTCCATGGGGCCACACAGAGTTGGACACGACTAAAGCAACTTAGCATGTACAGAGAATGCCAGGCACAGAGGGATGAAGTATCCTGCCCAAGGTCACAGAGCACAAATTTGAACTCAGGTTGCCTGGGACCTTCTTCCGTAAGTAACAGAAATGCATCAAACTGGCCCCAGAGTCCTCTGAGGAGAGTGTGAACTCCTTCTAGAGGAACCAGTTGTTGCTCAGGAACAGCCAGGGTTGCCGTGTTGGGAAGAAGCTCAGGGTAGATGGGGCAGAAACCGGGTGTCATGTAAAATGCCTGACTCTTAAATGTGGGTAACCCCTTTTAAGGTAAAAAAAAAACATTCTGATATTAATAACATCCTACCTGTTTGCAGGCCAGCTTTGGCCCACAGATGTGTGACCCTGGTGCTCCCAGGTAGAAGTGGGGGACAGAGAGGAATATTCCAGCCAGGAGGGCAGGGGGAGGCTTCCTGGGGAGGAGACATCTGCACACGTGTTTCCAGTAGGGATGGAGTGAAGGGACAGGTGGTGGAAGCTCCTGGGACAGGACCTGGTGAAAATGCAGCAGGGTCAAGGCAGGAAGGAACCGGGGATCAGTCAAACCCCGGTGATGAGAAGAAAACCAGACGCAGAGAAGCTGGTTCCCAGCCATGTGCTGGTGGCTGCAGGAAGTGGCTTCCATTTGGGACTGGCTGAGCTGGAAGGGCTTATGGGGCATTTGGGTGGAGATGTCACAGCAGGAAGTTGGCTATATGTGTTTGAAGCTGGGGAGATGTGGGAGGGAGAAAGGGCCCAGAACAGAGTCAGAGAAGGGTAAAGGTCGCCTTGCATGTATAGATAATGAGGAAGCTGGAGGAGCTGCTAGGAAGGTAGGAAGACCAAGGGAAACCACTGCAAGAGTCATTTTGAAAGGAGGGTTTTTCTGTTTCACTAATGGTTGGGATTCCCAGAGAAGTCAGAATTGTGCACCCAAGGTGGGGAGTGAGGGAGGGGGCACAGAGGGCGGGATTGACCTCTGTAGCTACTCCCGGTGAGGTTCGTAACCAGCCACACCAACACTGCCTGGGAGAACCTGAAGCTCCAGAGGTGCCCCTGCATCATTCTAATGCACACGAAAATTTGAGAACCACTGCTCTCTACTATAAAATAGAACCCCATGCCCTGCCCAAGGTAGGGTGTTTCCAAGAAGAAACAGTTACAATAAGGAGATCATCAATTACACAGGTAATCTCTCCTTTCTCAAAGAAAACAGCCAACATAGATATATCACTTGCCACATGCTGGCCCCTGTTGTAGATGCTGGAAATATATTAAGTTGATTTGACCCTCACAGCAGGCACAGGAAGTAAGTCACTATTATTATCACTCCCCCTTCACTTACAGATGGAGACAAACAAGTAACTTGCCCAAAGTCACACAGCTAGTAACAGAAACAAGATTCAAACTTTATGCTCCTACCCACCATGCTCAACATCCGGGCTCACCCAATGGGAGCTAGGGAGTCTACCAGGAGTGACTGGAGGGTACCTGGCATAAGTCCTAGCACACAAGGTGGTTGGCACATGATGGAAGGGGAGCCCAGGGCAGCCTGAACAAAACCATGAGCAAGCAGTGACCCGGCTGAGGATGCCCAGCGTGGCCCTCCAGGCAGATGAGAACACAGCTCTGGTCCCAGGGGCTGGGCCTCAAACTGTCCCTTGAGAATCCCCCCGGGGCTCTACTCTGACTTTCTGCCTTGGGTTTCTTGTAGGTTCTGGCTGTCTCCGATGGAGGTAAGTGTCAAAGTGTATAGAGAAAGCCTGGCTGGATTTGGGGGTGGGGGTTGAGGGGGGTGTATGTGGAGAAAGGGTGGGGATACCCCTGCCATTTGCTTTCTTTCCAGGGAAAGTACCTGAGATGGGATTGGGCCAGGGGCTGGGGAAGGCCGCAAAGGCTCACCTGCACTTGTCCATCCCCCTGCAGAGCTGAGCAGCACGACTGGGCCCCAGGGCCAGGGCGAGGGCCGAGGCAGCTCCCTCAGCATCCACAGCCTCCCCAGTGGCCCCAGCAGCCCCTTCCCCACGGAGGAGCAGCCTGTGGCCAGCTGGGGCCTGTCCTTCGAACGGCTGCTACAGGACCCACTGGGCCTGGCTTACTTCACTGTAAGCCCTGGGGTGGGATAGGGAGGGTGGATGGCAGTGGCCACCATGGGGGGAAGGGCGGGGGGGCATGGGAGAGGGCATGGCTGGAGTTTCAGGCTGGCCAGATTTGGACTCCTCTGTCGGCTTCTTCATCCAGCATTTCTTTGGCACTCATTGCTCTTCTCCGAACTGGGAAGTTTCCTTCTCTCTGCCTCTTTTTTCCCTCTATGTGCCTCTGGATCTGATCCCACCTGTCTGTTTGGTTTAGCCTCTGGGCCCTCTTTCTATCCCAATCTCTTTGACCACATCCCCTGACTAGGTCTCTGGGTCTCCACCTGCCTCCTCCTTCTCCCCATCCCCAGGAGTTCCTGAAGAAGGAGTTCAGTGCTGAGAATGTGACTTTCTGGAAGGCCTGCGAGCGCTTCCAGCAGATCCCGGCCAGCGACACCCAGCAGGTGGGGTGAAGGGGGAGCTGAGGCTGCGAGAGATGGGACCAAGCCCTGAGCCATGCCCCTGACCTCCTGTCCGTCCCTGCCCCAGTTAGCTCAGGAGGCCCGTAACATCTACCAGGAGTTCCTGTCCAGCCAGGCGCTGAGCCCCGTGAACATCGACAGGCAGGCCTGGCTCGGCGAGGAAGTGCTGGCAGAACCGCGACCGGACATGTTCCGGGCCCAGCAGCTTCAGGTGAGCTGTCCCAGGGGGCGGGGCCTGGGATAAAGGGCGTCGCCTCTGAAGGGAGCTGGGCGGAGCAGAGGCGGGGCCAGATCCAGGGGCGGAGCCTGAGCGGCAGAGATGGTGGGGGTGGGGTGGGGAAGAGAGCAAATCTGGATGCTGGGACTCGGTTAAAGGTAGGGGCAGGGCGCGGGTCAGAGAGAAGACGAGAGTCTACTGTGAAGGAGGGGCTGGGGGGCGGCGCGTGGGGCAAGGAGGGGCTCGGGGCTCGCCTCCAAAGTTGGGGATGCACCCAAGCCCCAGGGCCGGGTCTGGAACCTTGGCGGCTCGCTGAGCGCTCTCGGCGGCTAGCTGAGCGCTCTCTGCAGCTCACCGCCCGGCGCCGCCTCCGCAGATCTTCAACTTGATGAAGTTCGACAGCTATGCGCGCTTTGTCAAATCCCCTCTGTACCGCGAGTGCCTCCTGGCGGAGGCCGAGGGTCGCCCCCTGCGGGAACCTGGCTCCTGGCGCCCCGGCAGCCCCGACACCACGAGAAAGGTGCGCACGCGCTGTTGTGGGGGGCAGTGTCCCGGTGCAGATCTGCGGGGGTCGCTCACGGTCGGCCTGAGGGCTGGCACCCCGCCCAGTGCCATTGCCTTCCGTGTGTCTTGCAGAAGCCGAAGCTGAAGCCCGGGAAGTCGCTGCCGCTGGGCGTGGAGGAGCTGGGGCAGCTGCCACCTGCTGAGGGCCGCCCGCTCCGCAAGTCCTTCCGCAGGGGTGAGGGCAGAAGCGGGCCGCAGAGATAGAGAGGGCAGGAAACTGGGCAAGTCTGGAGAACACCCCCTTCCTCCTACTGGTCCTGCAGTCTAAGTCAGTGAAAATCGAAATGCAGGGCCCTGTGGACCCCCACCCCCACCCCGCCACGTTCCCCTGGTGGTTCGGTTCCCACGCTAGAGCCCAGAAATTTGGGAAGCCCGCATCAGTAGCGAAGCCTCCCGGAACCCAAACACAGTTAGACCCCTGAAAAAGGGCTCCAGCAGAGTCCACTCGGGTGCGGAGAGGCCTCAGCAGAGGGGTGAGGAGAGGGACCCTGTCCTGCTCAGTCTTCCTCTCCTCTAGAACTAGCCGGCGGGGCGGCCAACACAGCCTTGCGCCGTGAGTCCCAGGGATCGCTCAACTCCTCCGCCAGTCTGGACCTGGGCTACCTTGCCTTTGCCAGCAGCAAATCTGAGGTAAGCCAACTGCTAGGGGAGATGAGGTGTGGGCCCAGTTCACTGACTCTTACCCCTTTGAGTGGCCACCGTGATCATTCTCTGTCACTAGCCCCACTTCATCCCCTACTTGATCCATAGGGCCAACAACTCAGCCTCCTTACTTTCTTCCTGTCCTCACTGCTTTGGGCCCCATGCATATTATGGGTGAACTCTTCAGCCTGTGTGTGCATGTGTGGGTGACCAGGTGTATAGAGCGTGTGTGTAGCAGTCGGTGGGTAGACCAGCCCCTCGGGTGCCCATAGGCTTGGGTGAGTATACATGTATTCCCATAGGAAGATGTATCCTGCCTGCCTGCAAGTGTGCCCTTGGGCATGTGTGTGCCTGTGTGTGCCCCAGTGAGCTTACCTGTGTACCTGTCTTTGTGTCCTTGCATGTGTACACATCACTTCCCTTGACATCTGCTCTGGATCAGAGCCACCGGAAGAGCCTTGGGAGCTCAGAAGGTGAGAATGAAAGCCGACCAGGGAAGTACTGCTGCGTATACCTGCCTGATGGCACAGCCTCCTTGGCCCTGGCCCGACCCGGCCTCACCATCCGTGACATGCTGGCAGGCATCTGTGAAAAACGAGGCCTCTCTCTACCTGACATCAAGGTCTACCTGGTGGGCAATGAGCAGGTGTGAACCCGGCCTGGTCTCCAACTCTAAATCCCTTCCTGATCCTGAACCACGGCCCCCCCCATTCCTGTCTCTGCTCAGCTGTGACCCCAACACCAATTCCATCTCTAACTTTAACCCATCCCCCATTCCTACCCACTTCCTGACTCCAGCCCTCACTACAACCTTCAGCCCCACGCCCAACTTCAAATCAATCCAGCACCAATTCCTCACTCAAATTCAGATATCTATTCTTACCCCACAAAAATCCTGTCCCCATCCCATTCCCATCTTGGTTTCCATCTTCATTCATATCCGGAGACTGTGATATGAATATGATATGAAGAGACTCCACTGCTGGAGCTGGGTTTTTCCCTGTCACCCCCAGACTTCAGACTGCCCATTCCTGAAATGGCCATTTGGAGACCCTTCACTCCCTCCAGGAAAGCCCAACTTCATCCAGCCTATGAAAAATTTTCCTTTAGGTACAAACTAGCATAGCTTTGAACTTAAACTAAACCATCCAATAAGGGGGAAGCTAAAGGAAGGATGCTATATCCCAGGGAGAACTGTCAGAATATCATTCACCCAGTAGACATTCCTAAGGCCCTGCCAGGTGAGTGAGCAGAGGGACCCAGGGTCCTCCAGGTCCAAAGGCGGGAGGTGAGCCAAGCAGAATGTGATCACGGAGGAGGAGTTGACTCTCCAGAGAGTTTCTGGGGCAAGATAGGCATTTCTGGGTGGTCCCAGGAGGCTTCAGGGAACAGGTGGTGGTTGATGAGGATGAGTTTGCCTGGCAGAGCTGTGGGGGGAGGACATTCGGGCACAGGGGGATCTAAGAAGTGCTGGGCACATTCAGAGGCCTGGAGCACAGGAGTGTGAGGGCCACAGTGGGAGAAACTCTGCCCATTCTCTTGGCCTCCCAGGCAGCCTCCACAACCCAGATGGGTTCTCATGTCTGCTAAATATAACTTCACACCCACACTCCACCTGTCCCTGCAGACAGCACAGGCCTGTTCCCTGGGACAGGCTGCCTCCCAGCCCTCGGCTGGTGCAGGTCGCCGGGTGATCACTATCACTGCTTTTATGTACCGACTATGTCAGGCACTGTGTAAGATACTTCACATCCTTCTGGCCTCACAGGTGTCTTGGAGGGAAGAGCTCTTTTTTTTGCAGTGAGGGAACAAGAAGTGTCCTTAGTAGGTGGGAATAGAGAGAAGTGGACAAGTGTAAAAAAATAAGGACAAGGCCTGGGTGGCTGACCAAAGGTGGGTGGTGAGGGAGGAAATTCGTCCAGCTGGCCGGGTTAAGTTTCACATGCCTGAGGGACAAAGGGCAGCTGTCCAGGGGGCAGATCCCCACTTGGCTCAGGAAGAGGTAGTTTCTTCCAGCCCTTAAGCTGGCCCTTTTAACCAAGTAGCCCCATTACTATTTCCTGCTTACCTCACCTCCATGTTTCCCATAACTCTGCGCCTTTTCCAAGTCTTTCCAGCATTCTTGCCACCCTTCTCCCTAGTCTGGGCCACTCTAGGCTCTGATCCAGCCTGGTCTCTTACTCTGTCCGAATCTCTATGGCTCACCCGACCATCAGCCCTTCCCTCTGACCCTTAGGGAGCCTCCATAGTCTAGGTCATGGAAGGACGTGAGAATGACCTGGGATGGGGGGAGGAGGAAGGAGAAGGAATTCTGAAACTCTGCCCTTCTGCGTCTGCAGAAGGCCCTAGTCCTGGATCAGGACTGCACCGTGCTGGCAGACCAGGAAGTGCGGCTGGAGAACAGAATCACCCTCGAGTAAGTGGTGAATCACCCTCGAGTAATCACACCTCAGCCGAGGGTCCCAGCACTCACTGGGGTCCCAGTTCGGGCTGCTGTTGTCCTTCCAAGTTCGGCCCCTGTACTAACACCGCCCCCTAGGCTAAGGCCCCACCTCCCATCGGTCCCACCGCCCAGTTCAGGCTCCACCCCTTCTCGGGCCAGTCCCTGGTGGGTTGAGGGAGAGGCGCGGCGGCCTCTCCATCCTTCCGCAGCGCTAGGGTCCCGCGCAGGCTCGAGGTGTTGGCGCTGGAGCGCCTGGTGCGGATCTCGGCCAAGCCCACCAAGCGGCTGCAGGAGGCGCTGCAGCCCATCCTCACAAAGCACGGCCTGAGCCCGCAGCAGGTGGTGTTACGCCTGGTAAGCCGCGGGGCCGAGGGACCGGGGCACAGCGGGGAGGGCTGCCTGTCTCGCGGGCTACTGACCTGTGGCTTCAGCCAGGCGAGAAGCAGCCGCTGGATCTGGAGAAACTAGTGAGTTCGGTGGCCTCCCAGAGATTGGTTTTGGACACTCTCCCAGGTAAGGGATGTTGGCCCCATGGCTTGGTCCCCCAGAATACCTCTGCCCCAATAGGAAGGGGGTCCAGGCAAGAGGCAAACAGGAATTGTGGTGCCCTCTGCTGCAGGTGTGACGATTCCTCAGGCTGATGACATACCTCCCTGCCACAGTCAGGTGAGCCAGGGGCTGGGTGCCCTCTTTTGCCCATCAGTCTCCCCTCCTAGTTATGGCTCCAACCCCACGTTCTCACAGGGTGGACCGCCTAGAATCCAGGACAAGGCCACCAACCTCCCTCCACCATCCCTGAACTCGCTGGCCCAAGTGCCCAGTAGTATCACTGGAAAGCGGCAGACCTGTGACATTGAAGGTATGTTGGGAATGGTGGCGGCTAGGGACCAGAATGGTTGAGGACCATTGAGGGAGGGTGGCCTCAGAGAGCCTTGAGCTGAGGCAGGGGCCTGGATGTCACTGGGTTGGAACAGGGTCCCCTGGGATTGAGGGACCAGAAGGGCCAGGATGGGGGCAGGAAGGGAGCATTAGTGCTGGGTTTAGGGAGGCTGTGGCCATAGGAAGGACAGTGGGTCTGTGATGGACCAGCATAAGTAGGTCTGCACCCATGGGCCCCTCGACTCTGCCACCACCCCCAGGCCTGGTGGAGCTGCTGAACCGAGTGCAGAGCTGTGGAGCCCATGACCAGAGGGGCCTTCTGCGCAAAGAGGACCTAGTGCTTCCAGAATTTCTGCAGCTGCCTGCCCAAGGACCCAACTCCCAGCAGCCTCCACCACAAGTGGAATCAGCAGCCCAGCCCAAGGGGAGCGCCTCGGACTCCACTGTCCACTCTGCCCTCTGACAGCTACCCAACAGTCCAGGCTGGCTGCATGGCACCTGGCGGGCCAAGCATGCCATGGGCCCGCTCTGCATGCCCTGTCTGTGCCATGAGTGTCCCTGGCCCCTTCCTGCCACGGGCAGGCCCGCAGGAAGAGGTGGGAGGAGTAGAGAGGAGACTCAGGGGAGTGACCCCCCACAGCTGCCACCACTTGGTCCCTTAACGGGTTTGCTCATCCATCCCTCGCTGCCAGGCCACCAGGGGGAGGTGGACCTAGCCCCCAGTGCAGATGTGCCCAGTGCAGAGGGGCGGCATTGGCAGTGCCAGCCTCCCCACCTCATGCCAGGCCTCAGCAGGGAGCAGGAAGAGGGGCCGGCCCTTCTTCCAGTAGTTGGTCTGAGTAAGGCCTGGGGGTGCAGACAGGCAGCCCCTCCCTCTACCCAGAGACTTGGACTGTGCAGTTGGCTTGGGGCAGCTGGGTTTGTCCTGGATGTATGGTATTGTTATTATAATTATTATTATTATTCTGCCATAAGGTGTCTTCCTTGTGTGCCAGTCTACACTGTGCGCCGCCCCCACCCAAAAATTGCATTGCCTTTGTCACTAAGGTCAGTGCCAGGAAGTTCTTGGGGGCCTCAGGATGTACCCCCTGACTTCCTGTTGTCAGAGCCTCTCTTCCTGATTGCACGGGAGTATAGGGTGTAAGTGTAAGAGACAGAGACAGCCAGAGAGAGGGAGGGAGGGACAGAGGAAGTGGGGGAGGGAGGAAGGGGAGAAGAGAGGAAAGGGAAGTGGGGGCAGACCCCTCTGGGGAGCTGTGCCTCTGCTGGCATCCTTGTGCTGTTCCTAGGTCTCTGAATCTGAGTACAGTGTCTGGTCACTCAACTCCTTTGCTAGTGGAGACTAAATATGTCTCTGTAGACATGGCAGTGGGCTCCTTTGGATTCCTTGAAGGCCTCAAGGAGGACACTGGCTGTTGTGGCAAGGGTAGGTTCTGGCCCTACCTGTTTTGGCTGTTTGGTCTTCCCTGTCTCCAGGCAGCCAGGGAAGCCCAGAGCCCACCCAGGAGGAGAAGCAATGATCCCTTTTAACATTCTGTGATTCTTTTGGGGAGAAACACACTCTTTTTTAATTGAAGTATGGTTGATTGATATTATATTTGTTTCAGGTGTACAGGAAGGTGATTCTGTTTTAAGTTTAATGGAGGTATAGCAAACATATGGAAGTCATGACTATATAACTTGAATTATCATGAAGAGAACACAAACCAAGAGTGATTCCTTTTTTTGGTTTTTTTTTCAGATTATGAGATAAATTATGAGAATGGGATTAACAGGTACAAGCTACTTAAGATAGATAAGCAACAAAGATTTACTGTATAACACAGGGAACTATATTCAAATCTTATAATAATATATAATGGAGAATAATCTGAGATTGATTGTTAGATTGATTGTTATATATTTATCTTGTATACAGCCAAGTTCTCTTATTAATTCTGGGTGGGGTTGTTTTTATTTGTTTTTGTTTTTAACTAGATCCTCTTAGGGTTTTATAGATATTCAATATCATCTGCAAATAAAGGGAATCATGTCTCTTTTTCCACTGGCATACTTTAATTTGACTTTTTATTAAAGCAGTTTCAAATTTGTAAAAAGTTACAAAAATAAAAATAGTACAAGGATCATCCATATACCTGTTTGTTCTAGCATTTGCTCTGAGTGTGTATCCATGTGTGTGTGAGTGCTTGGTTTTTTTTTTTAGCACTTTTGAGGGTAAGTTATGTCCAAAACTCTAGTGTGTATTTCTGAAGAATAAGGATATTCTCTTACTTACCACAGTAGTTATCAACATGAAATTGACAGATACTTTTATCTAATCTACAATCTATATTCCAATTTATAAAGTCTCTTATAACATTTTCCCCCCTCTAATATAGGATTCAGTCTAGGGCCAAGTATCACATTTAATCATCATGTCTGTTTAGCCTCCTATAATCTGGAATCAGGGAGAACCCAGGAAGGAGAACCCCAGCCTTCAGGCACAGAAGCCAGACTCAATCCCAGTGTCTGTGATAGAGAAACAAGGGGGCACAGGAGCCTTGAAAAGGCACCGGGAGGAGCGAGGCGTGCTCGTGACTACCTTTGACAGGCTGAGCTCTCTTCCCCACTCCAGTTCTTCACCCTCTGCCAGGGGGTCCCCATACCTGCCCCCTATCTTGTAACTGACTTTTTACCCTTGAAAATTCCTGGGAGAGATGAGTGGGGTTTGCTGGCCTTTCTCTAGAAGTTGGATGCCATGATCTTAGTTTTTTGAATGTTGAGTTTTAAAACAGTATTTTCACTCTCCTCTTTCACCTTCATCAAGAGGCTCTTCAGTTCCTCTTCACTTTCCAGTAGTCATATATGGATGTGAAAGTTGGACCATAAAGAAGTCTGAGTGCTGAAGAATTCATGCTTTTGAACTGTTGGATAAGACTCTTGAGAGTCCCTTGGATGCAAGGAGATCAAACCAGTCAATCCTAAAGGAAATCAACCCTGAGTATTCATTGGAAGGAGTGATGCTGAAGCTGAAGCTCCAATACTTTGGCCACCTGATGTGAAGGGCTGACTCACTGGAAAAGACCCTGATGCTGGGAAAGATTGAGGGCAGGAGGAGAAGAGGACAGAGGACAAGATGGTTGGATGGCATAAAGACTCAATGGACATGAGTTTGAGCAAACTCTGGGAGATGGTGAAGGACAGGGAAGCCTGGCGTGCTGCAGTGCATGAGTTGGATATGACTGAGTGACTGAACAACAACTCTAGAAGTTGAGTACATGGCTTCCTCTTGGGGCCTTTAGCCCTCTGCCCCCTCAGCCCATTTTGTTTGGCTGTTGGGGTCGTCTCATGAGCCAGGCTTGGCTACTGAGTGTGGTTCAGGAATGATCCTCTGACCCCAATCAGAATCCTAATCCTGGTCATTTTCTACTGTCCTTTGAGGGATTTGCAGAAAAGGCATTCAGGGAGAGAACATGCGTGCAAATGAAACCAGCACAAGAAAGCAGGTCTGATGGATGGCGATTCTTGATGAAAAGGATCTAAACTCCTAAATTCACCCATCTACTCCTAGACTTCCTCATTAGGCAAGCCGATGTTCGTGTGTGTGCTCGTGACTCTGAGTGAGTTTCTAAGACTTACAACCATAGACGTCCCTCTTCACTGAAGGTCTTAGCTTACACACCTCAGAAGAGGCTCCCTGACCATATTGTACTATGGTCTAAACATTTATGTCTCCCTGAATTCATGTGTTGAAATCCCAATCCCCAAGGTGATGGTATGTGGAGGTGGGGTTTGGGGAGGTGATTAGGTCATGAGAATGGAGTCCTCATGAGTGAGATTAGTGCCTAGTACCCTTACAGTGACCCCAGAGAGCTTCCTGACCCCTTCCACCATACGAGGACACAGAAATTGGCTGTCTATGACCTGGAAGAGGTCCTTGCCAGAATGCCACCACACTTGCACCCTGATCTTGGACTTCCAACCTCTAGAACTGTGAGAAATAAATTTTTGTGGTTTACAAGCCCCCCAGTTGCTGGGTTTTTTTGTTAGAGCCACCCGAACAGACTATGATAGTCTATATGAAGTGCTTCCCAACTCTGTGTGTGTGTGTGTGTGTGTGTGTGTGTGTGTGTGTCTTTTTGGCTGCACCAGGTCTTAGTTGTGGCATGTGGGATCTAGTTCCCTGATCAGGGGTTGAACCCGGGCCCCATGCATTGGGAGCACAGAGTCTTATCCACCGGACCCCCAGAGAAGTTCCACGTGCTTCCCAACTTTGTTCTCTACCATTTTATCCATTTTTCTTCCCTCACAGCACTCAGCCCACTCTGTAATGACCCTGTTTACTTATTTCTACTTTGCTGACAGAATGATATATGTCAGCAGGAACTTTGTCCGTCTTAGTCACTGCTGTGTCTGCTTGGCCTAGTGGGCTGACAGATAGTGCCATAGCCCACAGATCTAGCCCCATTGAGGAATTCAGGGCAGCAGGGCAGTGGGGGTGCTGGGCAGGGGACCACATAGCACCAGGGTCACAGTCTGTGGCCAGACATGGAGGCAGGGAGGCAAGCTTTGTCCCGTCCCTGATCAGCTGCAGAACCTTGCTCCTACTTCCCAGGGACTGGAGCGTCTCCCTTGCGGCATTCTTCCACATGCCCTGGGATAGAGAGGTGGGGACACCAGGTGAGAGGCAGGTATCTTCCCAAAGTTGGAATACCCTGCAAGCCAAGCCCACTCTCCTACAGACTTCCATCCCCACTCCCAGAGATGATGCCTCTTACTCTTAGGGACCAACAAGATTATCCCATTAGAAAGGGGATCATGGACCAGGCAGGAAAGCCTCCGTAAAGGTCAGTCCCTGCAGGAGGAAGACTTCACATCTACCAAGGTCCCCAAGTTAGAACTGCTCCATCCTTTATCTCATTTTGTCCTCACAACAAAACAGACTGGTGTGGATGACATCAGGGCTGCAGGAGGCCAAGTGACTAGTCCAAGGATCACACAGGGAATTGTTGCTGGGGTGTCACCAGCACTCTGTCTGATTCAGGGACAGACACCAAGGAAGGCCTGGATACCGTAGGACCCCTGTTGGGGAGCCTGGGCCCTCTCAGGAGAGGATATGGCTACTTTGGGGGTCATTTCAAGAATTTCTGTTAAAACTTAAAAACACACAGTGTGTGACTCTAGCAACGCCCCTAGAGGATCCTTCACTTATGGACACAAAGGAGCCCATCCCTGCAGGATGGTATATTGCCTGAAAATTGGGAAAAGTGGATGGGGTGGGGTTGGGGTTACACAACACGTGCATTCCAATACCACACAGCAGATAAAGAATTGGGTACAGCCTGTCCTGCTACGGAAAGTTCTCCAAGACATGTTATTGTTTGGTTAAAAAAAAAGAAAAAGCAGAGCAATGAACATGGCATAATACCTTCATATAAACCACAAACACACTAGGCACTTACAAGTGTACAGAAAGGAGAGGAATGTCCTGGAAGGATGCATATCAAACTCACAAAGAGATGGGAAGAAGACCAGGATGGAATAGTAGTCAAAGGAGACTTTCGCTTTTAATTTGTTTTTTAAGAACACAATTAAAAATAATTATACTATCACGAAGCACTCCTCTAGACCACTTCTTTATCACTGCTGGCCTGCCATCTCTTTCTCAAAAAGTGGTACCAAACTCTTCCTTTAGGGTCTTCAGCCCAGGGGTCTTCTGCCCCCTCAGCCGATTTTGACCAGCTGGGTATGTCCCTCTGCCACAGTCCCCTCATGCTCTCCTCCCCATCACACCCCTAGAGGCAGCCCTGAGCCCTCATCGTCCATCTCAGCCTGGCCAAGCCCCATCTACAGAGATGGGGGCAAGGAGCACCCACTGGTCAACCCCTGGGACCGCGTTTCAAAACCACTGCACAGACTCCTGGGTGGGTAATGCAGCAGAGCTGCTTGTCCGCATGCTACCAGCAGGGCAGCTCTGGGGGCAGTCGACCTGTTCACCCAGTGCCCAGGGTGAAGGAAGGGGGAGAGTACATGCAGGACCACTCTGCAGCCGCCACCACCCCCATCCTACAACCTTCACAGAGAGGGCAGATATGACTTCCTCAGGGATACGCAGGGGCCCTAGGCCATGGGCTCTGAGCCTCTAAGAGAGAATCTGCCTCTTGTCCCCCTACTCGCCTTAACAGCCTGGGAGTATGGGATGGACACAGGGACCTTGGTTCTGAGCCAGGGTGGGGGCAGGGTAGAGGCGCTGGCTGCTCACCTGGAGCTGGGCTGCAAGTGCTGACGTGGCCGCGGGCTAGTGCTCCGGGGATAGCCGCCCCACCCGCAAGGGCAGTGCAGGGTACACCCAGCAGGGGGCCTGGCCTGGTGGTCAGGTGACTCGGGCTTCTGGGGGATTAAAGGCTGGAGTTCAGCTTCCACAAGGAAACGAAGACCCGGATAGGGAAGAACACACATGGTTGGTTACACTGAATCAAATGCAGCCAGATCTGGGCACAGGCCCCTACCCCTGCACAACTGCAGGGGGTGCCGTTCATGTCCACCATGGTCCTGAGGGTCCAAGAAGAAGGGACACGGACATGTGTACGTGTCCAGTGACTCCTGCAGGGACTAAGTGAGGAGTGCTCTGTGACCGTCTCAGCTCCTGTCTCCAGAGAACTGGCTTGTGTGTAGAGGGACAGAAAGCCAAGGAGAAGCCCCACTGAGCATCCGACCTCCAGGCTGGCCTGAAGTGCCAGCTGACAGAAGGAAGCAGCCAACCAAGGTGGATGGGTCAAGGTAACCCCACAAGCCGAGGAGGAGGCCACCATCTTCCTGCCTCGTTGCCGAGGCGCTGAGGAACACAGAACCTAGACCCCAAACCTGAAGCTTGGAAGGTGGAACTAGAACTTGGGATCTGGAGCACAAAGCCTGGATCTGGGAACTGAAGCTCCGACCCAGAACAGGGAGCCAAGAGTGGAAAGCTGAACCTGGCATCTGGATCTGAAATTGGAAATGAGGACTCAGAACCTGAAGTCCAGTGCCAAGAACCAGAGCCCAGAGCTTGACATCTGATGCTTAAAACTGGAGCCGGAGACCAGAACTCAGATCCCGGAGCCCATTTGGAGGCCAGAACCAGAGTGGGGGCCCCAGAAACTGGAGACAAGTTCCATGTCCAGACCGTGGAGGCCAGGACCCTAAGTCTGAAGCCAATCTCTGAGCTTCAGGTCTGGAACCCAGAAGCTAGAGGCTGGGACCACCAGCTGTGAGTTCACAGCCTCCCATTCAGGCCTGTTCCTGAGGCCAGCAGGAAGGGCATTGGGCTGGGGCACATAACGAACAGAGCTGCAGGGGAAGAAGTGATTTCTGAGAAAAGCCCAAAGCGGCCTCAGCTCTTTTGGCCACAGACTTTGGCCTTGTCAGTCAATGAGTGACTGGTGACTGGGCCATCAGGATTAATCATTATATGGGGCACAAATCCCCTATACAAGGACACGGCATCCTCAGGCCAGCCACCCCTGCCCTGGACACAAAGGATCTAATGCAGTCTTGGCCCCACTCTGGAAAGTGGGGCTCAGATGAAACAACATCTCCGGGCTCTGCCTGCTCTGTGCCAGGCAGCTCAGATCAAAATCCAGCTCTCTATGAGAGGCCAGTCAAGAGGGCTGGGGAGGGAGGGAACACTCTGTTCCCAGAAGGAGGTGACAGGTGACAGCCTGCTGGTTAGAGTGGCTGCCTTGACCACAGATACAGAAATGAGACCTCCACGTGTGCAACGCACACTCATGCTGGGTGTGCAGTCTGGCTGGCCACACGCTGGGTGGGAATGTTGACGCCCATATTCCCAGTGTACAGCTCTGTGCTGCCTCCGTGGGGCTTATATGTTGGTTGAATGAATAAATGTGGACAAGAAGAGGCACAAGTTCCCCAACCGTGCTGATGGGAAACCCTGTTGTGGTCATTGAGATCCCCTCAAAAAGTCCAGTTCAGGGCTTCCCCGGTGGCTCAGTGGTAAAGAATCCTCCTGCCAATGCAGGAGACACGGTTCAATCCCTGATCTGGGAAGA
Source organism: Bos taurus (assembly GCF_002263795.3). Classification (NCBI taxonomy): domain Eukaryota; kingdom Metazoa; phylum Chordata; class Mammalia; order Artiodactyla; family Bovidae; genus Bos; species Bos taurus. The sequence continues at coordinate 38,878,612 of NC_037334.1, forward strand.
TCCCACATGCCTTGGAGCAACTAAGCCAGTGTGCCACAATTACTGAGCCTGTGCTCTTGAGCCTGGGAGCCGAAACTACTGAAGCCCGTGTGCCCCAAATCCCATGCTCCACAGCAAGAGAAGCCACTACAGCGAGAAGCCAGTCCACAGCAATGAGCGAGTAACCCCCGCTTGCTGCAACTAGAGAAAAGCCTGAGCCGCAATGAAGACCCAGGGTGGTGCGGTGCTTAGTCCTCAGTCGTGTCCGACTCTTCGTGACCCCATGGACTGGAATGTTAGTTGTTCCTCCTTTGCTTGTTGTCAAACTTTAGGTCCCACAGAAAACTCACGTGAAGCAAACGGTGTATATTTAAGGAGAAAATGAATCTCAACAGAGAACTGCAGAAACAGAGCTGGTTGTGCCGGATCCCAAGGCTCGCACACTTTCTGATCCACATACTGGCTCTTGGTACCATTCTCCACTCCATTCAGCAATTATGCAACTCCTAGAGAGACCCTTGTCATCCTTGTGATGAAATTCCAAGTCTGTCACCTGCCCCATTCATGTTAGCTGCACTGTCTCTGCTCCTACCTCCCACTCCTTCCTCTGCCTAGCACTGCCCTGGTTCAGCTCTCCCAGGTCACTCAGTCTGCTCTGTTCTCACATTTCCTGACATCTCAGCAGTATTTGATCATGCTGACCAGGGTGTCTCTTTCAAAACGGGGATGATCCTGGCTTTTGGGGCACCTGCTTTTCTGCTCTTCTCCGGGTTCCTACTGTACCTCTTCCTGTGTCCTCCCTCAAATGTGGGTGCTTGGCTGGGTCTCTCCTCACTGTGCCCACTCTCCCTGCGGGCACCTTCACCTGAGGCCATGCAGGCAGTAAGTCAAGACACACTGGGCCCCTAGCTGTGACCAGATGCTGGTCTAAAGGCTAGCAGGGACAGGATTTAAAAGCAACAGGGGTGCCATGGTGAGATTTGCCTTTTGAAAGGTGGCTGGCAGTTTTTCTGGAGATGGGATTGCAGGGAGCCATCGGACAGAAAGGCTATTGCACTAAGCCAGCTGAGAAATGGTGGCCAGGACAGGAGGTGGCAGAAGGATTAGGAAGCTCCCGGAAAAGAAAAATTGGGAAAATAGGGGGATGGATCTGAGACCAGGAGGTGGAGGCAAACACGTGTCAAAGATGCCTGCTCCAGGTCTGGGTCTGGGTCTGGCCCATGTGCTGCTCACTGAGGTCAGAATGTGCTGGAGGCCCCACGTGGGGGTAGGAGCATGCCGTGTGCATCAGACCCACAGCTCCAACTGCCTGCACCAGAGACATCTCAGACACAGCAGTACAGTTCAGAACAGACAGATCTTGGCATCTTCCCTCCAAAACTGCTCCTCCTGCGTGCCTTTTCTCAGTGTGAGGCACCGCCAACCACCCAGGCTCTAGGTCCAGAGGTCTGGGGGAGGCCATGGCTGGAGTAGAGGTGAGCAGACAGGGGGGGACCCACCATTCAGGGGACACACAGAGTCTGTCACAGAGGAGGGGAGGAGGCAGGCTGTGAGCAGAAGCTGAGATGAGCAGAGGGGCTGAAATGCTTGGGGGTTGGGGTGTGGCCACCTTCTCCACTGCTCTCAAGAGTCCCAAAGGCAGTTCTGATCACCTCTATGCTTTTGCTAGGGCTGTGGTAGCCCCATGCATGAGTGCTCAGTCACTTCAGTTGTGTCTGACTCTTTGTGAGCCCATGGACTGTAGCCCACCAGGCTCCTCTGTCCATGGGATTTTCCAGGCAAGAATCCTGGAGTGGGTCGCCATACCATCGTCTAGAAGATCTTCCCGAACCAGGGATCGAACCCACGTCTCTTGCATCTCCTGCACTGGCAGGCAGATTCTTTAGCACTGAGCCACTGGGGAAGACCCAAGGAGCCCCACTCCCCCCCAAATATTTTTGGAATTGGTGCATGTCCACAGCATTTTGTAACTGTATCTCCTGTGAGGCATTTCATTAATAACTGTCTCCCCCTGCTAAACCCTGAGCTGAGGTCAGGGGAGGTAGGCTTCAAAACTGTCAAAGGTCCAAACCTTAAAAAGGAGACGTGCCTCCAGTTCATAAGGAGCACCTTGGATACCACTGCTCCTGCCTGGAGCCTGACTGGAGCAGGCAGGAGAGAGGACCACGCCTGTGGGTGGGGGTCCCTGGAACCACTATGGGTGGGGATGTTTGTACCCAGACAACCTCCAAACCCATCAGGGCCTCTGAGCTTCAGGATGATTCCAACAGAAGAATACAGTAATAACTGCATTTCCCTGGATAAGCAACACCCCTACCACCCGTGAATGAACCCCAATCTTACCCAAATCACTTCCTCCAAGTAAGAGAGGTTCTAGAACACCCATAGGTTCAACATGTAAATTAGGGTTCATAACTGAATGTGATGCAATCACTAAAAACAATATGTGTGCTGGGTGTAAAGACAGAGGAAAAGGCTCGTGTTAGAATGTTAGATGAAAGAAAGCAAGATGCAGTCTTCTGCTGCTGCTGCTGCTGCTAAGTCGCTTCAGTCGTGTCCGACCCTGTGCGACTCCATAGATGGCAGGCACAGGGAAAAAGACGAAAGGTAGTGTCTTAGACACCACAGTGATGTTTCTGGGTAGCAGGATTGCTTTTATTTTCCTTTTGCTCTGAATGGAGACCCTTCTAGTAAGCACCCGGTGGCTGATTCCCTGCCTTAGTTCTTCAGAATCTTCCAGAACAAGCCATACGGCTTATCCTCCAAACCAGGGCACTTTGCAAAATGAAAGGGACTCTGGGCCAACAGTCATAACCCAGATGTGGCCAGGCAAACTGGGACTCATGATCACTCTACTCAAAACCAATCCCAGGCACGCCTCCATCCCCCTCACCCTCGTGGGTTTTGTGGCCTGGACTACCATGGCCGCAGTGTGGGGCTGCTGGGATCCAAATGCAGGTTGGCCTGTTTCCTTGCTCTTAGTCACTTCAACAGTCTATTGTGAACTCTACGCAGTGGATAATCCCACAGTGCTGTGCAAATTAAGCACTAATATTAAAGAGGGAAGTGGACAAAAATGTCCATCCTCCTTGAAGGAAAACACTGGGTCTGTGTCACCCTAAGATGTGTAAGATGTTGAGCAATGAGAGGGCTGTTGAGCCAAGAGCTGTTGACCTGAAACAGGGCTTAGAATCTGGAGAAGTTGGGGTCATTTCTTTGGCAGGGACACTTCAACCATCCTAGAAACAGTGAAAGGGGCATGACAGCATGAAGAGAACAAACAAGCTGAGGTCCTTTGTTCAAGGCACTGAGATGGGTCGTTTAGTTCATTGAGTCCTACAGCTCCCATATAAATCCATACTCATTGCCATTTTCTAAATCCCTGAGAAAGGAATGACATGTCTCTATGAGGTTAGGGCTCCCAACTCAGGCTTCAAGGTCCTATAAAAGGGAAAGAAACTTTCAAAGACTCCCTGCATTTCAGGGACTCCTCAACAGACCTCAGGTCATCATCAGCTTGTTGATCCAGAAACCCAGCTGTGATACACCTCCTCTCCCTCCACCACCCCCAACACCAGTTGTTCTGCCCAAGCACAACAACTACTTGGGCAGACAATAAAGATTCCGCCTGCAATGCGGGAGACCTGAGTTCGATCCCTGGGTTGGGAAGATCTCCTGGAGAATGGAATGGCTACCCACTTAAGTATTCTTGTCTGGAGAATTCCATGGGCTGTATATTCCATGGGGTCGCAAAGAATACAACTAGGGCCTAACAATTTCAAATTTCAATAAAAAGCATCCCGGGAGCGCACATTCTCCTCTCCGTTTCTTTTCTTCCCACTTAGATTCAGACCTCATCCTCTATAACCTGGACCATCTCATCACCCTCTTACCTGGTCTCTCTGCTTCCAGACTCACTCCCCTTGACTCATGCCAACCCTCCCACACCCCGAACCATTCTAAAATGTAGACCAGGCCCTTCCCCATCCAAGTAGGGGCTTCACATTCTCTTGGGTCATATCTCAGATCTAGGGTTGTGGACCTTCCACGGTTGAGCACTACACAGCCCCTTTGAGATTGTCTTCTGCTGTTTCCTCCATCACACACTCTCTCTCCTTCAAATGTCCTTAAGGACACTCAGAGGCAAAGCAAGTATAAAGTGTGTTTGGGTTACCTCTTGGGGAAGTATGTCTGGCCAAGAATGAGGGAAAGAGGCCAGAGCCATGGCGTCTCTGGGGACTCTGGGAATGAGGTGCCTGAGTGACATCAGGGTCTCTGCCTAGGGACATGGGATCATCTGTGCCATCCTTGCCGGTTCTGAGTCACAGTTCAGGCTGGGTATCTGTGTGGGAGAGGAAAGAGCCTATCCACAGACTCCCCCTGCAGAGCTGACGATTAGCAATTAACCAGGAGGAATCTCTGGGATGAAGTTAATTGGGGAACAGAGGGAGGGAAGCTAGATTCTAGGGACTTTGCCCTTGACCCAAAGGTATAAAGAGAAGGTCCTAGCTTTTCCTCAGGCTCCTAGGGCTTCCCTGAGCTGCTTGGCAGGAGCTGAAACACAGAACACCAAGGTGAGTCTAGAGTCCCCACATCCCAATCCCATCTCCATCTTAGCAGAAAATGGGCCCCTTGCCCCTGTCCTTACTGTGCTCCCATTTCCCGTCCCCTGTAACATCTCAGTCCCAGCCCAGCCTGGCTCACTGCCTCAGAGTCTGCAGAATGGACTCATGCTCTTCCAGGGCTTGGAATTCAGCTCTGCATGGTCCCCAACCCCAACAGTCAGGACCCTTAGAATAAGGTTGAGGGGTGGAGGTTAGGGGTGCTGAAGTAGATGGGGGTACTCCCACCCCAACAGCCACTGAGAACTCCTGGGGCAGTTCAGGGGGTCCTAAAGCAAATTGGAGACTTCCCAGACTTGGGGTCAGGGTGGGGACCCTCCTTAACTAAACCAGTCCTGGTTTGAGCCTCATACACGGCAGAAAGTCCCATCAGTGTTTGTATTGCTGGGGCAGAGCGGGGAAGGGTAGGGATGGATAGGGAAAGAAGTTCACTTGTAAGGGTGAACCCCTGTACCTCTGGGACACCTCTGGTGGCACCTTCCTCTGTCATCAGAATGCTTGTTCCTGTTGCCACGTTCCATCGATCTGAGGGATTATTTCATTGACATCTGTTTCTCTGCTAGACTTTGAGCTTCCTGGGGGCAGAAGCTGTATCTGTATTTAGCTAGCTGTACTCCAGCATCGAGCTCAGTACCTTAGAAAGAGTAGATGCTCAATAAATACTTGCTGAATGAATGAATGAATCCCCAAATCTGTGCTGAGCATCTGTGTGCCTCTTTGGGTATGTGTGGTTGTGGAGGGTGTGCTTCACTGGGGGTGTGTTCGGGATCACACACCATGGGCGTTTGTGCAAGTGAGTGTATGGGTGTGGATGTAGGGGGATGAGTGTGTGAGTGTGTGTCAGTTTCCGGGGCACAGCAGTTATCACTCAGTTTTGCTATGCATCTGACACGCAGGCCCACAGTGTGCACTTGAGATGATGTCTTATGGAGAGAAGGTGGGAGGCCGGGCTGTCTCCCCACTCCCAGTCCGTGGTGGGCACATGATGCATGGAGCGGCCTTTGCCTATGTGCCCAGCCCACAGGGTGAGTGCTACTCCCACCCCGGACCCTGTTTGCCCTCTGTTGCATATGGCCCCACCCCGGAGGGAGGCCTCTAGCCCTCCGCCCAACCCTTCCAACCCTCCCTGGGACATGAGGCCTCAGGCAAATCCTGATCAGCCTTGTTCCCCAGTCTTGCACAGGATTCCAGGGACCTCGGCCTATGGCTTCCCCAGCGTGGGCCCCGTGGCCCTCCCAGAGCATGGCTGCCCCTATGGGGAGGTTGTGGAGCACCATGACCCACTGCCTGCCAAGCTGGCCCTGGAGGATGAGCGGAAGCCAGGTGGGCCTGGGTTGGGGTAGCAGGGGTGTTGGCAGTCATTGGCAGAACCCTCTACCCCCTGCACTCACAACCACCTGTCTCCAGAACCCGGACTGGTCCAGAAGCTGCACCGGGCTGGCGTGACTCTCCTCAAGGTGCCACTGATGCTTTCCTTCCTCTACCTCTTCGTCTGCTCCCTGGACGTGCTCAGCTCGGCCTTCCAGCTGGCTGGAGGTAGGACAGAGGGGAGGGAGCCAGGGAAGTGGCCCGAAGCGTCTCGGACAATGCTGGCTTATGTTCCCCAGGGAAGGTGGCTGGCGACATCTTCAAGGACAACGCCATCCTGTCCAATCCGGTAGCGGGCCTGGTGGTGGGGATCCTGGTGACTGTGCTGGTACAGAGCTCAAGCACCTCCACATCCATTGTGGTCAGCATGGTCTCTTCTGGCTGTGAGTTGGCCCACCAGGGTCAGGGAGAGTAGAGGGGGCTTCGATGCTGGACCTGGGGCTCTGGGTGGGAAGAGCAGGAGACAGGGGCAGAGGACAATGGGCTGCTCTGGCATCTCCCACTCTATTCTCCAAAGCGTGGCCTTGAGTCTCAGCCAGGAGGGGTGCCCAGGAGCCAGGAAGGGTGGCAAGTGGGGAGTACAGGCCCAGGAAGGCTCACTTCCATGTTGCCACACACTCACTCATTCCATCAGTCGGGGGAACAGAACCAGAGGAATCAGAGAAACAGAACCTGCAGGAGGTATAGAGACATCTACGATTTATCACAACGAACTGACTGTCGTGATTGCAAGGCAGGCTGGGCAGGCCATGGGGAAGGGCAGGCCAGAACTCAGAGGCAGAAGCCGATACCACAGGGCACAGGTGGAATTTCCTCCCCAGGGAAGCCTCAGTTTTGCTCTTGGGGCCTTTCATCTCACTGGATGAGGCCCACCCAGATTACTGAGATTAATCTTGTTTCCTTAAGGTCAACTGATTGTTGAGGGAAATCACAGCAACATCTAGATCAGAGTTGCATTGAGTAACTGGGTACTAGCCAAGCTGACACATGAAACTGACATCACACTCGTGTACGTATGTGCACACACAAGCACAGAGGCACAATTGCATATAGGACCCATGTCCTGATGGACACGGACCCACACACACAGTCACATATTCGCAGGGGCAGTACGCATATGTGAACGTCAGTTTACACGCACGCACACAGCACATGCCCCTCGTACCTGTGATGTCAAGGCTTAGCAGAGTCAGCAGCATGGCAAGAATGCCAGCTGAAGCAGGGATGTGGGCAACGGGTCTTACAGGAGGAACTGTGGGGGCAAGAGTTGGATGGCCGCCCCACCCAGCTCCTGCCTCCTTCTACCAGTGCTGGAGGTGAGCTCTGCCATCCCCATCATCATGGGCTCCAACATCGGCACCTCCGTCACCAACACCATTGTGGCCCTGATGCAGGCGGGGGACAGAACTGACTTCCGGCGGTGAGGGGGGAGTGGGGAGGGGCCTGTCCTTATTGGGGGAGGGTGGTCCCTCGTGCTAGGAGCCCCTAGTCTGAGCATCTCCCGGCTCCAGCCTGCTCTGCAATGTGGCCTCCCTGCCCAGGGCCTTCGCGGGGGCTACTGTACACGACTGCTTTAACTGGTTGTCAGTTCTGGTGCTGCTGCCCCTGGAGGCTGCCACAGGGTACCTGCACTGCATCACTCGACTTGTGGTGGCCTCCTTCAACATCCACGGCGGCCGCGATGCCCCTGACCTGCTCAAGATCATCACGGAGCCCTTCACTAAGCTCATCATCCAGGTAGAGGCAAGGCGGGTGTGGGGTGGGGCCCAGGGGATTGTAGGACCTCACCCTCACACCCACCGCCCACACTGCCCACAGCTGGACAAGTCTGTGATTACCAGCCTTGCCTCGGGGGACGAGTCCCTGAGAAATCACAGCCTCATCCGGGTCTGGTGTTACCCAGACCCCACAGAGGTGAGTACCGGGTCCAGCCTTGGTGAGAAGACTCCCTCTTCAGACAGCTGACTGCTAGCGTCATGGTCTGTTTAAAATCTCTGCAGAGACCTTGGCCGGAGAAGGCAATGGCAACCCACTCCAGTACTCTTGCCTGGAAAATCTCATGGACGGAGGAGCCTGGTAGGCTGCAGTCCATGGGGTCGTGAAGAGTCGGACACGACTGAGCAACTTCACTTTCACTTTTCGCTTTTATGCATTGGAGAAGGAAATGGCAACCCACTCCAGTGTTTTTGCCTGGAGAATCCCAGGGATGGGGGAGCCTGGTGGGCTGCCGTCTATGGGGTCGCACGCACAGAGTCAGACACGACTGAAGTGACTTAGCAGCAGCAGCACCAGAGACCTTGGCAATCCTTTAGCTTGGGAGGACAAGTAGGGGGCACTTCTGCTATGATACTGCACCTGTGGCGGATATTGGTACACTCTCCCAGGCTCACACCAGCTTCAGGCAGCCATTGCTAATCAATTAGAGTTGGCATGTTATTGAATTAGCCCAAAGATCAGTTCTCAAAGTGTGGGCCAACGGCACACCTGCCACCTGGGAACCCACTAGAGACGCAAAGCATCTGGCCCTTTCCTAGACCCACTAAATTAGAAAAAAGAAATCTGATGGAGCCCAGCTGTCTGCATTTCAACAAGCCCACTAGTTGAAGAACCACTGATCTGGCTCAACCCTGTGGTTTCACAGGTAAAGAAATAGGCTCCAAGAGGCTAAGAAACCCTTTAAAGCTTGTTCTACCGCTTCAGGGCCCCGAGCATAGGTCTTGCATTCTAGGGCTGTCTCTCCCCATCGGGATCTAGGGACTTGCTTAGTGACAGCTCTGCCCAGGTAATGTGGGCAGAGGAAGGCAGGGAGAGAGCGCTACAAGGATGCCTGGGAAAACCAGGACCAACAGGGAACCAGCCCAGAAGCAGGACAAGAAGGCCATGGAGACCTCACGGGAGACACACAGCCACTTGTACTGATACTCGTACTCCTTCTGCTGGAGACTGCTGCAGGCTTGTGTCCCCTTGTCCTGTGTGTTCTCCTGCTGTTTCCTGGCTTCTCACGCCTGGAATGAGGCTCTGTTTGGATCAGTTGGACACTCATTGACCAGCCATCACACCAGGCTAACAAAGAAGCAGGCAATTACCACACTTTCTCATTTAGCCATCAAATAAGGAAAACGCTTCATCAAAACCATAATCCACAGTATCTGCTGCTGCTGCTGCTAAGTTGCTTCAGTCATGTCCGACTCTGTGCGACCCCACAGACAGCAGCCCACCAGGCTCCCCCATCCCTGGGATTCTCCAGGCAAGAACACTGGAGTGGGTTGCCATTTCCTTCTCCAATGCTTGAAAGTGAGAAGTGAAAGTGAAGTCGCTCAGTCGTGTCCGACTCTTCGAGACCCCATGGACTGCAGCCTACCAGGCTCCTCCATCCATGGGATTTTCCAGGCAAGAGTACTTGAGTGGGGTGCCATTGCCTTCTCCAATCCACAGTATCTACTTCCCCTTGATTATGACATACAAGTAACGCCATCAAGAAAGAAAGATGAGGAAACAGCACAGCTTCTTCACTCCCTACTTGATGTTCCTGGACTTTATCCCAGCGTGAACAGAGAACATTCTTTCAACCAGCCCTGCAAGCTTCCTTTGCATCTGAGTGGCACACAGCTCCAGCTCAGTGCTGAGTATTCAAGGCAGTTCGATATCAAAAAACCCATGCAGACAGCTTTTGCAGTGGCTTTATGACCCCACTAACACATCTCTCCTCACAAGCACGCTGGGCACTCTCCAAGCTCTCTGAATCACTAAAATCCCCTCTGCTTCACTGCAAAGTGAGTCACACACTTTGATCAAAAAGCGAGCTGTGGAAGGGAGTTCCTCGGCCCGTGGTGATCCTTGCTTACTGAAATCCCCGCCACCTGCCTGCAGCTGCATTCGGCCAGTCTCCCTTTGCAGGATGCAAACGGGGCCCTCACCTGATGGAACTCTTAGTGATGCTGGTGAGGCGGACATGGTCCACCTGGAACTTGAGGTCCAGTGACCAGAAGCAAACTGCCCAGTTCCCTGTCTTCACATGTTCCTCCATGGCTCCTGCTACCACTCGCCCGTGCACTGGTTTCTCAACCCAGCCCTCCTGGGGAAACCTTTCCTTGACAGCAGGGTCCAGATAGAATTTCCTTGGCCTGGAGAGTGGCAGAGGGTGTGAGGTAAGCTCCCGGTCCTGGCCCTTTCTCTGGGACAGTCCCCTCAGGAAAGTGGTTCACAATCAGGTGCCCTGGCAGCTCCTCCTACACATTTTTCCTTTGGCCACTGGGTCTCCCTGTGGCCCCTTCTGACCTGTTCTCACTGCCTCCAGCTTGCACCAAGCCAGGCCCAACATTGCCTGAGCCAGCCTCCAGGGCACCTATGTGATTGGCAGTCTGGGATTTTCCAGATGGTGAAAGAAAAAGCCAGAGTTGGTATTAGTATTCCAACAACTCTTGATGCTCAGGGGATCCTGACACTGTCCTGGGAATTACCTTCCTGTTTGGTCACCCTGTGGATTGTCAACCCTACATGCATGGATGAAAGAAGCTTCTTCCACAGACTTGCAACCTGGGAGGCAGGGATTATCACACCCCATTTTTAAAAATTTATTTATTTTTTGGCTGCGGTGGGTCTTTGTTGCTGCACATGGGCTCTCTCTAGTTGCGGTGAGTGGGGGCTACTCCCTAATTGTGGTGTGTGGGCTTCTCACTGTGGTGGCTTCTCTTGTTGCAGGGCACGGGCTCCAGGCTTCAGCAGTTGTAGCTCGAGGGCTCAGTAGTTGTGATACAGAAGCTTAGTTGCTCTGCAGCACGTGGGATCTTAGTTCCAGGACCAGGGACCCAACCTGTGTCCCTTACCTTGGCAGGTAGATTCCTAACCACTGGACCAGGGAAGCCCCTCACAACCCCATTTTAAACAGGCTCAGACAGGTTTGTCCAAGGCTATGCAACTGAGGGGGGACCAAAGTCCTGGCGTAAACTACACCCCACACTCCTGACTCTCCATTTCGACTTCTCTTCCAGATGTATATCCCACCATATGTGTCCATTGCCCACTCTGACTATCCGGCATAAATGCCAGCAGGTGACCACAGCCACTTGGAGACCTTCCAGGGGTGATAGGTAGGGTTGTAAAAATGAATTCTTCTCTTCGCCACCAGAGGGTGCCACTAGCACGGCACTCACGCTCTGCTTCCAGGAAAACAAAGACCCTAGAACACCCCTTCTCCTGGAGGAGCGGCTACAGTACAGGCCCAAACACTGCTGCTATTTCCCCACCCACCTCCCGCCGGGGTGGTGGGGAGAATTCTTGGAGCTCACATCCCTCTGTGAGCTTAATCTGGTGGCTCTGATGGTGAAAAGGCTGCCTGGAATGCAGGAGACCTGAGTTCAATCCCTGGGCTGGGAAGATCCTCTGGAGAAGGAAATGGCAACCCACTCCAGTATTCTTGCCTGGAGAATCCCATGGACAGAGGAGCCTGGCGGGCCACAGTCCATGAGCTCACAAAGAGTCAGACATGACTGAGCAGCTAACACTTTCACATTTTCAGTTGCCAGAGGTCTCCTTAGTTTGGGTTGTCTCTTCAGGCACATAAATTCCACACTTTCTTTTTCCAGATTTCTCACAACTAGCCCCTGGGGAGAAGTGGGCTGCATTATGGACCGCACGCTGCAGACAAGGAAACGGAGGCTCAGAGAGGTTTCGTGTTTGGTCCAGTGTCACACAGCAGGGAGTGCTCAGCTGGGGTTTGAGCACAGGTCTTTTCTTATCCTGCTTTAGAGAAAACAGGCTCAGTGAGGTGGCATGACCTGCGCAAGATAGTTGGGATAAAAAGCAGGACTGAACTCAGATCTGCCTGATAGCAAAAACCTGGCTCCCTCCCAGTTACCATCGCTTTCCCAGCCAGCTTTTGCAATCAAGCCCATCAGAGACCATTTTCTCTGACTTCTCAGCCTGTGATTATGGCCAAGGCTTGAAGGTGCTGCAGGGCTCTAATATGGGTGCACAGATGAGTGCGCTGCCCCACTCACGGGACTACATGCCACTAAAATAAGCCCCGATTTAAAGTCATGTGCCATAAGTAGTTCTTATCTCTAACAAGTGTGTGTTAGTCACTCAGTTTTGTCTGACTCTTTGTAAACCACATGGACTCTAGCCCACCAGGTTCTTCTGTTCATGGAATTCTCCAGACAAGAATACTGGAGTGGGTTGCCAATTCCTTCTCTAGGGGATCTTTTCCAACCCAGGGATCGAACCCTGGTCTCCCACATTGCAGGCAGATTCTTTATCATCTGAGCCAGCAGGGAAGCCCATCTCTAACATACATTTTTTTTAAATGACACAATTTAGAATAAAACATAAAGGAGCTGTAAATCCAAGTGCCATACCCCACTTGAGCCCCTCCCCCCAGCACCCAGGGAGGTCAGAGGGGTGTGAGCTGCTGACCCCTTTGGGAGAATGGGACCAGGGTCTATATCAGCTCCCACAGGTGGCAGAATGTGGTGACAGACACTGTGGTTCTTGCATTTTGCTAGGGACCCAAGGAGTCACTACCCCTTTCCAGGACCCAAGTTGTCCTTCGTGACATGGGTTTTCTGCAGCCAAGCCTGGCCCACTTTCTCCTTTCACTGACAGGATGCTGGGGGAAAGGTAAGGAGCCTCAGCTTGCATTTTTTAAAAAGAACTCCTTAGGGAATTCCCTGGCAGTCCAGGGGTTAGGACTCCACAGTTTCACTGCCAAGGGCCTGGGTTCAATCCCTGGTCAGGGAACTAAGATCCTACAAGCTGTGCCAGGAAAAAAAAAAATCCCTAACTCAAGAAGGCTACAAAGGAGTTGTCCCCAGGTCAGACTGGCCTTCACAGAATTATAAAGTACATCTTGAAGCAGTTGCCAACATTTACAGATTGGGAGATTTTATCTAAATGTTCAGAGTTTTGGTTTCTCTTGTAAAAGCAGGCCCTTTGGCTGAGCTGGGCTGCACCTCTGGATGGTGACAGTGGCCTGGAGCTCAGCAGCTGCTGCCCCTTTAGACCCATCTGCTTCCCAACACCTCCACACACAGCCTGAGCCCCTCATCTAGGCAATCTGCCTGGCCCTGGGCCCTCTGAGTTAAAGGACCTCCTCGGGAACCCTCTCCTCTTCACTGACATTAGAGGGGGAGGGAAGAAATATAGGGCCTGGGCCCTCGGCTCCATCCTCTCTGGACAAGGAATTGAGGAAAACTCCAGAACTTGGGCTAGATGCCCGAGGGGAGAGGATGGGGCAAGGGTACCAGGGAAGAGGGGGGCACTGAGGCAGGGATTGATAATAAAAGATGGGAAAGGGAGAGTTTCCAGAAGTGGGCCATGCTCAGCAGCATCCAGGGCCAAAGAGAGGTGGGAGAAACATGGACAAGACGCTATCTGATCAGGAGGCCCCTGCAGGCCCCGGTGAGAGCCAGATCAGTGAGTTGATGCAGTAGAGTATTCTGAGGGCCAACTTCAGCCAGATTCTCCTGTGGCAGATGTTTTCACCCCCATTTCATCACTAGAGGAAACAGAGGGCAAGCAAAGCACCCAGGGGCATGCAGTCACAAGGACCACCTGTATCCTCTCCATCCCCATCTCTCCCTAACCCGCATTTTAGCCCCAGTCTCAGAATGCATTTTCCTAAATTTGCTATGTGAATCTCAGCCATGAAATTAAGACGCTTGCTCCTTGGAAGGAAAGCTATGACCAATCTAGACAGCATATTAAAAAGCAGAGACATTAGTTTGCCAACAAAGGTTCACTTAGTCAAAGTTATGGTTTTTCCAGTGGTCATGTATGGATGTGAGAGTTGGGCCATAAAGAAAGCTGAGCGCTGAAGAATTGATGCTTTTGAACAGTGGTGTTGGAGAAGACTTTTGAGAGTCCCTTGGACTGCAAGGAGATCAAATTAGTCAATCCTAAAGGAAATCAGTCCTGAATATTCATTGGAAGGACTGATGCAGAAGCTGAAGCTCCAATACTTTGGCCACCTGATTTGAAGAACTGATTCATTAGAAAATACTCTGATGCTGGGAAAGATTGAAGGCAAGAGGAGAAGTGGATGACAGAATGAGATGGTTGGATGGCATCATCGACTTGATGGACATGAGTTTGAGCAAGCTCTGGGAGTCAGTGGTGGACAGGGAAGCCTGGTGTGCTGCAGTCCGAGGGGTTGCAAAGAGTCAGACATGACTGAGCAACTGAACTGAACTGACCTCTCCTCTTAATCTAGGTTCCCACTCCTATGCCCAGGGCAGAGGCCAACACCAGCCGGATGCTCAGGAATGCCACCCTGGAGAAATGTGAGTGCCCACAGTATGGGAGATGTCCAGCCCAGCAGGGAAGAGCCTGGCAGAGGCAGGGCTATCTTCCACCTGGCCACTGCTGCTTCCAGCCCAGGAGGACATCTATTGGCCAGCCTAGCTCCTGGGCTGGGGTCAGGCTCTCATGTAGAGGTTAAAGGAACACGAGGCTCTGAGTCCAAGAGGGTGGCAAAGGTTGGGGGCTGGGAGCCGGATTGAGGGGGCAGCAACTTGATACCACTCCCCAACCCCACAGGCAACCACATCTTTGTGGACACGGGGCTGCCTGACCTAGCTGTGGGGCTCATCCTGCTGGCTGGCTCCCTGGCACTCCTGTGCACCTGTCTCATCCTCCTTGTCAAGATGCTCAACTCTCTGCTCAAGGGCCAGGTGGCCAAGGTCATTCAGAAGGTTATCAACACTGGTGAGCCCCAAGTGGTGGGTGGGCAGGCCCCAGGACGGGCCTTCTGGATCTTGTTAATACTTCTACTGCCTTACTGTGTGATCTGGGTAAAGCCCTACCATCTTTGAGCCTCAGTTTCCCCATGTGAACAAAGAACAGGTTGGACTGGGTGATATATGAGGTCCCTGAGATGCTGACAAGCTGGGAATCTGTGGCTGCTTCCGTTCCAGCAGGTGGCTCCAAAGGGATTCCCAGAGGCCATTGTTTGATTCAATTAACAGTCATTAAGTTCCCTCTGTGTACCAAGCACAGAGTGGTGTGAGGGATACAGAGGTGAGCCTCACAGAGATGGCTCTTGCCCTCAGGGGGCTCATAGCACATATGGGAAGACAGTAAAAAAAAATGATCGAGGGGGGATGAATTTAGATAAAAGAGAACAGTAACTGCCAAACAGAAAGCAAAAACAGCAAATAGAGTATGGAAGAGTTGCTTTTGATAGGTGGTCAGTGGCTTCTGTGCAGAGGTGACATTTGAGCAGGGACCTACATGTGAAGCAGTCAGACGTGGCCGAAGAGCTTTTTGAGTGGAGGGAACAGTACATGCAGAGGCTCTGAGGCAGGCTTGTGGCACAGAAAGGTGGCCAGCCCTGTGGTGGGAGCTCGGTGAGTGAGGTGGACAAAGCCAGGGAGAGGTCAGCAAGGTAACAGGGCCCTGCAGGTTGCACTTAGAGCCTGGACTTTATCCAGGGCGATGGGGGCACTTGGGGGGTTGGGGCAGTGACACCATTTAAGCCTCACGTTGAGCTTTGGGGACCCCACCTGGCATGGGCAGAGGCCATATGACAAATGCTGGAATAAGGGGCATTTGTGGATCTGTGAGAGTTCAGAGGAAGGAGAAGCAAAGTCTGCCTGGGGACTGGGGTCAGGGAGGGCTCTCCAGCGGCAGAGATATCCACGCTGAGTCCTGAGCATGAATATTTAGGAGTGAGGAAGCTATCCCAGGCAGAAGGAACAAGGGAGCAAAAGTATGATGGAAGCAGGCTAAGAAGGGTCTTTAAATCCAAGATCAAGGAGGACCAGGAGAAGCTGCCGCTGTTGAGTAGGAGACTGACAAGGTGCCACTTGGAAGCTGGCATTGGAGACCTCCTCCCCAAGAAACGTCCCTGCCCCTCTCAATCCCCTCCCACTGATCCAACTGACAGTTTCCTCGCAGACTTTCCCACCCCTTTCACCTGGGCCACAGGCTACTTTGCCATGGTGGTAGGGGCCAGCATGACCTTTGTCGTCCAGAGCAGTTCTGTGTTCACCTCAGCCATCACCCCACTCATCGGTGAGTCCTCACACGGAGGCAGGTTCGGGTGGGGAGGGGCCGGCAGGGAAAGGACTGAAGGAGGGAGCTGGGGAGCCCATGCCCTCTCCTCTGCCCCCAGGCCTCGGTGTGATCAGCATTGAGCGCGCCTACCCGCTCACACTAGGCTCTAACATTGGTACCACCACCACGGCTATACTGGCTGCCCTGGCCAGCCCCCGGGAGAAGCTGTCCAGTGCTTTCCAGGTGAGCTTGGGAGAGGAGCCCTGCCAGAGGGAGGGCAGGGCTAAGACTGGCACCTGAAGCCTGACCCATGTAGACAGTGTGTACCAAACAGTTTTTGACTGCCTAGTAGGGGGCACCTGCTATGCCAGACTCTATGGAAATCATATGGGCAAAGTATATCTGGCGCCACCATCAAGACCTTAGAGTCTAACAAGGGAGACATTGCTGAGAACCCAGAGTCAGACACGACTGAGCGCGCACACATGCCAATCAATGAACAAGAGTCGGTGGGATTCACACTCTAGGGAAGGGGTGCTGTTAGGAGGGGGCCTGGCTCCATCTGGGGGATCAAGGACTGGGGGGCAGACAGCAAAGGGGTTGCTGCTCTAGGAGCAAAGGAGTAACTGGTAAGCCAGGATGTTGCCCACTCAGGAGGCCAGAGCTTCTGAACCAGAAATCAGTATGAATCTTTCAGCTCCTGGATCTGGATGGGATCTGCTGGGGAACTCCTGAGAGAGGGCTTAGTGGGAAGAAATGTGGAGCGTTTAGGGCAGCAGTTATGTACCCACTGGTCCGGAAGTGTACCAGTGTTTCACTGGGGGCGTGCTAGCCCTCAGTGCTGACTTTCCTGCTGCCCAGAGCCGGTGTTCCCGTCATCTAATCCTGACTCAGGAGCTAGGGCCCATGCCCGCCTCCGCCCCTCTGCCCTCTCCCCTGCAGATTGCCCTCTGCCACTTCTTCTTCAACATCTCCGGCATCCTGCTGTGGTACCCCATGCCCTGCACGCGCCTGCCTATCCGCATGGCCAAGGCATTGGGCAAACGCACAGCCAAGTATCGCTGGTTCGCTGTCCTCTACCTCCTCCTGTGCTTCCTGCTGCTGCCCTCGATGGTGTTTGGGCTCTCCATGGCAGGCTGGCGGGCTATGGTAGGTGTGGGTGCACCCTTCGGGGCCCTGCTGGCCTTCGTGGTACTTGTCAGCGTGCTGCAGAGTCGCAGCCCCGGGTGCCTGCCAAAGTGGCTGCAGACATGGGACTTCCTGCCCCTATGGATGCACTCCCTGAAGCCCCTGGACCGCCTCATCACCCGTGCCACCCTGTGCTGTGCCAGGGCCGAGCCCCGCTCACCCCCACTGCCCGCCAGGGTCTTCCTGGAGGAACTGCCCCCTGCCACACCCTCCCCCCACCTTGCCATGACCCATCACCACAACGCCACCCGTCTCTAGACTCCAGCCCAGATGGCTGCCTGGAGCCAGAAGGGGCCTGTGTCTGAGATGCCCAGGGTGGAAGGGCAGAGGGGTGCGACTGGGCATGTGCTGGTGCTTGTACAGGTCCTGGGTCTCGGCTTGTGCGGCTGAGAGTCAGTGTATGTGTGCGTGTGGGGGGGGCTGCATGCCAACTGCAAGGTATCTGGGTATGATTGTGAGTCCTTTGCATATGTTTTTGAAAGCCTGCACTTGTGTCCCTGTGTACACACAACTCTGACTAGGCTGGGTGGGAATGAGGGTGAGTCCGTGTACGTGACCTACAGCTGTTTGCTAGGGCACAGATGTGGGTGCCTGAGTCACTGCTTGAATTCTCACCCCCTCCCTGCCACCTTCCTTCCTCCATGATACCATTCTCCTCATCCTCGCCCAGGGTTTCTGCATCTCCACTACAAGCCCCTTCCTAACACTGCCTGATTAAAAAGAAAAGAAAGAAATGAAACTCTTATTGTGCACTTGGAAATCTGCTTGCTCTCCATCTGGAGAGGAGGAACAGATCATGGTTTGGGGCTCAGCAGTACTGTCTCCCCTCCGAAAGAGAGCCTGCTGTGCCCTGGGAAAGCCAGCCAACAAGCTCTCCCCAACAATCCTCCTGACTCTGCCTAACGAGTCCAATCCACAATTCAAACTCCCTGGAAGCCACCTTGAGGGCTACCTTAAGGCAAATGAAAGGAGGGCTCTGTGCACCTCTATCTCCCAACCCCAGCAGGCTGACCTCTGCTCTCTACCTGTCTCCCTACCCTTCTCTGGGATAAAATCAGTTCTCCAGAAACCAAGTGACAGGTGGGGGCCCGTCAGGGCTACTGGAGGAAGGAGAGGGAGGGTGGAGATGGGCAAGAGAAGCCATGCCCTGGGCCCCAGTGTGCAGCGGGCAGAGACCAGCCACTTTCCCTCCCACCTTTATACTCTGCCTTTGGGCAGTAAACCAGGCTTCATTTAAGCCCACACAAGTTTTTCAATTCCTCCTCCCCCATAGGGCCCCCTGAACAGAGGTCTGCAGAAGGAGAGGCAAAGTGTGGGCAATGCCAAAGCTCCTCCCTCTAGTCCAGGGACATCTCTGGGGCCTTTGGATCCCAAAGTGGCAGGAAGACTGTAGGGCCCCGCATCTAGTTGTGATGGTCTACAACACTTGCCTCCCCACCTCCACATCCACCCCCTTTGAAGTGTTGTGGGGGGATGCAAGGGCCTGGAAGCCCCAGAGCTGTTCTCCAAGCTACCAACCCCATCATGTTACCCACCCACAGCCCTTGCTAGTGCTTCTTCTTGCTAGTTGGAGGTGAGAAGTACACTGGCCCCAGCTTAGGGAGTGGTGCAGGAGGGTGGGGAGGGGACTTCCTTTAGAGTTTGTCCCACACAGACTTGTGGAAGTTTTGTGGGAAAAGATACTCAGGTCTGAGTTGGAGGGTTTGAGGAGGCTATGCCTCCTCAGCTTGGATGTCCCTAGGGACCCTGGGGAGGCACCAAGGCCCTCGGACTCTGGCCTAGGGAGTTAGTCCAGAGGCAGGGCACCCATGGGAGGTCCTGAGATAGAGCCTAGGAGACTGGGAAGCCTCTGGACTCATACCAACCTCACCAGGCACCCTTCTGCAAGGATCTAGTAAAGTACCTTCCTCATCAGCAATTCCCCCACTCGCCCTCACAACTCAAGTGTGAGTCCGCCACGCCCAGGTCAGACTTTATTCTGGATTGGCTGGCTGTCCTGCTAGGTGCCCTGTGAGCGCAGCCCATGGATCAGCTCGTGCATCGTCTTGTTGAGAATGCCCCCATGCACACCCCGCCGGCCCATGAGCACGAGAAGCGCCCGAGGCGTGTGGCCCACGCAGATGGCGCGCCCGTCCAGACCCTTGGTGCGTGCATCCAGCACTCCGTCACCCTCCGCCAGCAGGTGGTCTCGGATGACGCAGCAACGGCGGCCCGCCACGCACAGCCCGGCCTGCAGGAAGGTGCTCCGGTCTGGCCCGGTGAGCACACCCACCTCCTGCGGTGAGATGGCCGCCAGCAGGCCCCCAGGCCTCGAGGCCCACACGCAGCGATTGTCCGAGTGGCCCACAATGGCCACGTCGTCGATGCGCTGGTCCCGAAGCACTGCACTGATGTAACCTTTCCAGTCGCCCATTTCGGCTCAGAGTGCGCCCCTCGCTTCGCACTTTCCAGGGTTGTCCAGCTGCGCCATGTGCCCACGATGCCCAGGACACTATGACGTATTCAGGGGCGTGGTTATGAAGTTGAGGTAACCGTGACGTCACATAGGGGTTGCCTACGCTGGAGAATAGGGTGGGGGTGAGGCCGCGGTTGTACCTATCGCCTGAGGCGGTTTTAAAGTTGGCCTGAAGGAGGGAATTGCACAGCAGTCAAACTAACTCTAAAACAACAACAACGAAAACAAAGCTCTTACTTAAATGGTCCGTCAGGCACAGCATCAGTTCAGTTCAGTCGCTTAGTCGTGTCCGACTCTTTGTGACCCAATGAATTGCAGCACGCCAGGCCTCCCTGTCCATCACCAACTCCCGGAGTTCACTCAGACTCACGTCCATCGAGTCGGTGATGCCATCCAGCCATTTCATCCTTGTCGTCCCATTCTCTTCCTGCCCCCAATCCCTCCCAGCATCAGAGTCTTTTCCAGTGAGTCAACTCTTCGCATGAAGTGGCCAAAGTACTGGAGTTTCAGCTTTAGCATCATTCCTTCCAAAGAAATCCCAGGGCTGATCTCCTTCAGAATGGACTGGTTGGATATCCTTGCAGTCCAAGGGACTCTTAAAAGTTCTCCAACACCACAGTTCAAAAGCATCAATTCTTCGGCACTCAGCCTTCTTCACAGTCCAACTCTCACATCCATACATGACCACAGGAAAAACCATAGCCTTGACTAGATGGACCTTTGTTGGCAAAGTAATGTCTCTGCTTTTGAATATGCTATCTAGGTTGGTCATAACTTTCCTTCCAAGGAGTAAGCGTCTTTTAATTTCATGGCTGCAGTCACCATCTGCAGTGATTTTGGAGCCCCAAAAAATAAAGTCTGACACTGTTTCCACTGTTTCCCCATCTATTTCCCATGAAGTGGTGGGACCGGATGCCATGATCTTCGTTTTCTGAATGTTGAGCTTTAAGCCAACTTTTTCACTCTCCACTTTCACTTTCATCAAGAGGCTTTTGAGTTCCTCTTCGCTTTCTGCCATAAGGGTGGTGTCATCTGCATATCTGAGGTGATTGATATTTCTCCCGGCAATCTTGATTCCAGCTTGTGTTTCTTCTAGTCCAGCATTTCTCATGATGTACTCTGCATATAAGTTAAATAAGCAGGGTGACAATATACAGTCCCGACGTACTCCTTTTGCTATTTGGAACCAGTCTGTTGTTCCATGTCCAGTTCTAACTGTTGCTTCCTGACCTGCGTACAGATTTCTCAAGAGGCAGGTCAGGTGGTCTGTATTCCCATTTCTTTCAGAATTTTCCACAGTTTATTGTGATCCACACAGTCAAAGGCTTCGGCATAGTCAATAAAGCAGAAATAGATGCTTTTCTGGAACTCTCTTGCTTTTTCCATGATCCAGTGGATGTTGGTAATTTGATCTCTGGCTCCTCTGCCTTTTCGAAAACCAGCTTGAACATCAGGAAGTTCACGGTTCATGTATTGCTGAAGCCTGGCTTGGAGAATTTTGAGCATTACTTTACTAGCGTGTGAGATGAGCCCAACTGTGCGGTAGTTTGAGCATTCTTTGGCATTGCCTTTCTTTGGGATTAGAATGAAAACTGACCTTTTCCAGTCCTGTGGCCACTGCTGAGTTCTCCAAATTTGCTGGCATATTGAGTGCAGCACTTTCACAGCATCATCTTTCAGGATTTGAAATAGCTCAACTGGAATTCCATCACCTCCACTAGCTTTGTTCATAGTGATGCTTTCTAAGGCCCACTTGACTTCACATTCCAGGATGTCTGGCTCTAGGTCAGTGATCACACCATCGTGATTATCTGGGTCATGAAGATCTTTTTTGTACAGTTCTCCTGTGTATTCTTGCCACCTCTTCTTAATATCTTCTGCTTCTGTTAGGTCCATACCATTTCTGTCCTTTATCGAGCCCATCTTTGCATGAAATGTTCCCTTGGTATCTCTAATTTTCTTGAAGAGATCTCTAGTCTTTCCCATTCTGTTGTTTTCCTCTATTTCTTTGCATTGATCGCTGAGGAAGGCTTTCTTATCTCTTCTTGCTATTCTTTGGAACTCTGCATTCAGATGCTTATATCTTTCCTTTTCTCCTTTGCTTTTCACTTCTCTTCTTTTCACAGCTATTTGTAAGGCCTCCCCAGACAGCATACATGAGTTTAAAAACAAAAGAAAGGTGCCCTGTCTGGACAGCCAGACACCTCAGGCCTGATAACTATTCAACCCTCAGAATGTGGTTCTCAGACATGAGGAGTATCAGAATCTCCTGGAAAGCTGTTAAATAGATTGCTGGGTCCCAACTCAGAGTTTCTCCCATCCTGTACTGTGGGATGTAGCCAGAGAAAATGCGTGTCTAACAAGTTCCCTGCTGACAGTCCAGGAACCACACTTCGAGATCCACTGCCCTAGTGAGAATTAGGGCAGGGGTAAGGGGCTTCCACGGAGAAGGCGATGGCACCCCACTCCAGTACTCTTGCCTGGAAAACCCCATGGATGGCAGAGCCTCGTAGGCTGCAGTCCATGGGGTCGCTAAGAGTCGGACATGACTGAGCGACTTCACTTTCACTTTTCACTTTCAAGCACTGGAGAAGGAAATGGTAACCCACTCCAGTGTTCTTGCCTGGAGAATCCCAGGGATGGGGGAGCCTGGTGGGTTTCCGTCTATGGGGTCACACAGAATCGGACACGACAGAAGCGACTTAGCAGCAGCAGCAGCAGCAGCAAAAGGCTTCCAAGCCAGCAGCCTTAAGAGCCTACACCACGGTTTTAATGTTGAGTACTTTTTTTTGTTTTTAATCTTTTGGTAGCGGCATGTAGGATCTTAGTTCCCCCACCAGGGAATGCACCCCCTGTATTGGAAGCATGGAGTCTCAGCCACAGGACTGCTAGGGAAGTCCCTAATGTTAAGTACCTCTAACAATGGTTCTCAACCTCCACTGCTGATATAATCACCTGGGGAGTTTTAAAAACATCCTGCCACCCACCTTCATCCCTAGAAATATTGACTTAGTTGACCTGAGGTAGATATTGGGCATAGGTTCAAAAAGCTCCTCAAGGTGATTTGATGTACAGTCGAGGTTGAGAACTCCTGTTCTGTAAACTTAAAATATTAGTTTCATATTCATGGAATCACTTCGCACTGGTTTGGTACACAGTGTGGCTTAGTAAATATCAGCTGGACATGAATTTAAATATTGCATCAGATCTCAATAGATTCTGTTCCCTGGGTCTGAAGAAGTTGAGTACCAGTATACTATTTTGGGTAAAGAATTTGCCTGCAATGCGGGAGCCCTGGGTTCGATCCCTGGGTTGGGAAAATATCCTGGAGGAGGGTATGGCAACCCACTCCAGTATTCTTGCCTGGAGAATCTCCAAGGACAGAGGAGCCTGACAGGCTACAGTCCATGGGGTTGCAAAAGAGTCGGACACAATTGAGCGACTAAGCACACAGCACATACTGTCTTGGCATTTCCCAACAGGACCTTGAAGAGCTGAACCTTTCAAGCAGCTTCAAAAGCACTTTATTGAGTGCCTATGCCATGCCTGGCCCCGGGCTGGCAGCGCTGGGGGGAATGGAAAACAATCCTTGCTATCCATAATTCCCCGTCAGCCACGCTTCCATTCCAGAACTGCTCAGAAGGGAAAGCAGTCGCCGGGCTGTCAGGAAGCGGTGTGCTCCCGAATCCAGGCTAGGTAGTTGGCCACGTCTGTGTACACACCTGGCTTGAGGCGGTTGCCGCAACCTGAGCCCCAGCTGACTATGCCTCGCAGGATGAGCTGGCGCTCAGGGGTCTCATCCTCACACACTAGAGGGCCTCCGGAGTCACCCTGGATTGGGGACACGTGGCTCAGGGTCCTTGGCTGGGAGTCCGCCCTTGACTGGGTTGGGGAAGGGCGCCAAGCGGGGCCCCAGGCTCACCTGGCATGCGTCGGTGCCGCCCTCGAGGAAGCCAGCGCAGAGCATGCCCTGGGTGAAGGCTGCTCCGTGCACGTCGGGGGCGGAGCAGCGCTGCGGGTCGATGAGTGGCACCTGAGCCTCCTGCAGGAAGCTGGAATATTCCCCACCTGCGAACCGAGAGCACCTTCCTCACACCCTCCAGGGTCCGCTTGATGCCCAGGACATGGACCTGGCTTTACTAGGCTCTTTCAAACCCGCTATAATCTCCTGTCTCCCTCGCAGCAAGCCCAGGAGGGAATGAGTTGCCTTTAACACCTATCTCATAGTCAGGAAGGCAGAGAGGAGCTGTGATGTGAATGAACCAGGAGAAACAGGACTGCTTCTGAACCTCACCCCCACTTCCCATCCAGTGGCTCAAAACCTTGCTCCCCATCCAACCCACCTGCGGCTCCATCGCGGGCCAGCGTTCTAATAGCCCTTGCAGCCCAGTGCCCAGAGGGAACCCAGAGAACATGAGGCTCTCCTGCTTCGCCATAGGAGTTCTGGGGACTTCCCCACTCCCCCGACAGTGAATTTCAAGCCGTTGGAGAAGCAGACTGCAGAGGCAGGGGCTCTGCGTGTCCCCACAACCCACCAGATCGGCCCCACCTGCCCACCTACAGGCTTCTCTTGCCTACCCCGGTGGCCAGAAGCCTCCTTCCCGCTTCCAGCCGTTCTGCCTACCCTCGAACTGGTGACCCCAGCCGGCCACCTCGCAGACTGCGGCTTCGGATTCGGCGGGGCGGGCGGCGGTACTCGGCAGGCACACTGGCTGAACGAAAGGCGACGGGTGCGCGCAGCAGCCGTCCGCGCTCTCCTGCAGGCGCACCAGAGCTAACCCGGGCGGGGAGAAGCGTAAGACCCCGACGCCCGGACTTCGAGCCCTGCCCACCCTTCCCCCAGATCCCCGCGGGGGCTCCTCCACGCACCCAGGTCGTGCTGGTAGGTGATGGGCGAGAAGGCCTCGTGCAGGCGGTAGTCCCGCACTGCCAGCGTCTGGCACTGCTCACAGCTCTGGTTGTGGCGGTCCTGGCCGAGCACCACGGTCAGCTCCTTCGGCGCGGGTCTGGGGACAGGATCGGGAAAAGGAAGAGCGCTCAGAGCGGGCTACTGGCATCCTGCGGGAGCCCACTTCTTCCGAACCCCCAAATAGGTTTCGGCTTCCTCCTGGGAAGCTCTGAAAGGGAGAAGGGGGCAAAGGTGGGCGGGGCCGCAGAGAGGTAGGTCACGAGTTCGGGTGTTGCGCGGAAGCTGAGCGCAGAGGAGAGAGGCGCTAGGGAGGTCCCGGGCTGGGAGCTGAGCTCGAGGACACTCGCCGGTTCTGCAGACAGTGAGCCGCAGTCAGCACCCAACAGGGAGCGATGAGGCTGCCGGCGCAGAAATGTTGGTCCCAGTACAGCGCGGCGATGTAGGGGTGCGCCCCGGGGAGCGCCACCAGTCCTCCGACGACGCGGTTCAGCGAGGACAGCCATTTGCGGAGCCGCTGGCCACAGCCCCCGGGGCCTCCGCTGGCCAGAGGAGTCGGCGAGCACCAGCCTGTGGGAGGAGCCCAGGCTGAGGACCTGGAGACCCACTGTCGATCGGTTGGAATATAGCTCGTCCTACGCCCTCTACGCTCGCCCCTTCCCAACTACCTGAAGTCAGGGATGGAAGCGGGGTCTGGGTCGTGGACTCAGGTTTCTGCAAAGCCGATGGCGAGGGCAAGGGGAAGTGCTCGTGCCCAGCTGCGGCCTGGCACGGTGCCAGGCGGCAGTAATTCCAGCTCAGTCGGTCGCCTTTCCAAATGAAGCACCAAGGGCGGGTGTCGTTGTCGGGGTTCCTGTAACCACGAGGTGGGGTGGAGGCGCTATTTTGAACGTGAGAAGCCCTAGAAGGGCCCTGGAGCGGAAGGGGACTTCCAGCCGCGTCCCACGCGCGCACCGGCAGAAGGCGTGGTCGCCCAGTCCCCAGTTCAGCACTTGCTCTGCGGTCACATTCCAGTAGGTGGCCTCGGAGGCCCACGACTGACAGGGTGCGCCGGACAGCGTAGTCCCCGCCATGCCGCGGTAGCTGAGACCGCGGTCGCGGTCGTCGTAGCAACTCGCCTTGAGGTCTGCAGAGAGAGGAGGCTCCCCGCCGCTAGGTGATGATTTGGTCCCTGCCCCCCGCCCCCAGCCGCCCTCTCACCCACGGCGCCACTCCCCCTCCTCCCTCTCTGCAAGTCCTTCCCACGTCGGGGTAGGGCTTCTGCTTCCTAGAGACCTTAACTCACCTACATCGCACAAACGTCCCGCGAAGCTAGGGGCACAACGGCACAGGCGATGGCCCTCCGCCTGCAGGCAGCTGCCCCCGTTGAGACACGGGTTGGTGCGGCAGACTGGGAGGAGGAGCACTCTGAGTCACCCCTAGGCCCAAAGACGGCCCAGAGAGCTCCCTCTTACACTGGCACAGCACCTGGCCTCCGGCCAGCCTTTCTTCCTCACCTTCCACTCTGGTCCCTGCCCAGCTCCCCACCAGTCTACTCACCCTGGCTGGCCAGTGGCTTGCATTGGGCATTTGGACCCTTGCACTGGCACTTGACCACACCTGCTGGCTCAAGCCTATGCCATATTTCATTCTCATGGAAGAACCGGAAAAACTGGGGCTCAAAGCACTTCTCTGGGGACAAAAGGAGAAGAGGGACCATGCCAAGTCTCCGGGAATCCACAGGACTTCTTCAGTGGGTCTGAGGCTGCCCCTGTTTCCCAGTGTCCCCATCCCTGGCCTCAGCATCTCCTCACCTTTCTGGCAGTGCTTCCCAGTGAAGTGATCTGCACAGATGCAGCGTGGGCCATCCGGCATGTTCACACAGGTCCCTCCCTTCTGGCAGGGATTGTGTTTGCTGCAGTGGTCTGAGAGATGGACACAGAGGGAGAAAGAGCAGGGAGCCTGAGTCAGACAGATAGGGGCCAAGTCCCTACCCAAACGTGCTTGTCTTTTGACTTTGGCCCTCCAAGTTTCCAAGCCTTAGTTTACCCACCTGCAAAATGAGGCTACCCACTCTTAGAACTTCTCCCTCTGGGGGAGAGGGAGATAGGTGGGCCCAGAATCCCATGTATTTTGGGTCTGATGATACCCAGGAGAGGAGGTAGGGGTGGGGAGAGGGCCCTGGGTCACTCCAAAAGTCGTATGGCACCTTTCACTTTCTTGGGCTCCAGGCAGTATGCCCATCGTTGGTCCTTCTCAAAGTTGGGGGTAGTAGCACACCTGTAGAAAGAGAGAAAGCTTAAGATGTGGAAGTGACCCAAGTGCCCATCAACAGATGAGTGGTTGAAGAAGAGGTGGTACATACACAATGGAATATTACTCAGCCATAACAAAAGAATAAAATATTGCCATTTGCAGCAACATGGATGAACCTAGGGAATTAGTATACTAAGTGAAGTAAGCCAGATAAAGATAAATATTATATGATATCACTTATATGTGGAATCTAAACAATAATACAAGTGAATCCATATACAAAATAGAAACAGACTCACAGACATAGAAAACAAACTTACAGTTACCAAAGTGGAAAGGGAGGGGCTAAATTAGGAATATGAGATTAATGGAGAGAAACGACTATACATGAAATAAATAAGCGACAAGGATTTACTGTATAACACAAGTAATTGTTTTCAATGTCTTACAATAACATATACACACACACACACACACATATGTATTCTCCAGGCCAGAATACTGGAATACTGGAGTGGGTAGCCTTTCCCTTCTCCAGGGGATCTTCCCAACCCAAGGATCGAACCCAGGCTCCTGCATTGCAGGCAGATTCTTTACCAGCTAAGCCACTTGGGCAGCCCATGTATGTATGTATGTATGTATGTATATATATATATATATATCTGAATCACTTTGCCCAAGGGGCTACTCTCACCTCCCCTATCACAATCCCCTCTCTTCAAGCAGGGTTCCCTGGACAGAAGGGTGGGCAGAGTCCACAGAAGACCCCTGCTCCAACCCTTCCTGGGTAGTCTTACCAAGGTCGGGGGCCTGGCCGGCCTCTGTGGGTGCATTTATGATGCAGCTGCCGGTGGTACTGGAAGGGGAAGTGGCAGGGTTCCCCGGTGACAGTGAGAACTGCAGGGATAACACACTCTTTAATGCCTTTCCCCGTGCCCCCACTGACCAGGAACCACCCTCACAGTCTGGATGGAAAAAGGATAGACCTTTGAAAAGACCTTCAAGACCATGCGTGCATGCTATGGGGATTATCCAGGCAGGAATACTGGAATGGGATGCCATGCCCTTCTCCAGAGGATCCAGGGATTGAGCCTGTGTCTCTTATGTCTCCTGTACTGGCAAGCGGGTTCTTTACCACTAGTGCCACCTGGGAAGCCCTACCTTCAAGACCATACCCTGCTTAAGAGTTGGGTTCTGGAGTCTGACAGCTGGAGTGGACTCCTGACTCCACCAATTACTAACTGGGTGACTTTGGACAAGTCTGCCGACCCCAGGCCTAGAAGACTGCTTGCCATAAAACAGGCACTTAATAAATACTTGCTGAATGTTGAAGTTACTTGACCATTCTGAGCCTTACTTGCCTCATCTCTAAAATGGCAAAAATAGTGCTCGCTTTGGCAGCACATATACTAAAATTGGAACGATACAGAGAAGATTAGCATGGCCCCTGCGCAAGGATGACACGCAAATTCGTGAAGCGTTCCATATTTTAAAAAATAAATAAATAAATAAAATGGCAAAAATAATACATAGTAAAGATGAAGGGTTTAGGTTTTGCAAGATTAAAAGAATTGTAGATGGATAGTGGTAAGGACTGCACAACAGTATCATCATACTTAATACCACTGAAATGGACTTAAAAATGGTTGAGGTAGGGACTTCCCTAATGATCTAGTAGTTAGGAGTCCACCTTCCAATGCAGGGGATATGGGTTTGATCCCCAATCAGGGAACTAAGATCAAGATCCCACAAGCTGTGGAGCAATTAAGTCCTGAGTGCTGCAACTACTGAACCTGTGCTCTAGATCATAAGTTCTGCAACTAGGGAGGCCCCAGCGTGCCTCAACAAAGACCCAGTGCAGCCAGATAAGTAAATAAATGGTTGAGGTAGAGCATTTTATGTTATGTGTATTTTACCACAATACAAAAAAAATAATAATGATACAGGTCTATTTGCACAGAAAGATATTCATATAAAGTAAGTAAAAAACAGCATGTCCTATTTTTTTACAAGTATTTTTACATATGCATAAAAAAATAAATCTAGAAGGATATCTCCAAAATTTCTAAAAGTGGTTTTTGGAAGATAGTGGATTGTGGGTAACTTTTCCTTCTCATCTATTTCTGTAACTTCTGTAGTTTTTACAGTAAAAATATTGCTATCATAATTTTTTAAAAATAGTACAATTGAGCTTCATTATTCAGATTCCGTGTTTGCTTATCTGCATGTCTCGCTAAAATTTATCTGTAACCTCAAACCAATACTCAAGGTGCTTTCATGATCATTTGTCGACATGCACAGAGTGGTGAAAAATTTGAGTCACCCGAAGTGCACATTCCCAGCTAAGGTCAAACGAAGTGATGCTCTGCTTCTTGTTCAGCTCCTACTGTAAACAAGTGTCCTTTTCACACTCTATTTAGTGCCATATTTTCAAATTTTGTGCTTTTGGTAAATGATTTTGCTTGAAAATGGCTGCCAAGTAGAGTGCTGGAGTGTGGTCCAGTGTGGTCCTATGCACAAGAGGGCTGTGATGTATATTATAGAGGACATTTTCAGACTAGGTAAGCTTCATCCAGGTGTGAGCTAATACTGTCACTGGCCATGAGTTCAGTATCAATGAATCAACAACATCTATTAAGGAAAGTGTCTTTAAACAAAATCACACATAAGGCAAGGTTATATATTGATGGTGATGAAAATGTAACCAGAACTCACAGGAACCTAACCCTATATTTCCTCTAGGAGTAATGGCGCTGTTTTTGTTAATTCAGTGTTCATGGTGACTTTATAGAATACGACTGCTAGGAATAATGAGAACTGACTGTATATACTTCAAAGGAGTGTTATGAAACTTAAATGAGATTGTGTCTGTAAAACACTGAGAGTCTGGCACAGTCTGTGTTTGATATACATTAGCTCATATTTTGTTGTTAAAGGCACAGTGGCTCTTGTGCTGAGGGCCAAATCACGGACAGGATAGTAAAGAAAGAGGGAGAAGCATCTGAGATAGACCTTTAAGATGCAAATGGAATGGGAAAAAAAGTAAGTGAAAATTGCTCAGTTGTGTCCAACCCTTTTCGACTGTATACTCTATGGAATTCTCCATGCCAGAATACTGGAGTGGGTAGGCTTTCCCTTCTCCAGGGGATCTTCCCAACTCAGGGATTGAACCCAGATCTCCCACATTGCAGGTAGATTCTTTACCAGATGAGCCACAAGAGAAGCCCAAATGGAATGGAGGACCTTAAGTTTGTGATTAGGCAAGGACAGAGCAGCTAGGTTGGGTCAGGCCAGAGGAAGGAGAGCTATTTGGCTGGGTGTGAAGTGCTGAAGAGAGGAGATGAGGTAGTCAGAGTTGGCTGGGCTGGGCCTCAGGGCCATGCTGAGGGACTGTCCCATCCCACCAGGCCAGGCTTACTAGAGCAAGCTCTAGTTTGCAACTCTAGGTAAATATTTAGTGTCTAGAAGAATAAAGACAATAGGGAGCTAGAGGGAGATGGCAGATATCCCTCATCTAAAAGGAAACTTGATAATAAAAGTCAATATATTTTAAGCATTTACCATGCACCAAAATGTGGGCTGAATGTCTCACCAGGATAAATGACTCATTTCTCCTTCTCAGCAACCTTAGGAGTTTTACCATTACCAGCCTCGTTTTACAGGTGGGGAAATTTAAGCTTGGAGAAGTCAAGTCACTGACCCAGAGCCACCCAGCCCATGAGTGATGAGGCTGAGATTCAGAAGCATTTGGGCTCTAAAGCCCTGCTCTCAATCCTTTTTTGTCCGTCAAGGGCCCTGGCCTTTGTGTGGCATGCCTGATGCCTGTGAGATACATCAAGAAGAGGAAAGGATGAGACAGGCCTGGGAAGCTGAGGAAGAAGAGCAGGTGCTGGGCCAGGCACTCAGATACAGCCCCAACCTGCCCTCAGGGAGCACACAGCTCACTATCACTCTGGGTCTGCAGCACCCACTTGCACAAGACCCGACACATAGCAGGCACCAGGTCTGAATGCCAGCCAGAAAACTCAGGGGGTAAGAGTGAAGACTGCCCAGGATCTTCCCTCCTACTCCAAGGGCCAGAGACTAACAATCTGCACACCCCCCCATGACTCATCCCTGTCCGAGGCTCTCTCTGGAGGTGGTCCCAGGCTACTTACCCACTGTGTGCTCACTCTCTGTGAGCTTATGCTTCTTGGGGCCCTTCCAAGGTGGAGTCTATGGGGGAGAGAAGAAGACAGGGAATTTTTCCAGAAAGTCATTGCCTGCTCCTGTCCCATGCTAGTCCCCAGCTTCCTCTCACAGCCCTGAAATGCAGAGATTTCCTCCAAAGGCCTGGCCTCATCTTTACTCCTCCTGTTGTCTCCTCAGTTTCCCTCTCCCCCAGAAATGCAGGCCACGTCCTCATAGCCACCAGTCTGTCTATTCTCTCTCTCCTCTACTTGGGCCTTATGGGCTTGCCTCATCTTTCCAAACAGGACTTCCAATCTCCTGTGCCAAAAGGTCATGGTCAGAGGCCAAAGCTGTGATAGGGACCCACTAGGGCCATCCCAGTATAACCCTCTTGGTTCCCACAGTCCTCACCGAAACCGTTGACTCCAGGCTCACCAGCAGGGCCCCCAGGAGCAGCAGAGCCCTCATGGCGTCTGTCTGTTGGTCCAACCACTTGACCAGGAGTCCAGATCAATAGAACTGGTCAAAGGTCCCTGAGGCCTGGGGAGCAGAGGTTGGTTGAGCTGCCCTTTTAGGCTGTTTATGGAAAATCAAGCAGAGTTTCCTTGATGAACCCCTAAGGATGGGAAAGCTGGGAGCTGGTGTGCAGGAGTAGAATAATAAGGAGTGGGACTCCCCCCATCTTTCCCAGATAGTAGAACTGGAAGCAGGAAGAGGGGTTGCCTCATTTCCGGTCCTACTGGGGATGAAGAGGGTAAGGAAATCCAAGAGAAACTCCCTACTTTGGGAATCTGAGAGTCCATGGGGAAGTATCTTGTTGTTTAGTTGCTAAGTCATGTTCGACTCTTTTGCAACCCCATGGACTGTAGCCCACCAGGCTCCCCTGTCCATGGGATACCCCAGGCAAGAATACTGGAGTGGGTTGCCATTTCCTTCTCCAATGGGGAAGTGTATTCATTTTCTATTGCTATCTAAAATTAACCACAAACTTTGCAGATTAAAATAATACCCATAGTTAGTTCACAAATCTCTGGGTCTAAAGTCCTACACTGCGTGACTCAGTTTTCTGCTCAGTTTCACAAAACTGAGTTCAAGGCTGAGTTCTCTGGAGGCTCTGGGAAAAATTCCCTTCCAAGGTCATTCAGGTCATTGGCAGAATTCAGTTCTTTGCATTTGTAGAAAGTGAGGTCCCTGTTTCCTTGCAAGCCATCAGCTAGGGGCTGCCCTCAACTGCTAGAAGCTTCCTGCATTTTTTGCCATAGAGTCCCTTCAATTTCCCAAGCCAACAACAAAGAATCTCTGCCATGTTGACTCTTTCTTACCCTTTGAATTTCCTCTGTTAGGAAGAACCCTGTCCCTTTTAAGGATTCATCTGATTAGGTCAGACCCACTAAGGAAAATCTCCCTCTCTTAAGGTCAACTGATTTAGGACCTTACTTATAGTCATAGCATTCTTCTACAGAAGCCTCTAGATTAGCATTTGATTAAATAACTGGGAGAAGGTATGTTTACAACGGGATCTTGGGGGCCATCTTAGAGTTCCACCTACAAAGTAAGTAAATGACCCCATGGAAAAAAATACCAAAAATGCTAAACCAAGAAGTGCTAAAATATGCAATTGGAGCGCAAGGAAGGGAGGTATGTTGGGCATGTATTATTTTTCCTTCCTAACAGCCATTTATTTTGGTTCAGTAAGGATACCCTGATTTTTCCTTTGAAAACTATTCCTCCTTCATCCCCTCCATGACTCTCTAGAGCTGCCCACTCTACCCTCAGTTCTAGGGCTGGGGATATGGCCTAGGTCTGGCCAATCAGAGTATGGTATTTCTAGGCCACAGGGATTGGTTCAGGGATAAGCCATACACAAGCTTGGCCTATCGGAGTCAGCCCTGGGACTTTTCACCAGAACTTTTAGGATAAAGGTCCTTTCTTCCTCTTGGAGTCCCTAAGAATGCAATCCTGGAGATGTTGATGGCCATCTCTGTCACTGCCTGAGGAGGTCCTGCCTGAGAATGAAGCATATGTTTGACTTCTGAGCCCAGGTCATAAAGGGATCACAGTTTCAGTCTTGGTCTCATGGATCACTCACTCTGGGGGAGGCCAGCTGCCATGCTGTGAGGACACTCAAGCAGCCCTTCAGAGAGGCCCATGAGGGAAGAAAGTAAAGTCTTCAGCCAACAATCAGCACCAATTGGACAGCCATGTAGCCATGTGAATGAACACTTTTGACATGGATATTGCAGCCCCAACCAGCATCTGACCTGCAACCCTATTAGAAACCTCAAGCCAGACCATCCAGCTAAGCAGCTCCTAAATTCTTGAACCTCTAAAGTTGTGAAAATCCGAATTGATTTTTGTTGTTTTAAGCCATAAATTTTTGGATTATTTGCTACCCAGCATTTGATAACTAAAACAGGTAGAGTAATTATTGATTATTTTATTTGAGAATCTGGATCCTAAAACTAGAGATAGCCTCAAGAATTCTCAGTTACAGGTACCAATTAAAACCAATTTGAGTGGACTTCCATCGTTTTCAATCAACGAAGTCCTGACTGATCCAAAGTAATTTCTGGGAAATGAAGTGAAGACAGAATGTAGCAAATTCTTGATTCTGATGAAAGAGAGGCAGGTCATGGAAGACTTCTTGGGACAGAAACAGCAACAGGAGGGCAGGAATAGAGGCACCACTTCAACAATTGTTTTCAAAAGTGGAAGTAATGGCTAATAAGACCATGATGAAAGTGAGTCATGAGAGGTATAGACAAGCTCATTAAAGCGAAATCACCTTCATCAGGTCTTGATTTCAGTTCCTGAATACAGTCTGTGACCCAGAACTGGTCCCCTACTGGCTCCTTCCATCTGATGAGAAACCAGCTCTCCCTCCAAATGGAAGGGGCCTTTTAAATACATCGTCACAAAGAATAGGGAGTTGCAGGTGGGAAAGGAGAGAAGGGCTTCCAGGCAGAGCAAGTATGACAACTTCACAGAAGCCTGGAGGTGGCACGTCAGGCGAAGAATGTGGTAAGCGCAGGCTGCTTTATATGGAGTATGAGATGAGACAACCAGTCTGCTGGGACCAGAGATGGATATCCATGAGTATTTGGATGTTCAGCATCTGTTCCCCCCTCCTCTTCCTCTAGTCTGCCAGTTTCTACTTGGGGTTGTGTGTGCATATACTAAGTTGCTTCAGGTGTGTCTGACTCTTTGTGACCCCATGGACTGTAGCTCACCAGACTCCTCTGTCCATGGGATTCTCCAGACAAGAATACCGGAGTGGGTTGCCATGCCCTCCTCCAGGGAATCTTCCCAACCCAAGGACTGAACCCACATCTCTTAAATTTTCTGCACTGGCAGGCAGGTTCTTTACCACTAGTGTCATCTGGGAAGCTCATATTTGGGGTCACCCCACCCCTATTGCCATCTACTCTTCCCCAGTATATATAGGACACATTCCAACCTGGGAGGTTTATTTTCAAGCATCATGTCTTTTTTGCCTTTTCATACTGTCCACGGGATTACCCAGGCAAGAATACTGGAGTGGTTTGTCATTCCCTCCTCCAGTAGACCACATTTTTTCAGAACTCTTCACTATGATACATCCATCTTGGGTGGCCCTGCACAGCATGGCTCATAGCTTCATTGAGTTACATGAGCCCCTTTGCCATGACAAGCCTGTGATCCAATATGCTACTGGGGAAGAGCAGAGGGCAATTAATAATAGCTCTAGCAAGAATGAAGCAGCTGGGCTAAAGTAGAGACGATGCTCAGTTGTGGATGTGTGAAAAGTACAGTCTGATTCTGTAAAGAACAATATTGCATATGGACCTGGAATGTTAGGTCCATGAATAGAGGCAGATTGGATGTAGTCAGGCAGATGGCAAGACTGAATGTTGACATCTTAGGAATCAGTGAACTAAAATTGACAGGAATGGTCAAATTTAATTCAGATGATCATTATATCTACTACTGTGGACACGAGTCCCTTAGAAGAAATGGAATAGCCATCATGGTCAACAAAAGAGTCTGAAGTGCCATACTTGGGTGCAATCTCAAAAACGACAGAATAATCTCAGCTCCTTTCCAAGGCAAACCATTAAACATCACAGAAATCCAAGTCTATGTCCCAACTACTGATGCTGAAGAAGCTGAAGTTGACTGGTTCTATGTAGACCTACGATACCTTGTGGATCTAACACACACTAAAAACCAATATATATATATATATATATATTCTTTTCATCATAGAGGATTGGAATGCAAAAGTAGGAAGTCAAGAGATACCTAGAAAAAAAGGCAAGTTTGGCCTTGGAGTACAAAATGAAACAGTGCACACTGGTCATAGCAAACACCCTCTTCCAACAACGCAAGAGATGACGCTACACATGGACATGGACATCACCAGAGAATCACTGAAATCAGATTCATTATGCTCTTTGCAGCCAAAGATGGAGAAGCACTATACAGTCATGAAAAACAAGACCTGGAGCTGACTGTGAATTAGATCATGAGCTCCTTATTGCAAAATTAAGGTTTACATTAAAGAAAATGGGGAAAACCACTAGGCCATTCAGGTAGGACCTAAATCAAATCTCTTATGATTATACAGTGGAGGTGATGAATAGATTCAAGGGATTAGATCTGCTAGACAGAGTGCCTGAAGAACTATGGATGGAAGTTCATAGTGCTGTACAAGAGGCAGTGACCAAAACCATCCCAAAGAAATAGAAAGGCAAGAAGGCTAAGTGGTTGTCTGAGAAGGCTTTACAAATAGCTGAGGAAAGAAGAGAAGCAAAAGGCAAGGGAGAAAGGGAAAGATATACCCATCTGAATGCAGAGTTCCAGAGAAGAGCAAGAAGAGATAAGAAGGCCTTCTTAAATGAACAATGCAAAGAAATAGAGGAAAACAATAGAATGGGAAAGACAGATCTCTTCAACAAAATGGGATATATCAAGGGAACATTTCATGCAAGGATGGGCACAGTAAAGGACAGAAACCACAAGGACCTAACAGAAGCAGTAGAGATTAAGATGGGGTGGC
This sequence comes from Bos taurus, assembly GCF_002263795.3. NCBI lineage: Eukaryota > Metazoa > Chordata > Mammalia > Artiodactyla > Bovidae > Bos > Bos taurus. The sequence continues at coordinate 38,914,566 of NC_037334.1, forward strand.
AAGAATACACAGAAGAACTATACAAGAAAGGTCTTAGTGACCCGGATAACCACAAGGGTGTGGTTACTCACCTAAAGCCAGATATCCTGGAGTGTGAAGTCAACTGAGCCTTAGGAAGCATTACCACAAACAAAGCTAGTGAAGGTGATGGGATTCCAGCTGCGCTATTTCAAGTTATAAAAGATGATGCTGTTAAAGTGCTGCACTTAATATACCAGCAAATTTGGAAAACCCAGCAGTGGTGACAGGACTGAAAAGGTCAGTTTTCATTCCAGTCCCAAAGAAGGGCAATGCCAAAGAACATTCAAACTACTGTACAATTGTGCTCATTTTACATGCTAGCAACATTATGCTCAAAATCCTTCAAGCTAGGCTTTAGCCTAGTACATGAACCAAGAACTTCCAGATGTACAAGCTGGGTTTTGAAGAGGCAGAGGAACCAGAGATCAAATTGCCAACATTCATTGAATCACAGAGAAAACACGGGAGTTCTAGAAAAACTCTGTTTCATTGACCATGCTAAAGCCTTTGACTGTGTGGATGACAACAAACAATGGAAAATTCTTAGAGATGAGAGTATCGACTACCTTACCTGTCTCCCGAGAAACCTATACTTGGATCAAGAAGCAATAGTTAGAACAGGACATGGAACAACGGACTGCTTCAAAATTGGGAAAGGAGTACAACAAGGCTGTATATTGTCACTCTGTTTAATTCACTTCTATGCATAGGACATCATGGGAAATGCCAGGCTGGGTGAATCACAAACTGGAATCAAGATTGCTGGAAGAAATATCAACAACCTTAGATACGCAGATGATATCACTCTAATGGCAGAAGATGAAGAGGAACTAAACAGCCTCTTGATGAAGGTGAGAGAAGAGAGCAAAAAGGCTGGCTGTCTTTAACTCAGCATTCAAAAACCTAAGATCATGACATCTGGTCCCATCACTTCATGGCAAATAGATGGGGAAACAGTGGAAACAGTGACAGATTTTATTTTCTTGGGCTCCAAAATCACTGCAGATGGTAACTGCAGCCATGAAATTAAAAGGTGCTTGTTCCTTGAAAGGAAAGCAATAACAAACCTAGACAGCATATTAAAAAGCAAAGAAATCATTTTGCCAACAAAGGTCCATATAGTGAGAGCTATGTTTTTTCTTGTAGTCATGTATGAATGTGTGAACTGAACCATAAAGAAAGCTGATTGCTAAAGAATGGATATTTCCAAATTGTGGTGTTGGAGAAGACTCTTGAGAGTCACTTGGATTGCAAGATCAAACCAGTCAATCCTAAAGGAAATCAACCCTGAATATTCATTGGAAGAACTGTTGCTGAAGCTCTAACACTTTGGCCACCTGCAAGGAGCCAACTCATTGGAAAGGACCCTGCTTCTAGGTAAGATTGAAGGCAAAAGGAGATGAGGGCGGCCGAGGATGGGATGGCTAGATAGCACCACCAACTCAATGGACATTAGTTTCAGCAAACTCCAGGAGACAGTGGAGGAAAGAGGAGCCCATAGAGTTGCAAAGAGTCAGAATCCTGGGAGAGAGCACCCATTGATTGAGTTTAGGTCGTTAGTGTAGGGAGAGCGTGATCTAGTCCATTAGGCTTCCATAGTGGGAGGTGGTCACTGGAAATTACCCTTCCCTTACACAATAAGGGAGTTGTTCTTCACAACTTAGCGACTGAATAACAACAACTTCCCTATTGTGTGGGGGAAGGGTAATTTCCAGTGACCACTTCCTACTATGGAAGCCTAACGGACTACATCACCCTCTCCCTACGTTAAGGTAATCAGAGAGACCTAAACTGGGCAATGGGCTCTCACTCCCAGGATTCTGAATCCTGAACAGGCCACACAAGCAAGGATGGTGAAAAGTGCTGGGGTTGGAATCTGCCATTTCACCAACTGTACCCTGGCCAGATTGTCCCTGCTCCATGGTATAAGTCAGGATGCTTTCCAAAACCCAAGCTTAAGTAGCAAGGCAATTTAAATTTATCATTTCATATTGTAAAAGATCTAGAGTGGAGGGGTCCAGGAACAGTGCTTTCAGTAGTTTAACAATGTCATCAAGAATCCATGTTCTTGGCTGATTCACACTGTTGTGCAGCAGAAACTAACCCAACGTTGTAAAGCAATTATACTCAAAAAAAAAAAAAAGAACCCAAGTTCTTTTTTCTTTTGTTTACTACGGTCTTCAGCGTGCATACCTTCAAGCTGATTCCTTCATGGCCACCAAATGGCTACCACAGCTCCAAGAATCATGTCTAAACTCCAGTGAAGAAGGACCTTTCCTTCCATTAGATCATTCTTAGAAATGAGGAAAGTTTCCTCCCCAAAATTCCCAAGCAGACCTCCTCTCGTGGCTCAATGGCCACAATTGGGTTATCTGCTACTCCTAACCAATCTCTAGCAAGGGTAAGGGGTTCTCTATGACTGGCTTAGGCCAATCAACCCTGGAGCCAAGTCAGGGGCATGTAGGTCAAGTGGCCTCAGGAACAAAATTGGGACTCTGCAAAAGAGTAAGAAATAGATATTAGGTAGACAACCACGCTGAAGAAGCTGAACGGTTCTATGAAGACCTACAAGACCTTCTAGAGCTAACACCCAAAAAAGATGTCCTTTTCATTATAGGGGACTGGAATGCAAAAGTAGGAAGTCAAGAAACACCTGGAGTAACAGGCGAATTTGGCCTTGGAATATGGAATGAAGCAGGGCAAAGACTAATAGGGTTTTGCCAAGAAAATGCACTGGTCATAACAAACACCCTCTTCCAACAACACAGGAGAAGACTCTGCACATGGACATCACCAGATGGTCAACACCGAAATCAGATTGATTATATTCTTGGCAGCCAAAGATGGAGAAGCTCTATACAGTCAACAAAAACAAGACCAGGAGCTGACTGTGGCTCAGATCATGAACTCATTATTACCAAAGTCAGACTTAAATTGAAGAAAGTAGGGAAAACCACTAAACCATTCAGGTATGACCTAAATCAAATCCCTTATGATTATACAGTGGAAGTGAGAAATAGATTTAAGGGCCTAGATCTGATAGATAGAGTGCCTGATGAACTATGGAATGAGGTTCGTGACACTGTACAGGAGACAGGGATCAAGACCATCCCCATGGAAAAGAAATGCAAAAAGCAAAATGGCTGTCTGGGGAGGCCTTACAAATAGCTGTGAAAAGAAGAGAAGTGAAAAGCAAAGGAGAAAAGGAAAGATATAAGCATCTGAATGCAGAGTTCCAAAGAATAGCAAGAAGAGATAAGAAAGCCTTCCTCAACAATCAATGCAAAGAAATAGAGGAAAACAACAGAATGGGAAAGACTAGAGATCTCTTCAAGAAAATTAGAGATACCAAGGGAACATTTCATGCAAAGATGGGCTCGATAAAGGACAGAAATGGGATGGACCTAACAGAAGCAGAAGATATTAAGAAGAGGTTGCAAAAATATACAGAAGAACTGTACAAAAAAGATCTTCACGACCCAGATAATCACGATGGTGTGATCACTGACCTAGAGCCAGACATCCTGGAATGTGGAGTCAAGTGGGCCTTAGAAAGCATCACTACAAACAAAGCTAGTGGAGGTGATGGAATCCCAGTTGAGCTATTTCAAATCCTGAAAGATGATGCTGTGAAAGTGCCGCACTCAATATGCCAGCAAATTTGGAAAACTCAGCAGTGGCCACAGGACTGGAAAAGGTCAGTTTTCATTCCAATCCCAAAGAAAGGCAATGCCAAAGAATGCTCAAACTACTGCACAGTTGCACTCATCTCACATGCTAGTAAAGTAATGCTCAAAATTCTCCAAGCCAGGCTTCAGCAGTACATGAACCATGAACTTCCTGATGTTCAAGCTGGTTTTAGAAAAGGCAGAGGAACCAGAGATCAAATTACCAACATCCGCTGGATCATGGAAAAAGCAAGAGAGTTCCAGAAAAGCATCTATTTCTGCTTTATTGACTATGCCAAAGCCTTTGACTGTGTGGATCACAATAAACTGTGGAAAATTCTGAAAGAGATGGGAATACCAGACCACCTGACCTGCCTCTTGAGAAATCTGTATGCACGTCAGGAAGCAACAATTAGGACTGGACATGGAACAACAGACTGGTTCCAAATAGGAGAAGGAGTACGTCGGGGCTGTATATTGTCACCCTGCTTATTTAACTTATATGCAGAGTACATCATGAGAAATGCTGGACTAGAAGAAACACAAGCTGGAATCAAGATTGCCGGGAGAAATATCAATCACCTCAGATATGCAGATGACACCACCCTTATGGCAGAAAGCGAAGAGGAACTCAAAAGCCTCTTGATGAAAGTGAAAGTGGAGAGTGAAAAAGTTGGCTTAAAGCTCAGCATTCAGAAAACGAAGATCATGGCATCCGGTCCCATCACTTCACAGGAAATAGATGGGAAAACAGTGGAAACAGTGTCAGACTTTATTTTGGGGGGCTCCAAAATCACTGCAGATGGAGACTGCAGCCATGAAATTAAAAGACGCTTACTCCTTGGAAGGAAAGTTATGTCCAACCTAGACAGCATATTCAAAAGCAGAGACATTACTTTGCCAACAAAGGTCCATCTAGTCAAGGCTATGGTTTTTCCTGTGGTCATGTATGAATGTGAGAGTTGGACTGTGAAGAAGGCTGAGTGCTGAAGAATTGATGCTTTTGAACTGTGGTGTTGGAGAAGACTCTTGAGAGTCCCTTGGACTGCAAGGATATCCAACCAGTCCATTCTGAAGGAGATCAGCCCTGGGATTTCTTTGGAGGGAATGATGCTGAAGCTGAAACTCCAGTACTTTGGCCACTTCATGCGAAGAGTTGACTCACTGGAAAAGACTCTGATGCTGGGAGGGATTGGGGGCAGGAGGAGAAGGGGACGACAGAGGATGAGATGGCTGGATGGCATCACTGACTCGATGGACGTGAGTCTGAGTGAACTCCGGGAGTGGGTGATGGACAGGGAGGCCTGGCGTGCTGGGATTCATGGGGTCGTGAAGAGTCGGACACGACTGAGCGACTGGACTGAACTGAACTGAGACAACCACAGTTGTAATTCCTACATTCTGGTCCTCTAGTGGTCCTTTATTCCTACTTATTTCCAAGTGTATTCCTTCTAGCTGATGCTATGAACTGTTGAGGGCATTCCCATGATGTAAATTCCCTTTTGTATAAGTAGCTAGAGTCATAGTCCAATGCTTCTAGCCAGGAACTTTCACTCTCCCTTATCCCTCAAATCTAACCAGCCTTCAAGTTCTGTTCATTACACTGCCCACATATTTCTCAAAACTCTCCACTTCTCTCCATTCCTATTGCCTCTTTCTTTGACTTCCAGAAAAATCAAGGTATCAACTCTACTGAAACATAATTTGAGAACCGCTGGTGGACATCTGTCATTTCCCTTCTTTAGCATCCATTCTCCCTTTATCTAGCAAAAGCCCTCAATGTTCCTTTGGAAAGGGGCCCATTCCCCCTTCCATCAAGTGGACAGAAGAAAGCTTACCCTTTCCCTCAGCTGGAGGTGGAGTGGACATGTGATACAGGCCTGGCCAATTAGAACACTGCCTCTTTTGGAAAACTCAGGATGCTTAGATCCTTAATTCAAGGAGGAATGTTTCTCATGTTTATTCATTCTAGTTTATTTTCATTTAAAATCTTTTTTGGTTAAATTTAAGCTCTTTAGAAGTTACTTTTAGTAATTGAGACACATTACTAATACTGTAAGAATTGGCGAGACCTTGATTTAAAATTCTCTTTGTACTGAAGTTTCCTTTCATATGTATTTTGTAAAATGAAACATTAAATTTTTTGTTAACTTAATTTTTTTCTTAAAATAAAGACTTTTTCACAATTAAAAAAAAGAACACTGCCTCTTTCTGTCCTCAGTGATTGGTTCAAAAGGAACAAATCAAACCAATCAAACTGACCCAAATCAAACCAATGAGAGGCAACCCCAGGATTTTTTGCTAGGATGAAGTTAGAGTCTTTCTCTTTCTATAAAAGTGGCCCTGTTGGCAGGAAGTGAGCTTGAAGCTGCTGGCAGCCATTAACATCTCAGGAACGGGCTGAGATAAAGCCCCCCATCTCAGGGGGGCTTCCTTGTTGGCTCAGTGGTAAAGAATCCACCTGCCAGTGCCGGAAACTCAGGTTCGATCCCTGATCCAGGAAGATCCCACATGCCGCAGAACAGCGAAGCCGGTACCCCACAGCTACTAAACCTGTGCTCCAGAGCCCAGGAGCCGAAGCTACAGAAGCCCACACGCCTAGAGCCTGTGCTCTGCAACACGAAGCCTGCACATGACTAGAGAGTAGTCCCTGCTCACCACAATTAGAGAAAAGCCCACACAGCAGCGAAGACCCAGTACAGCCCAAAATAAATAAATAAATTTTAAAAATAAATAAATAAATAAAAGCTGAGTCAGAATATGGGAAAAACAAATTTTGAGTGACGCAATTTGAGACCTGAGATGCATTGACACTTGTAATCAGAACCAAGACTTGTACTTTTAAATTACTTAAATCAATACATTTCTTTTTTTTTTTTTTTTACCTTAGCCAGTTTTAGTTGCAATCAAAAACTCCTAACTGATGCAAACAGGAATTAATTCATACGTTGTTACCATCAAGTTCCTAAAACAAAAGAAAACAAAACCCCTAGTGATCAGCTCTGTAAGTCAGTACCCTAAAGAACAGAAGAACAATGACCTTGGAAGTAGGGAGTGGAGGGAAAAAACAGCAATGAACTTGAATCAGGAAAACTTCAAATCCCATCTTGGCCACTGACCCCCAGTGTGATCACTGAGTCAGGTGCTCAGCTTTTCTGAACCTTGATTGCCACAACTCTTTAGGGAGGGACTGGCACTCAGACAATCATGGCTTGTTGAGATGCTTGAATGGGGATTCATGTGAAAGGGCCAAGCCTGGCATCTGATTGGGACTCAGTCTGTAGGAGTTTACAAAGAAACTTTCCCTAGAAAGACTATAAAAAATAAACAAGAGGAAAAAAAAGAAAAAAAATTTAAAGGAAAAAAAAAAAAGGAACTTTCCCATGTGGACACCTCTACCCCTACTTTAGCAGTTTCTACACACATGCCAGTTCCTCCTGAACATCTGGGTCCCTTTGGATCAGAGCAGAAAGGTACTCAGGTTTCTGTCTTCCCACAGCTGGAGCATCTACGGGATCAGAAGGGAGAAACTATCAAGTTCCTGCTCACAAGTGCTTGGATCCACACAGACACACACAGACAGCGCTTCTTCATAGCAGGGACTTGGAAGGAAGATTTCAAGAAATGGCAGAAGTGCCTATTCAAAGTCAAGTTTAGGAGGTCAGAAGGTACCCAGCCCACCATCCTTCATTCCTCCTTACTTAGTGGCGTCATTTTTCTCCCAAGTGTTTAGGCTGTCACCGTGGAACCTTTATGCAAATGGAAGCCCCTCCTTCCTCCAGATGAGTGAGGCCTGTCAGAACTTCTGTGATGATGGAAATATTCTCTAGCCATTAGTCATGTGTGGCTATTGAGCACTTGAAAACTGGCTAGTGTGACTGAGGAACTGGATTTTCAATTTTTTAGTTAATATAAATTTAAATAGCACATGTGGCCAGTGGCTACTGTATTGGACAGCACAGCTCCACAGTGTGACAAGAGGGAGAGGTCTATGAAATATTGTTGGAGAGCTACATGGGCCTAGATCAAATTGGGCCCTAACAGGCCATGCAGAACAGTTTGGGTTTTATTTATAAGTGTAATGGGAAGTGAATTAGTTATCTACTGCAGCTAATAAGAGATGACAAATTGCTCCCGAATTTAGCAACTTACATTACAAACCTTTACAGGCATACTTCACTTTATGGCACTTCAAAGATAGTGCAAATGGGGGAGGATCCACTTCCAAGTTCATTCATAAGGCTATTGACTTCATTCTTCTTGATGGTTGGCCAGAGACCTCAGTTCCCAACCATGTAGGCCTTGCCATAGGTCAGCTTACTTGAGGGTGACATTTCGTTACCTTTCGTCACTTTTACTGCTTTTGTTTTTTTCTTTTGGGGGCTGTGTTGGGTCTTTGTTGTTACATGCAGGCTTTCTCTAGTTGCCACAAGCAAGGCTACTCTTTGTAGCAGTGTGTGTGCTTATCATTGCAGTGGCTTCTCTTGTCATGGAGCACGGCTCTAGGCAAACAGGCTTCAGTGGTTGTGGCACTCGGGCTCAATAGTTGTGTTTAGGGCTTAGTTGCTTCGTGGCATGTGGGATCTTAGTTCCCTGACCAGGGATTGAACCTGACTCCCTTACACTGCAAGGCAAATTCTTAACCACTGGATCACTAGGGAAGTCCCCTGATCTCCCTTTTTAAAAAGATCATTTTGAAAAAATAAATAAATAAAAAGATCATTTGGGCCATAGGTAGAGAATGGGTTGAAGAGTCAGATTCTGGGAATTGTGTGAGATACCTTCCCATTCTTATCCCATATCAGTCGCCAAGTCTTATTCGTCCCATCTCCATGATAGCTCTCAATCTGGTCACTTCTCTGCACCCCCTGGCCACCTCCCCAGCACAGGGTATCATTCCTCTTTCTAATGGTTCCTCTTAAAAGGACCTCCTGCCTGTCTTACTCAGGATGGTGGTGGTGGTTTAGTCACTAAGTCATGTCCGACTCTTGCAACCCCATGGACTGCAGCCCACCAGGCTCCTCTGTCCATGGGGTTTTCCAGGCAAGAATACTGGAGTGGATTGCCATTTCCTTCTCCAGGGGATCTTCCTAACCCAGGAAGATCCTGTATTGCAGGCAGATTCTTTACCGACTGAGCTATGAGGGAAGCCCTTACTCGTGATACATGGTTCTCAACAATGAAACCAATTCTGGGTAACTTAGGCAGACAAGGAACTGACTGGGTGCTTGTTAAAGCCACCTACTCTCCTTAAGGCCAGGCTAAATCTCCTCCCCCTCTTCTTCTACTGTCACCATAACAAACCCTCAATGGTCCTCTAATGTCTGATGTGAATCACTTGCTTTGAATTTCAAAGACCTATTTGCAAACATTGGAAACATGCTCCAGATACTAGGGACCTTGGAGAGGAAATTTTGCCTTCTCTCTAATTTCCCTAGTGGAAAGCAGGGCCTGCCTCTGCATTTTATAAGTTTCCTCCTAAAGTGGAGGGGTATTCAGATGCTGGACACCAAAATAATAGGTGTTTACAAGACAGCTTAAGCCTCTCTCTTCTGACCCTTCACCCCACCCCTAGTATGGCACACAGTAAGCAAATATGATCAAACTACTTCCTGGTTTAACACACCCTGGACAGCTCCTCACTACCCTCAAAATGAAGTCTAAACTCCTTGCCTAGCTTCCAAGGAGCTCCCTAATTCAGGCCTCTTTTGAAGGCCTGAGCGTCATTTCTTGCCCCCACCCCTCACCAAGCATACCCCAATGTGCACCTGAAACTCTAGTTCAGTGCTCTGCCCTCAGGTGCCAAATGTGTAAGCCCTCACCACCTTCCTCAATAGAACTCTGAACATGTGCTGCCTCTTGCCAGAGCTCTTTCCTTCCCACATCAGTTACCTCTGAAAACTGCACATTCTAACTTAACTCTCAGGTCTCACTTGGACATGACAGCCTTCAGTGGGTGAGGTACCTGTCCTTTGTCCTACTGACCACTGGTTTTCCTTCTTTCAAGGTACTTATCTTCATTCCCCAAAATATCCTAGATCCATGCATTTCCCCGCATCTCCACTGCCACCTTCTCAGTCCAAGTCATCACCCCCTGTCTCCTGGAATTCTATAGCCTCCCCACTGCTCGTTCTGCATCCATTCTTGGCCCCTTTAAAGTCTATTAGCTAGAGTAATCTTTTAAAAGGCGGTCAAAGGCTTTGAAATCTTTCAAAGGCTTCACATTTCATTTAAGAAAAACAAACTCTTCTCCATGGTTTGCAAAGCCTTCCCGGATCTACTTAAATCCCTGCTCTTTCATTTCACATCAGACTTTTGGGCTCAGAAGCTACACAGGCCTGCTTCCTGTTCCCTGAACATAGCAAACTTACTCTAGGCTCAGAGCTTTGCACTTGCTATTGCCTCTGCTTGAAACTCTGTTCCTCTAGATCTTTGTGTGGTTGGATCTGCTCAAATGTCACCCCCTGAGACCAATTCCCTTCACTATTTTGTCTTTCTTTCCTAATAGCATTTATCATTCTCTCAGACCACCCCAATTATTTGTTTACTCATAGGATTACCATCTTGATCCTCCTTCTTGCAGGTAGGCAGAGAGACTGACTATCTTGCTGGCACCACTGTATTCCCCAGCTCCTGGCTCAGTGCCTGGCACGAAGTATGTGCTCTGCATTTTGGGATGAATGAATGGATAGGAACCAGAGAAGCCTAGTTCAATCTGTCTTTGCTTTACTTGCAAGTTTGGGCAAGCCTCCGTTTCCTGGTGTGTGAAGTGAGGGTGGAGGGAGTAGGATGTTGAACTAGAAGTTGTTGATTAGCTGTAAAATTTCAACCTTGTTTTCTTCCTAGTCTTAGGCCTAAAGCCAGCCACTGGACCCCAGCTCCCCACCTGTATAATGGGTGTGAGCTCATTCCTGCGGCTTGGGGTGGTAGCGCTGCCTTATAAGGCAGCAGAGGCCGAGGGCGGGCGAAGCCGTGTGGGTGGAGAGAAATCACAACATCCGGCTGTGGGGGCAGGGCGGGGGCGCCCGCAGTGGGCAGGCCGGAGGCCAGGTCGCAACTAGGGAGGCCGCCAGCCTTCTCTAGGCCTCTCCCTGCCTCCGATGTGCGCCCTCCAGGATGGGCCGACCCAAAAGCATACAGACGGATATACAAACTTGCTTGAGGACGGCCTGCAGAAGGCCTAGGATGCCCGACGCATCCCCTTTAAACCCTGGAGAAACCAGGGTGAACCAAAGGGACCACACCCACACCTAGTGGTCCAATCAGAGTGCAGTGCTGAGAATGACTGACCTTCGTTCATCCAATGAAATACCCGATGTCCGGGGCGTGATCCAGAGATCCCACCTCCGTTGTCCCCGAGGAGGGCTCGACCCTAATTGGCAGTTCGGTATCCTACGAAGGTGCAGAAATTCGAACGTAGGGGCTGAACCCCACCGCAAACCAACCAGGAAGAGGTGACGTTTTAGGTCCTGCCCGCCCTGTTCCTTTGAACGAATCCCTAGCTCCGGGGGCGGGGGATGATTAAGGGCTTGTCTAATGGGAAGACGGCGCGGGGAGCGCTCGCCCAGTTATTGGCCAAGTAAAGTAAACAGAAGGCGGGCCGGGGCGGGGCGTGCCGGAGCCCGGGTGGCCCCCGGGAGGGGGCGGAGAGTGAGCGGCGGGCGGCGGCGGCGGCCCGGGAGGCCCCGGAGGCCGCGGTGCGGTCACTGCGAGCCGATCCGAGCCTCGCCGATCGCCATCCGGCCCCGGCCCCCTCGCGCAGTCCTAGCCGGCGGCGCGGCCCGGCGGGCCCGGCGGCGCCGTAGCCCATGGAGCTCGAGAACATCGTAGCGAACACGGTGCTACTCAAGGCCCGGGAAGGTGAGGCTGTCGGGTGCAGAGAAAGCGGGCGCGCGGCCTCCGAGCTCGGCGGGGCGTCTCAGCCTCCCGATCCCCTAGGGCAGCTAGCTCCACGCCCCGCACCTCTCGCGGACACGAGCCCTTCCGGCCTGTGGTCCTTTTCCTCCGCACCTGCCCTCCGGGAGCCAGAGCCCAGGAAGGGGCGGGAGTCAGGCCGCCGCCCTCGCGGCGAGTAGGGTGGTGGTGGTGGTGAAGGGGGTATGAGAAGGAGACAGGAAGGAAGAGGGAAGGGTGGGACCTCAGCCCCGGCAGAGCCTCTCTGAGGCCTCTCCCAGGTGAGAGGTTAAGAAGATGCCTCAGGAAGGGGAAGGGGCAGCCAGCCTACCCCACGTGCCCGGGCCCAGATTCAACCTGGGTTGCTCCCAGCCTGGGTCGGCGCAAAGTTGGTGCAGGGTAAAAGGTTTGGAGGAATTAACCGAGGCTCTGCCGTAGCAGAGCCCACCCGAGGTGGGGAAACTGCTGGTCATTTATGCTACCCGCATGACTGCCACTGGGGACAGAGGGGAATGGGTAACAGTTTTTGCCCTCAGGACTAGTGGGGCAGATGGGCATAGAAATAACTGGAACCTGAGTTTTGAAGGAAGGGAGCATGCCAGGCTGGTAGGACTGTTAAGTGCAAGGCCTGGCAGAGGGAGCCTGTCTAGTGAACCTGGTGTTACTGAGTGCCTCATGTTACCAGACACCTGCTCTATGAGGATCCTGGGGTGCATAAGGACCAGACCCGGTCTGCCCCTCACCTGCCATTGTTCACCTCAGTAACATAATCACCGAACACCTACTCTGTACCCTGTCCTGTCCAGGGTGCTGGGGACCAGTAAAGAAGACATTTCTAGGGCAGGGAGATCAGGACTCTGCTGGGCTTTCAGGCAGGTAGAGCTATCTGCATTGCCTCTCTGACCTCTTTTACAAGTGGGAAACTGAGGCTCAGATCAGGAACTAGCCCCCAGGACCCAGCAAGACGGGTTGACTCAGGCCTAGGACACAGCATGTCCCTGGTGCAGCCTGTAGGAAACAGATGCTTTCTGGCACAGCATCTGGTGCCCCCTGCCTGCCCTATGCATGTTGACCTGGGGAGGTGCTGCCTGGAAATGGGCATGGTAGGCTGGGTCCTCAGTGCCCAGAGCTTTCTTTATCTCCTGTCCCTTATCAAGTCCTGGGGCTAGGCCTTCCTCCCAGCCTCTGGGGGCATCTGCCGATTCTGTTCTGCCTCGTCATCCAGCTAGCCAGGGAGGAGGGGAGGGGAGAGCCTGGCCAGGCCTCCCTCCCTAGGGCTGTAGCCAGTTCAGGCTTCAAGCCTGCTGAGAACACTGCCTTGCCTGGCCAGAGAATGTAGGCACCTTCTGACAGGCTTCCTTAGGCCATGGGCGAGGCATAGGAGGTTATGACCAGACTAGGACCAGTTCCTTCTTTGGAGAATCCTTACTCCAACCTGGCCCTGTCCCTCTCACCTGGGTGACTCTAAACAAGTCTCCTCTCTCTGAACTTCAGTAACTCTTTCTATGGCATTGTTGAGGATGGGACATTGAAAACTAAAGGAAATCCCAGTTGTCACTGAGGTCTGAACCATGGTCTATAGACTGAGTGCGTTGGAATCCCTTCATGAGCTGATTGACAGCTTGGGCCTAGGCTTTTGCCCGTTTCCCAAGTGATCTGAGGCCCTGAGTGATTTGGACTGCATGTATTCAGTTGACACCTGATAGATGCTGGGCATATTTGGGTTTGGAAAAGAGCTTGGCCTGGGGTCCTAGGGAGCTGGGTTCGAATCCTCCCTCTGGGACCTCCAGGCTTTGTAATCTTGGACAAATTGATTCCCCATTTCAGGGCCTCAGCTTTCTCATAAAATTGAGCCAGGTCTGTCAGAATTGCTGTGAGGGTGAAGTGGGACAGCACTGGGGATTGTGAACCCTCACTTAATCCTCCTTCCTTTCCCAGACCCCCAGAGACATGGGAAGGGTCCAGGCTGGGGTGGAGTGGGGAGGAGCCCCACTGACTCTGGTGGCAGTTCCAGGACAGGATATTTGCATGTGACTCTTCGCTGCTGCCTTGATGTGGCTGAGAGGAGGGGGAGGAGGAAGTAACTGGTGGGGGTAGCAGGCGGATGGAGGGTTGGGTGAGGGACTTGCGGGGGTGGGGGAGGAGTTCCCCTTCTGGGGAGGCCTTGCCGTGGGTTGAGGGTGGGGGTCTGTTGCTCACTCACAGTGGAGCAATGACTATGGGATGTGCTGGGTTCAGGCTGCGGGAGGGCTGCTACCAGGTTTCCCAATGGGGTACCGTGCAACACTTCCTCCTCTAGGCAGCTTAGATCAGGGAGCCCACTGAAGAACCTAGCCTTGCTCCTTCCCTGGAAGGCGGCCCCTCCTACACCGCCTGCCTTCAACCAGGCTAGATAGAAACAAAGCTGCATAAACCATAGGGGAAACTGAGGCCAGGCAAGGGAAAGTGGTGGCCAGAGGTTGCCACTGACTTGTTGGAGCTGGGCCCCACCCGTTGCCACAGCTCTACTGAGTACTGGACACAGACTCTGTTAGTCATCTTCACAGTACTTCTGGAGGACCTGAAGTACACATGGAGAAACTGAGGTTCCTAGAGAGCAAGTTAGGGGCTTCTCTGGTAGCTCAGATAGTAAAGAATTTGCCTGCAATGCAGGAGACCTAGGTTTGATTCCTGGGTTGGGAAGATCTCCTGGAGAAGGGAATAACAACCCACTCCAGTGTTCTTGCCTAGAGAAATCCATGGACAGACCATGGGGTCACAAAGAGTCGGACACGACTGAGCGACTAACACACAAGAGAGCAAGTTACAGTCTGAAGTGTAAAGGGGTGATTCAAACCCAAATCTGTAAGATGCCAAGACTCAGGCCCCTTCTACCATGTTCAACCTCATGACCCACAGGCCACACCTGTCTAGCTCTCTAACATGTTTTATGTTTTGGCTGCAGTGGTTTTTTTTTTTTTTTTTTTATATAATATAGGAACTGGTATTTCGTGTAACGGTCCAGATTCCCGGCTGACTTTGAAAAGTCTGAAGAGTTGGCCACACCGAGCTGGCATTCCTGCCTAGTCAGAGTCAAGCAGTCAGCTGCGGTTGTGCTGCAGCTGTCTCCGTTTGAGGGGTCCGGTTCCCACACTCCCCACCGCTCCCTGTTGTCTCCCATCTGGTCCATATTTACCGCACCTGTCTGATTCTGTAGGCATTTGAGCTGCTGCCCAGCGGCTACAGATGAGGGATCAGCTAGGTAAAATGAGGTACCAGGCCTCCTGCCACCACTTCTTTTGCATCTGATGCAGTGTCCCGTCATAGGGGCCTGGAGCCTCCCTGGTGACTCAGCTGCCCTCTGCCATCTCTCAGGCATGTCCCACACGTCCCAGGATGTCTCCCTTCTGGGCCTGGACTTAACACAGTTTCCCCCACTATCGTGTCCTTATCTTCACTTGGGAGAGAAACTCCTACCTGGTTGGAAGCAGCTGAGCCTTGCTGAAGCTAACTGGAAACCCCACCTCCCACCCCCACCCGCCCATGGCCTGGCCTCATGCCCTTCTTGGTTCTTCCATCCCTTCTTGGCTCTTCCAGCCTAGGAGCCCCTAGCAGCAGGGCCTGGGGTCCATGTGTGTCCTGAAACCCAGCAAGAGCATGTTGCATGCAGAAGGAAGGCCCAAGGGGCCTCTCAGAGTGGACTGGGCCTAGGCTGGACCCTGAAGGCCTCTGGACCACACTGAGGGTAGCAAGGAGGATGACAATGGCAGGAATCAAGAAATAGCGCCTGTTTGCTTCCACAGGTGGTGGCGGGAATCGTAAAGGCAAAAGCAAGAAATGGCGGCAGATGCTACAGTTCCCCCATATCAGCCAGTGTGAAGAGCTACGGCTCAGCCTCGGTGAGGCCTTGGTTGAGACCGCGGGGTGGGGTGGGGTGCAGAGGCGAGAGAGTCCTGGTGTGCCAGGGGAGCCTCCCCTGAGACCTTGCCTTGGGCCAGAGGGTTGTGGGGGTTTCGGGGAGCAGAGAGATGGAGGCTGCACCACCCAGCTGAGTTTCAGTTCCTGGGTCCAGGCGGGGTGGAGGGCAGACAGCACAGGACAGCAGCGGGCGGTGGGGGTAGGCATGGGGAGGAGCCCCGCGTCAGATTTGGGGGCAGTCTGAGGGAAGCTGCAGAAGGGAGGACCAGGCCTCGGGTGAGCAGGGCTCGGAGGACAGAGCAGAATGTGCAGGGGGGGCTGGAGTCAGCTCACACACTGACTGTCTGGGGTGGTGGAACCCAGGCCTGTGCGCAGCCCTACCCAGCCTGGCCCTGGGGGTGCCCAACAAAGCCTTGACCAGCAGGGCCCAAACCCCCTCTGACGGCCTGCACGTGGGCCAGGAGTACACCATGGCTGCTTCCACCGCTGGGAAGGAGGCTTAGCCTCGAACTCACCGGAAGCCACAGCTTCCTCCCACACTTTCGCCAGGCAGGCAGCAGGTGTGGGCTGGGCCAGAGCTGGGCCGGAACCACACAGACCACACCCAGCCCCAACCATGACGTATGTACAAGTAGTGCGAACTGGAAGTCAGCAGCCGGAAGTGAGGACCCGGCTCTGGAGCCACACTCCTGCTTGTGTGATCTTGGGGCTAATCACTCAGCCTCCCTGGGCCCTGGAGTCCCAGGGCTACGATGGCAGTAACAGTGGTGTCGCCTCAGTGCTGTGGCAAGGGTTCTAAAGGAGACAGTGGCTGCCATACTGCAGGGCTGGAAGCTGTTGGCGGGGGCTCCGGGCCTAGCGGTGTGGACAGGAGTGCCTTGCCGGCAGGCTCCAAATCCAGGAATCCAGCAGCTCCCACCTCTGCCTGCAGAGCGTGACTACCACAGCCTGTGTGAGCGGCAGCCCATTGGGCGCCTGCTGTTCCGAGAGTTCTGCGCCACGAGGCCTGAGCTGACTCGCTGCATTGCCTTCCTGGACGGGGTGGTGAGTGCGGCCCAGCCCCACACCAAGGGTGGGCAGAGGTCCCGGGCCACATGTGTGTCCCGTCTCCTCACACCTGTTACTCCATCCAAACCCCAAGCCTTCTCTGCCTCCACCCCCACCCCCGCAGGCCGAGTATGAAGTGACCCCTGATGAGAAGCGGAAGGCATGTGGGCTGCGGCTCATGCAGAATTTTCTGAGCCACACGGTGAGTTAGCACTGGTGCAGGGACTAGGGTAGTGGACAGAGCTCAGTGATGGTGAGAAGAATGACCACTGCCTGTGCAGAGTGTGCCCCTGGAGCTACTCCAGGCTCACCAGGTGGCACCATGGGCAAGGAGTCCAGGTGGGTGGGCCAGGACACTGAGCCCAGCAGCTCTGCTTCACCATGCCTCAAGGAGAGCTGCAGAAAATTCAGCCACTAAGCAGGCTGTGTACCCCTGGCCACCCAGCACAAGCCCGAGATCTCTGCCCTGGGGGTGGGCAGGTCTTGCCCTGACCTGTCTGTGGCCTGTCCCCAGGGTCCTGACCTCATCCCCGAGGTCCCCCGGCAACTGGTGACGAACTGTGCCCAGCGGCTGGAGGAAGGACCCTGCAAAGACCTCTTCCAGGAGCTTACTCGGTAAACCTCTCCCTGCCCTCAGGCTGAGAACTGTGTCCTGAGGAGGGGGCTTCTGCAGACCCAGAGGGCTATGAACAGTGCAGCAGGTGGTGAGCAAACTCAGTCTCTCACCCCAGCCTTGCCCCTGCTCTGTGACCCTGATCAGGTTGCCTCCCCTCAGGTAGCATCCTGGGCTTTAGCATCGGATATCCGTCTCCCCCGCAGGTGGGCTAGCAGGAGGGTTGGCCAAGGATTCTGCCTTTCAGGCTGAGCATACACATAACAGGGGGCCTGGCCCATCGAGGGGAGAATGGGGGGTGTCAGGTGCTGACCAGAGGCTGGGCCTTCTCGACAGGTTGACCCATGAGTACCTGAGCATGGCCCCTTTTGCCGACTACCTCGACAGCATCTACTTCAACCGTTTTCTGCAGTGGAAGTGGCTGGAAAGGTGAGCTCCTTGAAGGCTGGCCCCAGATGGGCCGGGTTGAAGGCGTTCTCATGGGTCTCAGGCCCCTGCTCAGCTAGTGTTTGCTTCCCAACCCCTTGTCCACAGGCAGCCAGTGACCAAAAACACCTTCAGGCAGTACCGAGTCCTGGGCAAAGGCGGCTTTGGGGAGGTGAGTGGCCAGGCCAGAGCCCAGCAGAGTGCAGAGGTGGGGTACAGGGGACCTGACCATCCCCTTAGCCTCTCTGAGCCTATAACCCTCAGGAAGGCCGCAGCTGGTCCCCACTTGCCCCCTCTATCCTGGCTCCAGGTATGCGCCTGCCAGGTGCGGGCCACAGGCAAGATGTACGCCTGCAAGAAGCTGGAGAAGAAGCGGATCAAGAAGCGGAAAGGGGAAGCCATGGCACTCAACGAGAAGCAGATTCTGGAGAAAGTGAACAGTAGGTTTGTAGTAAGTACAGACAGGAGACCCCTCCTTTCCCCCACGGCCACACCGGCCCTCCCCACTCACTGGACTAAGACCTCTTCCCTCCCTGATCCGCCCCCTCCAGGCACCGCTACTTCTCCTGCCCTCAGAGATGCCTGGGAGGGGCGGGTTTGGGATATTGACACCTGGCCTGGGAAGCAGGATGGCCCCAGGGAGTGGCACTAAGAATAGTTTTTGGGTGGCTGGCGCTAGCCCCGCCACCGGGCATCCCACGGCCTCTGCTTCAGGGCTCATGTCCCCTTGGTCACAGGTGAGCTTGGCCTACGCCTATGAGACCAAGGATGCACTGTGCCTGGTGCTGACGCTGATGAACGGAGGCGACCTCAAGTTCCACATCTACCACATGGGCCAGGCTGGCTTCCCTGAGGCTCGGGCTGTCTTCTACGCAGCAGAGATCTGCTGTGGCCTGGAGGACCTGCACCGGGAGCGTATCGTGTACAGGTGCAGGGGCGTGGCCCTCCCGGCCAGGGGCTGCGGCTAGGCTGGGGTGAAGGCTGCAGAGGCATGTTGGTGTGCTGGCACTGTTGTGGCGGGCACAAGTCTGTCGGACCTTGGCTCGGGCTCCACGCTCACCCATGTTCACTAGGCTGCTAGGCTCAGCGTGGCTCAGAACCCAGGCTCTGGGGTCTGGTTAACCCATGTGTGAATCCTGGCCCTGTCATCCCTATGTGGCCTTGGCCAGTTAACTCCCTGCTCACAACACCATTTTTTTTCCCTGGGAAGCAAAGATTTTAATTCCTGCCTCGCAGCTTGTTGTAGAGAATGAACGAGATAATGCTGGAAAGTACACAGAACACGGCAGTGGGGAGCTCTGCTTATTATTATTAGTAATGCTTTTGGGCTTCCCTGGTAGCTCATCTGGTAAAGAATCCACCTGCAATGTGGGAGACCTGGGTTCAATCCCTGGGTTGGGAAGATCCCCTGGAGGAGGGCATGGCAACCCACTCCAGTATTCTTGCCTGGAGAATCCCATGGACAGAGGAGCCTGGCGGGCTACAGTCCATGGGGTCACAAAGAGTCAAAAATGACTGAGCGACTAAGCACACCAGGAGGGGGTGGCCCCGTTGGCTGTATGGCCAGCTGAGCAGCATCTGACCCTGCCATTCTTTCCTTACAGGGACCTAAAGCCAGAGAACATCCTACTAGATGACCATGGTGGGTGAGGGGCCCCTAGGGGCAGGGGAAGGATGGGAGAGGTGTGCCCATCTGCCTAATGGGCCTCCCTGCTTCTCCACCCACATTCAGGTCACATCCGCATCTCTGACCTGGGGCTGGCTGTGCACGTACCCGAAGGCCAGACGATCAAAGGCCGTGTGGGCACCGTGGGCTACATGGGTGAGTCTGCCTTCCCCCGACCCACCAGCCTCCTGGGTCCTCTTGCTGTCGTGTGTCCAGTCCCACCACTTCTGTTGGGAAATCTCCTGTACCTCACGGAACAGAAAGAGCTGATGTTCCTCTTTTATAGATGAGGAGACCAAGACTCAGCCAGGGCTCCACACACTGAATCCGCAGCGTTCACTCACTTGCATAGTCATTGAGGCCCTCCTACCAACTGGGCCTGAAGGTGGCTACCAGTGAAAGACAAGGGCCTCACACCTGTTTTCCATAGCCCTGGTTCCTCCACTGCCCCAACCTGCCCATGCTAGGAGTGGGAGTGCCCATCTATGGTAGGGGCCATGATGAGGCCCCAAATTCCCCTGGAGAGCACGTGACACAGTAGACAGAGCTCCAGCTGTGTGCTCCACCGTCTCCTTATTATGTGTCCAAGGGCCAGACATTCTCCTTCTCTCAGCCTCACTGTCCCTGCCTGCAGCCTGCTCCCAGGGCTGCCTTGAAGCTGAAAGGAGGCGGTAGAGGCAAAACCCCCCACCTGCCCGCTTTAGCAGGCAGTCGACACCCAGCAAATGGGTTGCCATCTTCTTTCCTCTCTTTGACATTGAAGCTAGAGGTTGCAAACTGGTAGCCACGCTGGGTCTAATTTGGCCTCCATCTGTGTTTAAATCAAATCGTTTTTCAAACAGTTTGAAGTAGTCACCAGCATTTGATAACCCAGACAGCTTCACGTTAAAAATATGATTTCTGACTTCTCTTGAAAGATCAGAAGACCTGACCCCCGACCCCCAGCCCACCCTGCAGGGCCATACCAGCTCCTCCTGGTGGGCTGTGAGCTCCTCTACTCCCCGTGGTCCCCACCAGGCTGCTGATGGTGCCTGCCTGGCACTGGCTGCTGCACTGGGTGTTTGAACTGATCCCTGGCCTTGACATGCGAGCTGGGCATTCCCAGGGCTCAATTCTGCCTCCCGCCCAATCTTAATTCCTGCTGTCCCTCCCAGCCCCAGAGGTGGTAAAAAACGAACGGTACACCTTTAGCCCGGACTGGTGGGCACTCGGCTGCCTCCTGTATGAGATGATCGCAGGCCAGTCACCCTTCCAGCAGAGGAAAAAGAAGATCAAGCGGGAGGAAGTGGAGCGGCTGGTGAAGGAGGTGCCTGAGGAGTACTCCGAGCACTTCTCCCCACAGGCCCGCTCACTCTGCACCCAGGTACGGCCGCCAGCAGGAGGCGCAACCAGCCGGGGCTGGGGCTGGGGTTACCTCTCCCAAGGGTACCCTAACCGCCACTGCCCTGATGCAGCTCCTCTGCAAGGACCCCTCCGAACGCCTGGGGTGTGGTGGGGGCGGCGCGCAAGAAGTGAAGGAGCACCCCCTCTTCAAGAAGCTGAACTTCAAGCGGCTGGGAGCTGGCATGCTGGAACCACCCTTCAAGCCTGATGTGAGTGCCACCCACTCCTGCTGAAGGCAGGGCCAAGCCCAAGCGGAGCTGGGGGCTCTTGGAACATTGATTGGGACCTGCTCAGTGCAAGCATTAGAAAACCCAAGTGGGTTAACCAACCAAACAATTCACCAGGCTCCTAAAAATGAAAGGCCTGGCTTTTGGCACACTGGATCCGGGGCTCCAGCAGTGCTGTAGGAGTTCTGTCTTCCTCCTCCTCCCCACTACCGGCTTCCCTCTTGGGCAGCTGTCCCCAGGGTATCAGGCCTTCATTCTAATGACTCAGCCACCCTGGTAGACAGAGAGTGCCTCTTTGCTCATTGCCTAATTACTCGGATGCCCCTCAGCAGCCACATCAGGACCACGTGCCCACCCGTGCCACGCAAGTGGGGAAGATTGGTCTTCCAAAGGGAAACCAAGATTCCTTGCCAGCAGGGGGAAGGGCCATTGGACTGGCCAGACATCCACTGCCCCCTGCACCTGGCAACGCTGACCTCCCATCTGTGAGCAGAACACTCCCCTCTGCAGAATCTCACTCATTGACTGAGCTTCTCAGTGGGTCAGGCATCTGCTATCAGAAACATCCTGGAGTCATCAGATTCTCAGTGGGAGAAGTCCAACTCAAACTTAGGCCCAACGTGGGGCTTTTTGGTTCATTTAGCCAGAAAGTCCCAGAGTAGGACCAGCGTCAGTGGTTCACACTGTGTGGCCAGGACTCCACCTCTTGTCACTGCTTGTCACCTGTTGACTGTTCTCCCACTCAAGCTTCTCAGTATAAAGTCAAGGAAGCTTCTGATTGGCCAAGATTAGGTCATGTGCTTGCCCTCACCTCACATGTAAGAGGACTGAGTCCTGTGATTGACAGTTCACCAGGAACACAGGGGAAGAAGGAAGGTGATGATGGGCAGGCCAGATTGGTGGCTGTCAACCATGCATGTGATTGTTTACACATTCAACAAAGTATCTGAATGCCAGTATGTGCCAGATCTCAGAAGTCACAGAGTCAGTAGGACCTAGTCCTACCTTCATGGTCTAGTGGGAAGACATAGAAAAATAAGCCAGTAAGTGAAAAAGGCGTGGTGGAGGGGTGGGGGTATTTTTGGACAGGATGGCCTCTGAGTAGCTGTTGGATATGTATCAGTAGAAACCTAAAATATGTGAAGGAGAGAGTTGTGCCAGGATTTGGGCCATTAGCGTTCCAGGGAGGAGGAGCAGCCAGGCATCAAGGTCCTAGTCCAGGGACCAACCTTGAGAGGTGGAGCAGCAGTGGAGGCCAGTGTGGGCAGGGAAAGAGGGAATGTGGAGCAGGAGTGTTGAGGGGTGGAGACAGGTGGTGGGGCCATAGAGCTGGGAAGTGGGAGTGGGAGGCCCCTGCCTCCGTAGGACTGCATCTTGTAGGTGGGGCTCACCAGCGCCCAGAGGTGTGGGCCTTGCCATCAGCAGTTGAACTGCAAGCCTGACTTCTGCAGCCTGCCTTAGAGCTGGCTGTCCCACTCAGCTTTACTCCAGCTTCCCTGCACATCATCTCAGTTACTCTTGAAAATCAGTGCCCTGGAGTTTAACTTTTTTAGAAGCAGATGAAAAGTGTGCTTGATGGGGATACAGTTTTTAGCCGCTTTATTGAATTCACATACCATGCAACTCACTTCTTTTAAGCATATAATTAAGTGACTTTTAGCATAAAGATGCAACCATCACCAAAATCAATTTTAGAACATTTTCATCACCCCTCCCCTCCAAACACCCCCTACTCATTAGCAGTCATTCCTCATTCCCCTTCCCCTTGGCAGCCACTAATCTGCTGTATGTCTCTCTATATTTGCCTGTTCTGGACATTTCATGTTAACGGGATTGTATAATATGTGGTGCTTTGTGACTGGCTTCTTGCAGTTTGCATGTTTTCCAGATCACCCATGTTGTAGTTCTTACTGGTCCTGCATTCCTTTTGTATGGCTGAATAATATTCCATTCTATGAATATTGCACCTTCTGTGTATTTATTCATCCATCAATGGGCATTAGGGTTGTTTTTGTTATGGGGCTGTGATGAATAATGCTATTTGAACGTTAACATAGAAGTTCTTGTGGGAACATATGTTTTCATTTCTCTGGGACATATACCTAGGAATTGAACACTGGCTCATATGGTAACATGTTTAACCTTTGGGAGAACTGCTGACTTTCCTGAAAAGCAGCTGTATGATTTTACATGATGATGTTTTGACATCCTTAACAGTATGATTTAGAAAACAATGCAAAGATGAAAAAAGAAGTGGCCTTCTGGAGTGAGGTGGGCTCCTGGCAGGGGGCTGGGGGCACAGGGACTGTTGGCTGTGAAGCAGAAGGAGATGGAGTGTGCCATTGGCCATCCCAGGACAGAGGGACCCATCAGCTCCAAGCCCTGCATGGGGTATCCAGCTGAAGGGGCTGAGATTCAGCCTGCTCTCCCTTTACCAGTTGCCCCCAGACAGCTGTGTACAGGCAGGGGTGGGGGCTGCCTATTATTGATTCCATATGGCACTGTGGAGACTGATGGACTGTCATGGGTCAGCTATGCAGCCTCAACAGTCCATGAGCAGTGAGGGGTGATCCCCAGTTTAGAGGGAAACTTGGGCCTCAGAAGGGATTGTCACGCTCAGGAAGTGCATGGGGCACTTTTGTATTCGAAGTAAAGTTGATTTATAGTGTTGTGTGTTAGTTTCTGCTGTACAGCAAGGTGATTCAGATAAGATATATGTATGTGTTTATGTACATGTGTATACATACTTTTTTCAGATTCTTTCCATTGTAGTTTATTACAAGGTATTGAACATAGCTCCTCACACTATATAGTATGACTGTGTTGTTTATTTGTGTAATATATAGTCATATGTATCTGCTAATCCCAAACTCCTTATTTATCCTCTCCCCTTAAATGTCTGTGAGTCTGTTTCTGTTTTGTAAATTAAGTTCATTTGAATCTATTTTTCTAGATTCCACATGTGATGTCACTATATTTGTGTTTGTATGACTTACTTCACTTAGTATGATGATCTGTAGTTGGTCTCCTGTGGGGTCTTCCTGTCTGACCACTGTCTATGTTCCCCCAGCCCCAGGCCATTTACTGCAAAGATGTTCTGGACATTGAACAGTTCTCAACAGTTAAGGGTGTGGAGCTAGAGCCCACTGACCAGGACTTCTACCAGAAATTTGCCACAGGCAGTGTGCCCATCCCTTGGCAGAACGAGGTGGGGACCTGCCCGGCCGGTGGCTGGTGGGGGGGTCTCAGGGTTGGGGGTGACCTCAGGGGCAGCGCTCACAGCTGCCTGTTCTGTGGCAGATGGTGGAGACCGAGTGCTTCCAGGAGCTGAACGTCTTCGGGCTGGATGGCTCAGTTCCCCCAGACCTAGACTGGAAGGGCCAGCCACCAGCACCCCCCAAAAAGGGACTGCTGCAGAGACTCTTCAGTCGCCAGGTAATCCCCAGCAGTGTCCTACCTCGGCCCCCAGCCCAGCTCCTGGGGACAGCGGGTGGGAGGCAGAGCTGGTGCCCGTATGCGGGGGAGTGGGCATCCTCCAGTTGTGTCAGCGGTGCCCAGGGTCTCTGGCCTCATTCCCGCCTGTCCCCCACCCCTGGCTGGGCTCATGGCCTCTTTTCTCTTTCCAGAGGTGAGCAGTGTGGGCTTCCCGTGGGTTGGCCTTGCTGCCCAGCCCCGGGGAGCCACAGGCAGCCCTTCCATGGCAGAGGCAAGATGTGGGCGAAAGAAGTCTGGTGCCCGCTCCCTACCCGTCCTTCCTTCCCCTCCCCTGCCGTGCCCTGCACCTGGCACCTGCAAGCTGCGAGCCTTGCTTAGCCGTCTTGTCTCCCCGTGCCCTGCATCCACCAGCCCCAGAATAGAGGGCCCTGGCAGAGCCTGGGATTCACCTGGTCCCTCTTAACTTCAGCCTGTTGCCAGCAGCCTCTGCACTGGTGTCCACACGTGTCTGGCCTGAGCTGCTGCTCTGGGCCCCTCGTGGGGAACCCCCTCCTTGGAGCACAGCCCTGATCAGCTCCTGGTCGGCCCTGGCAGGGCCGGGCCAGGCAAAGGCCCTGGTGGCTAACTGCGCGTGCTCTGCCTCTCTCCCTCCATGTCTCCCCTGCCCTGCAGGACTGCTGTGGAAACTGCAGCGACAGTGAGGAAGAGCTTCCCGCCCGCCTCGAGCTCCCCACCCGCCTCTAGCCCCCAGCCTGGGGCCCCCCCGGGCGGTTGGCGGTAGCAGCTACTGCGAACGCTGTTTACAGTTTTGCACAGTGGTCTTCCCCATTGTCCACTCAAGTTGTGGCCTGGGAGACACAGCCGGAGCTGTCCCCAGTGCCCTCTGCCCCGGAGCCCCTGGTCTGGCTGAGTGGTCAAGGCCTGGGCCGTCCCCTGGGACAAAGGTGCGTCCCTTCAGCTCTTGTCTGTGGAGCTCGGGGCTTTCTGTATTTATGTCTTTGTATGAATGTATATAGCAACCAGAACATTCTTAAGACTCACCCTGGAGCCAGCAGAGGGGCTGCTGCCACACACTCCAGACACCTCAGGCCCAGCTTGGATAGGCAAAGCTGGGCCAGGCCAGGCCCCTGGGCCCTCAGCACTGTGCTTGCCACCGCCGACCTCTGAGTGAGACTCGTGCCTGCCGCTGCTGCCCTGGGTTTAGGCCGCCGCCTCTGGGGCCCAATACTGTCCATTCTCAGCGCCTGTCAGAGGTGGATCTGGGACCACTGGGTCCCCTAGGCCTGTGCCAAAGTGTGACCAGAGACTGGGCTGCCCCTGGGACCCCTCATTCCACTGCCCAGGCTGTCCCAGACGGGTCTGCCTCTGCCTTCCGGCTCCCGGGACACCTTGTCCCCTGTGCTGTGTCCTGTCCTGGAGTCACCTCTTGCAGAACACCCCAGCCCAGGTCATAGGAAGGGAAGGGGTGGGGGTGTCACTGACCAACCCTCAAACATTCCAGACTCCCCTCGAAACAGACACGTGCCCAGCAATAAT
This sequence comes from Bos taurus, assembly GCF_002263795.3. Lineage (NCBI taxonomy): Eukaryota > Metazoa > Chordata > Mammalia > Artiodactyla > Bovidae > Bos > Bos taurus. The sequence goes on from NC_037334.1 coordinate 38,940,378, forward strand.
CCGCCCCTCCCTCTGTGTGTGTGTGTGTGTGTGTGTGTGTGTGTGTGTGTGTATGAATGAGAGAGAGAGAGAGAACGGGGCAGGCTGAGGCTGTGTGCCTGCATCCCAACCCCAGCCCTTCCCAGACTGATGGCCCTCTTGGTCCCAGTGTTAATGGTAGTGTGGGATACAGGGCCCCAGTTTTTCCATATTTAAGGCCGATTTTTATTACTCATTTTGTCCAATGTAAGCTGCCACATGTCTCTGTGAATACAGTCCGAGCACAAACCTGGCTAGCTGCCCCTGCCTGCCTCTTTCTTGGCCCTGGTGGTCCAGGGATCTCCTTGTTTCCCTGGCCCTGCTGGAAGTGGGAAGGGGTTGGAAGTGGGGCTGGTGGAGGCTGCCCTTCCACCAAGGCCTAAGGGCCTCAGGACTGATCTTGGGGTAACCTCTCCAAACTCTGGTGGCCTTTGGGCCCCACGAGTTTCCTCAATGGGATGAGGCCTGAGGGGAAGAAGCCTTGGGTCTCCACTAGGGTATGGGTCTGACTGCCTGTGCTGAAGAGGCAGGCTCAGCTGGCAGTATCCTCCAAGACCAAGGCAGCCTGGCCACCAGTTGTGGGTTTGGAGCCGCCTGTGGAGTAGGGTGGGAGCTCCTGTTGGGAACACCTGCTCAGTCTTGTCTGGACACCTCCATGATTTGCCCAGGGCCGTACACATGTATTAGAGCCATTTCTCTGCTCTGCTTCTGAACCAGGAAATGTGGCTGGGCAGAAACGCACACTGGTGATGCTGCAAGTTAGGTCATGGCAGAGGCAGATGCAGACCAGCCATGTGGGCATCAGAATTCTCTGAAGGTAGCAGTTGAGCTGGGCCTAGAAGGAGACCTGCACAGAGACAAGAGTGACACCCTATTGACCACAAGTCTGTCCCAGACTACACAAACCTGTTCCTGTAACCTCCCAATAACTCCAGCCCCTGCTATAACCACCTATAAAGGTTTGTTCCTGGCCTTTGGGCCAGGTACCCAGTGCCACAGAGGCCACATGAGCTTTGCAGTTGGACAGCTCTGGGTTCAAGGCCTGCACAGGGTAGATAGGTATTAGTGTACAGAGGCCTCAGCCCAGCTCTGGGCAGGTGTGTGAGGGTGAGTGAATGCCAGGTAGATGGGTAGGTCCATACCTCCTGATGGTGCTAGTGGTAAGGAATCTGCCTGCCAATGCGGGAGATGCTGGTTTGATTCCTGGGTCAGGAAGATCCCCTGGAGAAGAGAATGGCAACCCACTCCAGTATTCTTGCCTGGGAAATCCCATGGACAGAGGAGCCTGGAGCGCTATGGTCCAAGGGGTTGCAGAGAGTCAGACACGTCTGAGCATGCATGCATGCAAACCTCCCACCAGACTCCCCTTAGGCTAGGTAGGCACCCAGGGAACTTCTTGGCAAGGGTTCAACCCACTTTAAAGTTCTTACCACAGTGGATCCTTGGCAGAGGAAAGTTCCAGAATTCACTTACTAACAAGTCTTCCCCAAGTTCATGTCCCCATCCAGCTCTGTTGGAAACCCAGATGGAGATGAGGCCCCCTGCTAGCTTGGAACTCAGTCTGGTAGGCAAGCAGATGGGGGAACAGTGGGACTCAGTGTGATCAGCACTGTAGCAGAGATGATTCTAGAACTGCTGGGGCTAGGGCTGAGACTGAGGGCCAACACAAAGCAAGGGAGGAGGCCCCTTGTCACAGAGTTGTCCAGTTAGGACCCTCCAGGATACAGAATCATGTTCCCGGAAAAGGAGTCAGATGGGTGATCTGGAGCCTCTAGTGGGGCAACGGCTGGAGCCAAGTTCAAGGAGACTGCCATGCTGGGTTTTGAAAGCTGTGCTAGGATGTGGGGTCTCATCTGGAAGGTGGGGGAGGTCCTGAAGGATTTTAGGTGGTGGTGTTAGAGTGTCTGCCTAACATGTATAAAAGCACCCCATGTTTCCTTTGGGCAAACTCCTTAGTCTTCATGGTTCAGATGGGACTGGGCTGGCACTTGCTGTATACACATACACTTAGAGCATGTGACCCAGGGGGCACTGTCAGGGATCTTTGGTTGCAAGTGACAGCTGTCCTATAGCTAACTTAGAATGTGTTAAAATGATATGCAGGAGCTGAGAGAACCAGGACTTAGGCAGCTCATCAGGTAGCACAACCCCCAGAAGCAAGATGTTACAGCCATGTTTATGTCTGCACTACTGAGCTTCAAGGAGTCCAAATGGCCAGGCTGGGAATCTGCCCACTGTACATCACGGGCACCTGATGGGGGTGTGGTGAGTCCCACAGTGAAATAAGGGTGCCCAAAGAAAAGGGAATGGATACTGGGTGACCGAACACATATCCCTTCGCCCGTACCTGGATTGGTTCACCTCTGTACACTTGGCCAAAACATATCCAAAAGGAGCCTGGGGGATTGCCTGAACTACTGACGGACAGCCGGTGTTCTCAGTTCCTCTAGGGATGGATGGCTTGTGTCTAGAGCTGTGGGGTCAACCTCACCACCACATGGAGGCAGATTTACCTGAAAATGATGCAAGCAGAAGAAAGCTGAGTGGAGAGAACAGATAAATGCCTCATTGCATTGCTAGAACACCCGGAACCAATTGGGACCATAGCTTAAAATCCCCTGGACATTCCAGTTACAGGGAAAGTTACATTACACAAATAGGTCTTGAGGCTATTTGTTTTGAGGTTTTGTCACTTGCAACCCAAAATGTTCTGGCCAACATGAGTAGAGGATGTTTTTTGGAAGACCACCCTAAGTGTGGAGGAGAATTTGGACTGCAAACAAAGAACCCAATTAAGAGGCTGGGGGCCAGTCAGGATCAGACAGCCTAGGCAGTGGAGGCCCTGACTAGAGCTCCCTGAAGATGAACAGAGTCCCTGGAGGCCAGGTATACAGATCTAGCACTAGGTACTCCATGTGCTACTTCTTACTAGACATGTGGTAGTGTGTGCTGGGAACACAGTGCGCAGGGCCCTGAGCTGGGTTGTTGTTCAGTCGCTCAGTCGTGTCTGACTCTGCGACCCCGTGGACTGCAGCACGCCAGGCTTCCTTGTCCTTCATCATCTCCCTGAGTTTGCTGAAACTCATGTCCATTGAGTCAGTGATGCCATCAAGCTCTCGTCCTCTGTTGTCCCCTTGCCCTGCCTTCAATCTTTCCCAGCATCAGGGTCTTTTCCAATGAGTCAGCTCTTCACATCAGGTGGCCAAAGTATTGGAGCTTCAGCTTCAGCATCAATCCTTCCAATGAATATTCAGGCTTGATTCACTGGAAGGACTGATGTGAGTTGGGAGTGGACCATATATTTGTAAGTTAGAGGTTCAGTGGGGTGCCTGCCTGCTCCAACTCCTGCCCAATGCGTGTGGTGCGTGCGGTGCCTGTCAGGATGTGACCGGGGCCAGGACATGTGTGTGCTCTCCGGGTTGAGCTGTGTGTGTGTGTGTGTGTGTGTGAGGGTTCTCCATCTCAGCCGTGTGTGTGTGGCTGTGTGTGTGTCAAGGTTTTCCATCTCAGCTGCTTGTCTCAGCATACTGTGTGTTCGGCGGACGACGGCCTGCACGAAGTCTGCCAGCGTGTGCCAGGTCCGGACAGCCTGTTGCCAGTTGTGTGGCGTGGTGTCAGCATTCCCTGCGCAGGGTGAGCCTGGTGCCCTTCCTGCTGAGTTTCGGATGCGGCAGGTGGGTTTCAGGTCCTCCGCCTTTCGCTCCCGGGACAGCCTCCTCGGCAGCTAGTGACTGGGGGTGGGGGCACTCTGCTGGCTGCCGCGCGCGCGCACGCCGGACTCGGTACGCGCCGTGTACGCGCCCGTGCGCGCGCCCCGCGGCTCCAGCCCAGCGCTCGGAGCCGCCTTCGCTGCTACAGTCAGCTCCCTGGGGCCGCCGCCTCCCCCGGGTCTGGGGCTCTATCCGCGGGGCCCGCGCCGCTCGCCCTGAGCCAGGAGGACGAGCTCAAGGAGGATGCCTGGGCCCGTGAGTACCGCGGCGGCGGGCCGATCGGGTTTGGAGCGCGGGCAAAAGATGGTCCCGGGGCTGAGCCCCTCCTTGCGGGCTGCTCCGCTCCCTGGCCCAGGGTCGCCGCCTCGGACCCCCGCCTCGGCCAGCCCCTCCCCCAGCCCAAAGCGGAGGGAGGGAGGGAGGGAGGGGAGAGGGAGGGCGCCAGTGAGCCGAGGAGTGGGGCGCGAGCCGCCGCCGGTTCGCTTGGAAACGGTTGCCACAGCAACGGGGTTGCTCTCCCCGGCAACGAGGCTGCAGGGCGGCGACGCCCCCTCCCCCACCTCACGAGGGGCCGCATCCCAGGGGCGCAGGGAGAGGAGGACTCTCCCTCTCGCGGTGGCGGGGGGAACTTCGCCCCTCTGGCCTTGTCAGGATGTGCCTGCCTCCACAGCCGTCGAGGGTGGGGGTGGGGGGCGATCGGCCCCGTGGGCACGAGCTGGCTCCCACGTGGCTACAGTCGTTGCAGCAGGGCTCCTGGGGTGGCAGCAAACGTGGGGGCGGCCCAGCCACTGGGCCTGCCATGGGAGGAGGAGGCAAGGGTCCGGGGTCCGTACCCCCGCCACACCAACCCCCCATCCCCTCCCCGATCCCCCCCCCCCACCCTACCGCACCCACAGCCAGCGAAATGGCCTGCCACGAGTTGGGTGCTTCAAAGGCGAAAGTCCCTACCAGGGTAGAGGAAAGATGCTCACCTCCCTCCTCCTCATGGCCAGAGCATGTGCCAAACGGTAGCTTGGGCTCACGGTGGGTCTCTCTGCTCCTCTTCTCAAGCCACATTCTCCAGGGAGGGGTAGGAGCAGCGTGGGCAGGAGCAAAGGACACAGCTGATCCAGGGAAGCTGAAGCCCAGGCCAAATGGGAGCACCCAGCCCATTGTCTGGATCACAAGTGTCCCTTTCTTGTCTGAGCACAAAGCCCAGACTGTGCTGGGTGGCATGCAGGTTGGCCAGCAGGCAGGCCAGCACCACATGGAGATGCCCTGTCCTCCAGGGGAGCTCCTCTGAGGGCAGAATGGCTGCTGAGTCAGAGGAAATGACCTCTGGCTCCCCTCCCAATCTCCCCTCAGTGGGCAGCTTGCTGGGGGAGAGAAAGGGCCCTCCTACCAGCTCTCCCAGGCCTGACTCAGCAGATGCCAGCCCCGACCGCAGGCCTTGGACCCAATATCCCAGTGATCACAACCACCCTGGGGTCTCCTTTCCCATCCCGGGAGGTGTCCTGGGTATCACAGGTGACCATTAGCTAGGCATTTGAGGCAAAGATGCCCTTAGATGGGTGGTGTCCTAAGTCAGGCCTGAATCTCCCACAGGCAGAAGTGCCTTTGGAATTACTCACAGGCTCCTTTCATTCTGTTCCTGCTTTGTCGGAGACCTGTGTTGAGCGCTCTGCATCCATGATCTCCTTAGTCCTTACAACATTGTGCAAGGTAAGTTTATGATCCCCACTTTAAAGATGATGACTCCAAGGCTCAGGGAAGTGAAGTGACTTGTCCAAGGCTGAGCAACCAGTAAGTGGTGGAGCTAGTTTTCCAGTGTTCGTTTCTTTGCTGGTATGGCCCCTCTCTGCTGTGGTATTGCTTCATACATCTCTTGTGACCCAGGCAGAAAAGAACTGTAGAGCCTTCTAGAAGGGCTTTCTTAACCTTCTTTCACATTCCTCCAATGAGGATATTCCCTATGTTTTAGGTCTTGGTACCCCTTTCCTTTTTCTGGCAATAGCAGCCAATAACTGCCAGGCTCCTCCAGATGCTCTATAGGACCAGCTACTGCCGGGCTGCCTCCTTCCCTCCCTCTCTCTATTAGAAGTTGAGCAGTGAGGGCTACCTCAGTCCCCTGGAAATCCCTGAGGCTCCATTCCTTGGTTTGTGGGCTCTGCGGCCTGGTCAGCTTGTAAAACCTTGGTGGTAGCAGAAGGAATTTAGCAATAACAGGCCCATGCACTGCTGGCCCCTGTGGGTGCTCAGTCTAGCTCAGGAGTTGGAAACCCAAATGGCTCCAGGGCCCAGGTGGACTAGGGCACTAATCAGCTGCAGTCTACGTCACCATGTGAGAATGTGGATTTGGTATGACCAAGTTGTCCAATTTTCAAGGTGAACCAGAAATCCAGACATTTATGTAAAAGTCTCCTGGTTTTTAAATGTTGATAACTAATCATAATATTTTTCAAAAAAATGATTATGGGTCAACAAACCATGTCCATGAACAGTGTCCAGCCTAAGTCACAAGGCTGAGACCTCTGACGCATGGGAAGGTGATGGCAGTTTTTGCTGGACTACCTCCAGGCTTGTGTACATGTGGCACCATGGCCAGTTAACACATTTGAACCTCTTAAGGCTGCAAGGTGCTGGCAGTTTCGTTTATCAAGTGTAGCTGTGTATGCTGGTCTTGAAGTATTTTCACATCCCACATCAATTCTGCTCCTCCCTTGGCACTGCCAGGCTGGTCTCATCATTTCTGTCTTATAGGTGAAGAAAATTCAGTTCAGGCATGGGAATAGCTGGGATGGGTTTACACAGCTGGGTAGAAGGAGGATTTGAACCCAGGGCTCCCTGCTCAGTGCTCTGTGTGTTCACCAGGTAGCCCCTCAAAGGAGGGTATAATCCCCTCTGCTTTCCCTCTACTCCCCTACTCCGAGCTGTAGCCACGTCCCTTGGAGGGGCAGATCTGAGAAGACACCAACCCACTAGGGCTCCCATCTCTTGTCCCATTTGCAGTTTCCCAAGCCCCGGGTTCCTGGCCTGGTGCCGAGGTTGGATCACAGAGACGCTGCCTGCAGGTGAAGGTGTCAAGCCAGTACCTTGGCCTCGCTGGGAATAAGGTTCTGGCCAGCTCCATGCCTGGCCAATGGTGGCAGCTGGGACAGTTCCTGTCACTTCTTTCTGGTTTCAGTTCATTTGTCTTGGTGTGAAAGGAGTGTAAAAATGTCACCAGTGCTTCCCTAAAATGACCTTCCTGCCAGGTTCTACAGTTCCCTGGATTTCATAAGCCCATAGGCTACGTGGGCCTGAAGTGGCCCCAGCTTCCTGCCTGTAGAGTGGGGATGACAGCAACTCCCTCCTGCCTTGGAGAAGGAAATGGCAACCGACTCCAGTATTCTTGCCTGGAAAATCCCATGGACAGAGGAGCCTGGCGGGCTACAGTCCATGGGGTCGGTCACACAGAGTCAGACAGGACTGAAGCGACTTAGCATGCACACATGCTACCTTTACTTCCCAAGGTGGTACAGTGGTAAAGAATCTGCCTGCCAATGCAGGAGACTCGGATTTGATCCCTGGGCCAGGAAAGATCCCCTGGAGTGGGAAATGGCAACCCACTTTAGTATTCTTGCCAGGAAAATTCTATGGACAGAGGAAAGTTCAATGGACAGAGGCTGCAGTCCATGGAGTTGGAAAGAGTCAGACACGAATGAGTGAGCACCCTCCTGCCTGAGGCAATGAATATAAAGAGGTTAGCAGGGGACTTGGCATATGCAGGGAGGGCATGCAGGACAGGTGAGTGGTCACCTTTCCTACCCCACCCTCATTCTATGCACCACACTCTCCTCCCTCTCTCCTCTGTCCCCTGGCCTGAATTCCTATTCCTTCACAGGACTAGCAGCTCTGGCCTCATGTCCAGGGCTTCCCCTTGTGACCCAGAGCCCCTTGCCTCTTTCTACCTCAGAGCCCTTGGTACACATCTTAATCTCCACATAGACTTTTCCATTTATTCATGTAGATGTATGTATCCTCAGCTTGTTTATAAACCTCCCTGTGAGGGCTGAGAGCTGGTGATAGCTTGGTTATCAGTGATGTTTTGGTGAATGGGCAGCATGTCCCAGGAATGAACTGGATGCAGACCTAGCTCTTGAGATGTTCCTTGTCAGACAGGTAAAAGACCAAACAGGTAACTGAACACCTCCAGTTACTCCTTCAACAAGTGGTTTTTGAGCTACCATATGCCAGATGATGAAGACAGATGTAGCCCTTGTGATGCACGCAGGCGACTACAGAACATTGTGATCAGTATCGCTGGGCTTCTCAGCCATCCCTGGGGCGTGAGGGAGCTGGACGCTGACACGTCCAGGGTGGTGACAGGTGAGACCAAGAGGCTGAGGAGCAAGAGCTGGGGCGAGAGCAGTGCGGCCGTGTTGCAGCTGGGTTCATAGAAGGCCTGGGGGAAACAGGCAGTGTGGAGAACGGCAGGCCAAGCAGGAGCACCGTGTGCAGAGAAACTGGTGGCGATGGTAATGGAAGCCCAGGTGAGAGAGAACAGTGGCTTGGCCAAGCCAGCAGTGACAGGGGGACAAAAGGAGGTGGACAGATGAAGACACACAACAGTGAGGGTTAAAAACAACAGGATTTGGCAGATGGTGTAAATGGAGGGCTCTTTGTGGAGATAAAAGAGCCAGCAGCAGATCTTTGGGGTCTAAGGTTAGGGTGCTGGAATTCTTTATGCAGAGGAACAGTGTGGGAGGTATGCACAGCAGTGTACCAGGCCCCAGAGACCATTAATCTGTCTGAGCAAAGTGTTCTCATCTGTCAAATGGGCAGAATGCTCCCCTAGTTTATAAGGTAACTGAGAGAAAACTCTGCAGCATCCAGCCCTGGGGCGCACACCTCTGTACCCTCAGCTCTGAAGCTGTGGGCAGCAGTGCTCATGTTTTGGGGTGTCTCTAAGCCCTTTGCCTGGATTAGCCCACTCTTCTCCACTGATGAGGAAACTGACACAACGTGGCACTCCCCCGCCCCCCAGGCTCACTCCCATCCCCCCGCTGTGCTCCCAGTGAGAGTATGGCCTAAGAAAACCCTACAATGCAATATACTCAGAAACTCCACAAAGAAATCAAGATGGAATCCTGAAAAATGTCTAAATAACCCACAAGAAGGTAAGTAAAGAGAATGAGGAGGAAACAAACTGAAAGCAAATCATAAAACAGCAGACTGAAGGATGAGCCTGGCTGAAGGCTCTGCTCCCAGCACACAGTCGGAGTTGGTATTTACTAAGGACCAGGCATGTGTCTGCAGGGGATGGAGAAGGTGAGCTGCTGTGAGCAGCAGGCAGAGGGTCTGCATCTGAAGGGCTTCCGAGACCCACCAGGAGTATGCATGAGGCGTGAAGGGATAAAGGAATAACCCTTTGGAAAGGCTTTGAGAAACTTGGCTTAGGAAAAGCCCTTGGAAAAGTCTGAATGAATCCTTTGACATTTATATAGTGGGCACCTACTGTGAATTAGATGAGATGTTACTGAGCAACTCCCTCTAGACCAGGAGGGAAGCTCAGGCAGGATTCCTGCCGTCTGGGCCTGCTGGACCACCAGGATGAAGCAGCAGCCCCAGAAGCATTTGTCATTGCTCCCCTCCACACTGGGCACTGGAGTCAGTGTGAGGTCAGAGGGCCAACTCGGCTGAGACTGTATGCAGACTTTCTCTCTCAGAACCACGGTGGCCAAGTCTGTAAAATTCAGCGATAGTTCTGTCACTTGGCTGGTATTTAGCTAAATAGAAGTAAAACTACCCTCCAAGGCCTGTCTACTGCATGTCAGGGCTTGTTCTATGCCTCTTCTATGATCTTACATGATCATATGTGATGATCACGTCTTACATGATCTTCAGCACCACTTCTCGCTGGGGGTCATATCCATTTGATAGACTAGAGAGGCGACAGTGGCACCTAGCGGATCTTGGGTTTGGCCTGTCTGTGCCTCTAATGCCAACGAGCTGAACTAGACCCCTCAGGGCAGTCCCTGTCCTTTGTTCCTTATTAACCCTAGAGCTGCCATTCCACCTCTCTTTCACCCTGTAGCCTTTTCCCACTCTTGAACAGAGGGCTGGTCAGCAGAACTACCAAGTTTTGGTGAGAAGGTACAGAAAGGTGCATTTTGACTATAGGCTGGCCAGTGTGGCCAGTGTCCCCCCACAGGTACCAAATCTCCTGTACTGAGTGTTCACACATACTTATTTACGTCTCACTCATCATTTAGGAGAGAGTTTTCAACACAGACTTTGGATTCAGAGTCAGGCTAAATCCTAGCTCTTCCCCTTATTAGCTGTGTGACCTCGGGCAAGTCATTTCCTTTTCTAAGCCTGTCTCATCCATCAGATGGGCATGACCCCCACAGTAGGAAGGTGGTATTGATTACATAAGATTATTCTGCATGGAAGGAGTCTAAAACGAGGCTTCACACAGCAGACAGTCCTTGGCATGTATTTCTAATTCAGCTAAACTCCATCACCTCCAGCCCCAGAAGTGCTTCTGTGACCCAGAGCTGTTCCTGCCCTGCAAGCCAAGGAGGTACCTAGTTAGTGCCAGCTTCATCAGAGCACTCCTGAAAATTCCTGTGGGCTCAGGAAAAGGAGAACAGATTTAATTAACCCCAATGACTGGCAGCATCGTGTTTTTATCTGGGCTGCGTCGCCATGGCAGCCTCATGGTGGGGTTGTGAAGGGGGCGGGTGAAGCTATTGTTCCTGCCGTTATCTGTTCTGAAATGGAGGCCCAGGAGAAAGGGACTGGCACGGGCACTAAGGGGCACATGGCACAAAGCAGCCAGGGAGTCAGACAGGAGCCATCTGGGGAGAAGGGTGGGATATACTGGGCGGCCTGGCTCCCCCCCACCCCCCACCACTTGCTCTCAGACCAGTCTAAGTTTAATGTGGGGTCCTCAGCTTGGGCTCAGGCTCACTGTGACACCCAGAGCTGAATACATGTGTGCCTTGGCTGGGCATGCTGAGGATGGGGGGCGGGGAGTCCAAAGAGACCCACAAAATAGCTCAGGAGGCAGCACTCTTAACACCCCAGGCTAGGGTTTTGTGGCCAGGGTTGGATTCAAATTATGGAAACGTCACCTGCCATCCACACAGCTGCTAACTGTGTAAAATCTGTGAAACAGGAATAATTCATTACCCCAAAAGGTTACTGTATGTGAAACGCCTTGGATGTGAGGCATTCAAGAAGAGCTCATTCCTGTTCTGAGGGGGTGGTGAACAGTTGCCTGCCACTGTCCCTCCAAAGTCAGGGCTCCCCTCCTACATACCTCTTACAATGCAAGGTTCCCCTCTCAACCCTGGCTGTGGAGAGGAGGTGGACCTGGAAGTGCCCATCTGGAGTGATGTGGGCCCAGGCGGTACCGATTACTTGAGCTAGTTTTCCTACCCTCTGCAGAGAGGGAAAGGAATTGGGGGAAGGGACATGGCGGCCTGGAGCTAGAAGGGCAGGGCCAAGTCGGGCTGCGCATGGGTAGGAGGCTCGGGAAGCGGAGACCGAGATGGGATTCAGCGAGCGGAGGCGCTTAAAGGAAAGGAAAAGAGGGAACGGCCCACGCTCGGCGGCATGTTCGGCTCAGACAAAGACAAGCTGGTAGCACGCAGTAGCCACTAAGAACCGTCCGCCTGATCCCCCCTACAACAGCTGAGACAACCAGGAGGCCGCGGTGCGGGCCGGAATGTTCCAAGCTCTGGGCAGCCAGGTTTGGGAGCACGAACAAGGTCTAGGACGCCAGACGTTGCCAGGTGCGTATGCACAGGCTGAAGCTGGGCCCCGGCGGGTTGCTTGTGGGGCCTAGGAGGTGAACCACCTTTTCCCCGCCGCAAAGCAACCGCGCAGTGGCTCCCCTTCAGCGGCCTGGGTGTCTGCCTATGGTTAGACTGAAGCCCTTTCGGGGCTGGGGTACCCTGCACCCGCGAGATGCGGATGGCGAATCTCTCAGGAACACTGAAGCCGAACCTGGCCTTCGCGCGCCTCCTGCTGGCCGGCCTGGAATCACCTCGGATGGGAGGCTGCGGCGGTGGCAGCCGGGTCTCAGATACGGGAAAGCCCTACCGGGGAAACCTCGGGCGTGACGTCATCCCTGGTGACATCACCGGGCCCCCGCGGAGTGCGGGGGTTCCGCAGAGGCTTCCCCGGGATTGCGCAGGGCACCCGCGCGGGCAGGGAAGTCGTCGGGGGCTGCAGCGCGCCTTCACCGCGTCCCGTGTCTGTCCTACAGGTTCCACGCGGTCCCGGGTGAGGCCTGCCAGCGCGCCTGCCGGCGCCATGGGAAGGAACGGGCGCCGCTGCTGCTGCTGCTCCCCGCCTGCGCGCGCACGACTTGAGCCCAGCTGCGGGCAGCCCCCGGCCGCGGGTCCTCGAGTGACGCTGGCGGCGTCTGGGAGCTTGGCGCGGGCCCGGGGCCACGTCGAGGAACCCATTGTCCAGTGAAGCAGCCGAGGACCCGCCGCCCGCGCCGCCGCCATGGTTATGTCCCAGGGCACCTACACGTTCCTCACGTGCTTTGCCGGTTTCTGGCTCATCTGGGGTCTGATCGTCCTACTCTGCTGCTTTTGCAGCTTCCTGCGCCGCCGCCTCAAACGGCGCCAGGAGGAGCGGCTGCGTGAGCAGAACCTGCGCGCCCTTGAGCTGGAGCCCCTTGAGCTTGAGGGCAGCCTGGCAGGGAGCCCCCCGGGCCTGGCGCCCCCGCCACCCCCTCACCGCGGCCGTCTTGAGGCGCCGGCGCACGCCCACCAGCACGTGCACGTGCACCCGCTGCTGCACCACGGGCCCGCGCAGCCACACGCGCACCCGCACGCACACCACCACGCGCTGCCGCACCCGCCGCCGCCGCACCTATCCGTGCCGCCCCGGCCTTGGAGCTACCCCCGCCAAGGTGAGTACCGCGTGCGCCAGGGGGCGGCCGGGCTCACTAGGGTGGTCGAGGCCTCGGCAGGGGGAGGGCTCGCTGCCGTCCCGCGGGGCTTCCACGGGACAGCCTCTCCAGCGAACCTAGGAAGAGGGAGCGGGCTGGGTCTGGGGTTGGCGGCTGGCCGAGGTTTCTGCAGGAGGCTGAGTTGGCCTCACACCCGTGGATTATTTCCTACTCCACAGCGGAATCGGACATGTCCAAGCCTCCGTGCTACGAAGAGGCGGTGATGATGGCCGAGCCGCCGCCGCCCTACAGCGAGGTGCTCACGGACACACGCGGCCTCTACCGCAAGATCGTTACGCCCTTTCTGAGCCGCCGCGACAGCGCGGAGAAACAGGAGCAGCCGCCACCCAGCTACAAGCCGCTCTTCTTGGACCGGGGTTACACGTCGGCTCTGCACCTGCCCAGTGCCCCACGGCCTGCGCCGCCCTGCCCTGCGCTCTGTCTGCAGTCGGACCGCGGCCGCAGGGTCTTCCCCAGCTGGACCGACTCAGAGCTCAGCAGCCGAGAGCCACTGGAGCACGGAGCTTGGCGCCTGCCGGTCTCCATCCCCTTGTTCGGGAGGACTACAGCCGTATAGAGGGCGCCCGGCGTCCCGAGCCCCACCCGCGGACTCCTGGCCTGATTGCGGGGCTTTTTAAATGCTTCCCTTGGACTGCGGGGGGGGGGGGGGGGGTGGGGTGGAGAGGGAGGGATTTCTTACCCCGTTTGTTACATTTTGAGGATAATAAAGGTGTGTGATCTGGTTTAGTACAAGCGGAGGGGGCACCCACTGCTTGCGGCCAAGGTTCTGGTGGCCAGGTGTGGCCGGCCTCATCGGCCCAAAACTAACAAGCTGTAGAGCTAAAGCTGAGGTCAGCCTGCTCCAAACCTTTGGTTGGTTCCCCCAAGAGCCTCATACCCCACTTTCCTTGGGGCCTTGGTGAGGGCGCCCTCGCAGCTTTGAAGGTAGCAAGAGTTGGGAATGGGGTCGGGGCAGGCGGCCCACCACGGATCAGCCCCTGGAGGCCCGGAGCAGCAGGCCTGAAGGGATCTGGATTTCTTTATTAACAGACATGAGCACGACCTGTTACAGAAGTTTGTGCTTTCCAAAAAACAGTTACTGAACGTGAAAAAGGAACCCAAGCAAAGAGGGAGGAGATGGAGAGGGGCCACCCATAGCCCTGACCTGAATCACGCCTAGGGCCTCCAGCCTGGGACCTGCCCAGCAGGAGGGGGCAGGAAAGGGCTGGGAAGCTGAGAGGCCCCAGCTAGGCCTGCTTCTCTTCCTTTGGGCCAGGTGGGGAAGGGTCAAGAGAAGGGTAGGGAGGGGTGTCCCAGGGAGCCAGAGCCCACGAGCCATTTATTGCCATGTTTTAAAATTCGTGCAAAATATCTGAAGCCCTGGACAGAGAATACAAAGTGATATTTTTTCCAAGAAACAGAAAACTAGGAAAAGAGGTGGGGGGAACATTTTCCCACCAAAACTTCCCCCCCACGCCAGGCCCCAAGCAAGGTGAGGCCTCCACCCCGGCCAGGTGAGTGAGCAGGGAGGACTAAGAGCTACAATCTGGACCGGGTGGTAAGGGGGTGGAATTTGCAACAGCGTCTCAACTACCAACGGGAGGAAAACCAGTCAACTGTACAAGTCTCCTATCAACTTTAAAAAAAAAAAGAGAGAAAAGCTGTAAAAGTAGGGCCCTGTGGGTAGGGATGCGGCCAAGTCCCCAGCCAGGGCCAGAATCCAGAGTAGGTGCCAGGCGGAGCTGCTGCGAGTGCAGGCACTGTGGACCATCTGGCCAGAGACGGGGCAGGTGGGCGGCCCTGGCGAGGGCAGCCTAAGGGCAGGCACCACTGCTAGTCACCACCCTCGAAGCCCTCCTCCTCTTCCGGTACTGGGTCTGCATCCCAGCAGGTGATGTCGATTTCTATGATGTGGGGAAGGGAAGGGAGTTAGGATGGCTCAGCAGATCCATGTCTGTGTCCATCCCAAACCCAGCGAGCTGTCCCAGCTGTGTATGGCGGAAGGGCTGCCTGGCCACACTTGAACGCAGCACCCCCACCCAAATTCCTCTCCATCATCCATCCCAGCACTACCTGGAGGCTTGTTGTAGAACACAGGAGGCGGAGCCTTTGCACATAGCTCTTCTGATTGGACAAACTCCTCCTCCTGTGATTGGCTGAAGTACCCCTCACTGGCCTGCAGGAGAAAAGCTCCAAGTCACTGGGCCCCACCCAGCAGGACTAGGGCTGACCTACCAGGCCTGAGCTCGTTTCCCCAGCAACCAGTGAGTCCATCAGTGGTTGCCAGGGAAACACAGATGCCTACCCTGGGAATAAAAGCAGAGCTGGCCCATGGAGGGGAAATGAAATAGCTTCCCCCCAACAATGTGGGTCACAGAGAAAGGGGGCAGGGTACTGCTGCAAGCCTGAGGAACCAAGGGTCAGCCCTCTGCTCCAGCCCTGACTACTTTCCCTCCCATCAGGTAGCCTCAGCCCCACCTGGGTCCCCTCCTTCTGGGTGGTCTCGCCATTGGTCAGCAGGTGGGGCTCTGGTTCCAGCTCTGGCTCCAGCTTCTGATCTAGCTCTTCTAGAGCTGAGGGCAGAGTTGGAGCCTGGGGGGCAGCCAGGGGCTCCCCTCCTACTTCCTCCCCTGGGTCACAGAAGGTGGCTGGCGGCTCAGGCAGCTCATCAAAACTGAGAAGATTGGCACTGCCTTCTCCTGCTGGCAGCAGTGGCTCCTGAGCCACCTCATCCAGCAGGGGCACCTCCGCCAGCATGACTTCGGCACCTGAAGGTGGTGTGGGGGCCCGAGGCTCAGCCTGGGGTGCAGAGGCCCCTTCCCCATTGCCTGGCCAAAGGTCAATGAGGCTGGCAGCGGCAGGGGTGACGGTGTTAGCTACAGCAGTGTCAGCCACGGCAGTGTCGGTTTCAATGGCATCAGCTACTGGGCTGTCGGCTGCAGAGGCTCCAGCCATGGCAGGCTCTAGAGAGGCAGCCAGGTCTGCCTGCTCTGTAGATGCCACGAACATCAAGTCCTCCTCCATGGGGCTGCCTTGGCCCTCGGGAGGCTCCGAGGCCTGAGGGGACTCCTCCAGGGGGCCAGCCCTGGCCTGAGGGGCTGCTGCTCTGGCTTCCTTGCTGGTCTCTTCACTATCCAGGCTGAGGCTGGGCTCCTGGGTCTCTGTTGAAACAAAGACAGAGGAGACGTGTGATCAGCTCCCAGGAAAGGATGCGGGCCCTGGGCAGCCACAAGAGAGTACCCTGCTTACCCACTGAAGAGCTCAGGAAAGAAGAACTCCACTAAGACTTCCATGAAGAGTGCCTTCTAACGCCCACTGGCCCCTGCTGCCCCTTTACCCGCAGTCTTTAAACTGCTCAGCAGCCCTGGGAGGAAGGCCCAGTCCCCACTCCAGGGAGACCCTGAGGTCCAGAGAAGGCAGGTCTGACCAGGGCTCGTCCCTGCCCCAGCCACTTTCAGGGCCATAGAGCAGCCACTTGGAGTTCCCAGTCCAGGGGCTAGGGCCCCCTCACATACCTTGGGCTGCTGGGGGTGGCGGCGGCAGTGGTGGAGGCTGTGAGGACGTGACCTCATCCAGGGCCCGCTCAATCTGCTCAGCAACAGGGGTGGAGGCCGTGCTGGAGTCAGAGGGGCTCCGGGCAGGGAGAGGGGTAGGTATCATCCTCCGGTGGCTGTCCAGGTGGCTGCCTGTAGGACAGAAAACCCCAGGCTGATCAGTGAGGGCCAAGGAGCCAGCTAGAAATAGGACTGTCCAACTTGGGGCCTGGCCAGCCCCTCCTTTCTCGAGGCTGGGTGGGGGCTGGGAGCTCCCCAGGCCCCCCAGGGGCTAGACCACAGCTCCAGACCCTGCAAGCCAGGCCCCCGGAGGGCCAGTACCCCTTCAGGGCCAGGGGAAAGAAGCAGGCAGTACCTGCTCTGGGGATAAACACCAGAGATCAGCGATCAGGGGGAGAGGCAAGGGGGCTGCTGGGAAGCGGGGCCCTCCTTACCCCCTCCCGCAGAGGCCTGGGACTGCTACCTACATGGGAGGGAGGAAGAGAGGTTTGGGGTGCGGTGACAGGTGATATAGGGAAAGGGAGTCCGTGGAGGGGAGGAAGAGGAAGAGGAGGAGGAGGAAGGCCCACTGTCCGATGCCTTTATGAAAGGGCAGTACGGACGACCTGCCAAGAGAGACAGACAGAGAGAGAGAGACAGAGGACAAGAGAGGGTCAGTCTCCCCCACCCCCATCCTGAGGCCTCACCCACCCACAGGCCAGCCCTGGTTGTCCAAGCTGCCTTCAGCCAGGGTGCACATTCAGCCAAGCTGGACCAGAGCCTCAAGCCATCAGACCACTGCCACCAGCACCAGCCACACATAGCAAAAAGCCTGACACATCATGATGTGGCCAGCCTCCCAGCATCTGGGCAGCGCATGCCCAGGAACAGCCTGTCCCACCCCTAGAGCCCTAGCACTTGAGCCAAGCACACGGAAGGGGCAAGCAGGCCAGCAGACAGGGAGCAGAAAGGTGCTTCAAGGAGTAGTGGAAGCCACACAGGGAGAACCCAGACAGGGAACCCGGAGTACAGCTCCAGGCTGCTCAATCTCAGGACAGGATGAGGCCCCACTCCCCATGCACCTACAGTTCTTCAGATAAGACAAGTTCAATCCCAGCAGGGCCACTCACTGCAGCCAGGGGGATCCCTCAGCCCCAGATGGCCTCTAGTACCACCCATTGCTCAGACCAGGCCCTGCTGGAGCCCTTCTCAGCCCTGCCACCTGGAGGCGGTGGGTGGAAGCACATGTGATGCTCGGCCTTGGCTTCTCCAGGGGGTCCTTGGGCAAGGAAGGTCCCAAAGAGGCTCAAGACCAAAACCTGAGGAATAGGGGTTGGGTAAGGGTGTGGGAGCTGGGACTACCTGGTCGGTGGTTGAAGGGTGAGGGCACATCGCAGCTGCCTGCAGAGGCCGATGCGACTCTTTCCTGCTGCTTAAAGAACTCCCGTGGATTATCAGGTCGCTGGGCAATAATGGCTGCTGCCTCCTGGGGGCACACGGATAGTCAGGCCAGGCGGGACCTGATTGAGGCAGCCGGGCCAAACTTAGATGCCTGGTGCCCCCACAGTGCTCACCTCTACCTCTGATTCTGACTTCTTCATCTGGGTCTCTTCCTCCTCATCCCGCTGGTCACCCTGGAAACCAAAGGGATGGTGTTCTGAGCACCCCACCCCCACAGGAGCTCTGGGCTTTCTTACAGCCCACTTCTTTCACTACCAGAAACCACTTTCATGACCCAGTCCCACAGCACCTTCTATCTGCAAGGTCCTCAGCTGCCTCATCTCCAGTCCAGTCAGGCCCCTGGGCACCCAGGGCCATCCAGGAACACTCCCAGCTTTGTAGCTAACTTTTCTCGAACCTCTTAACCCAGTGTCTGGCCAACCACAGCCCCATCCATGCAGCCTGAATCTTGGTATCATGACTGAGGCTTCACTAGTCCCCTGCCTCCTTGCTCTTTCCCTCTATTTCTTTCTCTATAGACTCTGAAAGGATCTTTCCAAAACATTAATTAATTGCCATCACTTAAAAATCATGAATCTGCCTGCAATGCAGGAGACCTCTGTTCAATCCCTAGGTCGGGAAGATCCCCTGGAGAAGGAAATGGCAACCCCCTCCAGGAGTCTGGCCTGGAGAATTTCACGAACAAAGGAGCCTGGCCGGCTTCAGTCCGCGGGGAAGCCAACAGTCGGACACGACTGAGTAACTGTTACTCACTCACTCACTCAAAAACCAAGTTTCTTACTGAAATCAGGGTGTTCAGCTTCTTTTGAAAATGCCAGCAGCCCTGGCAACACAGGCCTGTGTGCCCCAAAGCAGCTTTCAACTAGAATTGCAGTGCAGCAGCCTCAGTTTGCCACAGTCCCCACCACTCCCTGCTACCCTTCACTTGCTGTTTTGGGGCTACAGCCCCAGGAGTAAAGATAGGTGTGGGGGTCCTTGGTTGGGCCTCCCCTCTCCCTGCCTGATCCAGCCCATCATCTCTCCCAACACTCCCCTCCTGCCCTGACTCGCGCACACCCTGTGAAATGCAGACATCAAGTCCTCAGCACAATGGAGCTGTAGGTCCTGTAACAGGCGTACAACTTCCCAACTCTGTGCCTTGGCAGAGGAAATGAATCTCTCTCCCCACGTGCCTGACCCCCACCCTGGGTCCAGCTCTTCCTGCTTCCGGCCTCAGCTTTGGCACAGCCTCCTGGGGAAGGGGCCCTTGGCCCATTCAGGTCATTTCCTTCCCTGGGCCCCCATGAGGTGTTCCAGCCATATACTGATTACACTGTGTCATAATTTCCTGTTTCTGGATCATCTCCCCACCCTCTGAGAACTTATGTGTGTGAGTGGTCAGCCTGACGTTCAGTGGTATTTGTTTCCTCAGTTGACCTAACCACACCAAAAGCCTCAAGAGGGTTGTCACCCTAACCACCACTTCTTGTCTCCCAGAATGAAGTCTAAACTCCTCCTCTGACCTCACTCTCTCCTCCCAAATTTCCAAGGGACTCCAGTCAAGCTCTTTGCCTTCCCTCAAAACATACATCCCACCAGCCTCTGCTGCTATGCCACCCCTGCCTAGTGCCACAGGATGAGGTTCCTCTGCCTCATTCAAAAAAAGGACCAGAGGCAGCTTACCACAAAAACCTTAACTACCAACAATGTGAGAAGCACGGAAACAAAGCAGAGCTGGGGGTCAGAGAGACACCAACACAGTAACCGGAAAGGTCAACGGGGCTGCTGTGCTTCAGCATCTTCAGATAAATGAACTCTTAGTATCCCAGGCAAAAAGGGAACTCACATAAGGAAGGCAATTCTTATCAGAAGGGAGAAAGCGGAGTACCTCAAGTCAAAAGAAAGCATTTTACGGTTGTAAATTCCAAAGTTTCTTGTGTGAGACCTTCCTCAGGGGACCTGAAGCTGCAGGGTCACCACAGTGACCTGTTAAAATACCAACTGTCATTGTCACATGAGCCATACTTGAAGGGCCAGATGAGACTATAAAATAATGGTGTAACACTGTAAATCTTTGCCTGAAACATTGGTAATTGGTGAAGATAAGTGATCAAGTCAAAGGCTCACTAAACTATTGTTTCTACTTTTGTGTGCACGTGTATGTGAAATTTTCCGGAAGTTTTTTTTTCCAAAAGACCTTGCTCTGAATGGATAAACAAAATCTGGTATACATACACTACGGAATACTAATAGTTTTCAAAAGGAAAGACATTCTGACACAGAGATGAAGCCTGAAGATGCTATGCTAAGTGAAATAAGCCAGTCATAAATGGTCCCCTCATACGAGGTACGTAGTCACATCACAGACACAGAAAGCAGGTGCCAGGGGCTGAGAAAGGTGACAATGGGCAGTTAGTGTTTAATGGATACGAGGTTCAGTATGGGAAGATGAAGAAAATTCTGCAGATAAACAGTGGTGACAGCTGTACAAAATAAATACACTTAACGCCCTGGAACGATACATTTAAAAATGGTAAAGATGGTACCTTTTATGTTATGTACCTTTTGCTGCAGTTAATTCATCAGTTAATTGTAAAAGGGCCTTGCTCATCTTGCTCTCCACCATATTTCCAACACCAGCACGTGGCAGGTGGCAAGGGTTTGTTGAATGAATGACTTTGGAGCTTACTACCCACACATTCTTTCCACCCTCTAGGGGCTATGTGAGTGGAATGATCTATGACAGCCATTAATGCCAGTGCTGCAGGACTGTCCTCCCACCTCCCTCCAGCCTCCTGTGGGTGTGACCTTGGAGTCTGCTTGAGTCCCCACGGCCCAACAGCTACCCACCACAGTCTCAGTCCAGACAACTACTGCCTACTTCCTGTCCCAAACTGTACCACGCTCAGCACTGAATGATCTTCGCTATTTCTCAAATGTTAAAATTCAATTCAAAGCGTGAAGATCTGTCTCCACTGTGGTTGTGAAAGGGTCAATCCACGATGATCCTAGGGCCATCCCAATGTTTGGAAGTTCAGCCAAGTACCCCTGGAATAAGTGCCTGCCCTAAAGGAGACACTACACATACGTGTATACAGATGTTCAGAGCATCAGCCCAGATTCTTTCAGTGGCTCTACAGCATTACTACAATGGGGACCAGGCCTCAAGTCCCATTAAATACAGGAAGCATGGCTAATCTACCTTGAGCCCCTCAAGTCCTGCTGGAAGTGGGCAAGAGAAGCCTGGTCAGTGAGGGTTTGGGTCAACGTAGATTTTCTCTTTCAGTCTAAACTTCTCCAAAGAGGTCTCTTCCCACAGCCAGGGGACAGAACCCCACATGATCAGGGGTCAGGCCCGACATGGCAGGACATCCCATGCTGATGCAGGGGTACCCTGAATGCCCAGCACTGTCCCCAAGACTCTGACTATCCCCCAAGGGGCCCAGTAATTCAGGGACCATCCCCACTTCCCAGACCAGGAAAGAGAAACCGTGGGCTAAGAACTTACAAAGATAGATTGCTCCTTCAACCGCCTCTTGGCCTCCTCAGCCTCTAAAGTCTGTTGTTTCCTCCTGGAATGAAAGGTGCAGGCGAACCCTTAGGACTGGCCGCCGTAGGGCCGCGGCCCAAGGTGGGGGTGGAGCAGGGGGCACACCTGTGTTCCTCAATCTGCTGCTCGCGCTCCCGATATCGGCGCTCCCGCTCCTCCTGCTCCTGCCGCTCCTGCTCCATCCGCTCTTGCTCAAATCTGAGTCTCTCATCCAGGGCCTTCTTCCGCTCCTCCTCTTTCCTCAGTTCTTCCTCCTTCTACAGCCCCTCGTGCCAAGGCAGTGCAGGCCCTGAGCTTGTGGCCCACCCCACCCCACTCCACCCCCATCCCTGACCCAGGCTTCTGTGAATTCAGGGGCTTTCAGTGTGGGAAGCACATGGGACGGGCCCTGCTGTTGAAGGGAGGGACTTTAGGAGAGGAGCCAGAGCAGCCCCGTGGGGTCAAGACAGGGAGGAGCCGCCCAGCCAGCAGGCCAGGGTCGGGGTCTGCACCTTGGCCTGCTCCCAGAACTGCTCGCGGTTAATCCGCTTCATCTCCACAGCCGCATCAGTCTTCTGATAGGTGGTGCCCTGCAGAGTTCAAGGGGCCCGGTGTGAGTGCAGCCCACAGGCCAAGTGCTCGGGAGCACCCCTCTGCACCCCCACAAAACAGTGAGGACCGAGAGGGGACTGGCCAGTGGAGCACCAGGCAGGGCCAGCCCACCAGGGGCGCACACTGACCACCGGCTCGGCATTCTCGTCCTCACGGAGCCGTAGTCGGTGCAGCACAGGGCTGGAGAGCCGCGCCAGCCCATTAGAGAGCCGCTGCCCGATGGCGCCCGCGTCGATGTCTTCCACGCTACTGGCATTCACGATCACGTCAACGCCCTGCCGCAGGAAGAAGGCAGGTTCAGGCAGCCAGTCCCCGCGCCTGTCGCCAATCCCCGCAAGCCCTGACCCCACACACACCTGGAAGAACTCGGCCACCTTAGCCACGTGGCTGGCACAAGCACATTTGCGGGCATCAGGTACATCCTCACCAACCTGCAAAGTCGCAGCAAAGGGGAACAGGGAAAGGACAAGAGTTAGGGGCAGGCTGAGGCCTGGAGCTCTCTTCCCGCAGCATCAGTTAGTGGAGTGGGATGAAGTAGAACCGTTCTGGGGCCCTCAGCTCCCCTCCCCAGCCCACCAGTGCATACCCAGTTGATGAGCACGTATTTTGGCAGAGCAGCCTGGGAGTCCTTGACACTGCAGAAGCCATACATCACCCTCTGGTTCTCAAAGTGGCCGGAGAGCTCCTGCAAGCCGCCATCTGGGGGAATCAGGAGGGTTGTCAGGCCCAGTCTCCTGAACCCCTCCCCCACAAAGGGCCTGGAATCCAAAGCAAGCACTCCTCTCGTGGGCTCTGCAGACACCTCGAGAGATCTACAAGCCCCAGAGTTCTGTGCTGGTGTGAAAGAGGCAGCAGGCAGGTGCGAGTTTTGCCTTTTAATTCCCCAGGACCTTGGAGAGCTTAGGATGTGTTCTTCACACATCAAGTCTCACGCGGTGCTAGCACCCACTGAGGTAAATTAAAACCTTTTTAGGCTCTGAATAAAGTGGGGTGATCCAGGCCATCCCTGTCAGGCCCCTTCCCACCTAGCTGTGTGACTTTGGGGAAGTCACACTCCTTCTCTGAGGCTTTGTCTTTTCATAATCAAACAGGAAACCAGTCTCCCTCCCTCCCCACCCTAGGGATCTTAGGGATGATCGGAGGAAGGACACTTGCCAGACAAATAATGGTCTGCTGGACGCAGGCAAGCAAGCATCGAAGTGGCCTGGAGCCAGACGGATGGGGAAGAAAACAACCCAACCGGAGGAGGGGGCGGGAGGAAGACAAAGGAATGGCTGGAATTCTTACCTCCTGATGCTGCAAGCTTGAGGTCATCTGAGCCATCCTCATAAGTGTACAGAGCCCTGGGGAGAGGGAGGGGTGGCTCGGAGAACTGTCAGGGCCCAGGCAGCCAATTTTGGGTGGAGATGGCTCTGGGGGGGTAGGAGGGACACAGAAGGGGCAGGACAGGAGGGGGGATTCCAGCCTAGCACTTAAGCCTTATCACCATGACAACAGAGCTAAGCACCATTTCAGGCTGGAACTCAGTGGGGGACAGTTTGGGACTTGATGGAGGGAGGCTTGGATCAGGTGGAAAGCAGGCAATGGGGAAGGAATTGCTGGCCAGTGGCTAGCTTCCAGTAAGTCAGTGTGTTGCGTCCTCGGAGCCCTGGCCCTAGCAGCCTGCAACCCAGCCAGTGGTGTGAGATGGAGATTCCAAGGCGACGGGTTCCTTGGGTTCCTTGGTTACCGTTCCCTGGCTACAGCTCCTCATCCCCCATTGGTGGTTGCCAGGAACCTACCTGGCGCGTGCCTCGGTACCCACTGCCCCTCCCCCCACAGCAAGGGGGGAGGGGCGGGGAGAGAGAACCTGGTGCTGTTCAGCTCTGGGCATCCCCCTGGTAACCACGGCAACCCAGCAATTGGCACGCGACTGGCCCACCCAGCTGCATTCTCCGGAACACAAAGGACCCCAGGGACACACCCTCATCCTCAATCTCAGACTCTCTGAAATGGGGATGAGGTCACCATGGCCACTCTAGCCTGGACTCTGGCCTTTGGGCGGCGGCGCTTTTTTGGCCTTCCAGCCCTAGGCTGCCTCTGCCCTAGCTGAGGTTCTGGTCTCCGGGGACTGCTGGCCTTTCCTTCCCTCTCAGCTCCGGCAGAGAGCTGACCCAGCAGCCTTCCTCCTCCCTAGCTTTTTCTCCACAGGTAGGAGTGGCTCAACATCCATTTTACACAAGGGAAGAGAGAAATGTCTCCTTCCGAGGACTCACTTGGAGGAAGACCGGCTTGGGGCCAAGAAGAAAGGCCGGAGGGGCAAGGAGGCTCAGCCCCTCCCTCAAGCTCCCTTTCCCTGACTGCCAAGGCAGGGTGCTAGGAGGAGGGGGGGGAGGAGACCAGCAAGATGCAGAAGAGAAGAGCTAGGAGACAGGCAAAAACGGAAGACAAGGGAAGGGAGGGACGTGAAGGGATGGAGAGAAAATGAAGGCGCGGGGAGGGAAAGGGGTGGGAAGGAAAGAGGGAGGAGAGAAGAGAGGGGGAGGGAGGTGGGAGGTGGAGGAGGGCGGAAGGAGCGCCTGGTCCAGGCCCAGCCCCATGAGGTCAGCACAAGTCACTGCCAAATGGGCCCCAGCCCCTCCCAGCTTCTCAGGATCTCTTCCCTCTTAAAAGGGACACAGGTGGGCTGTGGGGCCAGAAACTCCCCATCCAACTGTTGCCTGGGCCCCAACCCTGGCAGCTGCCTTCTCCACACAGCTGTCCCACCACCTGTCTGGCTGCCCTAAGCTGCCACTGCGAACAAAAGGCCCTCAGAGAAGGAGGATCTGCCCCTTTGCATCCCGCAGCTGGGAAACTGAGGCAGGACTCCACGACTCGTTCCCAGACACTGCACTAGCCATCAAGTCACACTTCCCCGGCCTGACTTGTCAGACTCTCCCAGGCTCTCTGTGGCTCTTCCCAAGAACACCCCTTCCATTCTTTACTCCTTGTCTACCCACCTTCAGTCACCTTTCTGTGCTGCAGCCCTGGCCCTTACCTGGTGAAAACCATAGCTAAGTTCAAAGATTTCAGCAGGCCTTCATCCCTGAGCTCCACCCCACCTGCCTTTCCAGCCAGACCTCCATATCCATACCATACACTTGGATCACACTCGATGGGTCCCTGATGTCCAGCACAGTTCTGGGCATTTCCCACCCTGGAGCCTTTGCATGAGTCTCCCTTCACAGGAAGGCCAGACCTGCTTCTCCATCCCATGCCCACCCTTGACTGAAATCCCTCAGGGACCCAATGCCAGCTCCCCAGGAAGCCTTGCCCTGCACTGCACCTCCCTCCCCAGGATGCTTACCACACCCCAGCAAGGATGGGAAGAGGCACCTAAAGCTGCCTGGGATCTCACTAGATCTGTGCTTCTCAAACTCATTTGAGGTGACCTGAACTTTGGGGGGGTTGGAGCTGATGAAACCGAAAGGGGGTGGGGGGCAGGACTCTACACCTCCAACCCCTGGAGATAGACACCGTTCCAAACCGTAAGCTTCATGAAGATGGGACACTTAACTCAGACTTTCAAGACAGCACAGAGCAGCTCTAGTTGGTATTTGCCATCTAGCAACCATCTCAGCCAGAGAAAGTAGACTGGGGTGAGTGGGAGATGGAATGTAGCAGATCCAGGAAGATTCTGGGTTGAGCTGAGGATGGGGGCTGCAGGGCAGGTGGATTCCTCAGGACAATTACACTCTCAGGATATTAGAACTGGAAGGGCCTTGAGCATCGGGGTATGGTTGAGCCCAACTCCCTCTCCTGCTTGTCAACAGGAGCAGGGACTCGTGTGGTGATACAGTGAGTCAGGTCACGTCCAGGGTAACACCAGTTCTTCTCACTACACAATCTGACTTCCATGGTCCCCTGCTCCCAGCATCAGGCAGCAGTCTATTCCAGAGTAAGTCACCTGGGTGTGACCTCCCCGACCCTTACTCCCTACTCAGAGAAGGGCAGTGCCAAGCCCCCTTTGCCCAGATGGTGATTTTATCCAAGACACCCTCCTCCAGCCTCAGTGCAGGGTCTGCTCCTGAGTCTGGAGACCCCACTGTACCCTGGCTCTGTGCTGGGTGCTAGGGGCCCTCATGTCCTTGATGATTCTCACATTCTTTCTACCAAATGTTTATCTGGGCCCTTGGGAGTGAGCAAATGTGTGTATGTGCGAGGGTGCGTGTGTACATCTGTGAGTGTCCCACACACAACCCAGATCGGGGCGGGGGGTGGGGGGTGATGCACGCCAGTGATGAATAATAACTCGCTTGAGCCACATGGATGCTGCTGGGTGGTGGGAGCCCAGGCCTCCGCTGAGCAGGATGCGGGCCAGCAGTGGTTGTGGGAGCTCTGCTTTTTGGAAGGTGGGGGGAAATGGGGTGGTGATAGGCAGCAACCCCAGACTGAAGAGCATTCTGAGGTGGGTTGTGCCTCTCTCCAGGCACGGCCCAGATCCCAAGGCCAGCTCCTCCACCAGGCCAAGCCAGCCACTTGCCCTCAACTCATCCCATGATCTCAGCCCCCCTGGGACAGGGCTGGGACAGAGGGTGGGCTGCCTGCCTGCTTAGCCCATCTTGGCCTCGCCTGTGACTGACCCGCAGGACACGAGAGCTTGCTTGTCTCCCTCGTCCATCCCTCCAGGCCTGGCCGCCCGCCAGTGCTGCAGTACTGTGGCATGGATGCCTGGCCATCTTGTCCCCTCCTCCAGCCCCCAGGTCAGTGTCTTCCCAGCATGAGGGTGAGGCCAGCCCAAGTGTGGTCCCTCAGATCTTCCTTCACTTTGTGTTTCCTGCTTGCCAAGGGGAGAAAAGGCCTAGGGAAGAGAATGGGCACTTGCCCCAGGAGAAGAGTATTCCGGGGAGATGATGGTTCCTGAATGGGGCAGTGTGGAACCCCTTGGCTTTTCCGCCACTCTGGGGACTCCAGCCCCAGAGCAGGTGGTCTGTCCCCACCCACCACCTAGGGGGAGACAACAGCTGGGGAGGGGAGAGAGGGCAGCCCAGCTCCTCCAACCCCGCAGTAGCTGAGAGCCCCTTGCCACTGGGCCACCAGGCCAGGGGCTCCGTGGATCTCCTCCCCCACCTCATTCTTCTCAGAAAACTCCCTCCACTCTTTCCACAATGGTCCGCCTGGGGGATCCCTCCCAGGGACCCCACTTGGCACTCTAGGCAGGCAGTTCAGTTCCTCTGGCACGTCCCAGCCTGGGTGCCTAGTCCCTGCAACCCTCTTCGCCTTGGGGAGAAGACTTAGCCCTGCCTCCTCGACCCCCGAGGGGAACAGGAGGCACTTGGCGGCGGTGGCCGTGTGGCAGTGAACGTCTTTCCATCACACCCCAACTCCAAGAGGCCCCCCGGTGGGCGGGGCGCCCCGGCCCCCAGCCCGCTCCGCTCCGCTCCTCCCCCGCCCTAGCTTTTCCTTTGTGCGGTGGCCGGCTGGGCTGGGCCGGGTAGACAGCTCTGGCTCTGCCGGTTCGGTCCCCGCCCGCTCGAAGGTGTCGAAGGTGCCCTTGGCCTCCCGGTGCACACCTGTCCCCCGGCGGGGCCCAAGGCGAAGAGGAGGGGGTGGAGGAGCAGTTCTGCAAGGCCAGGAAGCCCCAGGCCACACATCTGGACCCTGCGTCTCTCAAGCCTGCGTCCAGCCACCAGCGTTCCCACCGCGCGGCTGGGGCCGCCTCCGGGTGCTCGGGGACCGCGGGTGCCCCGCCTGGCCCGGCCCGGCCCCTCCCCCGGCGCGCACAAAGGCAGCTCCTCCCTGGCCCTCCCGGGCCGCTGCAGCATTTCGGGGTCTCCTCCTCCCTCCCGGCTACGGGGCGGCGGGGCCGGGTGGAAACAAAGGCGCGGCGGCGGCGGCGGCGGCGCGGGGACAAAGGGGCTGAGAGGCGGGGGCGGGGGGCTCACCAGTCGGCCGCGCTCTCCTCCCGAATCACTTCTTCGTACGCCGCCAGCAGCTCCAGGCGGTGGCCACTGAAGCTCACGCCGGCCATGCTGCGGGCCGGACCGAGGCCGAACGGACAGACGCACGGACGGACGGACGGAGAAGGAGGGAGGGAAAGACCGAGTCGCCGCGCCGCCGCCTCGGAGCCTCTGCAGCGTTGCGAGCCGAGCGAGCCAGCGGCCGGGGGAGGGGAGCCGGCCGGCGGGGGGCGGGGGGCGCTGGCTCCGCCCGGCTCGCTCCCTCCGCGCGCTCGGTCCTAGCGCCGCCCCGGCCCGGCCCAGGGGGAGGCCCGCCCCCCTTCCCGGCCTGCCCCGGGGCGCCCTCACGCCCTCGCCCCCAGCCCCTGCGCGCCGCGCCCAGGCGGGTCTACCACTCGGCACCCGGGGGCCGTTCTTCCCACGTCCCAGTTCTCCCCTGTGGGGTCCCCAGCCACAAACCTTAGGACCTCCGTTCCCGCCCCCCGCCTTGATCCCCCTCTCCCCATCCCCACCTCACCAAGCCCTATCCAGGCCCAACTTCAGCCCTCTTCTTTCCAACTCCCTGTCCCAATCGAAAATCCATTCCATTCCAATCCGGCCCAGCCCCACTCTGTCCTTCATTGATCTCCCTCCACCCCAGCCTCACCCCCATCCCTGGTCCATCCCAACCTCCATCCCCAACCCCTGGCCCATCTGTAGCCCATCCTCATTTCTTTTTTTTTCCATCCTCATTTCTTTCTCCTCCCAGCAGCAGCCCCACTCCCAACCGTACGCTTGGCGCAAACCCCTAGCCATTCGTCAGACCCCATCCCTAGCTGCACCTTCCTTATTCCAGCCTGTGCTGGTCTTATTCTGATCTTTGTTTCAACCACACCCCTCCACCCCTGCCTCCTAGATCACTCTCGGCTTCCTACTCCGACATTCCCAACCTCTAACTCATCTCCGCCCCACTGTATACTGAGCACCCCTCCCCCACCAGCTGCCCCCTGAGCCCTCTTAAGTGAGGCCAGCCTAGGAAATCCTTTGCCTTCTCTCCCAAGCCTCAGGTCTCCCAGAGGAATCCCAAGTAGAGTTCCGGAAGCAGCATCTAACCCCAGACTCCCAGGGCAGGACTTCTCCAAGGACGCTCTGGGGCCAGTCCCCTGGCACCTTTAGTTCCCAAAGCTCTGAACCCAGAAAACACTGGGGCCTCAGAGGAGTCTCTTGCAGGGAAGTGGTACCACTGCCAGGGCCTCCTGGAGCAACTCTGCTCCTGTCTAAGCTGAGCTCCTGAAACCCTCTGCAGCTCTCAGAAGCCTTGATCACCACCTGCAAAACCTCCCACCCCTGTCTTCCCAGAGGCGGTGGCAGAACCTGAGCAGACTTTTTCTGGTCCAATCTGGGAGGTGGTGGGGCTGGGCCTCCAAATTCTGAGCTGGGTAACCAACCAGCTGGACCAAGAAGAGGAAAGAAGTGTGCACACTGATCTCCAGCAGTGGATCCCAGCACTTTAGAGTACGAAGAACCCCTTAAAACTCAAAAGATTCCACAGGCCCCCGCCTAGGGAATTCTCAGCACTATGCCCCTGGACCCCTGGTCCTGTCAGTTTCTCCAGGGCCCCTACTTGGAGCAAGTCCCCAGCAGAATCCGTGGGATTCTAGGGAGAGAGGAAGACTCCACAGCGGGACTGAAGGGTGCCTGGGAAGGGTAGGTCGAGGGATCTCAGGCCTCAGCCCCTTCCTGCTTCCTTTGACTTTTCCCAGCTTTCATTTCCCCATCCCAAAGCCCCCATGCCAGCCTCCTGCTCAGTTTCACATCCAAAACACAGAAGCCCTGCCTGCACCTGCGGGCTCTCTTTCTCAAATTCCTGCCTCCCCCAGCCACCTACAAATTCTAGCCACACCCACTCTTACCTCTTTGCCATCTATATTTTTAAATAAACTTTTAATTTTAGAACAGCTTGAAATTCACAGAAAAATTACAAAGATAGTACAGAGAGTCCCCATATGCCCCATGCCCAGTTTTCTCTATTTTCAGAGGAGCAACGAGGTTCCCTGCTCATATTCCCTGGAGCCCACCCTTCACCCCTTCGCATCATCATATCCTATAATTTACCTGTACTCTGCCTCCTTCCCGCATGGTCTCTGGCACTGCTCTGGCTGAGGTCACCAGGGACCCCTAAATTGCCAAATTCAGTGGCCCCGTTGTAGTCCTCAGTTTCCTCAACCAGTGGGAACAGGGTGACTAATGATCACTCCCTCCTCTGCAAAGCCCTGAAACCCACATGCTCAGCCATGGTGGGTGGGTGCTGGGTGCCTCCTTGGAAGCTCTCCCACCAGGCTTTTATGTCTGCCACTCCCAGCACTGATCACCCTTCAAGTCTCCCTCCCCAAGATCCTGAGCTTGTCCCCTCTCCCAGCTGCTCCCGCTGCCCCCTCCAGCATTGGGAGGCTTGTCCAATGGCTTCTCAAGTCCCCAGAGTGGAAAGCTAAGAAAGAAGGAGGATTCACATCCCGAAGCTGGTCATTTGCTGTGTGACCTTGAGTAAAATGCTTTCCCTAAATTTCCTCTTTGATAACGTGTTGTGAGGATAAAATGTGAGAGTGAAGGCTTAGAAAGCAAAAACCCCTTCCCCTTCCTCCTTGCAGCCCTACCCTCCCACACCCACCTTCGTGCAGCCCCACCCTCCCACGCCCATCTTCCTGCTCTGTGCTCCCCCACACCTCTCAGATAAGGCTTCAAGACTGACATGTAGGTTTCAGGACTTTTTCAGCATCTGGAGCCTTCTCTGCCCTCACCCTGCCTCTGCAGATTCCTACCAAGCATACCTTCAGAAGTTTTGCCCTAATCATTACAATGCTCCCATCACTTTTCAGATCTTGCCTCTGGCATGGGCCCAGCCACTTTCACCACTTAGCTCTGCTCCTGAGTTGCACAGACCTTGCTTCAGTGTGAGTTTAGACTGTTCTGCTTGACCTTTCTTGTCTCGCTGTAAAATGGGGATGATAATGATGGTATCCACATCATAGGGTTTGTTGAGGATTTAAGAAAAGAGTATCTGAAAGCATTTAAAACGGCAGCTGCACATAGTAGGTGCTATTGACATGTTGGCTATCATTACTATTTCACAAATGGGAGAACCAAGGCTCAAAGAGGGGCAGCGACTCGCCCTGTGAGGCACAGAGTGACAAAGTCCTTACCGAAACCTGTCTGTCCTGCATCCCTTCAGCACAGCACGCACTCTCCCTGCTTCTCCTCCTAGCACCCCTATTTATACATCCAGGGGCTAGCCTGGCCTGGAATTTGGTCAGAAGTAGTTCCTAAGGCTACAGCTGTGGGGCCAAGGGAAGGAGTCTGGGGCGCAGGGATCCTGAGTGTGCAGAGCGAGATGTCTGCCCAGCGCAGTGGACATCCATGGTCAGCCATCCCTGCCTACCTTCCAGTTGATTTTTCCAATGCAGGCTCCAGAGAACAGCATGTGATTCAGGCCAGTGGGTCAGAACCAGTGGCTGCTTCAGAAGTGGACACATGATCCCATTAAGTCCAATGGGTATCAGCCCTGGGACTTTTTGCTGGAACCATCAAGAGTCTCTGGTGGGCTGCTGAGCTGGCAGGATGTGGGACTAGCGCTGGCTGAGGGGCATTTTTGCTGATAATGGGATGAGCTGCTTGAGACTAAAGCCAGAACTGAGAAAAGGAGGAGGGCAGGGACTCAGACTCCTGAAAACATCCTGACGTCCATGGGTACTGGATCCTGCTGTGTCTGAAGCCATTGACCTTTTCAGTTAAATGAGATAAATTATCCCTGTTTTTTCTTAAACTAGTTTGAATTGCAGCTGAGAGTCCTTCCTAGTTGACCCATCTCCAAGTAATAGTCATTTTTGTCAGTGGCAAGAGACAAGGGTGAAAACAAAGTTGACCTTCTAGTGCCCCCAGGTCCTGGTCCTGGGACCTTCCTTGGCTATTCAGGGCTGGTCCCAGCCTCCTGAGTTCTCTGCAGGTTCCCAGAAAGCTGCCTCTTGCCCCACCAGAAGCCCCCGGAACCCCCTACCTTGCCCCACTTTCCCAGCTGGGGAAGAACTCTTCCCCCAGTCTCAGGTTTGGCTTTGGATTCAGGCCAACTCAGGCCTGAATCCTAGCCTCCGTGGCTGCTCCATGGGGCTAGGCCCCCTAGTCCCTCCCCTCAGCTCCCTTCCTGTAGCAGGACCTTGTGTGCCTTGTGTGTGTTCCAAGGCCCACGTGGGGCCCAGCACAGAGAAGCAGCACCAGAATCGAGACTCGTCAGTCCTTGCCTGTATACCCTATTCTCCACCGCCTGTCTCCCTGCTGATTTCAAATGAGTGCAAGCCGCTCAGAACTGGAAAAAGCCCCTCCCTGGCCTGCTGTCTCTCCAGTTGCCCACTCAGCCCCCTGCCAAGGGCTCTGCCCCCTCGGTTGGGGGGACTGCACACTCCCAGGGCGCTAATGGCCTCCCGTGACTGGTACAAAGCCATTTCCCAGTACCCTTGGCCTCCACCTGTATAGCCTTGCACCTGAAACTTGAGAACACAGTGATCCCTGCAGCTCTGTGCTGGAGAGGGGTGGGGAGCTGGGAGGTGCAGTGGGAAGCAGCTCCGCCTTTAATCTGGGAAGCTCGGACTAGACCTGGGCTGCTGGGTAGCTCCGGAGAGGTCACTTTCCCTTTCTGAGCCTCAGGTCCCTCCTCTGAAACATGCCTTGAATGACATCTCTTTTAAGCATGTTTTAATGATTAAATGACATCTAAGTGATTTCTCTAGTTCCAGCAGAGAGGTAGCTGTTCAGAGCAAGTGCCCCATGCTCGTTTTGACTTCCATCTAAAAAGCTCTGCTTTCCTGAGATTCAGTCCCCAGCTCTCTGCTCTTCCCTTTACTCTCCCCTTACATCTGCCCTCCAGATTCTTCAACCACCTCCCCCTGGCAGGAGCCTTCAAGCTGCCTCCTCCACCCTTCCTGGCAGCTCAGCTGACCACAGCTGCTTAAGGTTCTCAGGGCCCACCACAGGCAAGCCTTTTAAGACAGCTGTCCACACTCTCTCATCGACTCACTCTCTACACCCTCCCCTTCTTCCTCCAAACCTGGCACTGGCCCCAGCTCTCAGCAAAACTGATCCGGCAAACGTCACCTTGTTGCAAAATGCCATGGGGACTCCTCGGCCTTATCTGCCTGGCTGACACTTCTGGAAACACTCCTGCCCACCCGGGCTTCCCTGCCCCAAACTCCCTCCCTCCAGAGGCTGTGCTCCTCCACTTCTGGCGGCTCCTTCTGCTTTCTCTGCCCTGCCCTGTGATGTTGCTGCTGCTTCCCCATCTCTCATGTCTTCTCTAGGCTGGGGCCCTGGCCATCGTCACACTGGATTTGGCCCACGGTATATATATATATATTTTTAATAAGATTTTTAAAAATCTATCTTAGTTGCCAGCACTGAAAAACTAAATTTCACATAAAAGTGTCAATCTCTGGATGTTGTTGGTAAACTGGCAGGTCTGGCCACAGTTCAGCATTCCCACACGGCTGCCCCCAGAAGGCTCCCCACAGACCAGCACTTAACCATCCGCCCCTGTGCTCTTGCTGGCTTGTATCCATGGAAACCAAGGATGGACTGGGAGGTCTTCATGGTTCAAGAGAAGAGGGAGAGAGTACACTTCCTTGTGGAAGTGAGAGATACTCTTCACTGAATATGCCAGCAATGTCTATGTTGAAAGAAAACCACATCCTACCCGCTTTGCTCCTCATGTGACCTGCCGGGGCCCCTCTCTGTGATAATGGTTGAATATCTGCGATGACTGCCCTGAACTCACTCCCAAATTTAATCCAAGGTGTATCTAGACTTGAATCTTCAGCTGCTTCCTGGATTTGTCTAAATGTCTTGTAGGCACCTCATTCAGTTGTTCAACAAACATTCATTGGGCACCCACTGTGTTCTAGGCACTGTTTTAGACTCTGTAAGATATCATGACGGAGAAGGCGATGGCACCCCACTCCAGTACTCTTGCCTGGAAAATCCCATGGATGGAGGAGCCTGGTAGGCTGCAGTCCAGGGGGTCACGAAGAGTCAGACACGACTAAGCGACTTCACTTTCACTTTTCACTTTCATGCATTGGAGAAAGAAATGGCAACCCACTCCAGTGTTCTTGCCTGGAGAATCCCAGGGACGGGGTAGCCTGGTGGGCTGCTGTCTATGGGGTCGCACAGAGTCAGACACGACTGAAGCAACTTAGCAGCAGCAAAAGCAGCAAGATATCATGAAAGTGACATGCAAAGTCCTGCACTCCTGCTCCAGGGGTCCTTGAGAAGACACAACATAGAGGCCCTGCTCTTCTCTTAAAGGGAACAGGCCCAAGTACCTGTTGAGAATGCCAACAACTTCAGATGTGCTATAAAGTTCCTCATGCCAGCCAGCCCTGGAGGACAGGTGGCTATGGGGGCACCATGTTCTCCTGGTCTAGTTTGGGGCCTCTCCTCAGTCCCTCTCCAGTTCAAGCCTGGAATAGAAGGAATGACAGTCCCCTTGGGGTAGTGGAGGGCACCAATGGGATGCAAGAGGCCCGGGGGAAAGATGGGGCCACCGCCAGAGCCTCCAGGTTTGGAGGCAGCAGGCAGAGGTGAGCTCTGCAGGGGCATCCCTGGAGCGTGGTGCTCAGCACTAGCCAGTCTCAGGATGGTGTGCCCAGCTTCAGGCCTGGTTGCTGGCCTGGCTCGTGGCTCAGGGGCAGTGCCACTCTGGTCAGGTCTCCTAAGCTTTCGTTTACGAGACTAAGTGCAGAAACCCCCCAGGGTTGCTGCATGAGACAATGGGAGGAATGACTGGTATACTCCGGGTGTTTCTCTTCTCACTTCTCATCCCCCACGTCTCTACTCCAGGCCTGGGACCAGTCGCTGCCACGTGGCTTGTTGCTCCTTCCTTCCCCTGAGCCCTGCCCCTCCTCCCAGGCTCTCTCCTTCTGCTTACCCTGCTCATGGCTCCCAGAAGCTCTTTCTACAACACAGATCTGAACATTCTGTGCCTGGCTCTCCCCACCGTGCCCTCAGGAAGCAGTCCCAGCTCCTCATCCTGGCACTTCCAGGCATGCTGGCATTTCCAGGACTGGGGGGCTGCCTTCTCCAGCCCCTTTCTTTGCCTGCAGCATAGGATGGCAGCAGCCCCTCTGGACCCTCACTTGGGTGTACCATTTTCCACATTACACCCCTGAGGATGCCCTCCAACTCCTCTTCTCTTGACTGCCAAGCCAAGCCAGACCAGGCACCTCCAACTTCTGTGGGTCCTGGGCCCAACACGTGAGATTCCCCTTTGCCTCCTCCTGCTGACCATGAGTCCTCCCTGTCCCCATCACGGGTCCACCAGGACAGTCAGCCCTGGAGAATTTAATCTCCACCCTGCTACAGGCCTCAGATCACATCTTTCTTGATGCACGGGGCAAGCACACACCAGACACAGCTGGAGACAGATTTATTGTAGCACTGGACGTGAGCAGGGGCCGGTGTGGCCAGCACCAGTGTGCGAAGGTGGTGGAGGGAGTAGGGGAGGTGAAGGGGGTGGGGCCCGGGGGACCCCAGGCTCGGGCCAGGAGTCGGGGTCAGGGCAACTTTTGCTAGCCCTACCCAGAAATCTGGAGTGATGGTTCCAGAATCAGCAAACCCCTCAGGTTGGGTAGGCTGGGGTGGGCAGCAGTGGGTGGGAGGGGCTCACACATGGGAGAAGGCATGGCTCTTGCAAAGGGGCTTGTCCTTCTTGGAGTAGAAAGTCTTTCCTTCCAGGTTGATCTGACATATCTGGGAACGGCCAAGGTGCAGTTACGAGGGGTGGGGGTAGCAGGAGAGGGCCCTTCCCAACCTCTTAGGAATCCCAGAGGCAGGGGTGGGAGGGAGGCAGGTGAAGAACACAGGGCTCTGGGGACAGGGCCTGGGTCTGAAGAGGGGTACTCACTGCGCACACAAAGCATGTGTCATGCCAGCTAAAGCCCAGTGCCTCCAGGAAGCGGTCCCCAGCATCGATCTTGAAGTCACAGCCTCGGCATTTTGTGCCAAACATCTTCTCATAGTCTGGAGACGCAGAGAGAAGCAAAGTGGCGGGGGGACTTGGGTTCCCCCCTGCCCACAGCCCGCCCTCTCAGCCGTCCCAGCCATACCTGGCTCGCAGTAGGGGGCCCCCTCCTCCATATAGAAGGCCCTGTTCCGAATGGGCGCCTTGCAGGCTGCGCAGGTGAAGCAATGCACGTGCCAGGTCGTCTTCAGGGCGTGCATGACCTCCTGAGAGGAAGCAACAGGCGCTTGGCAGCTTGGCACCCTCCTCTCCAGAGCCCGGGACAGAGGCAGGCTGGCTGGGGCCCCCTTTCTTTCCAGATAAATGTTTGATCTGCACACCCACTGCTCCCACTTTCTCTTTCCAACCCCAAGGCATCCCTGGGGACATCCACTGTGCTGTGCTGTGCTTAGTCACTCAGTTGTGTCCAACTCTTTGCGACTACATGGACTGTAGCCCACCAGGCTCCTCTGTCCATGGGATTCTCCAGGCAAGAATATTGGAGTGGGTTGCCATGCCCTCCTCCAGGGGATCTTCCCGACCCAGGGATCAAACCTAGGTCTCCCTCATTGCAGGCGGATTCTTTACCATCTGAGCCGCCAGGGAAGCCCATGAATACTGGAGTGGAGAGCCTATCTCTTCTCCAGGTGATCTTCCCAACCCAGGAATCGAACTGGGATCTCCTGCATTGCAGGAGGAGTCTTTGCCAGCTGAGCTACCAACTGGTGGCTGTTCACTAGGCTACATCTGAAGTTCTGCTCCCAATCTCCACACACTCCCCCTTGCACATTCCCACAGCGTGTCTCAGTGGATGGTGACTCCATCTGCACGGGCCAAATTCCTTGCTTTGTCCCTTATTTCAGGTCCACACCAAAGTCTGGCTGGGCTCTCCTTCAAAATACATCCAGATACTGGCCACTTCTCACAGCCTCCCTGATGTGGAATGTGAGCCTTAGGAACCTTTGACCTGTATGAGTGCACAAAACTGGCTTCTGTGCTCCTTCCTCTGCCCCTGACAGCCTGATATCAACCTGTGCTCGGCTAGTTTCTCCTCTGCTTGAAACCCTGCCTAGTCCACACTGCTCTAAGCAAAGGGCA
Organism: Bos taurus; assembly: GCF_002263795.3. NCBI lineage: Eukaryota > Metazoa > Chordata > Mammalia > Artiodactyla > Bovidae > Bos > Bos taurus. The sequence continues at coordinate 38,977,188 of NC_037334.1, forward strand.
AAGCCCGGGGAAAGGCCCAGAGGCCAGCAAGACTGACTTCCGTCCCTCTGCTCCCGCCACGTGGCCTCCTGTCCATGGTTGATGCACCGGGCATACCGTCTTAGGGCTTCCCACCAGCTGCCCCCTCTACCTGGACTGCTTGGCCCAGATATCTGCTAGGCTCAGCCCTCACCCTCTTCAAGATTTTGCCCAAAGGTCACTTTCTCCTTAAGGCCCACGCTGACACGATCAGCTCATATGCCAACCCCCTTTCCCAAAGCCATGCTTCCAATAGCTTGAACTCTGCATTTCTTCCCGTACTAACATGTGTTTGTGTTAGCCAGTCAGTCATGTCTGACTCTTTGCAACCCCATGGACTGTAGCCCGCCAGGCTCCTCTGTCCATGGAATTCTCCAGGCAAGGATACTGGAGTGGGTTGACATTCCCTTCTCCAGGGGATCTCCCTGACCCATGCGAACCTGGGTCTCTGCACTGCAGGCGGATTCTTTACCATCTGAACCATTAGGGAAGCCCCCCATACTAGTATACCACCAGGTAATTTACCTCTTGCGTCTCTTGCTTATTGTCTGCTCTCTATCGCCTTCTTCCCGATCTAGTATGAGGTCCCAGAGGGCATGAACTATTCACGTTTCTGTTAGCTGGTATATCCCAACAGTGCCTGGCCCATGGGTAGGCATCATAAGTGCTTGTGAGCTAAGTTAACCTGCTCTATTGGAGGCCTGACAGAGCAGAGGCCACAGGTGGGCTGAGCTCTCCCTGGGGCCAACCAGGTGAGCAGCACTCATGCCTGGAGCAGGCAGAAGGCAGTGTGGAGCCCTAAGGGATGTCAGATCGTAGGTTCAGCCAGATCTTAGCTGGGTGGCTTGCCCAACAGCTTTACCTCCTCATGACACTTGGCTCCTTCACTGTTGAACTGGGAACCTGATCCCAGCTTTGCCGGGTTGCCGTAAGGATGGTCCCACATCTGAGGCCAGGGGTCCCAGACCCGGTGCCTGCCAAGGCTAGGTGGCAGACACAGTGGGGCAAGGCGGGGACTGTGTCATGGGAGAGCACGTGTTGCGTGTGCAGGGCGGGGTGCTGACCGCTTCATTCAGGAATGCCTATAAGGCTCAGGTTGAAATCCAGGTGTTAAAGTCAAATCCAATTTTTCAAAATTGGCTGTTACTTTAAAAATGAAACGGAGGCTTCTCTGGTTAGGAGCCTGCCTGCCAATGCAGAGGACACGAGTTCGATCCCTGGTCCAGGAAGATCCCATACACCGAGGGACAACCAAAACTGTGCACCACAATTACTGAGCCCTCAAGCTGCAACCACTGAAGCCTGCGTGCCCTAGAGCCCGTGTGCCACCACAGGAGAAGAACTGCAACAAGAAACCACAGCTAGAGAGCAGCCCCCACTCGCCGCAACTAAAGAAAGCCAGTGCACAGCAATGAAGACCCAGAGCAGCCAAAAATAAATAAAAACAAGTCTTGAAAAAAAGACTTCCCTGGTGGTCCAGTGGTTAAGAATCCACCTGCCAATGCAGGAGACACAGGTTCAATCCCTGGTCAGGGAAAATTCCACATGCTGCAGAGGTAGCCAGACCCATATGCCGCCATGCCGCCAACTACTGAGACTGTGCCCCAGGGCCCATGCTCTGCAGCAAGAGAAACATAGTGAGAGGCCCATGCACCTCAACGAAGAGTAGCCCCTGCTTACAGCAACTGGAGAAGGCTCTTGTGCCGCAACGAAGACCCAGCAGAGCCAAAAACAAATAAACAAATAAATTTTAAATAGAAACTATTTAAAACAATAATAATAAGTAAAGAAACAGTGTGGACAAAGCAAGACATAAGTATGGGGCACCCCTGGCTCTCAGCTGGCTTGTCCGTTGCCCGCTATACAAACTGTCAAGGGAATTCCCTGGTGGCCCAGTTGTTAGGATTCACTGCTCACTGCTGAAGGTGCAGGTTCAATCCGTGGTTGGGGAACTAAAATCCCACAAGGTGTGTGGCACAGTCCCCCAAAAATCTGTCATTTCTCACATATACCTCACAACCAGCCTGGCCAGGAAGTTACTGCCACTCCCATTTTAGCAAGGTCCAGAGAAAGTGATCTGTCCCAGATGAGGGCTGGGGGAAGGAACTTGGCTGTGGGCCAACAGGACAGGGTCTCGGCAGGAGCATGGGGAGCCCAGAGCTGGGCCCAGTGGGCATGTGGACAGGGAGGCAGGTATCTGAGCCAGTTCTCCATATCCACCTTATGCCCAAAGCTTCCGACATCTGTCTGCCCCTCCCGTCCCATCACCCTAACCTCGGCCTAGCGGTTCCGTTCCCCTCCTCAAGTTGTCTCCCCCGTCCCAGGGGAAGCGCGATGAGGCACATCTGACCTCAGCAGTCCCCAGCTCCGGAACCCCTACCGTGGCCCCTGCCCTCAATTCCACCTTGTCTCACACCCTCCCCAGGCGTTGCCTTGTGACACAAGCTGTTCCCTCTGCTTGGAACATTCTCTCCTGACCCTCGTCCAAGCTAATTCCTACTGATGATAAGTTCAGCTTAGAGGCCGCTTCCATTCACTCCTTAAGGTGTTAAGTGACCACTTTCTATACATGTGTTAGTGTGTTAGTCTCTCGGTCATGTCCGACTCTTTGCGACCCCATGGACTGTAGCCTGCCAGGCTCCTCTGTCCATAGAATTCTCCAGGCAAGAATACTGGAGTGGGTTGTCATGGCCTCCTCCAGGGAATCTTCCTGACCCAGGGATCAAACTCAGGTCTCACACATTGCATGTAGACTCTTTACCAACTGAGCCACCAGGGAAGCCCTTCCTATATATGAGATACAGCATTACACATGAGCAAAAGAGCCCTGGTCCCAGCCCATGAATTTCACACTGGAGAAGAGATGGGACAAAAGGATTGGAGGGCAGTAGCAAACAGTGGGGAGCCTGGCCAGGTGGGAGGGTGGGTATCAGGGAAAGTGCCCCTGAGGAAGTGTTATTTGAATCCCAGATGAGAAGGAATGAGGTAAAGAGAGTGCTAATGGGTATTTCTATCAGAGTACAGCCCATGCAAAGGCCCGCGGTGAAGGAAACATTGCATTGAAAAGATGGAGCTGCCTGTGTCGCTGAAGCCCCAGAGTGACGGGGGCTGGTGGTGAGTAGCGAGGCTTGACAACAGTCTTCCAGAGGGTCCCCAGACTAGGACACGTCCCCTCTAATGTGTCCATCCCATCCCCCAGAGTTCCCCTCCAAGTCTGCTGAATCAACCAGATGGTCCTGTGTTTCCCCATGCTCTGAGCTCTAAGAGCCTGAAGCCCATGGTAAAGTGAGACAGTTAGGTTCCTGCCCATCACCCCGCACACACTCCTCACTGACCCCGCTAGAGGGTGTGGTCTGTCAGCCCCCTCGCAGCCCCTGCAAGAGGGGAAGCTGAGTACCCCTGGGCCATATGTGGAACCACTGGGCTGGGGCAGGAGCAAGGCTTGCCACCTTATTCTGGGCATACTCTAGGACCCAGGAGCTAGTCAGGCTCTGTGAGCCTTGCCTCGGTATCTGCAGCCTGGGCATTAACTTTGTCCACCTAGAACTGGGGCAGGGCAGGACGAGAGTGTGATGTAATGTAGGCGGGGCTGTCAGTGAACAGAACCTAAGGGCCTTGATCTGTGGGAAGCAAATCCAGATGCCAGCTTAAGAAAGGTCCTGGGGGGACTTCCCTGGTGGTCCAGGGGTTAAGAGTCTGTCTGCCAATGCAGGGGATACTGGTTCAATCCCTGCTCAGGGAAGATCCCACATGCCATGGGCCAACTAAGCCCGTGTGCCACAACTAGTGAGCCTGTGCTCCACAACAAGAGGAGCCACCTCAATGGGAAGCTCGTACACCGCAACCAGAGAGTAGCCCCCGCTTGCTGCAAATAGAGAAAAGCCTGCACAGCAATGAAGACCTAGTGCAGCCACAAATGAATCAATAAATAAAATTTAAAAAAGAAAAGTCCTGGGTTCCAGCCCATTCTGATAGAACAGTCCAACACAGGATCGATTAGGCTGGTGGGGAAATGACTGTAATCTTGGGCAAAATTTCCTCATCTGTAAGATGAGAATAATCAAACTGACTTCATAGTATAATTGTGAAGCTGGATGCCCACACATAGAAAGTGACCCACAACACAAAACTGTGATAATATCCTTTCTCCCCTTCTAGTCTATTGATGGAATCCTCACTTTTTGCTGGGCACATAGCTGTACCAAAGAGACATTTCCCAGCCTCCCTTGCAGCTCAGTAATGTCATGTGACTGAGTTCCGGGCTATGGGATGGAAGCAGAAGGGCTGGATGGCACCCACAGCCCAATCCAAAAGGAAATCAGTCCTGAATATTCATTGCTGAAGCTGAAACTCCAATACTTTGGCCACCTGATGTGAAGAACTGACTCATTTGAAAAGACCCTGATGCTGGGAAAGATTGAAGCCAGGAGGAGAAGGGGATGACAGAGAATGAGATGGTTGGATGGCATCAGCGACTTGATGGACATGGGTTTGAGCAAGCTCCGGGAGTTGAAGGACAGCTCCCTGTCCTTCTCTGGCATGCTGTAGTCTATGGAGTCACAAAGAGTTAGACACGACTGAGCGACTGAATTGAACTTATCTTCTAAAGATGGCTCCCAAGAACCTTCCACTCCTTCTTCCTTTTCCAATTTCTTGCTGAGAAAAGAAGTGAAGCGAAAGGCAAAGGAGAAAAATATACCCAACTGAATGCAGAGTTCCAAATAGCAGGAAGAGATAAGAATGTCTTCTTAAGTGAATAATGCAAAGAAATAGAGGAAAACAATAGAATGGGAAAGACTAGAAATCTCTTCAAGAAAATTAAGGGATACCAAGGGAATATTTCATGTGAAGATGGGCTCAATAAAGGACAGAAATGGCAAGGACCTAACAGAAGCAGAAGAGATTAAGAAGAGATGGCAAGAATACACAAACTGTACAAAAAAGGTTTTAATGACTTGGATAACCATGATGGTGTGGTCACTTACCTAGAGGCAGGCATCCTGGAGTATAGTCAAGTAGGCCTTAGGAAGCATTACTATGCACAAAGCTAATGGAGGTAATGGAATTCCAGCTGAGCTATTTCAAATCCTAAAAGATGATGCTATTGAAGTGCTGCACTCAATATGTCAGCAAATTTGGGAAATGCAGCAGTGACCAGAGGACTGGAAAAGGTCAGTTTTCATTCCAATCTCAAAGAAGGGCAATGCCAAAGAATGTTCAAACTACCACATAATTGTGCTCATTTCACATGCTAGCAAGACAATGCTCAAAATCCTTCAAGCTAGGCTTCAACAGTATGTGAACCAAGAACTTCCAGATGTACAAGGTGGATTTAGAAAAGTAGAGGAACCAGTGATCAAATTGCCAATATCTGTTGGATCATAGAAAAAGCAAGAAAATTCCAGAAAGACATCTACTGCTTCATTGACTAAAGCCTTTGACTGTGAATCACAACAAACTGTGGAAAATTCTCAAAGAGATGGGAATACCAGACCACCTGACCTGCCTGCTGAGAAATCTGTATGCAGGTCAAGAAGCAACATTTAGAACCATACATGGAACAATGGACTGGCTCAAAATTAGGAAAGGAGTATGTTAAGGTTGTATATTGTCACCTTGCTTATTTAACTTATATGCAGAGTACATGATGCAAAATACCGGACTGGATAAACCACAAGCCGAAATCAAGCTTGCTGGGAGAAATATCAACAACTTGAGATATACAGATGATACCACCCTAATGGCAGAAAGCAAGGAGGAATTAAAGAGCCTCTTGATGAAGGAGAAAGAGGAAAGTGAAAAAGCTGGCTTAAAACTCAACATTCAAAAAACTAAGATCATGGCATGTGGTCCCATCATTTCATGGCAAATAGACTGGGAAAAAATGGAAACAGTGAGAGACTTTATTTCCCTGGCTCCAGAATTACTGTGGACAGGGACTGCAGCCAGGTGCTTGTTAAAAGACAGATGCTTGTTCCTTGGTAGAAAAGCTATGATGAACCTAGACAGCATATTAAAAAGCAGAGACATCACTTTCCTGACAAAGGTCTGTATAATCAAAGCTATAGTTTTCCAGTAGTCATGTTCAGGTGTAAGAGTTAGACCATAAAGAAGGCTAAATGCTAAAGAAAGATGCTTTTGAACTGTAGTGCTGGAGAAGATTCTTGAGAATCCCCTGGACAGCAAGGAGATCAAACCAGTCAATCCTAAAGGAAATCAACCTTGAATATTCATTGGAAGGACTGATGCTAAGGCTGAAGCTCTAATACTCTGGCCACCTGATATGAAGAGCTGACTCACTGGAAAAGACCTCGATGCTCAGAAAGATTGAAGGCAGGAAGAGAAGCAGACAACAGAGGATGAGATGGTTGGATGGCATCACCAACTCAATGAACATGAGTCTGAGCAAACTCTGGGAGATAGTGAAGGATAGGAAAACCTGGTGTGCTGTAGTCCGTGGGGTCGTAAAGAGTTTGACACTACTGAGCAACTGAATAGGAAGCCGATTGCAGCATGGAAATTTTGCCTGAAGCTCAAGAGGTATCTTGGACTATGAATGGTAAGTAAGTCAATGCTAAGATGTCGGAGAAACAAGATACAGGAGCCTGGATCTGCCTGCGTGTCCCAAACTGCCCACCTCTCGACTTCCTTAGGTGAGAAACAGCTGTCATTATTTTTTCTGTCACTCGTCTTCAAGGCAATTATCACTAATATGACCATTACTACGGAGCTCTCTGGGCTTCCCAGGTGGTGCTAGTAGTAAAGAACCCTCCTGCCAATGCAGGAGATGTAGGAGACCCAGTTTCAGTCCCTGGGTTGGGAAAATCCCCTGCAGGAGGGGATGGCCATCCACTTCAGTATTCTTGCCTGGAGAGTCTCCATGGACAGAGGAGCCTGGTGGGCTACAGCCCATAGGGTCACAGAGTCAGACACGACTGAAGTGACTTAGCACACATTCATGCACAGAGCTGTCTGGCCACATCTGGAAGCTCTGCCCATGGATCCAAAAGTAGGGAGTGCTGGAAGTCCGCAGCGCTTGTTGCTGCTCTGGTTTGGCCCCCATGCTCTGCAGCCTTGGGCAGTTTCTGCCTCTCTCTGCACTTCAGTTTCCACACAGGCACAGCTGAAACCTCCCTCAATTTGTCACCCTGCCTGTTACACTCTTCTTTCCTTAGGCTGCTCACCCTCGACATGCTTGGAGTCCCCTTCCTCTGTGTGAGTTCCTGGGGGCAGGACCATGCCTGTCTCTTCACAGGGTATTCCCAATGTGGGGCACACTGTCCACAATGAATGGGAGATGGTAGATAGGGCATCACTCTCGGCCCATAACATGTGCTGACCCAAGTCCCAAGCCCAGCTCCAGGTGGCAGCTAGGTTGCCCTGCAGGAGACCAGGCCAGGCTCTGCTGCATATTTAAACTCAGTAGAAAGAACAGGACTTTTTTTAAGACTAGATTTTTAATATATATATTATTTATTTGGCTGCATGGGGTCTTAGTTGTGGCACAGGAGATCTAGTTCCCTGACCAGAAATCGAACCCAGGCCCCTTGCATTGGGAACACAGAATCTTAGCCACTGGACCACCAGGGTATTACCAAGAATAAGATTTTGAATCACAAGTTTTTGAACCTAAATTTCTGCCTTTGCAAATCAATAGTTCTGTGTCCTTCAAGCCTATCTTTAGAGACTCGTTTTTCATACGCATTCGAATTCAGGGCAGCAGACTGCATTAGCCTCTCAAAAGCCAGTCACAACCCCCTTTTGCCTTCCTCTCTTATAGAGAACAGTAGCTAAAATACTGGATTTGCCAGCTTTCCTCACTCGCCCAGGTGCTCATACAATAACAATTCCAACAACTGAGATAAAGATGCAAGTTCCTGGTTTTTCTTCCAGAGTCAAAAGGCAAAACCTTATTAAAAGAAGATGCCTGCTCCTTCCCTCTTCTTCCCACCTGCAACAAGAATGTGAGCCTGGGGCTTGAGCAGTCATCTGGCAACCATGATACAATAAGCTTGAGGACAAAGGCCTACAGGCTAAGGATTTCAGAACTAAAACACAGGAAAAGCCGAAAGCCATCCATGAGCTGTTCTACCCCTGGCATTCTTGTAATTGAAGTAAATATTACCCCTTCTGTTTCAATCTCTATACTGGAGTTTTTTCTATTACTGAAGCTGAATGCAATCCTAACACAGTAGCCATCTCTTGTTTCGGCCTGACTAGCACTTACCTCCTCTCTTGGGGTAATGTCACCTAGGTTTTATTTTCAAGGAACCAGTCCGGTGGTTCAGGCAAGGCCACCAGATCCCGTTCCAGAGGTGGGTATCACCCAGGCCTGACCAACTAGAGTCACAGGGCTTGATTCAGAGATGGGCATGTGAAGCAAGCCAGGCCAACGAGCATCAGCACTGGGACTCGATGCATCAGCTGGCACAGAGGTGCTTTCTTTCTCTCTGTGATGCTAACCTGGGGAGATGTAACCCTGGAGCCACTGATGTAGCAGCATCTTTGCCACTTTCTATGGAAAAGCATGCTGGGAACAAAGCCAACACAGATGAAACCAGAGGCAAGTGGAAGGAAGACTCCTGAAGACCTGGATCTGCATTCAACTGGGCCAGATGTTAGCAACCCTCAGCCTTTCTGACTACTGGCACCAAATCTCTCCTGCTTGAGCCCTTTAGAGTTAGGATTTAGGTCACCTGTTCAGACAATCCTGGCTAATGTAAAGTAAGGTCGATGTAGTAGCCCGATTGTGAGGCTGGTAAGGTTCCAACGGGGTCCCAGCCCAGGAGCTGCTCAGCACTCCTCAATGCTGAAGAGTCAGGCTTGCCTTCCTAGTCCCCCGCCAGCTGCCAGCCCCACTCACGCCAGTGATCTTCTTCTTGCACTTGGCACAACTGGGTGCATAGCGCACATCGTAGCAGGGTGGGCAGAAGATGGCCCCCTTCTCCTCGAAGAAGCCACCCTCTTCCAGAACCTTCCCACACTGGCTGCACACAAACTCCTCAGGGTGGTATGCACGGCCCAGCGCCACCAGGTAGCGACCCCTGCAGGGGAAAGCGAGGGCAATGAGCAGGAGTGAGTGCAAATGAAGTTGGGGTTCATGGCCAACACCCCATAGTGTTTACCCCACACCCATTATGAAACCTTGACGAGAACATTCATTCTCTTCATTTCCAAACAGGGAAGCTGCTGCTGCTGCTGCTAAGTCGCTTCAGTCGTGTCCGACTCTGTGCAACCCCATAGACTGCAGCCCACCAGGCTCCCCCATCCCACTCCAGGCAAGAACACTGGAGTGGGTTGCCATTTTCTCCTCCAATGCATCAAAATGAAAAGTGAAAGTGAAGTCGCTCAGTCATGTCTGACTCTTAGCAACCCCATGGACTGCAGCCCACCAGGCTCCTCTGTCCATGGGATTTTCCAGGCAAGAGTACTGGAGTGCGGTACCATGGCCTTCTCCAAAAAGGGAAGAGACAGGCTTGAATGGTGACTTGCCTAAGATCAAACAGCAAGACAAAGCTTTCTACTGTGGGACTTCCCTGGTGGTGCAATGGTTAACAATTTGCCTCCCAAGGCAGGGGACACGGGTTCAATCCCTAGTTGGGGAACTAACATCCCACATGCCTCAGGGCAACTGAGCCCGTGTACCACAACTAGAGAGCCCATGCATTGTGACTAAGATTCCATGTGCTGCAACTAAGATCAGATGCAGCCAAATAAATATTTTAAAAAGCTGCACTGTTTTGATGACAGGAGGTGAGGGAGAAGAGTAGTGTCAGAAAAGGGAGGACGGGGACACTGGGTGAGGACTGCTGACATGAGCCTAATCAGTTGAACCCAAGGGGTTGGTGTCCTGGGGGACAGGAGGCCTGGAGTACCTGTGAGCCCTGAAGACCAGTGGGCACTTGAGCTGAGCCTGGTGCCCACTCTGTTCCGCTGGCCTGTTCCATCTAGGCTGGAGAGGGACCCAGCCATCCCAGATAAATGGGGATGTCTGAACGAGGGGTTGCTTTCCAGAGCTTAAGAGCTGACAGGAGTTGAGAGCAGGGCAGCGCCTCAGATGAGAACTAGGAAGGTTCTGGGGCCTGACACAGATCCGATTCTGGGGGCTGTGGGACTCGGCTAGGCCCTGGGGAGCAGTGCAGACGGGGAGGAACTTAAAAGGCTTAGCAGAGAGAGACCAAGTGAGCAGGAAGGAGAAAGGCAGAGGGGCTGGGAGCAGGGAGGCCATTCCTAGCCCAGAGAGCAGCGAGTCTAGGGCTGCAGCTTGGCTATGTCGTTGGCACCCCCTCCATTTTACCAGGGCAAATGTTGGAGAGAGGCTGAGCAGGGGGCAGCTGAGATGAGTAGGGAGATAGACGGGAGGAGCAGCAGTCAGAAAGACACCAGGGCTGGAGTTCCGGTTCAGGAAAAGACCAGGGTAGGAAGGAACGGGGCCACCCACCGGATGACCTTGTGGCACTGGTGGCACACGGGAGTCTTGCCGTTGCTGCCACCGCCCCCGCCATGGCCCCCTCCAGCGGCGGCCTGCACGATGGAGGTGCGGTTCTGCATAGGCGTGGGTGTGGCTGGCTGGGTGTGCCGGGTCAGCACCGTGCTGGTCTTGTCTGGGGCGTAGCGCTCAGCAAATGCAGGGTCCACCGCCCAGGGTGGGCGGCTCGTGGGACTGGGGGTGGTAGGGCCTGCCAAGGCCAGGAAAAGTGGCTCCATGGGGGTACCCGGGGACACCACAGGACAGTGGGGAGAGCCCGGGGCAGCTTGGAGGGGCCCGCCCCCCATGCCTCTGGTGGTTACCCACCCTTCCCCAAGTCCATGCTCTCTCACCAGGCCAGGGTTCCTGGGGTGTAGCTGAGGCTGGGGTTGGGGCTTCCGTCCTGGGCACCTGGCTGTAAGATCTGTCATTCAAGGCCCTGCACAGCCGAGGCTCCTGGCATGGCCCCACCCCCCAACCTTGGTCCTGCTGGCCCCATGAGAGATGCCTGGGTGCATGACAGCAGAGGATCCAGGTCCCCCCAGGGCATGGATGGGTAGGGCAATTTCTCCTGGCCAGGTTCCAGCTGGCTGGTCTGTCGCACAGGGCTGGGAGGTGAAGCAGGGCTCTCGCTTCTGGGGCTGCTCGTGAGGGTCCTTCTGATGGCAGGGGCCCCTTTTGGTGGGTACCCCCACCCACTGAGACCCATACTGGCAGGGCCCACACTGGATCTGAACCATCTAACACCCCTGACCCCAAATGCAAACCAAGTCCACAAAGATAGAGAACAGAGGCAGAGAAAGCAAGGCTGAGAATGTTTATTTTCATGCCCAAAAAGCCAGCACAGACCTGGCAGACAGCAGTACCACAGGGCAAAGAGTGAAGGCAGCAGTGTCAGATGGAGCCAGGCCCTGTGCCAGGAGGGCAGCTGGGGCCAGGCCAGCAGGAGGCTCAGTCCAGGGGCAGAAAAGGGATGGGTGAGGCAGGCAGAAGCTGGAGGCGCCAAGGGGAGGTGCCCTGGGGCGGAGGAACAGCAAGAAAGAGGCAGAGAGGGCAGCCGGCCGGCGAGGACCAGGCTACGACTGCACGTTGAGCACATGGGCAGAGCGCTGGTGGTGCCAGTCCCGGAGGCGGGTGTAGCGTGGGCTCTGCAGCTCCAGGACATACTTTTCCCTGAGGGGCAGAGAGAGAAGGAGGAGGAAGTGGAAGGAAGGAGAGACGGAAGGGAGGCAGGGAGGGAGGACCAGAGGAAGGAAGGAGAAAGGATGAACCTGGCTAGGGATGGCCAGGAGCAGACAGGGCTGGAATGGGAGAGGCCGGAGATGAGAAGGAGGGGCTGCAGCATGTCCTGTTACCTTGATTTCTTCAGGTGCTCCTCATCCGGGTCTTGCACTGAGAGGGCAGAGGCAGACTTTGACCAAGAGCAGACAGAAGGCCACCCCAGCCCTGAGCCCTGGTAGAGGGTGCCAGAGCCAGGCTCCAGCTAAGCCCGGGTCTGGGCTGGGGACCAGGAGCAGAGTCCGCCCTTCCCTGGGCTGGCACTTACTGAACTCGGTGCCTGTGAGGTGGGCGAGGATGCGGAAGGAACGGGACTGGCCTGTCCCAGGCCTCGGCCGCCAGTCCTCTGTGTCCTCCATCAGCCGCTGCTTGCTGGCATCTGGGACCAGCGGTCGGAGCGGCTGTCTGTGGGGAGGGTGTGGCTCAGAACCTCATGCTGGGGTGGGCAGCAGGGGCGGCCCCTCCCCGGACTTGATACAGGTGGGCTAGAGTGATGGGAGGACGGCAGGGCAAGGCTAGGGCCCTGCTGGGTGAGGGGTGGGGCAGGGAAGTGAGAGGGGAGGAGGGCAACCAAGGTGAAAGGAGGGCAGCCAGAGTGGGGAGGGGCCACCACCCAGAGTGCCAAAAGGAAGGAAGAGAGGGACAGGCAGAGGGGGCTCACTGACTTGTCAGGGGTCTGCACCTGTGAAGGAAATAAGACAGATGGACAGATAAAGGCACAAAGAGATAGACAAGGGGAGGAAGAAAGATGGCAAGGGGTCAGAATAGCCAGGGGGAAGGCTGCACTGAGTGTCTGGGCTCAGTCGGCCATCATCAAATCCCAACCCCAGGCTACCACCGAGGAGGGGTCGGCGCGCTGCCTTGCTCCCAGCCCCCAGGAGGGCCGGCCCAAGGCAGGAGCCACACCCTCGGTGGGGCCCTGTGCCTGCAGTACCCGCCCCAGCCACCAGGGGTCGCTGTCGCACGGTTCCGGCCAGGCTGGGGCGCAGCACAGGCAGAGCAGCAGCGGGCAGCCGGCGGGCGTGCGGTGGTGGAGACATGGCGTGGACGGGCAGGACAGACATACCCATTCTGCTGCGGGGCGCTGTCTGCGGGCGGGTTCGCCCCGAAGGGTCGGGCCGTCTTGTTGAGGGAGGCGCTGGGTGCAAAGGTGTACCGCGGGGGGTCCGCGGCAGGGGCCAGGGCCTGGGCAGAGACAGAGCGGGGAGGGCGGGCAGGGCGGGAGGCGGCAGGGGATCTGGCCAGAGTGGGGCGTCCCCTGGCACGAAGAGGCCAGCGGTGCTCCAGCCCTACCCCCACACATCTGGCCTGAGGCTCCGGGGAGGGGCGACTCAAGTTTCAAGGGGCCCATTTGGGAGCAATGATCTCAGCCCACGCAGTCCGAGGGCGGGTGGGCTAGTGCAGCTTGCAGCACAGGCCGGCCGGAGAGAGGGAAGGAGGCAGGCAGGCAGACGGATGGACCAACAGGCAGACATGCATGGTGCTCTGACCGTGCGGCAGTCCCTGGCCCAACTCCCAGTTCCCAGACTCCCCAGCTCTGGCGTCCACCCTCTACTCCCGGCCAGGGATGGGGGAGGGGGGGCGGCGGGTACCAAGGCTGCACCAGGGAGGGCAGGTGAGCTTGGATGTCCAGTCCCACCCCGCCTGCTGCCCACATATCCCAAGACCATCCCCTACCTTCTGCGGTTTGCTCTGAGCAGGCTGAGCCCTAGAAGAGAAGGGGAAGTGGTGATGATGGGCCACGCCCAAGGGCACGCCCACCTGCCGGGGCTGCTCAGCTCAGGCTTACCTGCTGAGGCTAAGGCTAAGGCGCTCCCCGCAGGCACGGATCTTGTTCTGGGCTTCGATGTGTGTGAGGCCCCCCGCGTTCTCTCCATCAATACTCAGTACCCAGTCACCCACGGCCACGCCAGCCTGTGCAGCTTTACCTCCAGGGGTGAGCTATGGAGAGATGGAGGGTCATGAAGGGCCAAGACTCTGCAGACCAAACTCAGGCAAACAGCAGCCAACCCTGCCCTTCCTCAGCTGCCCCACTCGCAGAACCCAGGGGTCTCTTCATTCAATGTGTTTCTGGACTACTGTTGAATACTAAAGCCATCTGGGAGGGGGTGGGGCTCCCTTGAGCTTCACCATCACCTCAAACACTCCGCTTATACATTCATTCACCTCCAGGGACCCTCCTCACGTTTCAGAAGCTGCTGACATCAACACATAGCCACCTTCAGGCTAAAACCCAAGTGTCTCAACTCCGACCAAAGCTTTTGAGGCCCCTGCTGGCCTCTTGCCCAGGCCATTCCACCCACCAGACCTGCCCTCTGGCCTGTGCATGTGGGCATGAAATGTGCATGTGTGCTTGTGGCATATGCATGAGCTGAAACCATGAAGATGACTTCTGGGAAGTGGGGGGCTTTGGCGAAAACAGAGAGGAATGGGCTGCCTAGGGTGTGAGAGAATCCAATTACTTATGAAGACCTCAAGTGCAGAAAGAATTGTTCTCAAGGTTAGGAAGCACCAGTTTTATGGCCCAGGGTGGGGTGTCTCCCAGGGTCTGGATACAGGTGACCCTGAAGAACCCAACTGGGCCTCCCAGCCCTCTAGCCTAGTGGCAACAACACAGGCAGAAGTAGCACTGCTGTTGGTAAGTCTAAGCCCGCAGGTCTGCCTGGCCATCTGGCAACGCGCTTGGCCTTGAGCTGGCTTGTGCGGAATTACTGGGGGGTAGAACCACACTTCACAAGTTGGGGAGGTTTGCGGAGTACAGGCTGCCTGTGACCCCATAAGGCTCCTCGGTGGGCCGACACTCAGAATCTGAGTTCAGGCGGTAAGAGGTTCCAGAGAGGTGGCAGAGGGGTCAGACCCAGAGACTGATGGCACTAGGGCAAGAAGGGAGAGCTTGGTTTGATGGCTCTACCTCATGCTTCAGAAGTTAGAAGGGTAAGACAGCTGGGTGGCCTTTTCTTTACTTGCTAAGTACTAACAGCAGTTTACATTTATTGAGTACCTAGTATTACCACATACTGAATCCTCAAAAAACCCTGTGGAGGACAGCCTGGGAATATACCTATTTTATACATGGGAAAACAGAGAGGTTAAGTAACTTGCTTCTAGTTGCCTAGCTAGCAACTCAAGAGGCAGGCTCAGGCTCCACCCTATTAAGGCACCTCTGTTGAGAAAAGTAAAGCGAAAGTGTTAGTCCCTCAGTTGTGTCTGACTCTTTTGTTAACCCGTGGACTGTAGCTTCTCTGTCCATGAAATTCTGCAGGCAAGAATACTGGAGTGGGTTGTCATTTCCTTCTCCAGGAGGTCTTCCCAACCCAGGGATCGAACCCAGGTCTCCTGCATTGCAGGCGGATTCTTTACCATCTGAGCCACCAGGGAATTGTTGAGAGCTGGGGCTCAGAGGTCAGCCCTCTGAATGGAAAGATTCTCTGACCCTCAAGCTGGCTTTGGGGCTTGGATCCCCTATCTTACCTCTAGTTCAATTCAACCCCTTATAATGGGCATGGGTGAGTGATGCCCTTGAGGGGAAGTGACTTACTCAAGGTCACAGTGAGTCAGTAGAAGGGAAATCTGGTCTGGCCACTCCCTACCCACACGGCTCGCTCTGGGGAAGTGTGGGCTAAGCCCATGGAGGTGGGAGTCTCAGGTTGAGCTGGAGCTGTTGGCTCCCAGAGAGGGGATGGGGAACTGGCAACTACTTCCTTCTCTGGGATGAGGACAGGAGGACACAGGAGGGACAGAGGAGTGGTCAGAGGTGGAGACAGAAGCAGAAGAGACCTGGGGATGGGGGGTGGGGTGTGTCTGCAGAGAAAAGCAAGGAGGCCCAAGGGACCAAGGAGAGGAAAAGCCAGGGGGCTGGACACTACACAGAGTAGGGGGTGAGTCAGCCTGAGGGCTCCACTGAGCAGCCCAACCCCCAAGTCCCAGACGTTACCTCATCTCCCAGGCCTGGGCCTCCAGCCAGCCCTAGCCCCTCCCTCTCCTCCTCCATGCTAGGGTCAGGAGAGAGGGAGGGGGCCCAACCCAGCTCTGCAAAGACCACCCTCACTCCCACCCACCAGGGCCTAGGTCCAACTCCAGGGCTGGGCTCAGCCAGTGACCCCACCCACATGCTGGGGCTGCTGACAACAGAGCCCGAGCTCAGAGTGCCCCCAACAGGCCACATCTGAAAGTCCATCCCTTAGGCTGCTTTGTTGGCCATCCCCACCAATGAAGAAACTGAGGCTCAGAGGTCAGCCAAGCTTCCAGCCACACTGACCAGCACTTTCTCAGGAAGCAGAGTATAGGATGAGTTCCCAGGGCTGGCAAGGCTTGAGTATTCTGTACAGGCTGGGTGTAAATAGTAGGGAGACCAGTGCCCTTAGCTACCTTGCTGGCAGAGCAGCTTCCAGGAAATCCCACGGAAGGGTCCCTGGGAACAGTGAATGCCTGCAGGTCCTGGCCACCAAGCCCAACTACAATAGACTCTACCTTGGGGCCCCCTCAAGCTGGGCTCTCTAGGCCCCTCCAGGCTGTGCCTGCCCTGGGCTTCATGCCAATAGCTGCCCACCAGGAGCCTGGATGGGCCTCTCTGGACAAGCGGATATGGGGACAGGAAGTCCCCACCCACTCCTGACCCCCAGACTACAGTCAAGAGACACCAACCCAAGGGCTGGCCTCACCCTCTCAGGGCAGGCACTTTGTTCTCTGTGTCCCACAACTGATCCCACAGTCATAGCCACAGCCTGGTGATCGGCTGAGGGGCCCACTGATGGGGTTCAGGGTTCCAGGCCTAGGCCAGCCTTCTTTAGTTCTGCAGACTCCAGCCACCAGTTGGCTATCCCAGCATGGGGCTGCATTCTTGGGCTTATAAGGCAATCCCCCTGCCACAGGGAGGAGCCAGCCTCCAGCTCCACCCTCACCAGGACAGGCTCTCGGGAGTTGAAGTCAGAGCCCTAGGGACCCAAAGACCACTGCATCCTGGATGGAACCAGTGAATGGGATAAAAGTCCTCACCTGGGCTGGAGAGAAGCACCTTATTCACCCACAAAAACTGCAGGCCATCCCTGTGTTTGAAGCCCCATGCCTGCTTTGCCATGGAACTGATGAAAGAGTTCCTTCAATGAGTCTTGAGTTATCTCATTTGAATAAACAGGGTGGTAGTTGCTATTCCTTAGGTGGCAATGAGGATGAAGTGAGCTCCTGCAGTCAGAGTGCCCTCCGAGAGGCCTAGCACCAAACATTGCTCTTCAAGCAGTTTATAGACACTTCTTGGAGACCGCAGGCTCACCTCCTGAAGAATGGGCACACTCCTGAGCCTAGAAGGTGCAGTGTAGTGCTGTGGAAGTCTGAGGGCTTCTTTCCCAGTATCTACCAAGTTGGGAGTCCTTGTGGCAAATGCCCACAGCTCTGGACCTGGACACCTCCTGGTCTATGACCTCGGCTCATTCCTCCTCAGACTCCTCCTGCCACCCACTGGAGATCTGAGTACCCAGGGACCCCCAGGGGAACCCTTCCCTCAACCTAGGCTCACCCGGGAGATGGAGAGGGGTACATTGAAGTCCTTGCCCCCCTGCAGCCGGAAGCCCCAAGGTGCTGGCCCCTCCAGCACCACCTTGAAGGAATCCATAGTGCTGCTCCTGAGAGGAGAGAAAAGGTGAGTGATGCACGGTGGGTGCACAGGCAGTCCCAACTCTGGACACCAGCCTTGGACTAGTGCCAGGCAAGCACTGGCAGACGTTGAGCACACCCAGGGGGAGGGTAGGCAGGCACCCTGTTAGGTCGGGCTGGGCTGCTAGCTGGCAGACTGACTTTGGAAAGACAGGGGCAACCCCCCTTCCCCAAAGGACTGGGGCGGGGGGATGAAGGGAGCCCGCATCCAGTGTTAAGGTTCCTCTCACCCAGGAGTGGACAGCAGGACTACTTTGGCATGACTTCCTTCCCAGCCAGTCTTGAGTCTTGGTCTGGACAGCAATGCCAGTCCAGGGCCGGCGCTCCTCTCCCCCGCCCCCAGGTCCCCACAGGCAGGCCTCGGCTGGAGCCTGCTCGGACTATATAAGGCGTGTAAACTGACACTGTTCGGAGAGAACACGGGGGCTTGGGCCGCGAGGGGGAGGGGTGCGGAGGGAGGCGGCTGGAGCGAATCCTAGCCATTCCAAGCCCAGTCGAAGCTACTGAGAGCCAGGGCAGGACCCCTGGGAGCACTGGGTTCTGGGCGGGGGCGCGGCCCCTGGGGGAATGGTGGGGGCTGGGACTCCAAAGCATGGCCAGGAAGAGGATTTATCCTGCAGCCCAGTGGGGTGGTGCCTCCCACACAGGACTGCTACCATCCCAACGTGACTCAGTTTCCCCCTGGGCCCCCGCCTGGGCCCCAAGCACTGGCCGAGTCCCAGGCGCAGGAAGCGGCACAGGCGCCAATCAGCCCCGCCGCTGCCGGCTTCGCCGCAGGAAGGCGGGGGCGGGAGTAGGGGCGACGGCCCTTCGGAGGAACTGCAGAGCTGGTTACGACCCCCAGCCCCCTCTGGGGTCCCCATTAGGCCTCTGCCCCCCGCCTGGTCCGGCCCGAGATGCCCCGCGCTGTCCCAAGTACCTCCTGGGCCCCACCGGGGCGCTGCTTCGCGGCAGGCTCCAAAGAGCCGCGTTGGGATCCGCCGCCCGAGTTCTGACCCCGCCCCCGCGGCTGCCATCCGCTTTGAGCCCGCGTAGTGGGGCGGAGCCAGATGCCCCGCCCCCTTCAAAAGTCGCGGTCGCCGGGCAATGGGAAGCCCTACCCAATCCTTCCGCCCCACCCAATCATCAGGTCCCATCTAGCTTTGGGCTCTAAGACACAGCCCTCCTTGGTCCCGTCGGTGGGGCGGGGCCTGGACGGAGTATGGGCGGGGTCTCGGCTGCTGGACACCTAGTCTGCGAGCCTAACACTCCGCTTTCCTGGCCCTTTGCGCCTCCAGCTGGCGGAGGGAAAAGAAGGTCTACTTGGGAACCAGACAGATCTGGATCTGAATCGTCTGTGAACCTTAGTTTCCAACTCGAAAAAATGGGATAATACTACTCGCTTCACAGGGCCGTCGTGAAGATAGGCAGTTTGCCGTAAGGCACATCCATCGGCGGCTCCAGAATTTCTAAATCGGACGGATTTGGTGGAGAGTTGGTGGCGGGGGGTGGGGAACCTCGAGGTGGGCTTAGTTGAGGAGGACAAGGGGGAGCATGAAGTTAAGTTTGCAGAACATTCCACCGAAGGCAGAAAATGACAGCCGACACAGGTGTAGGGACCCTTGGCTCTGGCCCCAATCGTTACTCAATCCTGACCTATTCTTACCGCCGACCCCTCGCAGTCAGCGGCCAGCAGCCCAGCGTCCCCACCTAAGTGCCGACTATCCTGATGGGCTATGTCCTGCTACCCGCTCCAGAATCGGCAGCGCCTCCAATAAGGGTGTCAGAGTCCCCACTTTGACCCAGTGCTCAGCCCAGGCGGCTAGCTCAGGCAGCGGGGGAAATTGAGCAAGGACCCAGGTTTGCGAGTGAGTGAACAAATGTCCACGCCTCAGGGCATGGCCAATGCTATTCTCCCCTCTCCACTATTATCATATTTCATCCTCTTCTGCATCATTTCCTTCACTACATAAACTGATGTATGAGTTCTCATCTTTAAAGAAATTTTCTCTTGATCTCATATCACTTTTCAGCAATCTCTCTTTTATTCTTTTATTCTACTTTCCTTGAGGGTAAAATTCCTTGGAGTTATTTATTACCCTTCCTCCCCGTTTTTCCTCCCATTCTCTCCTGAACCCATTCAGTCAAGCTCTTGTCCCCACCAGTCCTCTGAATTAATTCCCTCTTCAAAAGGTCTCTAATTATTTCCAGGTTGTTCAATCAGTGGTGATTTCTCAGCTTTCCTCTTTCCCTACCTAGAAACAGCTCTGGTCAGGGTACACTCCCTCTTCCCCGTGGCTTCATCCTGTCCCACTGACTGCTTCTTCTGCACCATCCTGCCTCCTGCCCTACTGAATTCTCCTCCACCTCCTTTTGCAGCTCCTCATTTGCTTTCCAACATGGTCATCAGCTCTTTCCTCTCTACATTCACTCTCTGGGACCCCATTCTGTTCTGTGACTATCAATAACACCTATATGCCAAGGACTCCCAACTTATATGTCCGGATCTGGCCTTCCCCAACAAATCCAGACTCCAGTATCCAACAGTCCGTCAAACCTAGGATGTCTATTTCAAATCATCATTGTCGTCGTTCAGTTGCTCAATCGTGTCCAACTCTTTGTGACCCTATGGACTACAGCACACCAGGCTTCTCTGTCCTTCACCATCTCCCAAAGTTTGCTCAAACTCATGTCCATTGAGTCGGTGATGCCATCCAGCCATCTCATCCTCTGTCGTCCCCTTCTCCTCCTGCCTTCAATCTTTCCCAGTATCAGGGTTTTTTGTAATGAGTCAGCTCTTCTCATCAGGTGGCCAAAGTATTGGAGCTTCAGCATCAGTCAATTTAAACTTGCAATTTCTCCACCTCCCTAACTCCTTCCTCACTTTGGTAAAGTAAAAAAAAAAAAAGAAAATTAAAAGAGCAGCATTATTCATCTGCCTGGTCCAGTAAAAATTATGACATTTTCCTTCCTTTATTTTCTGTCTCATACTTCAGATTCTGCAAATTCCACCTTCAGAATTTCTTCCACATTTGGCTTCCATGTATGTCCCTGCCACTTCTCTCATGTCTGGACATTTTAACAGTCTCCTAATAGAGCTCTCTGCTACTACTCTTACCCAGTCCAGAGTTCTTTCACTGCAGCAGCCAAAGTCCCTCTAAAGCAGCTGCTGCTGCTGCTCCTGCTAAGTCGTTACAGTTGTGTCTGACGCTGTGCGACCCCATAGACGGCAACCCACCAGGCTCCCCCATTTCTGGGATTCTCCAGGCAAGAACACTGGAGTGGGTTGCCATTTTCTTCTCCAATGCATGAAAGTGAAAAGTGAAAAGTGAAAGTGAAGCCGATCAGTCGTCCGACTCTTAGCAACCCCATGGACTGCAGCCTACCAAGCTCCTCCCATGGGATTTTCCAGGCAAGAGTACTGGAGTGGGTTGCCATTCCCTAAAGCAGAGATCACATCAAATCACCCTCAGCTTTTAGCATTCCAGTGGGCTGGTATCACACTGGAAAGTAAAGTGTTTCAGATGTACATGACACTAATAAACTGCATCCACCAAGACACAATAAACTGGGTCCCTCACCTCCTCATTCACTCCATCCACTCCAGTCACTTGGCCTCCTGAGTGTTCCTCCATCACAGCAAAGGTATTCCTGCCTCAGAGCCTTTGTGTTTGCGACTCCTTCTGCTGAAACACTTTCTCCCAGATATTAAAACAACAGGCTCTCTCACTGTGCTCAGGTCTCTGCTCAGATGTTGCCTCCTTTCTTGATAATCCTATCTAAAACAGCAGCCCCTGACACCTCACCTGCATGATGCACTAGTTCCTTATCCTGCCTTACTTTTTCCCTATAGCACTTACCACCATTTGACATTATATTAAGTGTTTGTTTCTTCATTGCCCTTTGTCTGCATTAGAAAGTCAGTCCTCTGAGAACAGGGTCTTGTCTGTCTTGTTCACCGTCTCCCCAGTGACTGCACACAGCGGCTATGAATAAACAGATGAAGGAAGGATTGAGAAAGTGAAACAGTAAATGAAGAAAGGAAGAAGTGGCAGCCTGGGGCTCCAGGCAGCCCTCCAACAGGGAGAGCCAGGGATGCCATTCCTTGGGCTCCTGCAGGGCTCACACCTAGATGGAGCCACCAGAGCTCCCTGCACAGGCAGCCGCTGGGTAGGGGGGAGCTGGCCGTGGGCTAGGCCACAGTGCCCCCTGGTGGTCAGGATACCTGTAGCTCCAGGGCCAGGTCCCTAGGCGTTTCCAAAGACTTTCTCTTCTACTTTCTGATTGGAACCTCATAAAAATTGCCATTGAAACAAAAAGGTTTAGATTTGTAATAAAAAAAAGCATGCCAAAACAACAAGAACATACTGTATAACACAGAAATTTATATTCAATATCTTGTAATAACCCATAATGGAAAAGAATTTGAAAAAGAACATATATATGTATGCATACATATATATACATACATGTATATATATATTGGAGAAGGCAATGGCACCCCACTCCAGTACTCTTGCCTGGAAAATCCCATGGACGGAGAAGCCTGGTGGGCTGCAGGCCATGGGGTCGCTAAGAGTCGGGCACGAAGTAGCGACTTCACTTTCACTTTTTACTTTCATGCATTGGAGAAGGAAATGGCAACCTACTCCAGTGTTCTTGCATGGAGAGTCCCAGGGACAGAGGAGCCTAATGGACTGCCATCTGCGGGGTCGCACAGAGTCGGACACGACTGAAGCGACTTAGCATATATATATATAACTGAATCACTTTGCTGTATATTTGAAACATTATAAATCAAATCAACTACTCAATTTAAAAATGAATATACACTGAAAATAAATTTAAAAAGAACATTCAATTGCTTAAAATAGAAAGAAAAACCATTCTATAAATTGTGTTGGAACAATTGGTTATTGTCTAAAAAAAACAAGGGTCCACCTCATGCCATATATAAAAATATATCACATATAGATTAAAATCTACTTTTACAGGGACTTCACTAGTGGTCCAGTAGCTAAAACTCCTCGCTCCCAATGCAGGGGGCCTGGTTTGATCCCTGGTCAGGGAACTAGATCCCACATGCTACAACTAAAAACCAGTGCCATCAAATAAAGAAGTAAAAATAAAGATTTGGAAAAATCAAGTAAAATCTACTTTTACAAGTAAAATTATAAAAGTATTAGAAGACAGTTTTTATTTTTTTATTTTTATTTTTTTGACAGTTTTTAAAAGAAGCATGCCAGACCAAGGACCCAGCGTCCTGGATCCCAGTTCTGGCCAAGATCTTGACTCTCTGGGTAACCTCAAGTGTGTCCTGGCATTCTGTGAGGTGGCAGGAGCTGACCTGCCACTGTGGGGCCAAGAGGTCATTGCTGAAGGTACCCTGACTCCTCCTAGCCTCAGCTTGCTCTGTTGCAAGCAGCCTGATCAATTATGGGAAGCTTTTGCCTGTCAGGAGGATCATCTGTAAGTAGGGCTGAAATGTGCCTCTCGGTGTTTCCAACATTTTTCTGGGTTTTGTCCTGTGTGGCCACAAACACCATGGGATAGCACAGAATGCACCTCCCCACAGCCTCCCTTCACACACTACATTTGGAGATGGCTTTAGACACCTAGAACTCTCATGTGCAGTTGGAATCTTAAATCTGGATCTCAGGGGCAAGATTTACAGGTCATCAATATTTAGATGGCCTGTGAGATCTGGAGACCACCTTGACTCACTTAGGACTGTGGTTCTCAGCCTTGGGTGCATACTACAATTATCTGGGGAGCTGAAAAAGTGGTGCCCAAGGCCTGCCTTGACAGATGAAATTTGAAACCATGGGTGTGGGCCTAGGCATCGGCATTTAAAAAAGGCTCTATTCCAAGCTTCAACAGTAATTGAACCGAGAACTTCCAGATGTACAAGCTGGATTTAGAAAAGGCAGAGGAGTCAGAGATCAAATCGCCAACATCTGTTGGATCATAGAAAAAGCTAGAGAATTCCAGAAAAAGATCTACTTCTGTTTCATTGACTATGCTAAACCCTTTGACTGTGTAGATCACAACAAACTGTGGAAAATTCCTAAAGAGATGGGAATACCAGACCACCTTACCTGCCTCCTGAGAAACCTGTATGCAGGTCAAGAAGCAACAGTAGAACCAGACATGGAACAATGGACTAGTTCCAAATTAGGAAAGGAGTACCTCAATGCTGTATATTGTCACCCTGCTTATTCAACTTATATGCAGAGTACATCATGCAAAATGCCAGGCTGGATGAAACACAAGCTGGAATCAAGATTGCTGGGAGAAAACTGACAAATAACCTCAGATGTGAAGATGACATCACCCCTATGGCAGAAAGCAGGAACTAAAGAGCCTCTTGATGAAAGTGAAAGAGAGTGAAAAAGTTGGCTTAAAACTCAACGTTCAAAAAGTGAAGATCATGGCATCCGGTCCCATCACTTCATGGCAAATAGATGGGGAAACAATGGAAACAGTGATAGAGTTTATTTTCTTGGGCTCCAAAATCACTGCAGATGGTGACTGCAGTCATGAAATTAAAAGACGCTTGTTCCTTGGAAGAAAAGCTATGACCAACCTAAACAGCATAATTAAAAGCAGAGACATGACTTTGCCAACAGAGATCTGTATAGTCAAAGCTATGGTTTTCCCAGTAGTTATGTACAGGTGTGGAAGCTGGACCATACAGAAGGCTGAGCGCCAAAGAATTGATGCCTTTAAACCGTGGTGTTGTAGAAGACTCTTGAGAGTCCTTTGGACAGTAAGGAGATCAAACCAGTCAATCCTAAAGGAAATCAACCCTGAATTTGCACTGAAAGGGCTGATGCTGATGCTGAAATTCCAATCCTTTGGCCACCTGACGTGAAGAGCCAACTTGACTGCAGGAGACCCTGATGCTGGGAAAGATTGAGGGCAGGAGAAGGGGTCGATAGAGGATGAGATGGCTGGATGGCATCACCGACTCAATGGACATGAGTTTGAGCAAACTTTGGGAGGCGGTGAAAGACAGGGAAGCCTGGTGTGCTGCAGTCCACGGGGTCGCAAAAAATCAGACATGACTGAGCAACTGAACAACAACAGGTGATTACGTATGCAGCTAGGGTTGAATACACTGTGTCTGATGCCAAAGTCCCGCACAGAACTCGGGCAGGGAAGGTGACAGAAGAGTCTGGGAAGAAGAGACTTGTGAGGAGGAGGAAAACCAAGTGAAGACCACATTCCAAGAAGGGGTGTGGAGTGCTGCTGAGAAGTAAGGAGAATCTAGATCACAAAGAGAGTCCAGGTTGCTTTTGTTTGGGGGAAAAAGGAGGTTGGTGACCCTAATAAGAGTGATGGAATGGAGTTGTGAAGACCACCAGGAGATTGGATTTGGTTGAAAGGAGAATGGGAGGTGAGAAAGTGGAAATGAGAGTAATCAACAACTCTTTTGAGGAATTTCTCTGTGAAGAGGAAGAGAGAAATGGGGGAGTGGCTGAAGGAGAACGAGAGGTCGAGGGGAGGTTTGTTTTAAAGAAACTATAGAGCATATTTATGTGTGGCTGGAAATGATGATGATGATGATGGAATTAACAGGTCAAGGAGAGAGGGTAGAGCTCTGTTTGCCAAGCCATGGGGAAATGAGAGGAGACGGGAGCAGACACTCTTCTGTTGTAGGGCAGGAGGGAGACTGGTGCAGATATAGCTGCTCTTGTAGATGAAGCAGTGGGAGGTCAAGGATGCTTACTTCTGTTGGCTACCATTTCCCAAGTAGAAATGTGAGAATGGTCAGGGATGGAGAGAAGAAGCTATGAGAGCCTTGGGGAGGAGAAAAGCAGCCACTGTGGCATGCAGGATCTCTGGGCAGCATGGACAGCCTATCTATTTGAGGTTTGAGATCACATCGTTAAAGAGAACGCAGTCAGCCTGGTTATGGTAATTTCTCATATGGTGGCACAGAGAATTGGGTTCACCTGAGGCTGGGGACTTTGCCCCAAAAATAGGATGGAAGGAGAGGGGAGCAGAAGGCAGAATCCAAGTAGGGCAAGGATGGGATTATGGACTGGAGTAGTGCAGATAATGGGAGAAAGCAATGGCACCCCACTCCAGTACTCTTGCCTGGAAAATCCTATGGATGGAGGAGCCTGGTAGGCTGCAGTCCATGGGGTCTCTAAGAGTCAGATACGACTGAGCGACTTCTCTTTCACTTTTCACTTTCATGCATTGGAGAAGGAAATGGCAACCCACTCCAGTGTTCTTGCCTGGAGAGTCCCAGGGACGGGGTAGCCTGGTGGGCTGCCGTCTATGGGGTCATGCAGAGTCGGACATGACTGAAGCGACTTAGCAGTAGCAGCAGCAGTGCAGATAATGAGAAAAGGGTCAGTGCAGGTCAGTGAGAATGGAGAGCAGCCACATAGGCAACACTAGAGGAAGTGGGCTGGAAGGAGAGGAGGTAGCCAGTGGCAGACACTTGAAATAAGACAGTGTCACTGTGAAGGGACAATGGAGTGTCACCATCATAAAGATGAAGTTTGGGATGTGTCAAAGGTGTGAGCAGCTGAGGTGGTGCTGAGGTCAAGGGACCAGGAGGCTGGATCTTTGGGGGCATTGATGCTTGTATGCATGGAGACCCAGGGATGGTGACAGGAGCAGCAGTAAGGAGAGGACAGTAAGGCAGCCAATGAAGTCTTCGAGAGACTCCTTATCTCCTTCTGGAATGTGGACTCCTTGAAAACAGGACTGTGGCTGTCATGAACACGGCCATGGGTCCTCAGAGCCTGGCACAAGGTAGGCATTGGTAAGACTCGAATGAATGCATGTCTGGTGTATAATTTGATCTTTATGCTTCACGGCTAAGGAAGAGACTGAGGCCAGGGACTCCCCAGGAGTGTCTGTGCATTTTTGAGTTTCAGCGGAGACTGTTTTGGGTGTGCACATCTTTGAAGTCCCTGCCCCCTGCCCCTCCCCCACTCCTCCCCAGCTCAGGCTTTCTGGTCCCTCAAAATCAGCCTCCACACAGCTTTCCCTGGTCTGACTGTGTTCCTCCACTGAGGATGAGACCCAGCTCCTTGTAGGATGATCAGACCTCTCATGCGTGGCCAACTCAACCTCAAACCCCTAGGAACCCTCTGGTTCATGCTCTTCCCTTGCTCTCTGCAACCACCATGCCTACCTTCAGCCTGGAAAGCTCCAGGGCTCACTGCCAGTCTGGTGAAGCCCTGCCTCCCCTTTACGCTCAATTCAGAGGGTACATCACCCATCAGCAAGCCTTATTTCTCCCTCTGCCCTACTACTGTCTGAGTCACTTCCACCGCACAGGACCACATGGAGCCATAATTATCTGCATTCCACTTGCCTGCTCCAGTGGACTTGAACCTAAGGGTGGCAGAGGTCGGCGCTGGGTCACATATGTCCCTGGAACCCAGCACAGGGCACTGGTGTTTGCTGCAACCCGTGTTTGAGGATCTGTGTGGACCTGGGCATACCACTGCCGGGACCCTTGCTGTCCTTAGTCGCTCAGTCATGTATGACTCTTTTCGACCCCATGAACTGTAGCCGCCAGGCTCCTCTGTCCATGGGATTCTCCACGCAAGGATACTGGAGTGGGTAGCCATGCCCTCCTCCAGGGGATCTTCCCGACCCAGGGATGGAACCCAGGAATCCGGCATTGCAGGTGGATTCTTTACCATCTGAGCCACCAGGGAAGCCCTTAGGGAGGAGATAGCACTGTGGGCCAGGAGGCTGGACAGAGAGGAGAACTAAAAAGGCTTTATTGCCAGCAAATCTGTACACTATACACGGGGGTCGGGTGGGGGGCCTCCCCAGGCCTCCTACCTTGTCACTCCAGGCTAGAGTGAGTGTGAGGATTGCGTCCCCAGATGTCGGTTGTCCCCCCTGCCCTCTTGTCCCAGGGAGAGTGCCCTCCTCTCCTCGGGCGGCCACGCCAAGTGGTTCAGGGCCGGTCGCAGGGGGCCGGGCCCTTCTTCCGCTCTCGGCTCAGAAATGTCACCAGCTTGGCCTTGAAGCCTGAGTGCGCACCCGGGCGGCCAGACCCCGAGGCCTCGTCGCCGTTATCCGCCAGCTCCAGCTCCAGCAACCGCCGGTACTGGGCCTCCAGGCTGCTGTCGTGGGCCGCGCCGGGCCAGCCCAGGTCCTGGCTGTTGTGGTAGATGGGGCTGTCCGGGGGGTTGCCGCCGCCCGGGCCCTCTTCCACCAGCTTCCGGCAGCCGGCGTCGGGCGCGCACAAGTTCTCGTACAGGTGTTCGGCGGCGGCGCTCGGGGGCACGCTGGCCCGCTTGCACACGGACGCGTAGAGCACTGCCGGCGGCTCCTCGGAGACCGCGGGGCCCAGCAGCGGCGGCAGACTCTGTGGCCCGGGCTCGGCCGCGCGCATCTTCCGCGAGCCGGGCGCCTCGGGCCGCGGGGGCCCCTCCCGCAGCTCGCCTGGAGGCTCCAGCGAGGGCAGCGAGGTGGCCCGCGGCAGAGGGCAGGGCCGGGGCCCCGGGAGCCGCTCCCGCTGGCGGGCGATGGCGGCGGCCAAGGCCCCGCACAGGTCGCGGGCGCGGGCGCTGCTGAAGGCGAAGAGGCCCTCGCCCGAGTCGCAGCGGCGGCCGGCTTCAAAGGAGAACACGCCCTGGGCAGGGGGCGGTACGAGGAGTCAGCGGTTTCAGGAATCGCGCGCCACCCGCCACCCTTCCCTGCGGGACCAGCGGGGCGGCGACCCAGCACCTCACCTTGTCGGAGCCGAACTTTCGCAGGAAGCAGTAGGGCCAGGTGTAGAGCGCCTGCGGGTTGGCCGGTTCGCTCAGCTGGATAGCGTCCTGGCCCAGCCGCAGGAGGTAGGGCCCCTTCAGCTGGCAGCGGGTGGCTGCCTCCGTCCTCTGCACCACCACCGGGAACTCGCCCACTGCAAGCACCGGCCGTGAGGGCCACAAGCACAGACTCCCTGGGTGGGGTCCCAGAAAGCTTCCCGCCCCGGGTGTGCTGGGGCTAAGGCTGCCTCTGTAATCTCTGCAACTTACCTTCCTGCCAGGAAGAGTAGATGGAGTTCTCCTCCATGGGGACCAGGCTCCTCTGCCGAGCCTCTGCCTCCCCAGATCCTGAGGAACTCTCCCCTGTGCCCTAGGGAATGGGACAAGGCCAGAGGTTAGTGTCTCTCCTCCCCATTCCCATATCCTTTCCCTGGGGTCTGTGACAAGCAAGGGCACCCAGCGACCTGAGTGCCAGTCCCAGTTCCACCCGTGACACAGTGCAAGGCCCTGGGCACCACTCTGAGCCTATTTCCCCACCGGCTGCCCCTTTTAGGGTGCTGAGAGCTGTAAAGCAAGGGCACACGTGAAGATGTCCTCCATCGCCCCTGAGGTTGGCCAGAGCCTGGGCCAGTCTGTCTGTGTCCCTGTGATACCTTGGAGCAGTAAAGGGGTGGGAGCTTCAAGGGTGGGATCCACGAGTGAATGGCCACTCTTCCTCCCATCTTTGACCTCTTTCTCCATCTTCCCCAACATTCTTCAGGCTCTGACCCTGAGCATCTCCATCATGACCACCTTGGCCCATGAAACCACGTGCCATGCCATGCTAAGTCACTTCAGTGTCTGGCTCTTTGTGACTCTATGGACCATAGCCCGCCAGGCTCCTCTGTTCATGGGATTCTCCAGGCAAGAATACTAGAGCAGGGTTTCCGTGCCCTCCTTTGTGGATATTCCCAACCCAGGGATTGAACCCAGGTCTTCTGCATTGCAGGTGGATTCTCTACCATCGGAGCCACCAGGGAAGCCCCAGGATACCATGTTGCTAAGTCACCTCAGTCGTGTCAGACTCTGTGCAACCCCATAGACAGCAGCCCACCAGGCTCCCCCATCCCTGGGATTCTCCAGGTAAGAACACTGGAGTGGGTTGCCATTTCCTTCTCCAATGCAGGAAAGTGAAAAGTGAAAGTGAAGTCGCTCCGTCGTGTCCAACTCTTCACGACCCCATGGACTGCAGCCCACCAGGCTCCTCTGCCCATGGGATTTTCCAGGCAAGAGTACTGGAGTGGGTTGCCATTGCCTTCTCCATAGCCAGGGTCAAATGCAATGGCTTCCCACTGGTCTCTTGCTCCTGTTTATTTACCTGTTTTTTTTTTTTTAATCAAAAGAATTGTAAAATACACAACATAAAACTGACCATTTTAACCATTTTAAAGTGGATGGGAAAAAAAAATAAAGTGGATGGAGATGTAATTCAGAACTTTTTCATCACTCCAAATGGAAATCCTGTACCCATTAAGTCTTTACTTTCTATTCCCTCCTCTCCTCAGCCCTGGCAACCAGTAAGCTGCTTTCTGTAACTATGGATTTGTCTATTCTGGGTACTTCATGTAAATGGAATCACACAGTGTGTGGCCTTTAGTGTCTAGTTGTTCTGACTTCGCATGTTTCCAATGTCCACCCATGTTGTATCATGTATCAGTGCTTCATTCTTTTTTAAGTAATGTTCTGTTGTATGGACAGACTACATTCAGTTTATCCATTCATCCGTTGATGGACATGTGGGTTGTTTGCATCTTTGGGCTACTGTGAACAACGCTGCACTAAAGATTCTCATGCAAGTTTTGTTTGAACACCTGTTTCAGTTCTCTTGGGTCTACGCCTAGGAGGAGAATTGCTAGGTCATATGTTAACTTTGTTTAATTTTTGAGGAACTGCCACTCATTTCCTTTTGGCCCATCAGAGACCCTGCAAAGCTTTAAAACACTCAGTTTCTGGGTCCAACTCCCCAGAGGCTTCTCCTCTTGAGCAGAATAAAAGCCCAGACTCCACAAGTGGCCCAAGGCAGGTTCAGGTGGCTCCCACCAAGTTCTCCACCGTCACCTCCTCCTGGGTCCCCTCTCCCTCCTTACCCTGTGGCCACAATGGCCTTTCTGCTCCTTGAACATCAAGCTTTTCCCTGCCTCAGGGCCCTTGCCCATGCTGCTCCCTCTTTTCAGGAGCCTTCTCAGACTGGTATTGAGGACACTTTTTCCTCAGATCTTTGCCTGGTGGGTTATTTGTCCTCTCCTGAGAAGCCTTCCTGGACCCTCCTGTCTAACATCCCCCCACTCACTCATGGTCCCACTCAGCCTCTCATATTCTCCATAGCATTCATGGCTATCTGAGATTTGCTCTGCGGGCTTCTGGCCTGTATCCCAGGCTTCTAGGTGCTTGCTGAGTGATGGGATGTGAATGAGCATGGAGATGAACAAGGTGTGGGTGAAATGGTCTCCCCAGACCGCCCCTGGATGCCTTCCCCACCTGCCCTGTGCTCACCGGGAAGGCCAGCTGACAGATGGGGCCCATCCATGCCTGGCGGTGCTCTGCGGCCAGCAGGTGGCTTCGCTCCGTGGTGGTGAGCAGGAAGGCACCAGTGTCCCGGGGGCAGCTCTCACCATCAGCCGGTAGCACAGACACACAGTCAGCCAGGCGAATGATCCGCCGTTCTCCTCGCCGGCCAGGCCCCGCAGACCTGTCACCTGCTGGCCCCAGGCCACCATCCCGGACCTCCCAGCTCTCTAGCCGGGCCACGCCCGAGGGGCCTCCTGCATAGAGTAGACCCCATACCTTCCGCCAGCATTTCTGCAGGAGATAAAAATGGGGGAGATGACCCTCAAGTGGCAGTTCCCAACCTGCATCTCAACCCCACACAAGCCATTCAGCCAGTGCTCCTGGCCACCCAGGGTGGCCTCCGCCTCCCCGCTCTTCAGGCCATGTGAAAGTGAAGTGTTGTCCAGTCGTGTCCGACTCTTTGTGACCCCATGGACTGTAGCCAGACAGGCTCTTCTGGCCATGGGATTTTCCAGGCAAGAATACTGGAGTGGGTTACCATTTCCTTCTCCAGGGGATCTTCCTGGCCTAGGGGTTGAACCCGGTCTCCTGCACTGTAGGCAGATTCCTTACTGTCTGAGCAGCTTTTTTACCGTCTGAGCCACCAGGGAAGCCCAGGATGCCTTGCCAGAGCTGGCCTGGCAAGGGGGACAGTCTGTACTTGGAGTCAGTCAGCCCTGGGTTCACATCTACCCCCACACTTTCCCAACTGTGATCCCCATAAGCACTAGTATCTTCGTCTCTCAAAGGTCATGAGGGGGGACTTCCCTGGTGGTCCAGTGGCTAGGACTCCATGCTCCCAATGCAGGGGCCTGGGTTTGATCCCTGGTCGGGGAACTGGATCCCACATGCGGCAAGTAAAACATCCTGCACGCCGCCCCTGAGACCCAGCATGGCCAAGTAAATAATAAAAAAAAAAATACTTAAAAATCAAAAGGTTGTGAGAACGCACGAGGCTGGGGCTTCTACTGGGTAATATCTAGTGGCTACAGCAGACCACCTGCCAGCCCTGCTTTGTCGGTGCCCCCACCGCCTGCAAAGAAAAGGTCACTTAGGCCATGGGGCAAGGGGTGGGGTGGGAGGGAGGCCTGGGTCTCATGATGGCAAGGAAGGAAACATGCAAATAATTCCGAGCAAAGGAAACAGACGGTTTATCTGCCTGGGCAGCAGCTGCGGCTGAGCTATGAGTGTGCAGGGCCCGCAACCTCAGGACAGGGCTGGGAAGAGCCGAGCCCTCTTCAGCAGGATGGAGCTCCCCTTTTAGGGGCTCCTCCAGCTCAGCCTCCAGCCCTCTCAGGGGCCACAGTGCCACTAGTAGATGGGATGGAAGGCTGTTGGATTAGCCAGCCCCTCACCTCTGCTCTGCCTCAAGGGTGGCATTACCGGCTCCCCGCTCTTGGCTTCCCACCTGTAAATGAGGCAGGTCTCGCTGAGGCTGAACTTCTCCACACCCAGGTTGGATTCCCCACCCTGACGCCTACCCTCTTTTTCCCAATCCTAGCGGCCTGTCCGAGTCTGGGGCAGAGGCCCACCACCTGTCCTAGGCGGCCGCCGGGCAGCTAGGGTCCCCACCTTGCCGAACTTGACGTGCTGCTGGTAGAGGATGCCGTCCTTGACGGGGGTCTCCAGAGGCTCCATGGCCGCGGTCGGGCCCCAGGGCCGACACTCCGAGGACCTGCGGAGACTGATGACGGGCAGGAGGGGAACTCCTCACACTTCCCCTTCTGGCCACTTCCCCCTCCCTCTGTCCAGAGAGGCAGCTGCAGGCCTGGGGGAGGGGAGCCCTGCCTACCGTAAAGGAGCTAGAATGGGGTGGGGAGGGTTCCAGGTACCCCACTAGGGCCAGGCAGGGGCCTCAGACTACCTGAGGGCAGATGATCCCTGCCTGTCCCGGTCAGCTGGGTGTGAGCCTCTGACCGCAGACTGGCTCCTGAGTCATGCACTCCGACCCCTCCCCCATCCTGGGGCAGTTGTGTACCTTGGGGCCTGGCATGCCCACAGCCTGGTCCCCACCCCAGGACCTTACTCTAGACAGATGGGCAAACTCCTTGCTTTCCCATTCAAGAGTCCTAGTTGGTCGGCCTGTCTTTATGCTGGAAAACAGTTCTAACAGTCACTTGGTCCTTTCCATTTCACAGCTCCTGTCTATTGCCAGCCTTGGCATCTTCCCACTGAACCATGGCCCTACCTGGGCCCATTCGGCCCTTTCTGCCATCCCCAAACAACCCATCCCTCCCCTTCCTAAATGCTGCCTGGCTCCCAGTGCCCTCAGGTCTAGCTTGGACTCCTGGGCCCAGCACTCGAGGAGTATTCTCTCCTCCACCTCCCCACGCCTGGTCCCTTCAGGGCGCCTCTCACCGTGCTCCTCAGGGCACTGGGCCTTCTCCCTCTGGCCTTCTTCCTCCAGGAGGCCTCCTTTGACCACCCCACGCTATCTTGAGAGCACAAAGGCCCCTGCCCTCATGGCATGGCCCCAGCCACGTGAGAGGGTGGCATGCCCCTGCCGAGTTCCCTGGAGATCTCACATGCTTTTTTTTTTTTAAGCTTTGCTTCTTGCTGGGGCACTTTCTAAGCCTTGCCTTGCTGGAGGCCAGGTATCTGAGCTCTGCATATGAATCTGAATTCTGGAGACAGCCTTGTGTCATTTATCCTGTGCCACTTCTAGGAAGGAATAGCCCAAATACTGTTTGGGGGTCACATGTGGGTTGTATAGCTTCTCAGGCAGGAAATCTAGGGCCTCATTCACCTGGCTTTGTGCCCATTATGGCCCAAGCAGCCCCAGACACCATGTCCTTTGCATTCTCATTGCCATTTCACCGATGAGGAAATCAAGACTCAGAAACATTAAGTAACTTGCCCAAGGCCACACACCAAGTGGCAAACAGGGCTCGAGCAACTGCTGTCCCCCTGGGATAAGCGCGTGGCCTGCGCATGGAGTGTCTGGCGCAGAGGAGCTGCCTGCCACCAGGGCTCTTTTTCTATCTACCCCTAGCAAGATGCTGAAATCCTGGCCCCTTTGCTAGCAGTCCCTTGACCGCAGCCTGCATTTATTCATGGCTGATCTGTCTGTCCCACTCACTTGTGAACTTCCCAGAGGGCATCTGTCTGGCTCACCTGGGTCCTGAGCCCAGCACATAGCTGGGTCAGTGGGTGCATGTGGCCTGGGTGGCAGTCCTACGGCATTTGCTGCCCACTTGGCAAACAGCAGAGGCCTCCCTACTGGGAGCCTGCGTGGGCAGGGGGCCTGAGACAGGACGTCTCCAAAGGGCCTTAGAAAGCCCGGGGAACTTTACACACTGACAGGAAGAGGGAGGCTGGGGCAGGGCTGGAGGTTATAACAGCCAACCAGAAAGACCAGAAACCCCAATCAACCATTTCCCTTTGGTCTATCAGGGTGGTCCTTTTCTGAGTCACAATAGAGGAAATTTACCCTAAGCCTCCACAGGAGGCCCCAGGCAATCAGCTCCTTCCACAGCTCAGTGCCAGCAGGTTTTGGCAGTGGTTGTGGGAGATACCAAGGTCCCACCTCAGAGGGGCGCTGGCGGTCAGAGGGTGAGGCCTGCCCAGGGAGCACGGGGCAGACAAGGTGAAACACAGAGGCTGAGACCAGAAAGGCTTGTGCTTTAATGGCAGCTAGGCTAAAGGGGAGCAAAAATAGTAATTCTGGGGGGCATGGGGAGCAGGCAGCCAGGTCCAGCCTGGCCCAACCCAGGCCAGCTGAGCCGAGCTTGCGGTCTTCTTGTCCATGGGGCGGGGGTGTGTGTGTGGTGGGGGGCGGTGGTAGTGGCTGGAGCTCCAGGGACAGAGGCCCCTCGTGGAGAAGGAGGGGTGGCAGCCAGCTCAGAAGTCCATGGAGCTGTGGGCCAGGTAGTCCTTGCGGCCGATGTTGCTAACCTGCTTTGTCTGCATGGCTTCGAGCTTGGGGCAGTCGGTGATCCGATGGCCCAAGCCCCCACAGAAGGCACAGCCACGCTCTCCTGTGGGAATGGGGTACCGGGGTAGGGAGGGTCAGCATGATTACGGGGCCAGCCTCCATACCCCAGACCTTGGGCACCCCCATCAGACCCCCAGTCCACCAAGGGGCAGCATGCACTTGTTTCGTGGTGTGCTCGACTGCCCCCACCAGACTAGGGTCCTTCCATCCCACATCACCTCCGATCTCCAGCATGGACTCGTCCCCACAGTGCAGGACTTGCAGGACCGGTGGAACCTTCTGCTTGGCCTCCAGCAGCAGGGCTTTGAGATCCATCAGCACTGACTCATCTGTGGGGATAGTGGGGAGACTTTAGGTCCAACCCTGGGCCCTGCAGCCAGAACCTGAGTGGTCACAGGTGGAGGGCCCAGGAGACGGCCTTGGTGGCAGACTCACCACAGGCCTTGTTGATGAAGGTAGTGGCGATGCCCGTGTTTCCTGAGCGCCCAGTTCGGCCAATACGGTGCACTGCAGAGACAGGGAATAGGGCATGTGGCCCCCTCTCCAGGGCCTGGGGCTGAGCCCTCAACCCCGGCCTCCCAAATACCCCACCGTAGTTCTCGATCTCCTCAGGCATGTCATAATTGATGACGTGCTGGATGGCAGGGAAGTCCAAGCCCTTGGAGGCTACATCCGTGGCCACAAGGACATCCTTCTTGCCCTCCCGGAATGCCTCGATAGCCTTGGTCCGTTCCTCCTGGTCTGGAAAGGGTCAGGCAGGAACTGTTAGAGTGACAGCAATGGTCTGGGGAGGAGTGGCAGGCTGTCCAGGTAAGGGAAGGGATAAGATGAGGGGCTGCTACGGGGATGGGGTCCGTGCCTAGGACATGCCACCCTGACCTTTGCCCCCATGGATGGCAACAGCCTCCACTCCCTTGAGCAGCAAGTACTCATGGATGGCGTCCACATCTGCTTTCTTCTCTGCAAAGATGAGCACCTGTCCAGAAAAAGCCAACTCTGGTCACAGGGACTGACTCCTGGGTGCCCCCTGTGATACTCCCCCTGCATGTTGCCCCCCGGCCAGCCTGGCTGGCAGCACTCACGGGCGGCGGTGTCTTCTGCAGGCACTCAAGCAAGTACACCATCTTAGCTTCCTCCTTCACGTATTCCACTTCCTGCCACCACCGGGATCAGGTCAGGTGGTCCTGAGAACAGGCTCACCAGCCCTGGCCCTGCCACAGAGAATGGGTCCCCAGGCCTGGCTGGGAGGTGACCAGAAGCCTCTTGCCAAGCGCGGGGCACTATAAGAAGGCTTCCTGCTAAGGACCAAGGCTGTGAATGAAACCCCCGCTGCCCACCCTGCTCTGATCAGTTCCCGGGAGCCTTGGAAGACCCCAGCCTCCCAGGTGAGACTGCCTAGCAGGTACCTGGATGACATCCAGGCTGGCGGCCCCGGCACGCCCCACGTTGATCGTGACAGGCTTTACCAGGGCACTCTTGGCAAAGTTCTGAATCTTCTTAGGCATGGTGGCGCTGAAGAGGAGGGTCTGTCGCTGGCCCTGAGGAAGAAGCGGACATGCGGGGGCTGGGGAGGCTGAGTGGCTGGGACAGTGGGTGGGCTTCAGGGCCCTTCAGAGTTGAATGTGGTGTGTGTGGAGGGGGGGACGAGGCGGGAACGTCCCGGCCAGGTGGGGAAGGGCACCTTGAAGTAGGAAAAGATGGTGCGGATGTCGCCCTCGAAGCCCATGTCGATCATGCGGTCAGCCTCGTCCAGGGCCAGGTAACGACAGATGTCCAGGCTGACCATCTTCTTCTGCAGCAGATCCATGAGGCGCCCAGGGGTGGCCACCATCATATGCACACCACTGGGGACCAAGGGCAGACACTGAGGGCTGAGCCACCTGCTCGACCTTACCTAGGGGCCGGCAGCCCGCCCTGTTCTGCCTTCCAGTCTCCTTCCTGTTTCTCCTCGCCTGTCCCTCCTTGTCACTGCCACCACCTTGCTCTCCGAACAGAACAATGCTCTCCTGGCGAGCACTGTAGCCTTCTCTGCTAGACCCCAGCCATGTGGTCACCTCTGCCTCACACACCCGTCCCCTGATCACTCCTCTGCCCCTAAGAGGGCTGACCTGAATCTTCAGATAGTTTCAGCTTGTGCTTCCACAGGTCCCTTTGTAGGCCTCAATGGGATCAGCTTCCTGGTACACTGAACCCATCTTTTCCACGTTTGCATCCTCTCTAACTAGCAATGCCTATGAAACAGGGACTGGGTTTGGCCTGTCTGTAACCCTGGACATGTAGTGATGTGATGTCTGTCAGGAACTGCACTGTGTGGAAAGGGCACAGGCCCAGCCACATCCTAGAGCCTCAGCCTCCTTGATAGATCACACTGGACAACCCTGATCGTCCTGGACACCCCAGGCCCTCCACCTCTCTGCCTTCTGCCTGGAATGCCCTGACTCCTTGACCTCCCAGATGCCCCTGTTCTATCTGCTGTGGTCCCAGAGTACTTTAGCACCTTCCTCTGTCCCAACCCACCTCCCCATTAGACTGGGGGCTCCTTGAGGGCTGAGCCCATGAGCGGCCTCTGCAAGGCTCTGCTGAGTAGCTAAAGCAAAGGGTCTCTTGGCTTGTCAAGGGGTTCTGAGGAAGCCCATGGGGCAGGGTCACTTGGACTCACTGTCGGATGGTCTCCATCTGCTCTTTGACGGACATGCCCCCGATGCAGAGGGCGCAGCGCAGGAGTGGTGAGCTGTCTTCCTGCAGCAGGCGGCAGTAGTACTCCAGGATGCCATGGGTCTGTCGGGCCAGCTCCCGCTGCAGGTACAGGGGCAGTGGCTGGCACCAGAAAGTGGCTCCCTCCCTCGTGTACCCTGCCCTCCAGGCCAGCCTCTCTTACCGAAGGGCAGATAATGAGTCCATAGGGCCCTTCACGCTTAGAGAAAGGTAACCTTTTCTCTTGTTCGAGGCAGAACATGATGACGGGCAAAGTGAACACCAGTGTCTTGCCTGAGCCAGTAAAGGCTATGCCTATCATGTCACGGCCAGAGAGACTGGTGAGAGAAGAGAGGGTGGAGGGTCAGGCTCCATGAAAAACAAAGACTGCTTCTCATCCGGTGGCTGCTCCTCCCCAGGACTGTCAGCTTCACACTCACATGGTGGGGATTCCCTGGATCTGAATGGGTGTTGGGTGGTGGATGCCCTTCTTCTTCAGGCCTCTCAGGATGGCTACAGAAAACAGCCTGGCTTCATTTTTGTGTTTCACAGGATATGAGACACAGGCCCCTAACGCCTGTAAAACTCGCACTATGCCCCTCACGTTACAAACGACGATCTCAGACAGACAAAAAGACAGACACACACAAACTTGTCCAAGGCTTCTAGGCTAAGTGGAGGCAGGATTCACACCCAGTTCTGTTTAAAGCCATCATTACTTGCCCTCCAAAGCTCCCTAATGGCAGAGGTTACAAAATATGAACAGCTCAGGGACTGAAAAAGAAGCATAAAGACAAATTCCTCCTTCTCCACTGATTAGACCTGATGCAGAAGCTTCTGGACTTCGGTGGGGGCCTAGGATGCAACCTCACAGACGTTTCACTATCAAAATGTGGTGCATGTTTCATGATCACAATGTGGTACTGCAGACTTCCCTGGGGGCACAGTGGATAAAAACCTGCCTGCCGATGCAGGGGACGCGGGTTCGACCCCTGGTGTGGGAAGATTTCCACATGCTGTGGAACAACTAAAACCTGTGTGCCACAACCAATGAAGCCCGCACGCCGCAACTTCTGAGCCCGTGTGCTGCAACTACTGAAGCCTGAGTGCCTAGAGCCTATGCTTCACAACAGAAGCCTGTGCACCGCAACAAAGTGTAGCCCCTGCTAGCTCCAACTAGAGAAAGCCCGTGCACAGGAACAAAAGACCCAGCACAGCCTGTACGCATATAATGTGCTGGTGCTTCCAGCTCCCAGGTACCTGCAGGAAATTTCATTTCCTTGAAGCTCTTAATGGGCGGTGGGATGCCATCGCCTTCCACCAAGATGTGGTACTTCTTCCGGACACGTTCATGCCGCTCTTCAGACATACTCAGGACGTAACGGGGTGGTGTCCAACTGTGGGTGGGTGACAAGGGTCAAGATAGCACCTGGGCACACCTGGCTTTGGGGTGTCCCTTCCAGTCTCAGCCACCTATCATCCCAAGTAAGAGGAACCAACTGCAGACAGGAAAGACGTACCTGGTTTTGATTGGATCATCGTATGTGATTCCCTTAGCCATCTCCTTCACTGACATCAAAGCTGAGAAAACAGATATGGCTCAAGGCTGGCTCCTGCTTCCCAGAGGCCAGGTCCCTTGAAATGGAACATGCCTAGGGTTGAGGGAGGAGGCTCAGTTCACCTCCTCTCTGCCCTGGCTACAGCCATACCTCGACCTTCGGCCACACTCTCCAGGATCTTCTCCTCTTCCTTCAGCTGCTTCTCTTTGGCAGACTCCTTGCGGGCTGACAAAAGAAGCAGAAGGTGTCAGAGAGACACCAAAGCAGTGCGCCACACTGAGCCTCCGGCCTGCTGCCCAGCCCACCTTCAGCCTTCTCTTTGAGATGCTGGTGCTGATCCAAGAGGCTGACGTTGGACTGAGGACCCAATGGGATGTCGTCCTCATCTCCTCGGGGCTCGCTGCCGCTGTCCTGCTGTTCCTCTTCCGCAGCTCCCTTGCGTCTTCGCTGCAGCAGCTTCTGGAGCTGAGGTTCCACCAGTGCCCCTCAGAGCCAAGCCCAACGCAAGTGGGGCATCGGGCCCGGGGGCCTACGTCAGGATCCTGGCTTTTGGGAGAGGGTCCTGTGCTCGGAGGCGAAGAGCTGCCCCACTCCTCAGATGACATTGCCAGTTCCTCGTCTGCCTGGGGACCACGCTCCCGCGTACTGACACCTCACCCCGCGGACCCGGGGCCACCCCCATCGCATCGCTAAACCCCCATCTTCTGCCCTCATTCTTCTCGCGACCCACGGCCCTCACCAGCAGTTGCCGGCGCTGTCGCAACGGCACGTAAGGCACGTAGTCCTCGTCGTCCTCATCCTCTGCCTCAGAGCGGCTTCCTGTGGCAGTCGCCTCGTCGGTGCGAGCCCGCTGCAGACACACACGAGTCAGACCCGGACCCCCGGCCTTTACCTTCGCTCTCCACCCGCGCGGACCCCAACCTCTCTCCCACCTTCCGCTCAGGTTCCGATTCCGCCATCCTTGCTGCACGCATGCGCACCACAGTAAAACCCCGCCCCACCT
Organism: Bos taurus; assembly: GCF_002263795.3. Lineage (NCBI taxonomy): Eukaryota > Metazoa > Chordata > Mammalia > Artiodactyla > Bovidae > Bos > Bos taurus. Next base: position 39,017,092 of record NC_037334.1, read on the forward strand.
ATGATGAGACCCAATCAGATGTAAGGAAGCGGACGTCGGCACCTAGCAACGACCTCTGAGGGCCGGATCGCGCAGAAGGACAAATTTTCTCCTGAGCGTCTGTCTTGCGGTGCGGTGTCTCCGCCCACTGTAGGTGGCTACGCAACTGTTGCCGGGGCTGAGGGCGAAAGCGTCGGGCAAAGCATTGTGTGACTCTGCAGGATTTCGAGCACGCGCTAAAAGCTCAAACCGAGCCGGGTAAAAGCTTGGAAACCGCCGTTCCCGAAGAGGGCGGGCTGCCGGCTGCCCAGCCTCGCCCAAGGAGTGACGTCACTCGGCACGCCCCCGCTAGTGGACACTGCGCCCTCTCGTGGCCGGGGAGCTCAGAGACCAGGCTAGCTGGGATCCCGACCCGGACTCTATCCAGCCCCTATTAACCCGCACCGGCCAAGGCAGGCAGGGCAGGATGGGGCTTGCAGAGTAAGCTGACTGGTGAGAATACTGCTGGTGTTATCTTTGTGAAACACCTATGTTCAGAGTGGCGAGATAAACAAAATGATGACTGTGGTTTTAAACTGAAGGCCTGTATATGTACGCAAATGATTATTATTGTAAATGCCATAATAGAGCTGAGAGAGTAACTGGGGAACCAAAGAAGACTTCGAGGAGACCTGGATCTGAAGTTATGGGGAAGTGAGGAATCTCAGAGCTGCTGGAAGGGCAGGAGAGGGAGAGGCTTCCTGACAGAGGGTCTAGCAGGAGTCAAGTTCTGGCCATGCCTAAGTTTCTCAGTGAACAGAGATGTGGCCTGTGTAGGGTAGGGTAGTCAGAGTTAAGGCTGGAAAGGTAGACCCAGAGTGTGCAGGGCTGACTGTCAGGATAATTTCAACTTTTAAAGAGGATAGGTTAGTGCTGTTCTTTTCTTCCTTTGTATGTTAAGAGTGTGGACTGAACATTGTGCAGTGTGAAAGTGTTAGCCACTCAGTCATATCCACCTCATTTGCAGTATGGCTGGCTGTAGCCCTCCACGCTCCGCTGTCCGTGTAATTCTCCAGGTGTGAATACTGGAGTGGGTTGCCATTTTCTTTGGGGAACTTCCCGACCTAGGGATTGAAGCCGGGTCTCCTGTATTACAGGCAGATTCTTTACCATATAAGCCACCAGGGAAGCCCAAAGAGATTAGGTGGAGAGAGATAGATAACTGGTCTTGAGTTTAAGAACTGTCCTAAGACACACAAAGTACCACTTTTGGAAGTAGCATAAGGGCAGGGAAATGGCAACACACTCCAGTATTCTTGCCTGGAGAATTTCATGGACAGAGGAACCTGTCTATGGAGTCGCAGAGTTGGACACCACTGAGCAACTTACACACACACAGGGCAAACTGTAAAAAAGTGGCTTCTCAGCTGGAATGTGAAGGATTAGGTGGTATTCATAAGAAAGTGTTATTCTGAAGAGGGAAACAAGTGAGTAAAAGTCAGGAGCCCTGAGGGTGCCAGACCTAGCTGGTCTGTGTTCTGTTTGGAGAGCATTGTTCTGTTCGGAGACTGAGGTCATCAGGTGTGGCTGGAGTGTGCCAGAGGCAGGAGCCAGACTTGAACAACCCTGAACACCATTCATAGAGCTCTTTTTCTGTGAGAAAGGGCTTCTCTGATAGCTCAGGTGGTAAAGAATCTACCTGCAATGCAGGAGACCCTGGTTCAATTCCTGAGTTGGGAAGATCCTCTGGAGGATAGGCTACCCACTCCAGTATCCTTGGGTTTCCTTGTGGTTTAGCTGGTAAAGAATCTGCCTGCAATGTGGGAGACCTGGGTTCAATCCCTGGGTGGGTTCAATCCCCTGGAGGAGGGCATAGCAACCCACTCTGGTATACAGTCCATGGGGTCACAGAGTCAGACATGGCTGAGTGACTTTCACTTTCTGTGGGTAAAGTGGCTGCTTGATCAGATCTGCAACTCTGCAGATGAAGCAGAATTTTTCATAGTTGTGACAATTCAGTTGCAGAGCAGGATCCCAGTGTAAAAGTTGAAGGCGAGAAGCACAGGTAATAAATATACAAAGAAAGGCTTCACAGAAAAGTGGCCGCACTTCCTTGAGGACTGGCCAAGGGACCAAGAATTGTGAGCCTGTGGTCAGTGCTGTTTCACCTCTTTGGAAGAAGTGGTACTGCTAGCCCAGTGTGTGTGTGTGTGTTGCAGGGTAGGGAAGGGTTCAACCTGGTGGGGAAGGAGGGAGTGGCTTTGGATCCTGGTCCCAACACTCCACGAAGACCTGTTGGTGAAGGTGTAGCTGCTGCCACTGTCACTCCCCACATGAGCACAAGCTAAGAGCTGTTCTAGTAGAGAAAATGACATTGGAGGTGAGGATTTGGGACAAAAGTGTGTGTGAGCATTTCTGGCAAAACTATTATATTAAAATCTGAATTCACAGACAAGGTAAGACCCGTGGTGGGGAGCAGGGGATGAGGTAGTTTGCTTTACACAAGAGTTCATTCTTCTCTTAACACTCAGGTACTTTGGCTACACATCCATGCCCATTGTAAACTCAGATCTAACTTATAAAACTCCACCTTTACTTTTACCTCACCTTTCCCTGACAGCTTCAATCATCCAGGCTATAGGTATACACACAATCCACAAGGCCTCAAGACTTCCTGATGGTTTCTCACATTAGCTGTGCAGAGTCCAAGTCCCACCCCTCCAACTCGCCCATCTTGGAGGGAAGGAAACTAAGCCACAGTGTGGGGAAGGGGTTGCTAAGGGTTTCCATACTTATTAACAGGAGGAGGGGGCACAGATGCTACCATCATACAGACCTATGCTTTAATCGTGTGTGTGTGTGCGTGTGCGCACGCTGTCATGTCTGATTCTTTGAGACCCAATGGACTATAGCCCATCAGGCTCCTCTATCCATGGAATTTTCCAGTTATAGAATACTGGATCATGTTGATGTTTGACAGAAAACAACAAAAGTCTGTAAAGCAATTATCCTTCGATTAAAAATAAAAGAATACTGGAGCAGGTTGCCACTTCCTACTCCAGGGATCTTCCTGACCCAGCGATCGAACCTGAGTCTCTTGCATCTCCTGCATCAGCAGGCCGAGTCTTTACCACTGCACCACCTGGGATCTTAGTTGGCCAAACTGAGCTCAGTAGTCTCTTTGCTGTCTTAGCTTTAACTCCTCATCCATAAAATGGGCTAATAGTTCTGCTTAGCACTGCTGACAGAATTAAGTGGAATTGATGCCAACCTCTTGTGGTAGCACGCGCTCAAGAAAGTTAATGACTAAGGCAGACTACAATGTCTCTGAGTACATCCTTCACCCTCATGCCCCACCCGGATGAGTAAACCTTCAATCAACACACCGACTCTGTGTCCAAATGTTGCTTTATCTTTCGGCAGGAAAGATTTTTCACAGTATCAAAAGTAAAGAATTGAAAAACAAGTAAAACAAAAACAAAAAACCAAACACAAAAAGAGCAGTGTTGGGCCAGCAGTACCATCAGCCCCCAAGCCCACAGGCAAGCCCAGCCTCCGGGCTCTGAGTGTGGAGGCTGCGTAGCACCAGGAAGCGGCTCTGCGGAGGTCCTGAGGGGCCCCAGCACGAGCAGCATCTATTCAGCTTTTGGTTGGTCCAGGATGGTGGAGTCGGGAGTGGGGTCTTGGGCAGGTAGGTGGGGATGTGACGGAGAAAACTGTAGACCTTCGGCTGGCAGTTGGGGTCTCAGGACACCCTTAAGCTGGTCTGGCAGGGGCTGAGAAAACAGAAGAGTATGGCCACATGTGAGAAATGGCCCCAAAGCAGCCTCCCTGTGCTGGCTCCGAGTCTCCACAGGTCCCCATGGAGGCAGGAACAGCTGCCTGCTATTTCTGTCCACTGGGCTGAAAACACTGAACAGACTTTCCCCATCACCTCCAGCAGAGGATGAAGGTTAAGACAGAACCCCCGCCCCACTGAACATCATCCTGAATCTCAAGGAATGAGGACAACACTTGAGGAACCCAGACCCCCTGCTGTAGGCCAGGGTGGAGGAAGAGCCCAGCCTCTCCCATTGACCGTGGAGAGGTCACCTATCTTTCAAGACTCCCACCTCGGCTCCAGGTGCCTGGCCCAGGCTGGGTCTCCAGCCTGCACAGGCAGTGCTCTCACACACTCAGGGCTCACAGTCAAGGCTACGAGAAGGGTGGAGAAGGTCAAAGGAGGGCATTTATTGGGGAGCACCCCCGTCTTGAGAAAGAGATCAGTCAAGAGGGAGTGAGAGAAGATGGCTGGATGAGGCTTCCTACATGACAGAGGCACTGGGCTGGGAAAAGGCAGTGTGACTTGTTTTCTCTGAAAAGGGGCAACAGATGAAGGTGCCTGGGGTTCTGGTAGCTCCTGGCTCCTGTGGAGGTGGTGAAGAAAGGCAGGATGGCACCCTGACCCTGACAGAAGCTCCTGGGGGGCGTGGACATACTATGACAAAGAATCAGGGAGCCCAGGCCCACAGAGCAGAGGAGCTGAGGCGGGTCTGAGGACTATCCTGACTCTGGGTTAGTACAAACATGACTAGCCTACAGGGAGCCCAGCCCTGGGCTGCCTGGGAAGCAGAGGCTAGTGTCAAGGGTGGGGGGGATCCTGACTCAAAAGGGGACTCAGGGACTCAGTCAAGGGTCCAAAAAGTCTGCTGCCCTGGCACTGGGCAAAGGAGAAAGGGACAAGAGAGGACGTCCTCCTGAGGGGTGAGCTCAGCCCACCTGCCCCAGCTCCCTACTGCCTTAAAGGCAGCTGTATGCTCACCAGCCTGAGAGGCCCGGCACTGGGCACGCATCTTAGGGTGAACTATGGCTCTGTACAGCCATTAAGCCCCAAGGCCTGCCAGCCAGCCAGTCTTCTCTTCTGCCCTGGGGGTTCCCAGCCCCACTGCCTTCTCAGTTTTCTGTTTTTAGCCTAGAACAACATCTGATATGTCAATATTTCAGATAAGACCACCTGTGCAGGTGGCTGGGAGGGGAGGCCAGAGCCCAGCTAGGGGCCAGGCTCTTCTTCCAGGAGGGAGCTTCAGTACCGGTTTCCTCATGGAACCCATCCTGTTTGAGGAAGAGGGCCCACCTAGCCTCTACGCCTAAATGACCTCCAAGGCCTTGGTCTAGCGGGACTGCCCTCCCACTGTTCTCTTGGGGCTGGGTCCGTTTTGCATGGCTTCAGCTGGGAAGCACCTTGGTAGCCTGCATAGAGGAGCCAGACCAGGCCAGTGAGATTCAATCCTGAGGCCGATAATGTCAAGGGTGGGGGCAACCCTCTAAGGCCCATGGCCCCCTGGGCACTTTGGGAGGCGGCTGGTGAGGGAAGTTAGAGGCCTGGCAGGGACACCCCAGGGGATGGCAGTGCTGGAAGGGCCCTTCAGGAACAGGGACAGGAGGGCTCTCAGGAGAGGAGATGGGGCTGGCAAAGCACCTAGTCCAACTCCCTGTGCCCCAGGGCGTGAAATGGCCTGGCAGTGGCACAAAACGTGGCAGAGCATGGGAAGAAGGGGTGCACGAAACACTCGAGGGGTCTTGATACCTCACTGAGCTGTGCTGGGAGTGGTTTTCTTGAGGCTGAAGTTGGTCCAATTCACAGCAACTTTCTGACGCGTCTGCTTTGCAGAATCCAGACAGAACCTGTCGGGTTTGGGAGATGCCCAGGCAGGGGGTGGGGTGGGGGCACAATCAAGAGGTTCTCTCTTCTCCCCACTGGACCTGCTTCCAGACCTGCGAACCCTGGCCACTAAGGAAACCAGGTCAGCTCTGTACAACCCCTTGGACTCCCAGGTGTCTGGGTCTAACAGTATGGGGCTGCCCGATGAGATGCCCACATGCCTAAGGGGTAGTGTGTGAAGAGTGACCTGCCTTAGCATACAGCCGGCCTCCTCACCCTGGATTTTACTCTAGCTAAACTGGGATGTCTTCTGTTCCTCCCAGGATGATGTATTTCTCCTGCCCTCAAACCCTTTTCATTTTATCTGGCCCACTCATTCCTATTCCTCAGGTTTCAGTCTGGTTACCACCTCTTTGGGGAGGGCTGCCCTGGCCACCCCATCCTTCAGCTTGGCCACTCCTAGGCCCTAGCCCCATGCCTTTAACTCCTCTAATAGCTCTTATCACTGGATTGTATGTATATGGCTCTCTCCCCCCACCTACATAAGACTCTGCCCCCAAAACTCAACCCAGGCAAGAACAAAGAAATGCAGGTGAATAAAACTGGAGAAAGCCCTCGTTCTTGGGAACTGACATCCCTCCTGCTCCCAGTTCCTTACACCTTCCCAGATGATCCATCCTGGCTACCTGTGTCCCTACCTGGGGCAGGAGTCCACCATGAGTGGGAGAGCAGGCAGCCTCACACCTACCTCTTGAAGTACTCCACCTCCCGGTCAGTCTCATCCATCTCCACCCCATCCATGTCCTTGGGCAGGAACACATCGTCTAGGAAGACATAGCCAGGAGGGCTCAGTGCTCACAGCAGCCTCTGGGTCATGCTCCTGGGGCAATGCTGCTCACATGTAAGGACTGCCCTCCACCCCATGGCCTGGCTGGGTGGGGGTCGATCAGTCAGTCAGTTCCTGGTGCACTCACCCAAGGAGGAGGCTGACTTCTCCTGCTTGTTGCGGCTCCGGCGGCTGCGGCCCTTGCCCTGTTGAAAGCTCTGCGGCCTTGCTGGGCCTGGGGGCTGTACAGACTCCTGCTCCAGAGGCCGTGCCTTGGCTTCACCTGGCCAGTTTCGCCAGGAGTTGCCCTTCTCCTTGTCAGCTTTGGGGCTGTCAGCCCAGCCTGGTCCTGGTCGAGTCCCCTGGCTCCCTTCTCCAGCTTCAGCACAGCTGTCCACTCTGGGAGGCTCTGGGGCCTTGCTTGGCTGCTTGGGGCTAGGGGTCTGGCCCTTGGCACTGGGAGTCTCAAGGCAGGCTGGGGACTGGGAAGCTGGGCTCACCTCACTCTTCTTGGCCTGATTACCCTGTCTCTTGCCCTTCCGTGGCTTCCCACCTGAGGCCACAGGCTCAGGCAGCTCCTGCTTGCAACCAGGGGCCCCCTTTATGCTTGGTTCCTCAGAGCTAGGGTTACCTGGCTTGGGTGTCTTGACCCAGATCATCCGGGAAAGGTTGGGCACGGTGTTGAGTCTCCTCACTAGCCCATTCTCAGGGATGATACCAGGAGGGGGGCCCTTCACCTCTGTCCATGGTGGGTGGGGACTTCTCATTTCTGCCCATGGTGGGGCTGGCTCTCCTGGAGCTTGCAACATATGGTTCTGAGGGGAGCCCAAAGTCAAAGGGGACAGGTCAAGGTTAATGTCAGGCCTTTGCTCTGAGGAGCCACTGGGGTTTGAGGGGGCTAGACTCTGAGGTTTTGGCTCAGTGGCCCCTTCCTTAGAGAAGCCATTGCTGTCCACGCTGAGCTCACACATACTGAAGCTGGCACAGATGGAGTCCTTGACAGTGTTCTTGATCTCCTGCAGACGGCTGTTCAGAAAGCTGTTGACCCGATCCAGCTCCCGATCGGGCCACCCCAAAAGACTCTCCCTGGCAGGCCTCAGCTCCCGGCTTCCAGAAACACTACGATTTGCTTGCTTCAGAGCTTCTGCTGCCAACTGGGCCTTCTCTTTTTCCTGCCAAGACAAGAGGCAGTTTCAGCAGAGGCTTGGCAGCTGCCAGGCACAGTGTGACACCTGACACGTCTGCCTTCAGCCCAGCTTTCCCACTAACTGGCTAGAAGCAGGGCATGGCAATCCTGGCCTGCTCACCCTACAGTAACAAGGATGAAATGCAATCTGACAGGTACATGTCGTGGCGATGGAGGCAGTTACACCAACAGAGGGTAGGGTTTTTACAGCTTGTTCATCCAGGGCCCTAGAATCAGTCCTAGGGCCTAAAAAAGTTATAGGATCTCAAAAGGGATAGGATCTCCCTCCCAGGGATAAGCTTAAGCAATTCACTCACTTGCTGAGTCTCAGTGGACTCATCTGCAAGATGGGGACAGTAATTCTGGAGTGAAGTCCAAAGTGGGGATACGTGTAAGGAAGATTGCTACTATGGAGGCATTCTCTCCAATTCTGCAGGTGGCAGGAGAAAAAAAGCCATGACAACATGTAGGTCTTTCAAGAAGATAGATGTGGGGCTGTGAGATACCATGGTAGATCACACTGTTCTGGGTGGCTGGGAAATGTGTGTGCCCTCCTGAGGCTGCCTATGGGTACTATTGGAGAGGGCCAAGTTCCCATAGGAAGGCTACTCACTGCTTAGTTGGCCTCAAGGAATCAAGGGCACACCTAAAGCATGCCCAGTGGCAGACAAGGGGCCCCACAGCAAGAGGTAAAAGCAGCCCCTTTGCCCAGGTGAGGACCAGGAGGCTGAGGGAGGCTGGACTCTGCCACTCAGCATTGACAGTCAGATCGGGAGAGTGAAAGCAAGTCTGTGGGCTCTGAGTCACCCCACCCCTAATCTGTGGCACCAGCTCTGCCCAACCTCAAGGCACCAGCAGGCTGAGGGGGCCTTTAGAGGGAGACAGGAGACAGTTTTCAAAAGCCAACGGGAATGAGGTGGTAGTGATGTGCTAGGGGCCAGATGACATTTGGGAATGGAGGGGTAGGAACAGGAAAAGTTGTGTGAGAAGAGGGCTTGCCACCACAATGTCAACTTAAGGAGGGTGACTCTCTGCCCCAGGGGGCATACATTTATCCTCTCATCTTTTTAACAGGCTGGTTCTGTAGCTGACTAGGACCACAACTGTGGAACGTTGGACAAATCACTTATTCTCCCTGAACCTTACGATCTCCATTTATAAATTTGGGAGAAAAACAACCAACCTATTTATGTCACAGGGTCACCATCAGGACACCTCAGTGGGGGTGTGTCCCCTTCTCTGGGCAATAATCAGGCTGTAAGCCGTGGAGTTCAAGGCTACAGGCAGAGCTCTGAGGTCATGGCGATGGACAAAGAACTGGAAGGCCCTTTACTTTGCTCTTCTTCTGTGCCAGAACAGCTCTGCTTTCATTTGTTAGGAATTGAGGGCTTGAGGACAATTTCAATTGCAGAAAAGACTTTTGCTGCTATACAAGTGTGAAACGACTGGTGTAGAGGGAATGATGTGGAATCATGTATAATTTTGTAATGAGAGAAGGAAAAAGCATGGAACCACACATTTTTGCTATGTACCAAAAGCCTGGTACCTTCCCATGTTGCCTCATTCAATCCCCACAACTGCCCTTGCTGTGTCATTATCCTCAGTTTATAGATGAGGAAACTCGACTTTGGAAAGAGTTAAGGAACTGATCCAAGATTACATGCTAGTTAAGTGGTGAGTCAGGAAAGCATACCCAGGGGTGATCTTCAGAAGTTCTCACGTTTTTCAGTATCATTTGACAATCATTTCTTGACCTGTGACCTTATATGAGGCACTGGGCTGGACTCTGGGCACTCTCTGTTCACTGACTTGAGTCTGCTGGGGGAGATGGACGTGCGAACAGGCTGTTTAATTCTGAGAGACAGTGTGAAAAGTAACAGGGGGAAAAAGCACAGGGTGCTCTGGGGACCCAGACTGGGCCATCAGGAGGTGCTTCCCAGAGGCGGCAATACCTCACTGAGCACTGAAGGGTAAGTGGGATTATCCTGGGACGTGTAAGACAAACATATTCTAGATAAAACGTAGAAGAAAGGCTGGGAAATGGGAACACGCAGAATATTTAGGGAATGCAAATACTTAGAAGGCAGCTGGAGCACAGATTTCTTTTGGGTGGAGTAGAGTGGGCTGGAAGGCCACAGGGGCAGACTGAGAGATGAAGCTGGCAAGCTAAGCAGGGGCTAGATCCTTAAGAGCCCCACAGGTCATATTTTATCCTAGATTTGAGCCTATGGGCAACGTTCAGTCACTGAAGGTTTTTTAAACAGTGCCAGTAGGGTAGAAAGAAGTGGATGGTATGAGCTACTGGAGGGGGTCACATGGCCAGGACTGTTCGGTGACGGGTCGGGGAGAGAACGAGCTGAGTCATGAAAACATCATCAACCATCACTACTGTTTCTGCAGCAACTACTCTGTTCCCTCTGCCCAACCTTTCTGTGCATCACTCCATTTCATTCTCACAAAAGCCTTGAATTTTAGGTTCTACCATTATTCTCATTTTATGGAGGAAGAAACTGAGGCTTAGAGGTTAAGTGATTTGCCCAAGGTCATACAGCAAGTACGGCAGAGCCGGGTTTCAAACTGGTCCAATTGCAAGGCCTGCTGCTCTCCATCACCATGATGTGGTCCTCCCCAGATGGCATCTGGGGTTCTGGTTGAGGCAACTAGGTGAATGGTGGTGCTATTAACTAGACAGACAACGGAGAAGGCAAAGTGGGCTCTTTTGGAGAAAGGTGACAAGCTCAGTTTGGGATACGCTGAGTTTGGGTACCTGTAGAATGTCCGTGAGGAGGTACCCATCAGGGTAGGATATGTCACTGTGAAGTGCAGGGGGAAACAGGGAGACATAATGACCTGGGAGGAAACACTATCCAGATGGCTCTCTCCCAGGGAGCTGTCTTTAAGGGGGAGGGCCAGGCAGAGGAAGACGTGCTCACAAAGGCGACAGGACAGAGGGCAGAGAGGAAGTGAGAAATGTAGAAAACGTGGCCTCCCCTTTCCCTTTCCCTGCCCCAACTTGAATGAGGTTGGAGAGGTCAAAGAAAACAGAGTTTGAAAAAGAGAATAAAGTTGAGATCTACCTAGAAGAAAAGAAGATGGAACAGGAGAAAATGATTTGGCAACAAAGAAGTCACTAGTGGCTCTATGGAGGAGTGGAGGTAGAAGACAATTTGCAGTGAGCTGACAGGAGTAAATGCAGATGACGTTTTTGTGTGATGAGGAAAGAGACCGGGGTGGTTAGGAGAGGCTGTATGCTCAAAGGACAGTTGGCTTTCAAAAAACAGAGTACTGGGCACAGTGAGAGGCTGAAGCCACACAGCAGGAAGTGGTATTAGGCTGAGGAGGCAAGAAGGACAGCACAGGCTTTAGGTAGGAAAAGGGTTAACTCTTCCTTCATGCAAGAAGAACTCTGTAGGACAGTGCCTCTCCACTGGCTTTGAATCCTTGTTGAAACAGGAAGTGAGTTATCTGCCAAAAAGTAAGGTGGGGGTGGGGAGAGGCTGGCAGCTGGAGCAGAATGGAGGTCTAACAGAGAGGCTGGGGTGAATGGAAGTGATGAGGATTCAGAAGACTAGAGAACAGCAAAGTGGGGGCTCAGGCAGGTGGGAGACTACTTGGCCAGGGTGCCAAAGACAGATTCAATCTAGCACCTCAAGGTGTAGGAGATAGGCAGGCTGGGGCTGAACCCAGGACTGTGGTTTTTCTAAGTGGGCATAATGGAAGGACAATGAGGAGCTGAGAGGACTGGTAGGAGAGTGAATGAATGATACTCAACGGATCTCAACTGGCCTGAGAAAGGAAGACAGGTGACAGACAGTCTTCTGGGGATGAAGAGGAGTGGTGGTGAGAGGTTACAGATGACAGACCCAGGGTCGGTTTCAAAGGAGCGAGGGTTAGGACACTGAAGAGTCATGGCTGGAAATGGTACGAGGGAACAGAAAAATACCCAGCTTCGTCTGTCTCCCCAGGTGGGTAGTGGGTGGATGCCTTTCGTGGTGGAAGATGTGTTTTTGGTGGATTGTAGCTAAGTCTGGGAGGTGAGGGAGGGGTACTGTGGAGGAGGCTGATGTATAAACAGATAATGACCATGATCACTAGTTACAGGACATCAGAACTGCCTACTCTGTGTTGTATCCTGGCCTCTAGACTGGGTGCGGCAGATGGGAGCTATGCAGGCAGTTTCTGAACTGTGAATAGAGAATGATAAATGGCAGACTAGAGAGATGTGCGAGATGCAGCCACAGCACAGTGGATGTTACCTGAGGAAGACTGCGAAGGAGGAAACATCTGAACTGGGCTTGGGAGGAGGTTTTTAGAAGGGAAAGGAGAGGGCAGAGGTGAAGGAGAAAGGATATCCAGGCAGAAATTCATGAAAAACATACCAGGCCTGGGAACTGTGAAGTGTGTTCCCTGGGACCTAACCGGGAACCCACAGCCTTGGGAGGCCAGGAAAGGCCAGAGAGACCACTTCTGCCAACTGCACACTTCTGGCCAGGCAGTGCTGGCAAGGAGACAGCAAATGCCGACCACTTTCTGAAGGCAGTGGAAAGACCCTTTGGTTTACTACTTCAGGGTGCAGGGAAGGGGTCCTGGTTTGTCCTTTGAGCTGGAAAAAGATGGAGAAGCACTGCTGTTTTCCAGAGCACCAGGGCTGTTTGACCACCCAGGACCTGGAGCTAGCTGACTGTCAAACCCATTCTCTTCAGCTGCTGAGCTCCTGAGTGTGGCACTGTGCAGACACAGCTGGGGGCAGGCAGGCTAAGAGGTAATGAGGTGGCAGGGGACGAGTCATCAAGCTCTGCTGCTCGCCTGGCGGCAAGGCTGCCCGGGAACAGCTCCCCTGGTTCTGTCCTCAGCCTTCTGGGAGGAGTTCACTCAGTCCTTAGGATGGTTCATTCCCATGGCTTCAATTACATCTCCATGCCAGCAACTCCCAGCCCCACATCACCATCTCCACTCGGACCTCTGAGAATCTCTGAGTCACTGTGCCCCAACTGAATTCCGTCTTCTGCCAATTCCACCTGTGCTCAGTAAAGCATGCCATCCTGCCAGCCACCCTGGCAAACACCTAGGAGGTACCCTGACTCTATCATCTCCTTGACCTGAAATCAAGAGATCGCCTGCCTCCTCTGAAAACTCCAGCTCTCCTGCTCTAGGCCCACTATTGATCACCTCTCCCCTGGCTCTTGGGTCTCTGGCCTGGAGGATCACTCCTTCAGGCTACCTTCCACATTGCTACACAGTCACCTTGGGAAGTCCATCTGGTGAGTGCATTGTGTGATTAAAGCCCTTGGGTGAACCCCCCTCAGCTGTAGGATCAAGTCAGAGCTCTTGAGCAATACCATTCCTCACTTCTGCTATCTGCCTGCCTTCTCCTGGGTGTGAGCTCTGGCTTCAAAAACTGCTGTGGATGTGCTATGCCTGCTGCCAGGAGGGTCCTCCTGATTAATCTGTACTCACTCTCTACAACTCAGCTCTCCAGGCAGCCTGGTGATCTAGCCATTTCCAGTGCCTCAGGCAGGATGGGGGCTTCCCCCATCCCAGCACTTGTTGCACAGTAATATGCTTGTCCAGTGTTGTTTCTCCACTGGACTGAGCTTTTCCAGGGTAAGAAGCTAACTGCATCATATTTGGCTCCAAGCATTTGCAGAAGTGTTTGCTGAATGAACATATGACTGACTGAAGCAAGTCCTAAGCTTTGAGGAAGCCAGCAAGTGGCTTCTGACGCCAGGATTTGTTTTTCCTCCAATCACTGGACCCCTGGCTCCCTTACCCCGATGCCTCCCAAACTCATTCAGACCTTCTCAGAGAAAAAAGCCCTGCCAAGGCCTTTGGCAGCCAGCACTATTCATGCCCGAGAAGTCCTGGGGGTTGGGGGCGAGGGAGTCCTCGGGGGAAAAGAGGTGGTAGAGCTGGGCTCCCCCCACACCCACCTTCTTTTTCAGCTTGTGCCGGGCCCGCTTGGCAGCCCTGGCGCTGTTGGGGACTTTGGGCTCCGTGCTGTTGATGAATTCCAGCAGCTCATCCACATCTCGATGATCCACGGCGGGCTCCCCAGGGATCCCGCCCAGGGCGCCCCCCTTCATGGGCAGCTCCTCTTTGCGCCTGGTCAGCCTTGAGCGAAGCTTCTCTCGGATCTCGGTATAATTCCGACTCGTCGGGGCAGCGGGTGGCTGGGGGAGGGGAGGTGCTGACGTTACACCCTGGGCCTGGGAAGCCCGGAGCACTCCCACCCGCGGGCACCAAGCATGTGGTGAGAAGTAAGACAACTGTTCTTTCTACCACAGCCACAGAGGCCAAATGGCTTCGCCCTCAGCCAGGCTCGGAGCCAAGGCAGCGGTGGGCGGAGTGGGAGGTATGCAGCAGTGTTGCGAGCACACTGACTTGGGAGCCAGGAAAGCAGGTTTGAGCCCAGGCTTCGTCACTCGGAAGCTGTATGACCTTGGGCAGGTTCACTGAGTCTTTGTGAGCCTCAATTTTGTCATCTCTAAAATGAGGATAACAACTTCTAGCTCAAAGGCGACCAGCAACATAACTGCTTGAATTTCTTCTGTCCTCAACTGCTCTCCCCTAGCCAGAAGCCCTTTCCTCTTCACCTAATGAGACTTCTGAACTGCTTTCTCCCCGTCCAGAGACAGCCTGTACTCTGCTATGAGCCTCCTTCCTGGCGCCATCTGTGCTCACGGCCTGTCCCCTGCCTGGCTCCCACACTGGGGACTGAGAGTCTTGGCTTCCACTCTGCCTTCATCACGCACAAGCCTTCACTTCTCTGTGATTATGCACATTATGTATACATACTCATCAGAATCATAGCTTTCCTCTGCCACTTCCTTTCTTTTTGCCTAAGGAAAAAATGTCAATCTTAAGAGAAACCATGAGAAGAGCAAAGGTAGCAAACTTGAAAAATCTCTACCTCATCCATATGCCGTGAGGATCTAGCAAGCAGGTGCTGGTGAGGACTCACAGGGTCCAAGCACAATTATTAGCTCCAAGAGCAAGTGGGGCCCTGGGAAGAGCAAGGTACTCCCCTGGCTCCCCTCGGCTGGCCCCCAGCCTGCTCTGGCCTGGGAAGGCTCACTCACCGCATTGTGGCCGAAGAACTCACAGTAGCAGCAGTCACAGAACTTCCCATCTCGCTGGTGGGTGGAGGACGAGGTGCAGGAGCTACGCTCCGAGCTGCTGTCCTCTTCCTCGCCCAGCCCCTCGTCTGCCTCGCACGGCTGGGGAAGCTGGCACGTCAGGCCACTGTGGGTAAACTTGTGCCCCTTGCACCCAGGGTCCCTGCTGAATTGGGAGAAAAGACAGGCCCAAAGGTGAGGAAAGGCAGGGCAGGAGCACGCTGTGAGGAGCCTGGGGAGCAGCCCCACCATCGCCTTCATCTGCCTCATCCCACAAAGACCAAGGCAGGCAAACAGAATGAGCCCCTTTTAAGAACAAGGCAAACACCCCCGCTGTTCCTCAGGGCCCCCCCCAATGGCACTGTTCTGGAAAGGTTCCCCGTGCTTCCCCTCCCCAAGTCTACCACATGAGCCTTCTGGACTCTGAGGTGCCAAGTATACCTCTATCACACACTATAGTGACGGTCTATTTACCCATCTGTCTTCCAGACCAAAGTGTGCATTCCCTGAAGATATGGACTATGCCACTTTTTTTTTATGCCACTTCTATTTTTGGGTCCCAGTGTGTACACAAGCCTATCCACAGTAAGTGCTCAGGGAGTAGGTGTCTGAACAGATTAGTGGGCTGATGGTTCCTTGGAACATCCAAAGGAGGCCGACGTCCTTTCCTTCTCTACAGTTCCCCCCACCCTGACACTGTGGGTTTGTTTTTGGCCATACCATGTGGCTTCTGGGATATTAGTTTCCTGACCAGGGATTGAATCCGGGCCCCTGACAGTGGACGTGACAGTGGACCATGCTCAAAGGTCCTTCTGATTGAGATCGCACCACTGCACAGAGCTGCCTTAGCCATGTCTTGAGGTTAGGAGAGCAAATGTGCCTTGTGGGCCATATTTTGAGCTACTGTTTGTGCCAGGTATTGTACACAGCAAATCATTTCTAACAATCCCCAAATCCTGCAAAACAGGTTTTGCCATTCCCACGCTGCAACAGAAGAGACCAAGGCTCAGGGTGCTTCACCGTTTTGCCCAAGGAGCAGCTAGGACTCACCCTCCCACTGCACTGCTCTGCTCTGCCTCTGGACTTCAGGAAGCATCTTGTAATATGGACTAATTTCCCAGGGTAAGGAAAGGTCTGAAAGGTCCCAGAATTCGTGCTAGAAGAGTCAGAGTCCTGGGTTGGCCATCAGCAGTGGGAATGCTCCAGGGCTGATGCCAAAGGGTGCCAGGAGGAAGGGTGGGACAAGAACAGCCAAGGAGGTTCCCTGGGGCAGGAATCATTATCAAAGTGCTTAGAGGACTTTCCTGGTGGCCCAGTGGTTAAGACTTCCCACTTCCACTACAGGGGGCATGGATTCAATCCCAGGTTGGGAACTAAGATCCTGCATATTGGGTGGTGCAAAATAAAAAGGTGCTTAGAGAAGCTTAACCCCAACTGCCCATTATTCATCTACTGTATTAGCAGTTAAAAATTCCTAGTGCTTTAATACTGGTGGTTACATCAATTTGGAGACCCCTTTGGAAAGCAATTTTTCAATATGTATTAAGAGCCTTTCTCAATAAAATAAAAGCAAAAAATCCCTCATATCATTTAAACTGAGAACTTTTTTCACTGACAGATCTATTCCAAGGAGAAAAATCCCAAAGAGTGAAAAGCTTTAGGCAAAGATGTTATTTATGTTAAAATGCTATATGCCATGCTGGGATGACCTAAATGTTCAGCAACTGGAGAACAGCAAAGAATTTCCCAGCCTTTAAAGCTGAGGTTCAGAAGCCATGTGGGAACCTAACAGCACTAAGTGAAACCGGACAACGAAAAACCACACAGACACCACCACTACCACACGGGAAAGCTACTCAAGAGAAAACTGCCAGGAGTGCTGTATCGGGGTGGTGGGGTTTTAGAGGCAAATAGAAACACATCATCAACACACATCTGATTTATAAAAGACAGATCTTCTCCAAAGAACTGTATCTTTCAAATATATATTAAAACAAACTTTCTCAGTACTTAAGAGTTAATTCTAGGAATCTACTTTAAGGACAGAACTCCTGACATTTGAGTGTAAGGATGCTTATTACAGTCTACAAAAAAATCTACAAATGCCTGAATATCCAGGAATAGGGTAATGATAAAATAAATTATGCCACAGCTGTACAATAAAACATGTGCCCACTGAAAAAGTTTTTGAAGAATTTTAACTAAGGAAATGATGATGGTATTATGTTAAAAAGTAACCACACAAAAATAATACAGAATGTGGACCTCATTTTGTTATGGATATATAGAAACGTCAAAAAAAGAAAACATATTGTGGTGTTAAAGTTTATCTTTAGGTTGCCAGGAATTTTTTTCTTCTTTCATGTATTTAAAATTTTCATACATTTATAAATTTTCCCAAGTTTAAAAAAAATTAACATATTCCTTTCATATCTGGAAAGACTATAGAAAAAACATAAACAGAGTATACCCTTTAATTTCCACCCCAAAGTTTTCCCCAAACTCTTAAGTTCAAGTCGTCAGGGAGTTTGCTCTTTGTGCCACTCACCTGTGAGTGCTAGGGAGCTGCTGAGAGCTGGGTGGTGGGAGGAGGGGCCCGCTGCAGTGCCCGCTGCAGTGACCACTACAGGGGTGGCTGCAACCCGAGAATGGAGGAGGCATCTTCAGGAGCGGCATGCTGGTGGAGGGAAGGTGGGGGCTCTGACATGGCCCTGGGGTGTGGGGGGCAGCAGCCACGGCAACAGGGCATTCTGAAACCTGGGCAGGGAAATGCACTGCTGGGGTGGTGGGCAGCAGGTGCGGGTGGGGTGGTGAGCCAAAGGATCCGGGGTGAGATGGGATCAGCGGCGCTGGTTGGGGGTGGTGGCCGGTGGGGCTGTTAGGTGGAGCAGTGAGGTCTGAGTGCCGGTGGTGCTCCGAGATGGGGAAAACCTCACCTGTGGGCGGATGGGGGAGAGAGGTGTCAGAGTGGGAGCCCAGATCCTGGGAAGGAGGCCCAAGGGCTCACTGCTACAGCAGCCTGCTTACTGTAACCAGAGGCAACATGCCTGGGCACAGTCTCTCAGCATGGTAGACCCATGAGCTTTTGGAAAAGCCTAGCGGTACCTTAGGTTGGAGAGATTTCTCTGCAGGCAGCAGCTGGACAGGCTGAAGATGGCCAGGCCTGAGGGAGAAGGCACCAGGAAGGCCAGTCCCATGCAAGGTCATAAAACTTTTTCTGGGCATAAACAGGGGTTGTATGTTCTATCTTTGAGTGCTTCTCTAGGACCTGTCTGACAAGGCTCTGCTTCTGGGCCATGTGCATCAAGGCAGCTAGGATATTCCAGACTTTTGGGCGGCCCCAAATTTCAGAGGACAAGTGGGAAAGCACTTTGACAACTCTCTCTGGCTCATGCACCAAAATAACTGGAATTATGTATCGCTCCACTCACAATTCTGGGGGTAGCACCCCTTTGAAGAACTCAGGTCCTCCATTTAAAAGTAGACAGTAATTCATATTTAGAAAGTACAGCAATAACTCAAGATTTTTTCTTTGGGTTGCTAAGCATTATCCCAGGGTCTAAAAAAGGCTTACACAGCTGCATAACTGGCTAATAATCAATGCAGCTCACACTGCCAATCTCGTGTGGACGCAAGTGCAGTGCTTTTATAAAAGCACCCATCCCTTGGATGGAGAAGAGGAGATACTCAGGCCCTCTGTGCTGCTGCAGCAGTCAGGTGACCTGAGTTCTAATTCCGTAAAGGCCCTTGCAGACCTTTCTCTTCAGCCAGTGCTTACCAGGTCCCCTCTTGGATCCAATGGGAACAATTATCAGAGCCAATGCCAGCAGTATTTTTCGAGTTCAGAATCTTGGGGAAAGGATTCCTACCAAGATAGTCAAGGGCTAGATTCCCTACTTGGCTTCCACCAGAACAGCTCCACTTTTATTTATTTTAATAACCTATCTGATTTGTTTGAACAAAATGGTTATGAAAACACAACTCTCTCCATTTATGGAGAGAGCTCTCTTCTGAGCTTGGAGACTCACCAGGGATTGTAGGAGGGCTCCCGAGTGAGCCACCTGGCATGGCCCCACTGGAGTGCGGGGAGTTCCAGAGGCCCGAGAGCTTATGTGCTGACAGGAACGAACTAGGATCCCAGTCCCCTGAGTTCCCATGGCAGGAGGAGGACGAGGAAGAGGACGATGAAGAGGAGGACGAAGAGGAATGAGAATCACCCCCACAAGACTGTGATTTGCAGGATGTGTGTGACAAGGAGATCTGGGGAAGAAAAAGGCTCATGGTAAAACAGTAAACATCAGGGCTGGCCCTCTGCTGCCTTGGCTTCCCCAGGGGCACCTCCCACCAACTGTGGGAATGGCCCAGTTCCCACAACTCCAGGTGCAAGGGCAAACATGGGCCAGGCCTTTGCCAAGAGGGGCTGCAGTGCTCCCTGTGAAGTGAAGTATGTGGATGTGATGAGAGATTCTGGTAGTGGCAGAGACTGCCTGTCAGCTGTGGCCTTTGGGGAGTCCTGAGAGCTGCCAAGGAGAGGAAAAAGGTCTTTAAGTCAGGAGTCCTGAAGCTGAACTGATTCTGGGTTAGAGAGAGGGACTGAGGGGAATGAAAAATGAGGAGTCTGACCTCTGTGATTCAGGAGATGGCAGTTAGATGGGGCATCTTGGAAGCCTTCTAACAGAGGCATTGCAGACCCTCAAACTGACCTTTGCCTTCCATGTCATACCGGTTGGTTTTTGAGCTGCCACAGAGCTGAAGGCAGCACAGTCACAGGGAGGGTCAGGATCTCGATCTACCAGTGCCTCCAAGCCGGCCATCACACGGTGCACTGTCCTTGGGGGCTGGTGGGCTGCCTGAAACCTCTCTTTTCTTCCCCCAAATGTGGGCCACAAGCTGCTAATGCTGTATGGTGCACCTCTTTGGCACCTGGGCGAAGGTGTTGCCTGAGGACAGCCACCTGAGCACAAGGCAGCCACAGCTCAACAGCCTGACTTCTCTGGGCAGGCAGCACTCCTGCATTCAGGGACCCCTTCTCAGCGGTTACCTACCGCCACTGCATGTTCTCGACCTGTCTGCCTTTCATCTTCCTCCATGCTCTTTCGGCAACTCTGGCAGACCCACAGAGGCATCTCGCCTAGGAGATTCTTGACGAGCTTTGGCATGAAGTCAGGGGGCAGCTTCTCACCCTGCAACACCAGTCCGTTCTGGGAAGGGCCTTCTTCCCAGCCTTTGCGTTCCCGGTGACACAGCAGGCAGCAAGTCTGCACAGACTGGCTGGTGGTAGGGGGAACCTGTCCAACAGACAGAAACAGGGTTTCCCAGAAGGGGAAAGGTTCTGCTTAGAAACAATATTAACAATACTGATGATATCACTTATTATGTGCCAGGCACTGGGTTAGGCACTTTATTTACCCAATTTTAGTTCTGGTAAACAGCTCTGCAAACTGTGTTATTATTCTCATCTTTTTTTTTTTTTTTGAAAAGAAGAAACATTTCAAGAAGAAGTCAAATAAGTTGCCCAAGGTTATAGAGGGAGTGAGTGGTTGAACCCTATAGAATTTGAACCCCAGTGAGGATGACTCCAAAGCTCATGCTCAAATGCCCTAGTGCCCCAAAGTCTCCAGATCCTGAAGGTTAATGAGTCGGCCCTTCCTGCTGTGGCATGTCTGGGAGAGGTCACAATTCTTGGGCTGTCTGTGAAGTCTACAGACCAATCCTCACCTGAAAGGAAAAAAAATGCTTTCAGTTAACGCAGTTTGGGAGACCATGTGGGATTCCCAAAGAGCTGCACAATTCCATTAGGATCACAGGAGCATTCTGGAAGAGCCAAAGAGCATCAACTCAGCTGAAAACCGAGCTGGAGGGTAAGGCAGATCCAGGGGCTTCTGAGAAGCAGGGAGGTGTGGTGAAAAACCCCTGGGCTTTAGGTGTCAGACTGACATGAATTCTAATCCCTCCCTGACCACAAATGAGCTGGGTGACCTTGAGCAAGTTATTTAACTTCTGATTTCCTACCTACTGCGCAGAGCTGTTATGAGGGGGGTGCATAAACAAGGAAAGTGCCTAGCCCTGTGCATGCCCATAGTACAGTCCCAGTATACAGTCATCATTATTATTATTTTTCCTTTTTCCTTCTAGGACAAAGCTGACCTATAAATATAAGTCTATAGGTTTTCTGTCACACTGAGGGAGTGGCTTGAGAGACTGATTGTGTTTAATGACCCCATTAATGGCTTTCCTATATCCTGCAACTTTGCATTGTAGTCCCTTCTCACTCTGACAATCATGTCACTTTCTTTGGCCAACGAATGTCAGCAAACATGCTGCCAGCATGAGCTTGAAAAGTGTGTATGCATTTCTACTTGCTCCCTTGCATGGCTGGACTTGCTCGCTCCTGCACCTCTGCCATGCCACATAAGCATGACCAGGCTAGCTGCTGGAGGGATGTGAGAGACCTGTGGGGAAAACTGAGTCTTCCCAGCTGACTGGCCGGTAGATCAGATACATGAGTATAGCTGAGATCAGCCAAGTATGCCCCAATCAGCAGAAACACCCAGTCAACCAAGAGACTCATGACAAATAATAAATGGTATTGTCTTAAGCCACTAAGTTTTGGGGTGGTTTGTTGCACATAATAGTTAACTGATATACCTTCCAAACTTACCCACCACTAGGCAAAACATATTTGCAGAGGCCTAAGCAAAGGAATAATACAAGTATCACTTTCATCCTACCAATAAAATAAATGGCATAATCTTTTTCAAATAAAATCACCTTCTCACAATAAGTTGGCATCAGGGTATCCTTAAATTTGTAATGTTACAATTACACTGACCTGGGTCCCTGGTTTCTAGAAAAAGAAACAGTAGTACCAGAAGCATGTGTGTTTGAGCCTGTGTGTGTGTGCTCAGTCGCCCAGTCGTGTCCGACTCTTTGCGACCCTGTGGACTGAAGCCCACCAGGCTCCTCTGTCCATGGAATTTTCCAGGCAAGAATACTGGAGTGGGTTGCCATTTCTTCCTCTAGGAGATCTTCCTGACCCAGGGACTGAACCACGTCTCTTGGGTCTCCTGCATCTCCTGCACTGACTGGCAGGGAGATTCTTTACCACTAGCGCCACCAGTAGCACACTGAAACATGTGGGGAATTACAAGGACCTTGGGAACAAATATCAGAGAGAAAGAAAAAGAAATCTTACATATGGAACTCGTGTGAGATGCTGCCTAAAGTCTGTGCCAAGGGGACAGTCCAGTGAGCAAGTCAGCTGCTTAGTGGCAGCTACAAAAGAAAACTGCATTCTAGAACCCATTTGTGGTGAGTATCTCATGGTAAGGGTGGAAGGCTGATAGAGAAGTTAAGGTAAAGGAGGCCTTTCTGAGACATGCACCCAGGAAACTTTCCATAGCTACAAGATGCCATAGTATTAATAACTCCAGGAGGAGGAGGTGAGCAAAGTGACTGTATTTTTTAGGCAAACACCAGGATGTGCAATTTTACTACAATGGAGCTTCATTTTCCAGTGTTAGGTTCGAGTTATTACAGAAGATGAAAATCTTGGGTAAAATAATTCTTGAAATTTTTAATGTGGCCTGCAAAGTACAGTATATATGGTTTCATAGGAACAACCAAGAACGCAAATGTACAATGTAAATGACAATGTGTAGCGTTATTTGCTGTTTTCTTTTAAAAGTGAAACAATTCTTATAAGGTAAATATGTGACCTGTGTGACTGTACTTGATCCTAAAGTACTTGTGGGAGGTGCTGGAGTATAGAAGAAACAATACTGGCTTTGGAATTAATCCTGGGCCTCCACCACTTACCAACTGTATAATGTTGGGCAAGTTCTACTTATTCTGTGCCTCCCCATCTATAAAATGGGATTAAGTTCTGACTTGTAGAGTTGGCTGTGAGCACTGTGATAAAGCACCTAGTCCACTGTCAGGCATATATGCTACTCAACATATGGCACTAATTATGAACATGATGGGAGCAATAGGAAAAAATATTTAAAATCAGGACTAGGGTTGAAAACATAGACTGTCCAGTCACTGTATTTTATGAGAATGCATGAGTCTCTCATATGTAATGAACTGAAGGTGACATTCAGGCATCTTAACCTCTGTCCTCACTCCACTATGTAATTCCTTAAGTTCCCCAAATACTCCTTGTGCTCTCCTATGTCACATCTTTGCTAAAGGGGATCCTCTGCCTAAACCCCTCTTTCTCCCCACATTTACCAATAGGTAGATGAGCAGGGCTTAAATAAAGCCCAGCCTAGATCTAATCTCACCCAAGCTTTCCTAGAGATTCCCTCTTACAATTCACCTCTCTTTCCCATTTCCATACCCCCACAGCACACTGGGCCTTGGTGACAAGATTTGTGCCTTCTACTACACTTATTTACCTGTATCTTCTGTCCCTTCTACTAGGTTGTGCTCCTAGAGGGCAACTACCAGGTCTGATTCTTGTCTGGATCCCTCATGGTACACCACAGGGCATAGGCTCAGTTGGGCATATGGTGGCTAAGTCAGATTTGTTAAGTATCCCCATGGCAATACAGCTGGCAGGCAGTTTGGTGAGACACTGCTTGAAATTGTTGTTTCCCATAGTAAAAGGCCGTCTTCCCACCCTGGACCTCCAACCAAATGGTTCCAGTCGCAAGTGTGGAAGAGGGGAAGATTGTTGGAAGATTGTATTCCTCAAGGATTACAAGACTGCTTATTCATGGAAATAATGTGACTTTCCCTAGAGCTGAAATGGTACACATGATAAATAAGATTAGCCATCAAAGGAAGTCAATTTACAGGGCAGGCTGTCTTTCTAGTTAAAGGAAGAAACACAAGGCCTGGGAAGCTAATTAAGTACAAACTGAAGCAGGGATGATACCATCTATGTTGCATAAGGTTGCCCAGAGGATTAAGTGACATTAGAGATGCAAAGCACTTAGCTCAGAGGATCTATACAGGAGATGCTCAATCTACTATCTAGGCTCCTGGGCTGGTCTTTTTTTTTTTTTTGGTCTGTTCTTAGTAAGTCTACACTGGAAACTAGCTTATCTACTGTCCTGAGTTCGGTATATTAGATTCTTTCTTTCTAGGCCCAGGAAGTTTTAGGGGGCCACCCTCAAAGTTGTCTTAACTCTAAGCCTTGGTGCCTACCTCTGGGTAAAATTCCCAATGGAGCCTGTGGACTGTTCTCTCTCATATTTTCATCTCTATTTTAATTGCCAGAGGGTACTGAGAATCCCAAGCCCTGGAGATATTATATACAGTTAATACTGTCAAATTTTTGCTTTGGCAGAAAAACTCTTGGTTTATAGTTTCTTTGACTGCAATCTCCTGCTACTTTCCAAATTCTTGAAAATCGTGACCTTGTATGCCCTGTAGTCAATTCAGGCTTTCAACTAGCTGCTCTCAAGCTGTACTTTTTAGCAGCTAGCACAATTTTACAGTAATCTCACATGAAGAACATGATCAATACATGTTTATCGAATGAATGAAAATTCCAACCATGTTTCTTCATCAGAAAGGCTGTTGGAACTGATTCTTCAACCCAGAGACCCTGGGCAACAACTAATTATTCCTTCTTATCTCAGGTTAAATTCATAGCCTCTCCAGATTCCAGTCTAGCCTTAGGTAAAAGATGGAGGAGCGAAAGGAAAGGTTGTAGAAGTTCTCTAAATTTGGGATCTGCTAAAAAAGCTCCAAGATAATTCTGCTTCGTTCTGTGGGCAAATGTCAAATCTCTGGACGTGGGGAGTTACTCACACAAGGTATCTGTGCTATAGGCATATCCCCAGAGCTCTCAATGAGCCAGGACCCTAGACGGTGGCCACTCCCAGCCCAGGGGGCTGGCATGCACACCCAGTAAAACTAGTACCTGTGCCCTCATCTGACCAGGCCCGAGACTTTTCTGTTTTTGTCTGAGAAGT
The DNA here is from genome assembly GCF_002263795.3 of Bos taurus. Lineage (NCBI taxonomy): Eukaryota > Metazoa > Chordata > Mammalia > Artiodactyla > Bovidae > Bos > Bos taurus. The sequence continues at coordinate 39,041,747 of NC_037334.1, forward strand.
ATTATGCTAGGACTTTCTAGTTTTTCCTGGGGAAAAAAGAGATAAAGTCAAAGGAAGGGAAAGCCAATTTTTCAGGGAGCATTTTTACTTCAAAGAATGACTGACAAACTATGGTTATTCAAACTTGGGTATTGGTAGACATTTTCTCAGAAAATGAACAAAACAAGCCTATCATCTCCAAGGAAAACTATTCTGTTTCTGTGGTCAATGATAAAAATTCAAGTTTTAGGTGAAAATTAGAATTTTGAAAAAGCTGCATCCACAACCATGAGCTTGACAGCTTCCTAATACTTAAGAATTTACGATGAAATTGATGGTGATATTAACAAATGTTATTTTTTGATACTATAAAATGAAACAGGAAAATATCTGCAAGATCTATATAACTCAGTGAACCTATTTTTCCAAATGATCAAAGCATGATACCACAGAGTCATGCACTGGTATAAAGTCCACCCAAAGGGTTAGATGAACCAACAGATTTTAACATAAATGAGTATAAAGACTTTATTGATATGTTCTCAGATTCCATATTGCGAAGAATACCAACAATCATCTGAAAAGGCTATCAAAATACCTTTCTCTTTTCCAACTATGTACCTGTGTGAAGTTAAATTTTTTTAAAAACATAATTCCATCAAAATAATGTACTGCCAACAGACTGAATACAGAAGCACATGTGTGTGCACGTACTCAGCTGTGTCTGACACTTTGCGATCCCATGGACTGTAGCCCACCAGGCTTTTCTAGCCATGGAATTTTCCAGGCAAGAAATACTGGAGTGGGTTGCTGTTTCCTTCTCCACGGGATCTTCCTGATCAGGGACTGAACCCACGTCCCTTGTGTCTCCTGCATTAGCAAGTGGATTCTTTACTACAGGCACCACCTGGGAAGCCCCAGAAGCATGTAAAAGAATCTAAACTTTTCCTATTAAGATAGACATAAATTTGCAAAAGTGAAAACAAGACCATTTTTCTCACTTTTTGGGAAAATTGTTATCTCTAATTTAAAAATCGTTATTTACGTTAATATGATAGATCTAATACTGTTATTCTGAAACGAGTGACCAAATATTTTTAAACTTTCTCAACTTTAATACTTAATTTGGTAAATTTCAATAGTTTAACCAACAAAAGCTCTTCTGTGTCCTCAAAAATTTTTAGAAATGTAGAAGGTTCCCAAGACCAAACCCTTTGAGAAGAGCTGATGTAAAGTATCTAACAGCGCCTGTCAGCCAGTGGGTGTGCTATAAGCAACAGTGACTATTAACAACCATATAGCAGTTCATGGTATATCTGAAGAGCTGTTTGGGGTCATGAGAAAATTTTGCACGACAGCCTTTCTGGCCACAGTTTGGGAATTACATGTCACTAGGCCAGATGGCTATCAAGGACCGCTCTTGAAGCTGGATCTAATTTCCAAAACCAAACCTGCTCTCATTTCTTTCATGGGTTCCTTTTATTCCCAAGAGTTAGTATATGTTTATAGAGGATTCCCCCAAGACACAGTGCTGTATCTACCCAGGAGCCCTGTGACAGTTTCTAAATTCTATTCAGAAATGGCCCAACTCCAAAAGCCTCCTTGTCACCGAGGCAGGCAGACAACAACAGTTAAAATTCCCTTCCAAAAGCAGAGAAAGTGATTAGTTCCCCAGCCTAGAAAAACTTAGCCCAGTCATTACCACTCACTCTTCCATTCATCCACTCATTCCCTCATTCAACAAACATCCTCAGATCCTCTACCTGGTGCCAACCATTGTGCTAGGTGCTAGGAAACAAGAGTTCCTGCCTTAAGAACACATGCATAAAACCAGGCAGGTTCATGCACAGGGTTGTCAATGCTCCCAAACTCCCAGGATGCCTCATATTCATTTTGGATAATCAGGCAGGAACACATATTAAAATAATATACAATTATAATCAGTAAACAAAATAATAAATATAAATTAAAAACAACCAATTAGGACATTGGGATTCTCTCCTTAAGGTTAAGCTTATATTGTGCCTTCTCACATATCTATCCATTGAAGATATTGGATATTCAATCTTCTATCTATTGAAGATTTCTTTCCTTTACCTCCTCTTTCCTACCTTGGTCTCTTGTCATCTCTAGGCTCCTTTTTGGTGGAGCTTGCTACTCTCACTATGATACCTTTTGGCCCGTGGCATTCATAACGTGGCCCCAGCTGATCTCTCCATATTCCATTTCCATGCTTAACACCCTGAGCCATAGGTTCTATTTGTACTATTCCTCAGATACACCGTGCCCTATCAAACCTCAGCTTTGCTCCTCAGGAAATTCCTGCTCATCCTCTAAGATCTTGGTCAAAGGTTGATGAAGCTTTTGCTGGACCAGGCTAAGCAGAATTCTTTTAGTACAGTGTCTATCGCATTGTGCCATAGACACATATCCTCTGCCCACTCCCAAACCCCTGTAGAATGGGAGCTCTTTGGGGGCAGGGAGTGGACCCTGGCCATTTAAATGAGTCCAGGAACTAGGCTTGGCTTGGACCTGGCACATAGCAGGCATTCACTGAATAAATACATGATGTTTAAGCCATCTGGCTTATGTCTCAGCTGCTCTACACAAAGGACAGGAACTAAAACATAGCCCAACTAGCCCAACATACTATGCTGAAAAGGCATGGCTGCGTCACTCCAGGTCACTAATGGGAAGGCATCAGGGCTAAGAATCTCAGACCATTCTAATGCTGGCCATCAGAGGTATAGTTAATTCTTAGGGAGCCAATACAACTACACCTCCATGCCCTGAGCTTTCACCCAAACTCCCACTCAGGCTGTTGGCTCAGGTCCTTCCAGGAGACAGGACAGTAGTTTCACAACATAAAGTCAGTTTGTGGAGAATTCTCTCCGGCTGTACAGGCTGAGTCAAGGATAGAGCAGTGAGTCTCTCTGACCCCAGTGGCCCTCTACCTGCAAAGGCTAGTTCACCTGTTGAACCTGTTTCCTGGGTGCAATCAGTCATGGGAAGGCCTAAGCTCCTGCTTATTTACCTGGAATCTCAGGCAAACCTTATTACCGACTACTCTGTAATGGCAACAGAGTTCTCATGGATGAAGAGAATGACCTTTGAAGACAGACTGTTGAGTTCAAATCCAAGTTTTGCCATTTTCAGTATGATCTTGGATTATTACTGAATTTCTTTGAGCCTCAATTTCCTCATTTATGAAATGAGAATAAAACCATACTTCACAGAGTCGTGAGGACAGAAGGAAATAAATTATGTAAAGTACCTGGCCTGGGCCTGGCACACAGTAGGTGCTCAATACCCGTTAGTTTCTTTCCTCTTCTGTCCTGGAAGAAATGACAGGGAAACTTACTAAGTGAGACTTGCCCAATCCAAAGTTATTACTTGAAGCACAGGACAGAAGACTAGACAGATGACCTTCAAGGTCTCTTTAACCCCCCCAGTCCATGTTCTCTGGCTACAACTTCGTAATAAGAACCTTCAATATTTCTAGGCCCTTCTTTCTGCCTTAATTTCTCTATATCTATTCACTTCAGAATGGCGGGGGAAACCACAAAGGGAGCTGGATAGCTAAGAGTCTTAGGGAGGGAATAAAGGAGAGGTGGCCTATAGGACAGCACCATGTTCATCCATCTTGCACTTGGAAGGATGAGGGTGGGAACATGGGCACAGAACTGAAAGGTGCAAACACAGGGTCCTTCCGAGGACACAAGCATTCTTCTCAGTTCTTTTCTGCTCTGCATATTCCACCACGAAGAACCAAGAACCACTCCTTTCCACGATATTCATTCCCTTTCCCCAATTCATCAAATGTATCTTCACTCACACTGTCCTCTTTGCCTCTTCCTATTGAGGCTCAGTTTGGGTATTACATTCCCTTAAGTCTACCGGCAAAATAAACTGTGCTTTTGCTCTGTGTTAGGGGATGCCCTAACACTTTTTTTACATGTCTCCTGAACAGAGGTTATCACGTGTACCCCGATTGTCAAAATCTGTCTTCTCCATAGCACTGTGAGCTTTTCAAGGGCAGGGCCTGTATCTCATGAGTCACTGCATCCCAATTGTTCAGCAGAGATGGCAGCACATGTTTTGATACACAAAGAAAGATTAGCAGTTGGAGAATATGGACAAATGGCAAACTGGAAAAAGTTTGCTTTTTCTTTAAAAACTAAGGCTGCTTCTTCTTCTGCTTAGGGAAAAGCTCTTTCTCCAGGAAGCTCCATTCTTTAAAGAATACTCTAGGCCTCCAGAGAGATCCCCATGGCATGCTCAGTTAAACAGTTCCCAGACCCAGCCACATATCAGAAATCATCTGAGGCAATTTAAGAACAGGTTCCTGGGCTCCAGACCCAGAGACTCTAGGTCTGGGATAGGGTCTAGCAAAGCACAGGGGATCTGATCATTAGTTAGGCTGGGGTGAGAGAGAGGTAGAATCAAGCAATCACAGTTGCTGCTTCTACTGAAAATTACTTCCTCCCACGCTCTCATTCACTTTGCCACATCTTTTGTTGACTCCTCATAGCCTATAGATTAAAGCCCAAACCTACTAAACTCTCCCGTCAGACTTCTCACCACTCTCCATGAGTTGGGCAGTTCTGGACTCTGGGTCTTTGTCTACGCTGCTTGCTTTGCCTAGACGCTTTGTCTCACCTTCTCTGGAGGACCTTCTACTTGACCTTGAAGCCTCAGCTCCAAGAAGCCTTTCTAGGCTATCACATCTGTGCATCCTCAAAACAAAGCACTATACTAATCATAGCTACTACATGTGTTCAGTGCTTGACATGCAGTGCCTGCTGAACCCTAGTTTGAGTCCAGTATCACTGTCATTTTATACACAGAAAACCAAACAAAAGGCTGAAAACACTTCTAAAGGTGTGTACCAGGATCTAGAATTTGACTCAACTTAGAGGAAGTGATGCTCCTCTAGCTTAACTGTAATTATTACATATATGTTCTTTAGACCAGGAGCCCCTGTGGGGAGAGACCATGTCTGATTCACTTCTATATTACCAGCTAGCCCAGGACCCAGCACAGACCAGGAGTCTATTAGTATTGGTAGAATAAGTGAACAGCAGGTTAGGTGAGAGGAAGGCTGGGCATAGTGCGTGTGTAACGGGCCTGAATGAATGAGTGAATGCCAGCCTGGCCTAGCAGTGCAGGCACTAAGAATAAGGTGCCAGAAACCTAACGTTTCTTTTAACAGCCACTCATTGAACACATAAGAACCATGTGCAATAAATACTCCAGAAATGAATTAAAAACATAGCCCAAGCTCACAAAATTCTAGGCTTAGTAAGTGAAGGTATTAGGATATTAATTGTACATCTAACATATATTAAACTTAATAGTTCTGGGAAATTTTAAGGAAATTTAAAATTTTAGGAAGTATGTTTTAATCTTCAAAGGTCTTTTGGCATTTCTACATAGTGAAGCTCTATTGGTTTACAAAGGACCAGAGGTGACAGGGATCTCTACTCAGCATTATTTCCTCCTACCTGCATTTAAAATGGCTAGGTGGGCAGTAGAGGGATTATCTCGTTCATCTGTGTGCTCTGAATAAAGGCCTTGGCACAGAGGTTGTTAATACCTGCTGAGTGGATTCAATATAATGAGATGATTTTAATAAAGATACTGTCATCTGCTCCTGTCCCATGAGGGAGTAGGTTCAACTCTGAGCAGTGGTGGAGCCAGGTCTCTAGAGTTCCTCTAAACTAGGCTGGGCAAAGTCCCACGGGAAGCTGCAGAGGAGAGACAGGAAGGACAGGATGCGCTCAACCCCCACCAACGCCAGTTTATAGTCTAGCGAGTCTCCTGGGGGTTTACTGAGTGAGTGTGCACCTGGACTGCAAGCTGAGTGGCCCAAGAGAACTAGAAACAGCCAGCGGAGCCGGCAGGTGAGAACACACAGGCTTTGGATGGCCAAATGGCTCCTGCCACATGCCATATCCAATTCTAGCTCCGGCATGAGGAGCACTAGATGCTATGCAGGCTGCTCCACATTCTCTTGTGAAGCTGCGTAAGCCTTAAAGACGGGAAGAAACATGCCTGGAGTAACAAAGCCAGGAGACTGAGCAGGAAGCTCACCCCAAGTCTGTAAGATTCAATACTATGTCTCTCTGCCTCCTTCAACTGCTTTGTAATTCGTCCCCCACTCCCGCCACCTTCACCAAGAAGGCTATAACTATTTTAGTCTTCTCATGGGGAAAACAAACAAACGAGGATTTGGGTTTTTAGTGAATGCATCAATGTTGTTTAGGGGCCTAAACAATTAGAAGAAAGGGCTTTTGGGATTCCAATTAAGTTCAAGGTCTTGCATTTAAATATGAAAATAAGCAAAGGAGATTGGATGGAACCAGAGAGGCCTATGAGCCTTAACTCAGAGAAAGCAATGCTCTTCTAGCCTTACCATGACTACTATATACATGTTCTCTCGACCAAATGAGCCCCTTGTGAGGAGGGTCCACAGTTGATTCACTTCTGTATACCAGCTAGCCCAGGGCCTGGCACAGATCAGGTGTCCTTCATATGATGAAGAGGGCAGACACTTCCCAGAGACTGCAGATGACTAACTTCTGGAAACGTGGGCCTAGCAGTACCAGATTTTTAGCAGCAGATGGCACAAATCCAGTTTTGTGGGGAATTGATTTTTAAAAATACTGGCTCAAATGAAAACAAAAAAAGAAACAAAACATGTGACTTGGGGCATTAAACCCTGTGTGTAGACTGAAAGTGATCCCATTCTCCAGCTTTGGCTTCAGTGTGGCATTCGACACTGACTTTCACCTTACTCACCCACTCTAAGTGCTTGAGACAGGGGGCTAAGTGGTGGTGGGAGCCAGAGGTCCTCGCCAAAGGTACGCCTGCAGGCAGAGCAAGCACTGACCCCATTCTTTCAGCAGGAGCTTTTCACCAAGGCACGAAGGTCTGCTTCTGGCACCCAGAACCCCCTTCCCCAGCAAAAACAGGGCTCAGTCAGAAGTTTGTTCGTTTGTTTCACCTATTTCAGCTAGAGTTAAAAAAACAGTCTTGCTAAATACCCCACAGTACATAAGAAGGTACTTTATGGGGTGGTGGTAGGTGTACCTATAGTAGGAGTTATTTGGGTAAATGTTTAGTTTCTCTGAGTCTCTGTTTCTTTGTCTGAAAAATGGGATTAATAGTATTTATATCTTCATTCACTAGAATTTATCAATCACCAGGCTTAGTGGTACAATAGTGACTGACTTGGTTCCTACACTTTAAAGAGTTTACAAAGCAAAAGCAGACTAATAATTATATCAATGGTTAACTCATCACATTCCCGCTAAATGCTGAGGAGAACACAGGGGTGCCGAGAAGGTATTTAAAATGCCTAGCGTGAATAAATGAATTAACTGAAAGGTTAAGCAGTGGAAGAGGTAGGAATCTATCATGTTAAAACTGTGACCTAAATAAAAACCAAATGGTTATGCCATCAACCAAACTTTCTGGCCATGAATACTATAGGCTGGTTAAGTGGCAGGGGACCCTGAATGGTAAACAAGAGAAGACAACAGCTCCCTGACCCTCCCTTCCCCTACCTTCCTCTTCTGGAGAACAGCACTCCCAGGGGCCCAGAGAAGGCTAGAGGGGGAAACAGCTTCAGGGTGGGAAGTTAAACTAGGCAAGGGTGGGGTCCAACTTGAGTTCTCAACTTGAGGAGTCCTTTGGAAACAGTCTCAGCCCAGGGTAGGGGATGGGGATGAAGTGGGGGCTTCTCACACTCAGTAAGTGGTGACATCTTCATTAATTAAAAATCTTACTATGATCTGAGACACAAAGGAGACAGTATAAAAACTGGGTTACAGTAATTTCAGGTTCTCAACGGATTCATTCTCTCTCATTCACCTAATTATTCCTACTCTGTGTCAGCAAGGCCCAGGGCTACGTGTGGAGGGCTGGGGACAGACAGCATGATTTGTGCCCCTGCGGAGTTCACAGTTCAGTGGGGGGAACAGACACATCAACAGACTATGTCATTGTAGAACGGGGAGTGCTATCAGAGAAGAGCACGGGGTCTGTGGGACAGAGGGGCACCTCACACAGCTGGGGAGGTCAGGAAAGGCTTTCTGGGAATGGTACCCCAAACAGCGTCCCCACTCACATGCACAATTCCAGAGATTCTACTAGAAGGCTGTCAAGAGCCATGCCTTCTGGCTGCACCAGCCTCCCAGAGTCCCCTGCTGCCCGATGCAGTGTCTGCAGAGCCAAACGCATCTTCCGCCACGCCTCATCCTCATCCGGCGCTGCATCCGACCCTCCAAGACTCCTGCAGGAGCCTGCCTTCCTCGGCAGACTCATCCAAAAAACCAACTCAAAACTCTTTTGTCAGAGCAAGCTTAGGGCGAGCCACCCAGCCCCAGGTGCCACAACCCTCCCAGAGCAACTGTGGCTCATGCCACCCCAGCTTCGCAGTGAACACTGGCAGGGTACCTCCTATTATCTCCTTTGCTCAAAAGAAAGTGACCTTCTTCCAGGTGGCAAGCTGGAAGCCTTGGAGAGTCCTCCTACTGCTCACTTTCAGCAGGACTCGCCAAACCCAGGGATCTGAGGGTTTGGGTGGGCTGCCTCGTGGGTCAGGGGTATAGTGGGGAGAAAGAGCAGGCTTTGCTGGGTTTCCAACTCAGCACAGAAGCCCCACCAAATAAGTCTTCTAGGCAGCCTGGCTGTCTGCTTCAACTGCTCAGCTGGGCAAGGCGGGGCGGGGTTGAGGGGGACGCCCTGGAGACAGATGCTGGGGGCACAGCTGCTGAGAGAGCAGCGAGGGGAAGGGGTGGAGCTGCTCCCGAGGGGGTGGAGAGGAACAGGCTGCAGCCTTCCAGGGCCCACAGCCCCGACGTGGCCTGTGGGTGGGTGGGGAGCAGGTGGGCCCAGGGAAGGTGAAGGGCACAGAGCTAAGCTGTGGCCTTAAAACTGGAGAGCCGTCCTAGTGGGTGTGCGGCCAGAATGTATCCCGGAGGCGGCGGGAGAGGGCAGAGAGGCTGGTCTCACTCAGAACCGGACGGGCCGTGCCTCGGCTTTGGACCAAAGGGTCCAGGCTCACTCCCGCCTTGGGGGAGAAAGCCTCAGCTCTGGCCCTCAGGGTTAAGGTTCTGGTCCCAGCCGGGAATGGTCCATCCCCAAGCCCGTCCCAGCCCCACTCCGGGGAGGTGAAAGAACCCGAGCAGGCAGACTCGCTTCGCTCGCTCCTACCTGGGGACCAGGCGCCAGCTTGGGCTCGTCCTCCTCCCTGGGGTCGTCGCGGTAGGGCTCCGCCGGCGCCTCCGGGGGCCCTGCACCCGCTCCCGCTTCCAGGCTCGGCGGCGGTGGGGGCTCCGGCGCCTGGGGCTTCTGCGGCCCCGTGGCCCGCGCCCGCTCGCGCCGGCCCGCGCCGCCGCTCGGCCTGCTCCGCCTCCGAGTCATGCTGCTTCTCGCGCCTCTCCCTTGCTCCACTCGCGCCGCCGCCGCCGCTCCCCACACAGGACAACAGCCAATATGGCGGCGCCCGGCTCCCCCTCCACCGCTGCCAGCAGGTCAGAGGGCACACGGAGTCCGCGCCGCCGCACTAGCCCCCGAGGCCGCCTGCGCCATTTTGCATAAGGTCACTACCCGGAGTTCTGCGGGAGAGTAAATCTGGTGAGGAAACGCCCTCCTCATTTCGGGATTCCGCGGATGAGACCTGCGCCAGGAGCGGGTGTGCGCTGTAGTAACCGTGCTGCACGGCCCTGGGCGCTTCAAAACTGGCTGTTAAATGGATGAGTGAATGTTAGTAATATTAGTAATTTCTATAGTGCTCCGCTACTTTCACAGCCGTGACTCGACTTCTCGTACCTACACGACCTGGCAGGTGCGATAGCTCCTATTTTGCAGCGGTGAAAGCGGGGGCTACAAAAGGTGAAACGGTTGCTCAGCATCAGCCAGCCAGAACTCATGGGCTTGTGGACAGCCTGAGCTGAATGGGACGAAGGGATTGTTTAGATCCTTATTTTCAGTGTATGGTCCACGGGGAGTCCAGCGTTTGGTGCTTAGGACAGGGAGACTCAGCTCTTCAGTCTAGTGGGAAGAGTGGACACTGAAATACACAATTACAACAAGTGTGATAAAGATGAGATGACTGGGGCACATACTAGGTCAGTGTTTCCAAAAAAGTATATGTGTGTGTGAGAGGGTTCTGAGTGATACACAACGGAACATTAAAAAAGTGTAATGATTATGTATTTAATTGTTTAAAATGGGATGTTTAGTCTTTTTTGAATATGTGACATGCGCATAGAACAAATTTTTAAAAAACAGTTTTGAGTGCAACTTGTCTCATGCAAGGGTCAGTGGTATCCTGAAACCTTATGGTTGGTTATATGTAGAGTTGCTGTTGCTCCATCAAGGGCACAGTTTTGACATTGGCCGGACTTAAGGAGTAAGGGCTAAATGGAAGGCCCTGGAGCTCTCCCTAACTACCGAATGAAAAAATAATACTTCATCTCGTTATAGGGATACCGTCAAAGATTTGAAAGATTCAGGGTGATTCCCATTATATCAACATTAACTCTTAAGTATGGCCAGAACAGAAGATAGATGGCGTTTTCTCTCCATTTATTTATTTTCGTTGTGGTAAAATATGTGCAACATAAAACTTACCATGTTAACCATTTGTAAGTGTACAGTTCATTTGTATTAAATACACTCAAATTGTTGTGCAGCCATCACCACCATCCATCTCCAAAACTTTTCTTGCTAAACTGAAACTCCATACTCATTAAATAAGGTCCCATTCTCCTATCCTTACAGCCCCTGGCAACCAGCATTCTACTTTAAAGAAACACAAAAAACCTTCCCCTTTTCCCTACACCGCAGCCTCTGGTAACCATTGTTCTACTCTCTTTTTAATGAGTTTAGCTTTTTAAAAAAATATTTATTTATTTATTTGGCTGTGCTGGGTCTTTGCTGCTGTGCAAGCTTCTCATTGCAGTGGCTTCTCTTGTTCCAGAGCACCGGTCTTCTCCGGCACACAGACTTCAGTAGTTGCAACTCTTGGACTCTAGAGCAGGCTCAGTCGTGGTGGCACACGGGCTTAGTTGCTCTGAGGCATGTGGGATCTTCGAAGACCAGGGATTTAACCCATGACTCCTGCATTAGCAGGCAGATTCTTTACTACTGAGCCACCAGGGAAGCCCTATGAATTTAGCTTTTTTTCAAAAAAAGTTTTCCACATGTAAGTGAGATCATGCAGTGTTTGTCTTTTTGTGACTGGCTTGTTTCATTTAAAATGCCTTTCAAATTTCATACATGTGCAAATGACAGAATTCTCTTCTTTTTTTAAGGGCAAATAATTTTCTTTTATATTTAGTATATATACTTTTGTGTATTCCTTATATATATACTCTTACATATATAGTATATACTTATATATTCCTTTATATATATACAGATATCTGTCTATATCACATTTTCTTTATCCATTCATACTTCAACAGAGAAGATAGATGGTCTTAAAAAATGATCGAGCATTATGATAAACTCATTCTGGTAGGGAACCCAACTGAAGGACTTTTTCAGAGTGGTCATTCTTGGAGCAGACCAGCACAGTTGTTGGCCCACAATGATAGGTCAGGTTAGTGCTTTTTATTCTCTACCAAAGCTCGGGAATAATTTGTATTCCTCTAGCAGGAGCAGCAATAGACCTTTACTGTCTCGCTTCACGGGTGTGTCACTGTCTGGATACACTCAGCTTACAGGAATTTTTGACCAGATCACCATTCCAGGGGATATCAGGCTAATGTACTGTGATACTGATGACAGTATCCAGATGGAGCTTGAGAACAGGAAGTGGCGGATACCCTAGATGATTTGGTAAGCACACGAATGTGTGCCAGAGGGCAGATAACAAATCCCACAAATACATAGGGGTCTGTCTACTCAGTGAACTGTCTAGGGTTCTGGGGTGTATTGCAATATTCTGCACCAAATAAAGGACAAGTTGCTGAACACCACACTCCTGACCACTAAGAAAGAGGTATACTGCTTTGTGGACTTCTTTAGACTTTAGACTTCAATATAAAATATACCAAATTTAGGTATATTATTTTTACCTAATACTGGATCACTTGAAAACTATCAACTTTAAGGGGGACCATACAAGGAGAGATGGTTTTCTTACTGGATCAGGGTGTAGGGTAGATGGTCCTGCCTTTGGCCTTTTATGTTCGGGCATTGGATTTTGGAACAAAGTTATGACCTCTTGCAACAGTTATTTTCCTTTTGAGAAACATCTGCATTACTCCAGGAGTCTGCTGAAATTGGATGCCTGATCATGGCACAGCAGGTGATCACATGACCTGAGCTACTGTGGTATCTGATCTACCTAGATATAGAACTAGGGATGACCAGGCCTTACTCCTTCATGAAGAGGACGTGACATATATGGCTGGGATCCTACAGGCCTTAAAGGCACAAGTAGGTTGCCTGAGCAAGTTGTTTCCTCTTCTGCAACTGATGTTCTACTCCGAGAGAGTTGTTTGTGATGGATTGATTAAGGAAGAAGAACCTAAAGCCTTGTTTATAAATGGCTTTGCACATTATGTTGGCTCCTGCTGAAAGTGGATTGCTAGGGTCTTCTAGTCTTCCTCCTACAAGGCCTGAGGGACCTAGAAAAGGGAAGTGTGCCCAGAGGCCCCAAAGTGAAGATGCACTGATTCCTGGCCATTAGTTAATGGTATGGTCTGTTGGTCAGGGACTTGAAAGGAACCAGACTAAAGGCTTAGTGATGAGAAGTTTTGAGGAAGATAAATGTGGATAAACTGCCCAGAATGGCTTCAGAGCCTAGGGTTATTTGTGTTCCAGATGAATAGTCACCAAAGGGTCTTACTACAGAAGAACTTCTTAGCAGCTTGGTGGGCAGTTTGGCTCCTTCCCTAGCCATATCAGGACTTGCTCGATGGGTTTATGAGAAAACTGGCAGAGTATTATGAAATGCTCCCTCCCTCAGCTGACCTACCCTCAGTGCTGAGCCCAATTTGCAAGCCTTGGGGGACCAGCCTGAGCCCCCAGGCAGAACCTTACTTTGAGGGAACCAGCTTGCTATCTCCTGGCAGGGAGCTTACATTAGACTCTGTTTTAGTCAGTGTTGGCTAACTGCTGTAACAACCGACTCCAACATGTCAGAGGTTTAATACCATAATAGCTTAGTTCTTGTTCATGTCACAGTCCAATGCTGGATGAAGGGGACTTTGCTTCAGGCTGTCGTTCAGGGGTCCACTCTCTCTGTCTTGTTGGTCTCTCCATTCAATGAGAGGATGGAAAGAAGGTAGAGCAAGGGTTGCATGGGCTGTTTTTATGAGCAATACCCATTAATGACTATACATCACTTTCACTCATTCTGTTGGGGAGATTTCAGCTACATGGTTCCACCTAACTGTCATCTTTCCCTCCCACTCCTTCCCTCTCTCCAGGCAACCACTGATCTGTCTCTATGAGTGTTTTGCATTTTCATGTAGCATGCACTTTGTTTTGTTTGACCTCTTTCCCTCAGCATAATTATTTTGCAAATTATTCATGTCGTAGCATGTAAACTTCTTAATACTCATTCCTTCTTAATACTTAAGAAGCTCATTCCTTCTTAATACTAAGTAGTATTCCACTGTATGGAAGTACCACAGTTTGTTTATTCATTCAACATCGATGAATAGTCATGACAGATCTTTCTCATACATTGAATTAACTTATTATACTGCTCTGAGAACTGAAGGAAAAAATTTTTTCTTCCTTTTTTTTTTTTTGACTGCACAATATGGCATATGGGAATCTTCCCCAGCCAGGGATCAAACCTGCATCCTTTGCATTGGGAGCACAGAGTCTAAAGGGAAACAGCAAATCAGCCAAGATGCTAGTGGTTAGGCTCTCTCACCCCACGCCCCCTCGCTCTCGCCCCGTGTTTTGTAAATAATGATTATGCAACAGCTGAGATCACTTATAACACTGCGCATGTGGCTCACACTTCCTTGGCCACGAGCTACTTTTGTTCTGTGCTGCTGCTGCTGCTGCTAAGTCGCTTCAGTTGTGTCCGACTCTGTGCAACCCCATAGATGGCAGCCCACAAGGCTCCTCTGTCCCTGGGATTCTCCAGGCAAGAACACTGGACTGGGTTGCCATTTCCTTCTCCAATGCATGAAAGTGAAAAGTAAAAGTAAAGTCGCTCAGTCGTTACCGACTCTTCGCTACCCCATGGACTGCAGTCTACCAGGCTCTTCCGTCCATGGGATTTTCCAGGCAAGAATACTGGAGTGGGTTGCCATTGCCTTCTCCACTTTTGTTCTGTAAGCATACATAAATTCCACCTGAAAAAGCCCTTGCAGCTACCTTATGGCTGTGTTATGGTGGTAAGGCTGTGTTATGGCTGCGTCCACTGGGTCAACCATGAGAAGGGAGAATACAGCATGTCGGCTGCTGCTACGGCTGCTGTGCCAATCTGGAGAGAGTAAACATGTCTGCAATTTCTATGTCTCCTTGAGTTTTCTTCCAGCTTTCCCACTCATGCTTTACCTACCATGGGTTCAACAAACAGTGTACACAGTGAGATACAGCAAGACAATTGGCATAGTCGGCAGGATTGGAGAGACAGTCTTAATCGCTGGACCACCAGGGAAATCCCAGGAAGAAAATATTTTTAAAGCAAGTATTCAGGATACTAAAATCACATCTTTTGCAACTGCTTAAAGTTATATATATATATTTACATGCTAACTTAAGAATGTGTGAGAGCAGAGCCAGCTTCTTGGAGGTGTAACCTGCACAGTCACTCAAGACCTCTAATTCAGAAGGGCTCTGAGCTTGGCTTAACAGTCTGCCATCACTTCTTGAATTGCTTCCTATCCCCTCCTCTCCACCCCCAGCCACATTGCACAGCACGTGGGATCTCAGTTCTCTGACCAGGGGTGGATCCTGGGCTTCTGGCAGTGGAAGCACAGAGTTGTAAGTAACCACTAGACCACCAGGGAAGTCCTTTGAAGTTCCTAATAACGTTTGAGCAAGGGGCCCACATTCTCATTTTGTTCTAGGTACTCCAGTTTTTGTAGCTAGTCCTGTGTGAAAGGGTGTGTAGTTTTAAAAACTGTTTTTGGGGAGCGGGAAGCAAGCGGGAAGCGAAAGTTTGCAGGCCACTGACCTCAACCATCAAGTCTGTAAGAGCTTGGACTTTCGAAACACAAAATCTGGATGGTTTATATGTTCTCCTACTTTCCACTTTCCAATAAAGTAGTACTTTATTCCTACTTCAAGGCAACAGTTACAGAATCAGCTGCTTGAGTGGAGAGGAGGAAAGGGGAAACGATAAGGGTGATGCCAACCAGATTACCATCTCAGCATAGTGTCCCGTCTGCACAGGTGAGATTGGGCATCATGGGCCTCACACAGGTGTGTGCTTCAGGCAGCCCCACTGCAGTTCCTGAGCCCCATCCAGCTTGCCACCCTCATTCTGGGGCTGTATTCTGGGAGGAATTTGTCAGATCAGGGTGCCTTCCTCTCCTTGAGTCCTGGAGTTGGGCCTTGCCCACCTAAGGAATTTATTAACACTTTTTGAGGGAGGTAACTAATTCTCCTTTCTTTTCCTTCAATCCTCCTCCCTCTACACTTGAGAAGTGCCTTTTTACTCTTGGGCAGGAAGGCCTGGGACAAACCCTTCCCACCGCCCGCGAGGAAGAGAGGTTTAGAGAAAAGGACTTAAGGCTGAGAGGACGAGAGATGGGATCCAGTGGGAAATAATCTCGAATACCAGGGTGAGGACTGGACCTTCTGTGAGGGTAGTGGAGCTTAAGCACAGGGAAAGAATAAAACAGGAAGCTCCAGATGAGATACTCATGGAGGCAGAGCATTTGAGAATTTGCCCTGACCTCTTCCAGGCCCTATGGACTAACTTAAGTGACTATTGTGCAGAAGTCTGAATGGGGCAATTTTCGGATACTTTTTCTAGGAAGTAAATAGTAAATTGCTAGTAAATACATTGCTTTATTAGAGTAACCAGTAATGGCTCCTGATCATTAAATAACTGGGCAAGAGCAGTAGAACCTATGTTACAGGCTGTGAGAAAAGAACAGCAAAGGAAGGAAGGAAAAGTTTGCAGACAGAATTGAAGACCTGAATTTGCCTGGGGCATTTGAGAGACAGGTATCTCAGAGGGGACAGAGACTTCTTCCCCACCACTGCATCATACATCAGACCTCCAAGTCTTGTTGATTCTGCCTCCAAAATATTTACTGCAGCAAGGAGGAAACTCTGTTCATAAATTCACCTGTGCAAGAAATATAATTATGGACTTCCCTGGTAGTCCAGTGGTTAAGAATCCACCTGCCAATTCAGGGAATATGGGTTTGATCCCTGGTCTGGGAACTAAGATCCAACATGCCATGAGGCAACTGAGCCTTTACCACCCAAGGGCCTGTGCTGCCTTAGGGCCAGTGCTGGGCAACAAGAGGAGCTGCTGCAATGAGAAGCCCACGTGCCACGACAAGAGAGTTGCCCCCACTCATGATAACTAGAGAAAGCCTATACACAGCCAACAAAGACCCAGCATAGCCCAAAGAAGGTAATTAAAGTTTTCTATAACTCAATTTCTGCTTTGAACTCCCATTCTGCTGGAGTGGCAAAAACTAAGCTCCGCTAATTGAGGGTTTTACCCTTTCCCTGGGGTTGTGTTTAAGACCCTGGAGCCTTATCTAGTACTCAGTTGTGAGTGAGAGAGAGAGTGTGTGTGCGTGCATGGTTGCAGGTTGAACCTAGTTCTCCAGGGCATCTATTCACACAGGTGCTCATGGTGGTGTCATTGGTCCCCATTGGCTGCTTGTTCCCATTCACATGTCTGTTAAGGACCTGTCAATTACAAACTCGGGCTTGCCAACAAACTGTGGAAAATTCTTAAAGATATGGGAAAACCAGACCACCTTACCTGCATCCTGCGAAGCCTGTATGCAGGTCCAGAAGCAACAGTTAGAACTGGACATGGAACAACAGACTAGTTTAAAATTGGGAAAGGAGTACGTCAAGGCTGTAATATTGTCATCCTGCTTATTTAACTTATATGCAGAGTCCATCATGTGAAATGCCCGGCTGGATGAAGCACAAACTGCAATCAAGATTGCTGGGAGAAATATCAATACCTTCAGATATGCAGATGATACCACCCTTATGGCAGAAAACGAAGAGGAACAGAAGAGCCTTCTGATGAAAGTGAAAGAGGAGAGTGAAAAAGCTGGCTTAAAACTAAACATTCTAAAAACTAAGATCATGGCATCTGGTCCCATCACTTCATGGCAAATAAATGTGGAAACAGGGATGGGCTTTATTTTCTTGGTTTCCAAAATCACTGCAGATGGTGACTGCAGCCATGAAATTAAAAGACAATTGCTCCTTGGAAGAAAAGCTATGACAAACCTTCAGCATATTAAAAAGCAGACACATCACTTTGCTGACAAAGGTCCATATAGTCAAAGCGGCGATGGCACCCCACTCCAGTACTCTTGCCTGGAAAATCCCATGGATGGAGGAGCCTGGTGGGCTGCAGTCCATAGGGTACCAAAGAGTCAGACACGACTGAGTGACTTCACTTTCACTTTTCACTTTCATGCATTGGAGAAGGAAATGGCAACCCACTCCAGTGTTCTTGCCTGGAGAATCCCAGGGACAGGGGAGCCTTGTGGGCTGCCGTCTATGGGGTTGCACAGAGTTGGACATGACTGAAGTGCCTTAGCAACAAGCAACAATGGTTTTTCCAGTAGTCATGTATGGACATGAGAGTTGGACCATAAAGAAAGCTGAATGTTGAAGAATTGATACTTTTTAACTGTAGAGTTGGAGAATACTCTTGAGAATCCCTTGGACTACAAGGAGATTAAACCAGTCAATCCTAAAGGAAATCAACCCTGAATATTCATAGGAAGGACTGATGCTGAGGCTGAAGCTCCGATACTTTGGCCACCTGATGCAAAGAGCTGACTCATTAGAAAAGACCCTGATGCTGGGAAAATTGAAGACAGGAAGAGAAGGGGAAGACAGAGATGGTTGGATGGCATCACCGACTCAATGGACATGAGTTTGAGCAAGCTCTGGGAGATGATGAAGGACTGGGAAGCCTGGTGTGCTGCAGTCCATTGGGTCACAAAGAGTCGGACACTGAGTGACTGAACAACAAGGGCATTTACCATCTGCCTCTGCAGAGACTGAACCTTGTGCTGCTGCAGCTGTTGACCTTCAGCACCCCCTAAAGGAAATTCAGGGTGGAGAGTGAGGCACTCTGTGCTCCAGGGAAACTGGTGGAACAGGTCTTTGGATAGTTAGATATTTTCAGGAACGGATTTCATGATCCCATTCTTTGTATCTCCTCAAAAGGCAGAGGAACCAGAGATCAAATTGCCAATATCTGCTGGATCATGGAAAAAGCAAGACAGTTCCAGAAAAACATCTACTTTTGCTTTATTGACTACGCCAAAGCCTTTGACTGTGTGGATCACAGTCTTTCTTAGTAATTTACCTGAGAAGGAAGCTCACCTTGCTAAGGAAACATTAATTTTCTTGCAGATGACAAAACTGTCTCCTTGAAGGAAAGAATATTCTTCCTGGAAATGTAATACTGCCCTTTTGGAAGCCATAGCCCTAGACCATCACATAACGGGTGTTTGACATTTCCTGGGCCGAGCTCATCTATAGAACTCGCTTCACTGGGGAATATTAGGTCTCCCATGAGGATTCTTCCAACTTCCACTTGATTTTCTTTGATTTAAAAGGATCACTCAGATGAGAGAGCATCTGTGTGTTTCCAATTTGTCCTATTGAAAAATAATTTGTTTATTCATTAGGCCTTTGTTAGCACTCCATGTCATAGCTTGACTTGGTGATGGGGGAAATTTTAGAAGAAAAAGATACTGTTCTTGGCTGAGGAGCTCTTGGTTTAGAAAAGAGAGCACAGAGAGACAAGGCCATTGAGTGCAGTGTGATAGGGGCTGACATTCAGAACACTTGTTGATGTGGGAGTTCAGAGAGTCTGGGAAGATTTTATGAGGGAGAGAATTTCAAAGTGAGCCTTCAAGGGTGTGTGGGCTTCCTTAGTGGTTCAGATGGTAAAGAATCTGCCTGCCATGCAGCAGACTCAGGTTTGATCCCTGGGTTGGGAAGATCCCCTGGAGAAGGGAATGGATACCCACTCCAGTATTTTTGCCTGGAGAATTCCATGGACAGAGGAACTTGGCAGGCTACAGTCCATGGGGTTGCAAAGAGTTGGACATGACTGAGCAACTAACACTTTCACTTTTCACTTTCAAGGGTGTGTAGGATTTTTGTCATATTGGGTGGAGGCTGGATAACTCTTCAGTCAGAGGGAATTACTACTGAAAAAGTTTGAAAGGGTGTTCAAAGTTTGAAAGGGTATTTGATGTTTCTTGAATAATATAGTGAGAAGCCCCACGAAGTCCGAGCATGGAGATGAGAATGGTCTTGCAAGAAGAGGCGTGTACTTTCTTCTACTGTTTATGGTGAGTGACTGAAGGGTGTGAGTCTAGCTGGCAGGTAGTATGAGAGTACAGGGTTTGAAATGAGGCTGTGGATTGGGAGGTACTGTGGTGGAATTGATCCTTGTCTAGTTTGTTGCTGTCATTTCATCAGGGAGTGCAAACTCAACATTTGGAGGCTTGGGCTCTAATTCTTTTTGAGCCCCAAACTCCCCATGAACTGCCACGGGCGCTTGTATTTGAAAGTTAAGAGCAGTCTCTGCTTATTTGCATAGACTTTTACAAGGAAACAACAGCTACCCTCTCCCAGGTGCCTTTTTTTTGGGGGGGGGAGTTATAATTTTGGAGCAAAAAATATGCAAGGAATATCTGTATACATGTATGTAAAAATTAAAACACTTTATTGTGAAATGCAACATATATAGATAAGAATATAGAAAAGGTATATTTTCAGTTGAAAGAGGAAATAATAGAGTGAATAGCCACATACTCATCTCTCAGGTTGGGAAATAGACTGTTACCAGAACCATAACTACTCTTCCGTTTGTCCTTCCCCACAAACCACTCAAGGTCCCTAACCTCCTCCTAGCCTCACTTATGTATGTCCTCCTTGCTTTTCTTTGTGGCTTAACTCCTTACTTATGTACTCCTAAAGAATGCATTGTACAGCCTTGAAAACCAGAGGAACCAGAGATCAAACTGCCAACATCCACTGGATCATCAAAAAAGCAAGAGAGTTCCAGAAAAACATCTACTTCTACTTTACTGATTATGCCAAAGCTTTGACTGTGTGGATCACAACAAACTGTGGAAAATTCTTAAAGACACGGGACTATCAGACCACCTGACTTGCCTCCTGAGAAAGCTGTATGCAGGTCAAGAAGCAACAGTTAGGACTGGACATGGAACAGCAGACTGGTTTCAAATCGGGAAAGGAGTACATCAAGGGTGTATATTGTCACCCTATTTATTTAACTTATATGCTGAGTACAGTATGAGAAATGCTGGACTGGATGAGGCACAAGCTGGAATCAAGATTGCTGGGAGAAATATCAATAACCTCAGATATGCAGATAACACCACCCTTATGTCAGAAAGCAAAGAAGAACTAAAGAGCCTCTTGAAAGTGAAAGAGAAGAGTGAAAAAGTTAGCTTAAAGCTCAACAGTCAGAAAAGTAAGACCATGGCATCCGGTCCCATCTCTTCATGGCAAATAGATGGGGAGACAGTGGAAACAGTGACAGACTTTATTTTGGGGGGCTCCAAAATCACTGCTGATGGTGACTGCAGCCATGAAATTAAAAGACGCTTGCTCCTTGGAAGAAAAGTTATGACCAATCTAGGTCTCTGCTTTTAATAGAGATATTAAAAAGCAGAGATATTACTTTGCCAACAAGGGTCCGTCTAGTCAAGGCTATGGTTTTTCCAGTGGTCATGTATGGATGTGAGAGCTGGACTGTAAAGAAAACTGAGTGCCGAAGAATTGATGCTTTTGAACTGTGACGTTGGAGAAGACTCCTGAGAGTCCCTTGGACTGCAAGGAGATCCAACCAGTCCATCCTAAAGGAAATCATCCTGAATATTCATTGGAAGGACTGATGCTGAAGCTGAAACTCCAATACTTTGACCACCTGATGTGAAGAACTGACTCATTGGAAAATACCCTGATCCTGGGAAAGATTGAAGGCGGGAGAAGAAGGGGATGACAGATGATGAAAATGGTTGGATGGCATCACTGACTCGATGGACATGAGTTTGAGTAAACTCCGGGAGTTGGTGATGGACAAGGAGGCCTGGTGTGCTGCAGTCCATGGGATTGCAAACAGTCAGACGTGACTGAGCGACTGAACTGAACCGAGCTGAACTGAAACCCATCTGTGGAAGGAAAGGGCAGTATAGCCACTGTTTGTTGAAGCCCCAGAGGATAGACTGAACAGAGGATCTGAGGCATACCCTTGGCTTCAGTTTCCTTAAGAGTCTCTGAGGCCCTCCTCAGGGAAGTTGGTGGGCAAGATCACGAGTGGAATTTCCCAGAGAGAGAAATCCCAGCTGGGAAATCCCACAGGTCTCTGGAGTTTGCAGGAGCTGCACATCTGGCAGCAATGAGATAGGAGGAAGGGACTGTTTCTATGTGGTGGGCTGAGCATCCTCCACTGATGCAAGCAGCACAGCATGGAAAAGAGCAGGAATGCTTCCGATGTAAACAAGTACAGTTGAGACTCATGACCAGCTCAGCAGGCTGCATGTCTTCCAGTTATAAAGGTGGTGCAATGGGAGAGGGCACCCAGGGGTTCTCTTTCAACGTTCTATTGGGGATTTCCATAACTTCTCTCCTTGTTGGATCTTCTGGTTCTTCTCATCCATCTCTTCCCCTTTCTTGTTTATCTCTTTTGTTTTTGTGGAGAATGTCGTGGTAACCTTTCAAGGAAAGGTACTTCGGAGTCAATTTATCAGACTTTGCATGCCTGAAAATATTCCTGTTCAACCTTCCCACTTGATTACTGAAGTGTTGAAAATATTAGTTGCTCAGTCATGTCTGACTCTTTCCGACCTCGTGGTCTGTCCATGGAATTCTCCAGGCAAGAATACTGGAGTGGGTTGCCATTTCCTTCTCCAGGGGATCTTCCTAATCCAAGAATTCGACCCAGTTCTCTTGCATTGCAGGCAGATTCTTTACCATCTGAGCTACCAGTGAAGTCTAGTTACTTGGTTACTGGTTTATCTTGAATATGAAATTCTAGGATGGGAATAATTTTCTTTCAATATTTTGAAATGATTACTCTCTTGTCCACTTGCCTCCAGAGTGGTTGTTGATAAATCTAAAGCCATTGGAATTCTTGATCTTTCTGTGTGTCTTGTTTTTTTCCTCTTTTCTAGCCTTTGGAATCTTCTATTTGTCCTCAATGTTCTGGAATTTCACAGTAACTTTCCTTGTTGTGAGTCTATAGGTTTTTTCAAGGGTTCTTTCAACATTTAAAAGTCAAGGTCTTCAGTTTTGGCAACATTTCTAAAATTATTATTTTCGGGGATCATTGACTATTTCTCCCCCTCCATTTTCTCATTTAGATGATTGAACTCCTAGAGAATTTCTCTTATTTTCCCCATCTTTTCCATCCCTTTTCTTTGCCCTCCTTGTTGGGAGAGTTTCTCAAATTACCCTCCAACTCTTACTTTACATATTTTCCACTTATGCTGCCAGATTTTAAATTTCTAAGACCTATTTTTGTGTTCTTCTGAATCTTCATTCCTTCCTTCCTTTTTTCTTCCATCCCTCTCTCCCTCCTTTCCTTCCATCCTTCTTTTTAAAAAATAGCATTGTTACCATTTTAAGGATATTTAATTTTTTAAAAAGATTTCAATGATAGTTTTTTTAATCTTAATTTAAAAATTTACATGCGGTAGTATTCACTATTTGGGGTGTGTAATTTGAAGGTGTTTTTTTTTTTAAGTCTTTATTGAATTTATTACAATATTGCTTCTGTTTTATGTTTTGGTGTTTTGGCCGGGAGGCATGTGAGATCTTAGCTCCCTGACTGGGGATGGAACCTGCACCCCCTGCATTGGAAGGCGAAGTCTTAACCACTGGACCACCAGGGAAGTCCCCTGAAGAGTTTTAACACATAAATAAAATATTCTCCCTGTATAGTATGTTTCCTCCAGATTGCTTTTTTTCTCTTGTTTAAGTGTGTTCAACATTTTTCTCACATGTCTAGCAATTTATGACTCCCTGCTCATAATTAAGAATGGGGACTAACCAGGGACTTTGAGAACATGGTGGGCCTTGCCAACTGGGAAGTTCACAGTGGGTATGACATGAGCCAATTTTTGGGGGTCAGATTCCCCGTGAGG
The DNA here is from genome assembly GCF_002263795.3 of Bos taurus. Classification (NCBI taxonomy): domain Eukaryota; kingdom Metazoa; phylum Chordata; class Mammalia; order Artiodactyla; family Bovidae; genus Bos; species Bos taurus. Next base: position 39,065,068 of record NC_037334.1, read on the forward strand.
AGCCCTCTAGGCTCCTGCCTTCGTGTTTATATGTTTTTGGTATTGCCACCCTATCTTATTCCTTTAAATATATTCTTTATTGTTTATTAGCTTAAGATAGTATCTAGTTACTATTGTGTTGGGAAAGCTGAGAAAATCAGTATATTAGTACTATCTGTTACCATTTCTGCTTCTCCTTTCCCGACTCTACTGAAGACAATTTCTTCGATTATTTCTAAGTCTATTTTCTGGAACCAAAATTGCTGCAGTTGTTTGTCTCAGTTGTACATGTGAATGCATTTAGCACTCACTTTGTTGCCGTCGCTGCTAGTTTTTCTGTTCATCTTTGGCTGAAAATGGTCTTTTAAGAACAGAGCTTTTCCAGCTTTTATGTTCTTAAGATTCACCTGGAAATCCTAAGACTCAGGTTCAGTAGGTCTGAGAGATGTTCTTCACTTGTTTCTTTATTTTTCCACTTTCTTTCTTTTTTCCCCTGCAGTATAGACTCTTCGCCTGTTCATTTTGTGGTTGACTTCTTAGATGAGCTGTTTTCATCAGGATGGTGTTGGGGAGGGCCTGGGGTATTTGCATTATTTCATGGGACGTCTCATAAGACAAGTGCATGTGACTGAGGCTGCTGACCTTTCGTCTTCTGAGCTGACCAAGAATGGCAGCTGCCAGGCCACTGTCTCCCCTTGAGCCCTTCCTGCTCCCCATGTCGCTGAGGCAGCCATTTGCCAGGTCCTTCATGTAACCTGCTCTCTCTCTGAGCACCTTCTCCTTCTACTTTACTGTATCCAATGTTCTTCTTTTGTCCCAACCCCCACCCCAGGTAGGCCGCTCCGCTGCATGGGTCAGTCCCACACTGGCCCTGCTATAAAGGTCTCCCTGGATGGCCCACTGTTCTCTGCCCTCAGCAATTTTTCTCAGTTTTTTTAGAGTTTGGAGTTCGAGGTTTTCCTCATTTAATCAAAGACAGAAAACTGCTGTTTCTCATTTTCTTTGCTGCTTTTGATGGGTTTGGGAGAAAGAGGCAGATAGGAAGTCGATGAATAATTTCTTATATGTAATTTCAATAAAAGAATGAGCCAAAGTAAATGCTTGGGAGAAAGTAATGAAGATTAGCACACCCTTGGAGAAGGCAATGGCACCCCACTCCAGTATTCTTGCCTGGAAAATCCCAAGGAGCCTGGTGGGCTGCAGTCCATGGGGTCGCTAGAGTCGGACACGACTGAGTGACTTCACTTTCACTTTTCACTTTCCTGCATTGGAGAAGGAAATGGCAACCCACTCCAGTGTTCTTGCCTGGAGAATCCCAGGGACGGGGGAGCCTGGTGGGCTGCTGTCTACGGGGTCGCACAGAGTCGGACACTACTGAAGTGACTTAGCAGCAGCACACCCTTCCTTACTATAAAATGCAGGCAAACTCGAATACATATAAATTTCTGTATTCAGCTCAAAATCTTTACAGAGGTATCCCCCACACACCCACTCTTATGACAGTAAAAATAAATGTCTTGATGCCTCTAAAACCAAATTTCAACTGTATTCTACAGCTCATATTTCAAGCCAAACTATGCCAAACATCGTTCTCATTTGGAGAAAAGTCAGCCATCTCCATAACTTGGTAGCAAACAGTTATCTTACAGAAAGGCAGAAATACTACTTTACATAAAGGAGCAACGGGTGTAAAACACTTGTCACAGTATTTGCTCCTATCTGAAATCAACATTGGGCTATTCTCTCTGCCTCATCTCCTTCTCAATTATAAGTGGGGTGATACTGTTGTGGGAGGAATGGAACTCTTCATCAGGACTGGGCCCTTAGTCACTGGGACACTCATCTCCCACCTGGTGCTGCTGTTGTTGGCCCCTGCAGGTCTGTGTCTAATTGCCTGTGGCCTGGCCCCTCTCTCTGGAGCACTATGACCTTGGGGGGCCCAAAGTTCTTTGAGAGGCTGCTCAGTTCAGTTCAGTTCAGTCGCTCAGTCGTGTCCGACTCTTTGCAACCCCATGAATTGCAGCACACCAGGCCTCCCTGGCCATCACCAACTCCCGGAGTTCACAAACTCATGTCCATTGAGTCGGTGATGCCATCCAACCATCTCATCCTCTGTCGTCCCCTTCTCCTCCTGCCCCTAATCCCTCCCAGCATCAGGGTCTTTTCCAATGAGTCAACTCTTCGCATGAGGTGGCCAAAGTATTGGAGTTTCAGCTTCGGCATCAGTCCTTCCAATGAACACCAGGACTGATCTCCTTTAGAATGGACTGGTTGGATCTCCTTGCAGTCCAAGGGACTCTCAAGAGTCTTCTCCAACACCACACTTCAAAAGCATCAATTCTTCGGCACTCAGCTTTCTTCACAGTCCAACTCTCACATCCATACATGACCACAGGAAAAACCATAGCCTTGACTAGATGGACCTTTGTTGGCAAAGTAATATCTCTGCTTTTGAATATGCTATCTAGGTTGGCCATAAATTTCCTTCCAAGGAGTAAGCGTCTTTTAATTTCATGGCTGCAGTCACCATCTGCAGTGATTTTGGAGCCCAGAAAAATAAAGTCTGACACTGTTTCCACTGTTTAGAGGCTGGTAATGTTACGAGTCCAAGGTCATCTGTTCGCTGCACAACAGACCAATGAATCCAAGACACAAGGGGTTGGGGCAAGAAAGAGACAATTCGGGGAACTGGCTGACCAAGACGATGGCAGGCTAAAGTGAGGTGAAAGTCATTCAGTCATCTCTGACTCTTTGCGACCCCATGGACTGTAGCCTGCCAGGTTCCTCTGCCCATGGAATTTTCCAGGTGAGAATACTGGAGTGGGTAACCGTTCTGTTCTCCACAAGATCTTCCCAACCCAGGAACTGAACCCAGGTCTCCCACATTGCTGGCAAATTCTTTACCATCTGAGCCACCAGAGAAGCTCCAAAATAACCATCTTATGGGGGCTGGATGCCAGGTTCTTTATAGATCAGAGATGGCCGGGAGGTGAGGAAGCCAAGTAAAAAGGCCATTAATCTTGTAAACATCTAGAATGGCAAGCCTCAGGCAGGGGCTGTGTTCATTTCTTCCTTCCTGCCACAGGTGGACAGGGTTCTGAACAAAGGCACTTTAGTTAAGAGTCCAGCTGCTGCTGCTGCTGCCGCCGCTAAGTTGCTTCAGTCATGTCCGACTCTGTGCGACCCCATAGATGGCAGCCCATGAGCCGCCCCCATCTCTGGGATCCTTCAGGTAAGAACACTGGAGTGGGTTGCCACTTCCTTCTCCAATGCATAAAAGTGAAAAGTGAAAGTGAAGACACTCAGTCGTGTCCGATTCTTAGTGACCCCATGGACTGCAGCCTACCAGGCTCCTCCATCCATGGCAAGAGTACTGGAGTGGGGTGCCATTGCCTTCTCCGAAGAGTCAGGCGGAGGGGCAGAATTCTCTGAGGCAAACCATTCTGTATGATTATAATAACAAAAGCATCGAAAAGCAAGTCAAAGAAACAGTTCCAACACGTCAGAATTGGCTTCTGTGCAACAATAATACCTGAAGTCACAATGCCCAGGGTTCTCAGCCTTGTGCTTTCCAGTTCAGCAAAGCCAGTTCTCCAGGCCATCTGGTCTGTGTCACCACTCTGGTGTTCACCTACCTGCACCTGTGGAACAGCTACGACTGTCCTCACGGCAGCCTTTTCACAGCCTCCTCCTGCCCCCAGCTTCACTGTATCCTGGCTCCCCTCCCCTCTTGCCCCTCATTCTCCCTTAGCCTGAGCCTCTTGGTGCGGAGCTTCCATCAGAGTGTCCCAGTGCTGCTGTCCCACCGTGCAACTCTGCCATGCTGCCCTGTTGCAATCCTGTTTGGGCTTATCACCACTCACCATCACTTTGGAAGTTCTAGGGCTGTGGCTTTTAGCTTCTGCTCTATGCCTGGGAAATTTCCAGGCCCACTCTACAGTGAAGGGTTACTTCCGTGCCTCCTCTGAGTGCCCAGAGCACACCAGTCACCCCCAAATATGGCACTGACTCCTGGATATAGTTCTGTTTATGCGACTGTCTCTCCAAGCCCCCAGAAGCTCTTCACCTAAGAGACAGTCTTAGTCATCTGTACCCCATTGTCAAAGTTAGGGGCAGCTTCTTGTTCAGCGCTAGTCTGTTTTAATAATAAACAAAAGACTGGAGGGTAGGGACATAGAAAAAGAAGCACAGGTTCTGCTCTCCTCTCCTGCAGTTCATCGTGCCTTTTCTCCAGGCTAGAAGCCTTTCTCCATCTGCCCGTCCCACTTCCTTGCTTCTCCTTCCTCCCTCCATAACCCTCAACTTCCAGGACAAGTCCTCCAGGCCTGCTTCCAGTTCTACTTTTCCTTTCTGTTTAGGGATGGAGACTGGAGGCCTGCATGGCCTGTGGCAGGTAGAGGGCAGGTACCCTCTGAGCTGGGCAGGGTGTTCTTGCCTCCCTCAGCGCTTAGGCGGGTCTGGGAGGCTTAGGTGAGATTAGTTAAGGGTGCCTTGGTGCTGAGCCCTGAGCCTTGCTCTGCAGCCTTCAGCAAAGGATCTGATTATTGACTCAAGGCAGGTACCTGCTGTGCGGAGGAAGCCTCAGGTGGGCAGGGATGAGGCTCTTGAGATAGTGAGGTGTCTTGCCTGTCCTTTGTTGAGAGGCTCTTTGGGGCCCAACGAGGAAGGAGGCCAAGCAAGGGCCTGGGAAGAGCTGGAGAAGGAGCATTGGGAGCCTGGGTTGGGATTCTCTCTATGCAGGGGTTCATGACTGCCTGCTGTCAGTTCTTCCAGTCTCAAAGTCACAGACAGAGGAAGGAGACTATCTGGGAATTTTCCTGGAACTGGAAAAGAGTGGGTGGTGGTCGAAGAGTTGTGTTTAATCAGGTCTGATTCATTTATCCCTGAAAACATACACAAGTAAAGAAATATAACAGTGGACTTGCTGTAGCCGCACGTTCTGGGAAACAAACTCACTCAGAAGCACAATGCAGATAATGGAGTGCAGTTTATTACACCGGCGGCCCCAGGGTAGAGTTTCCTCTTAGCCAAGGACCCCGACCAGTTTTTGTGAAAACCTTATATACCCTAAGTGTACATGCACAAACCCACCTTCCCAAATTCCCTGACAATCAAGTTAACCCATGATTCATATGCCTTATAGGGAAGGCAATGGCAACCCACTCCAGTACTCTTGTCTGGGAAATCCCATGGACGGAGGAGTCTGGTAGGTAGAGTCGGACACGATTGAGCAACTTCACTTTCACTTTTCACTTTCATGCTCTGGAGAAGGAAATGGCAACCCACTCCAGTATTTTTGCTTGGAGAATCCGAGGAACAGAGGAGCCTGGTGGGCTACCGTCTATGGGGTCGCACAGAGTCGGACACGACTGATGCGACTTAGCAGCAGCAGCAGCATATGCCTTAAGCCTAGGTAGTTAACAGTGGACAATTATCAATAGGCTTGTGAGCATAATAGAACGTATGATTCTACTCAGTTACACAGATAATTAGGGTATTCTTTTAGCAATGGAGAGCCCTGGGGCTCTTCGTTCCGGGGGCCTGGTTTTCCAGTTGGTGTGTCGCTTCCATAGATACTGGGCATATAGTTCAAAGTCCACAGTCTGGCCTAAGACAGAGTCCTGCTTTCAAGATAGAACCTGTTTTGTTTCCTCCTTCAGACTCACATGTACCCATTCTCTAGATTGAATAATTACTAAGATTGTGCTGTATTTACTCTGTCACTTTTTTTTTGCTGAAGTATTTTAAGGTGAATCTCAGACATTTTTGTCATTTTACCTCTAAATACCTTGGTATGTCAAAAATATGACCGTTCCTTTCATACCATAGTGCCATTATCATACTTAACAAAATTAACAATGGTTCTTTGGTATCAACTAATATTAGTTCGTAGTTGAATCTCTTTGGTGTATTTTTGCTATTGTTTGGTATGTAAAGCCCAACATTTGGTTGCGATATCTCTTAAGTCTGTTTTGATGGACAGTGCTCTCCCTTTTATCCTGGGTCAGTGACCACTGTTGCTGACACTGAGTGTCCTGTACAGCCATGACACTGTCCATGGCTCTCAATCTGGTTGTCTGTATAGTTGATGGCTTTGCTGCCCTGCCCAGATTCTCTTTACTGGCACACCCAACTTTTGGCTACAGGGCTACAGTTAATGTGGGATGCTAAGGGCTCACAGCGGCCTTCTACTCAAGGGAACTGCTTCTGGAAATTGGTCAACCTGAGCTCACTCTCCTCATGGCTCACAGACAACGACTGACAGGGGTACCGAAGCCTGGGCTTCCTAGATAGCTCAGTGGTACAGAACCCAGCTGCCAGTGCAGGAGACATGGGTTCTATTCCTCAATCAGGAAGATCCCTTGGAGAAGGAAACAGCAACCCATTCCAGTGTTTTAGCATGGGAAGTCCCATGGACAGAGGAGCCTGGCGGGCTACAGTCCATGGGTTTGCAAAAGAGCTGGAAAGGACTTAGTGACAAAATAACAGCAACAACTGAAACCTAACTTTCGGACCTGAGGTGGGACAGTACTGTAGTGGTGCTCATGTTCTAGAGCTTTCCAGGGGACTAGGCAGAGCCTTGGCTTCAGGTGAAAGCACTTCTGCTTTTTCTAAAAGTTAATTTATTTTAACTGGAGGATAATTACAACATTGTGGTGGTTTTTGCCATACATTGACGTGAACCAGCCATGGGTACACAAGTGTGCCTCCATCCTGAAGCCCCTCCCACCTCCCTCTCCACCCCATCCCTCTGGGTTGTCCCAGGGCACCAGCTTTCAGTGCCCCACTTCATACATCGAACTTGCACTGGTCATCTATTTTACATATAGTAATATACATGTTTCAGTGCTATTCCCTCAAATCATCCCACCCTCGCCTTCTCCCGCATAGACCAAATCTGTTCTTTATATCTGTGTCTCTTTTGCTGCCTTGCATATAGGATCATCATTAACATCTTTCTAAATCCCATATATATACATTAATATATTGTATTGGTGTTTCTTTTTCTGACTTACTTCACTCTGTATAATAGACTCCAGTTTCATTCACCTCATTAGAATTGACTCAAATGTGTCCCTTTTCTTAGCTGAGTAATATTCCGTTGTGTGTATGTACCTCAACTTCCTTATCCATTAGTCTGCCAATGGACATCTAGGTTGCTTCCATGTCCCAGCTATTGTAAACAGTGCTGCAATGAACACTGAGGTACATGAGTCTCTTTCAATTCTGGTTTCTTTTGTTGAAAGCACTCATTTTCTTAGCTTCTTCCCCTGTTCTACTCTGCCTCCCTCACTTCCCTGCAGGTTTCTTTTGAGAGCACTTGCTCTCAAAAAGAGAATCCTAGGGTCAAACTCTGCTCCCGAGAGACCTATTTTCTTCCTTAGAGTGTGATTTAACTTTTACTTTGATTTCTTGAATACCTACAAATGGAAATGCCCTCTAGAAGCCTAATTAGAGCCAGGTTTGACTCCTTATAGCAAGATAACCTCATCAGAAGTCTGGTCAGCATATTGGAACCTGGAGGCATAGGGAATCAATGAGTTCAGTCTGATCCCTCCATTGTGAAGTTACCCATCAATCTCTCAACCAAATGCTTCATCCATCGATTATTCCCTTACTCAGTTACTGCAGTAGGGGTGGCAAGGAGGTTACTTTTCTAATTCTTTTTCTGACATCCTTTCTTCCACATTTATTACCTGCAACATTTCTATAGGGAAGAACTTTCCTTTATCAATGAAAGCTATTTGGTTGCCCTGGAATGCAATTTATTCAGGAAAGGTTAATTTCTTTCCTGATGATTACCAATGCTCAGTAAAGAGGTGATGCCTTTTGTTTCCCAGTTCTATTACCATTATTACTCAAGTCATTGTGTATTCCAGTATCATAAAAATGTGTAGGTTTTTAAAGATTGAGATAAAATTCATATAACATAAAAGTAACCATTTTAAACTTTTAAAAGTATGTAATTCAAAGCTTTTTAGTATATTCACAAAATTGTGCAACCATCATCACTATCTAACTCTACAACATTTTATTACCTAAAAGCAACCCCACCCATTAAACTGTCAGTCCTCATGACTCCTCAGCCTCAGCCCCTGGAAACCATTAATCTACTTCCTGTTTCTATGGATTTGCTATTCTGGACATTTCAGATAAACGGAATCATACAATATGTGGCCTTTTGTGTCTGGCTTCTTTCCCTTGGCTTAATGTTTTCAAATTTCATCCATGTGTTAGCATGTGTCAGTTCTTCATTATTATTCATTCACTACTGACTAATAGCACATGGTACAGATATTTCACATTTTGTTTATCCATTAATCAGGTGATGGATATTTGGGTTGTTTCCTTTTTTTTTTTTTTTTGGCTATTAGGAATAATGCTGCTATGAACATTGAGATACAAGATTTTGTGTGAACATGTCTTTTAAATTGTCTAGAAGTAGAATTTTTGGCCATATGGTAACTCTATGTTACCTTTTTAAGGAGATGTTTTCCACAGCCTCTGTTCTGTTTACATTTTCACCAGCAATGTGTGAGGGTTCCAGTTTCTCCACACCTTCATCAACATTTGTTGCTTTACCATTTAAAAAATTATAGCCACTCTGATGAGCGTGAAGTGGTATCTCATGTGGTTATGATTTGCATGTCCCTAATGCATCTGGTCCCATCACTTCACGGGAAATAGATGGGGAAACAGTGGAAACAGTGTCAGACTTTATTTTTTGGGGCTCCAAAATCACTGCAGATGGTGACTGCAACCATGAAATTAAAAGACGTTTACTCCTTGGAAGGAAAGTTATGACCAACCTGGATAGCATATTCAAAAGCAGAGACATTGCCAACAAAGGTCCATCTAGTCAAGGCTATGGTTTTTCCAGTGGTCATGTAGGATGTGAGAGTTGGACTGTGAAGAAAGCTGAGCGCCAAAGAATTGATGCTTTTGAACTGTGGTGTTGGCGAAGACTCTTGAGAGTCCCTTGGACTGCAAGGAGATCCAGCTAGTCCATTCTAGGAGATCAGCCCTGGGTATTCTTTGGAAGGACTGATGCTAAAGCTGAAATGCCAATACTTTGGCCACCTCATGCAAAGAGTTGACTCATTGGAAAAGACTCTGATGCTGGGAGGGATTGGGGGCAGGAGGAGAAGGGGACGACAGAGGATGAGAAGGCTGGATGGCATCACCGACTCGATGGACATGAGTTTGAGTGAACTCCGGGAGTTGGTGATAGACAGGGAGGCCTGGCGTGCTGCGATTCATGGGGTCGCAAAGAGTCAGACACGACTGAGCGACTAAACTGAACTGAACTGAACTGAATGCTAATAATATTGGACATCGTTTCATATGCTTATTGGCTACTGTATAATCTTTGGAGAAATTTCTACTGAAATCTTTTGCCCATTTTAATTTTTATTGGATTGTTTGTTCTTTGTTGTGGAGTTGTAAGAATTCTTTATAAGTTCTATCCAGACTAGACATCAGGCTGTCTTGATGGTATCCTTTGATGTATAAAAGGTGAAACCACTGCCAACCCCACTTATTGAGAGATATGTTGACAGATAACATTGTGTAATATTGTATAAGTTTAAAATGCAAGTGTGATGATTTTATATATATATATGTTATGAAATGGTAACCATATTACAGTTAATTAACACATTCATCACCTCATATACCTATCATTTTTGTGTGTGTGCTTGTTTGTGTATAGTAAGAACATTTAAGGGTCTATTCTCTTAGCAAATTTCAAGTATACAATATAGTATTGTAAATTATTGTCACCATGCTATACATTAGATCCCCAGAACTTATTCTTCTTCTAATTGCAAATTTGTATCATTTGACCAACATGTCAAATCTCCTCATTCCACAATCTCTGGTTAATCCCTGTTTCAATAAGTTCAGTGTTTTTCGATTCCACATTTTAGTAAGGTCATATAGTATTTGTCTTTCTCTTTATGACTTAATTCACTTAGCATAATACCTCAAGTTCATCCATGTTGTTGCAAATGACAGAATTCCTTTATTTTTTATGACTAAACAGTATTTGTGTGTCAATCCATCTAGTGTTAGTTGCTCAGGCATGTCCGACTCTTTGCAACCCCATGGACAGGCTCCTGTGTCCATGGAATTCTCCAGGCAAGAATACTGGAGTGGGTTGCCATTTCCTCCTGCAGGGGATCTTTCCAACCCAGGGATTGAACCCTGGTCTCCAACATTGCAGGCAGACTCTTTACTGACTGAGCCACCAGTGTCAGTCCATATCACCTTCTTTATCCATTCATCTGGAGACTGACACTTAAGATTGTTTCCATGTGTTTGATATTGTGAATAATGCTGTAGTGTACATGGAGGGTGTGTGTGTGGATATCTTTACAAGATGGTAATTCTATTCCCTTTAAATATATATCCAAAGGTGGAATTGCTGGATCATATGGTAGTTCTATTTTTAACTTTTTGAGGAACCTCGATACTGTTTCAAATAGTGACTGTACCAGTTTACATTCCCACCAACAGCGCATAAGGATCCCTTTTCTCCACATCCTCGGCAACACTTTTTATCTTTTATCTTTTTAATTGTAGTCATTCTAATGGGTGTGAGGTAATATCTCATGGTTTTGATTTTCATTTCCATGATAATTAGTGATGTTGAGCACCTTTTCATGTATCTGTTGGCTTCAAAAAATGTCTTTTCAGGTCCTCTGCCTATTTTTAAATCCAATTTTTATTGAGTTGTTTGAATTTATTATATTTTTATATTAATTCCTTATCAGATGCATGACTTACAAATAATTTCTCCCATTCCATGAATTGCTTTTTCATTTTGTTGATTGGTTCTCTTGCTGTGCAGGAGATTTTTAGTTTTATGTACTCCTACTTACTCATTTTGTTTCTATTGTATGTGCTTTTGATGTGATATTTAAAAAAAAATGTTAAGACCAATGTCAAGAAGTTTTTCCTTCTAGGAGTGTTAAGTTTCAGGTCTTATGTTTAAATCTTTAATCCATTTCAAGTTACTTTTTCTGAATGGTATAAAGCAGTGTTGCAATTTCATTCTTCTGCTGGTGACTGTCCAGTTTTTCTATCATTATTTATTGAAAAGACAGCTTTTTTCCCATTGAGTATTCCTGGCTCTCCTGTCAAATATTAGATGAATATATATGTGACGGTGTGTTTCTGAGTTACATTCCACTGGTCGATGAGAGTACCATACTGTTTTGATTACTATAGCTTTGTAGCTATAGTTTCAAACCAGGATGTGTGATACGTCTAGCTTTGTCCTTCTTTCTAAGAATTGCTTTGATTATTCAGTCTTTTGTAGTTCCATACAAATTTTAGGATTTTTTCCCCCATTTCTGTGATGTCTTTGGAATTTTGATAGATGTTGTATTGAATCTATAAATGCCTTTGGGTAGTATGAAAATTTTAACAAAATTAATTTTTCTGATCCATGAACTTGGGGAAGTTTTCCATTTATTTGTGTCTTCTTCAATTTCTTTCATCAGTCTTATAGTTTTTGGTGTACAGATATTTTACCTTCTTGGATAAATTTACTCCTAAATATTTTATTTTATTGTGAATGGGATTGTTTTCTTTATTTCTTTTTAGATATTTCACTGTTAGTGTATAGAAAGACAACTGATTTCTGTATGTTAACTTTGTATCCTGAAATTGTACTAAATCATCAATTAGTTCTAACAGTTTGTGTGCATGTGTGAGAAATCTTTAGCATTTATATATACATATATATACACACACACATACATATATATACATAAACACACACACACATATATATATATGTGTGTGTGTGTGTGTGTGTGTATGTATATATATGATTGTATCAGGGCTCCCCTCATGGCTCAGATGGTAAAGAATTTGCCTGCAATGCAGGAGACCTGGTTTCGATCCCTGGGTCAGGAAGATCTCCTGGAGAAGGGCATGGCAACCCACTCCAGTATTCTTGCCTAGAGAATCCCATGGACAGAGGAGCCTGACAGGCTACAGTCCGTGGGGTTCAAAGAGTTGGACTTGACTGAGCAATGAGCACGCATGCATGCATGATGATGTCATTTGCAAACAAAGATGATTTTACTCCTTCCTTTTCAGCGTGGATGCCTTTTCTTTTTCTTGCCTAATTGCTCTGGCTAAGACTTCCGGTACTATGTTGAACAAGAGTAGTGAGAGTGTGTGTGCTGAGTTGCTTCAGTCATGTCCTACTCTTTGTGACCCTATGGACTGTAGCCTGCCAGGCTCCTCTGCTCATGGGATTCCCCAAGCAAGAATACTGGAGTAGGTTGTCATTTCCTTTTCCAGGTAAGTGGGGCACCCTTGTCTTATTCCTGATCATAGAGGAAAAGCTTTCAGCCTGTGACCACTGAGTGTGATGTTGGCCCTGGGCTCCTCCTATAGAGACTTTATTATGTTGAGATATGTTTCTTCTATACCTAATTTATTGAGTTTTTTTTAAATTGAGAGTTTTTAATCATGAAAGAATGTTATATTTTGTAAAATTTTTCTGCATCTATTGAGGTAATCATATGATTTTTACCTTTCATCCTTAATGTGGTGTATCATATTTATTGATTTGCATATGATGAACCATCCTTGCATCCCCCACTTGAACTTGATGCATGATCCTTTTAATGAGCTGTTGAATTCAATTTTCAAGTTTTTTTGGGGGGGAATTTTTCATCTATATTCATGAAAGATATTGGTTTGTAGTTTTCTTGTAGTGTCCTTATCTGACTTTGGTATGAGGGTAATGCTGGCCTCATAAAATAAATTTGGAAGTGTTCTCTCCTCTTCCTTTTCAATTTATTAGAAGAATATGGAAGGACTGATATCAACTCTTCCCTAAATGTTTGGTAGAATTTGCCAGGGAAACATCTCGTCCTGAGCTTTACTTTGTTAGGAGAATTTTGATTCTGATTCACTCTCCTTATTTGTGGTATCATTCTGTTCAGATTTTCTACTTTCATAAGATTCTATCTTGGTAGGCTATATGTTTCTAGGTGTTTAACCATTTCTTCTAGATTGTCCAGTTTTTAACATATAATTGTTCATAGTAGCCTCCATCCTCTGTATTTCTGTGGTATCAGCTGTAATGTCTCTTCTTTCATTATATTACTGATTTCATTTATTTTTATCTTCTCTTCTTAGTTCAGCTAAAGCTTTGTTAATTTTGTTCATCTTTTAAAAACAAACAGCTTGATCTTTTTATTGTTCTGGTCTCTATTTCATCTCTGATCTCTGTTATTTTCTAACTTCTGCTAACTTTGGGCTTAGTTTTTTCTTTTTCTAGATCCTTGAGGTGTAAAGCTAGGTGGTTTATTTGAGATTTTTCTTTTTTTTACATATAGGTGTTTGTCACTATAGACCTCCCTCCTAGAAATGTTTTTGTTGATTCTGTAAGTTTCAGTATACTGTTTTTCCATTTTAGTTTATTTCAAGATTTTTTTTACAATTTCCCTTTTGTTTTCTTCTTTAATTCATTGGTTGTTCAGGAGTGTGTTGTTTCATTTTTACATATCTGTTAATTTTCCAGCTTTCCTCCTATTATTGATTTGTAGTTTCATTTCATTGTAAGCTCCAAGGAAAAAGATACTTGGTATTATTTCTTTTTTTTTTTTTTATATCACTAAGACTTGTTCTGTGGCCTATCCTGATCTATCTTGGAGAAGGTTGCATGTGCACTTGAGAAGAACATGTATTCTCTTCTGTTGGGTAGAATGTTCTGTATATGTCTCTTAGGTTCATATGGTCTAGAGTGTAGTTCAAGTCCAATATTTCCTTGTTGATTTTCTGTCTAGATGATCTATCCATCATTGAAAGTAGGATATTGAAGTCCCCTACTTTTATTGTATTGTTGTCTATCTCTCCCTTCAGATCTATCAGTGGTTGCTTAATATATTTGGGTGCTTCAGTGATGGATGCATATACACTTATTGTTGTTATATGTTCTTGATGAATTGACACCTTTACCATTATGTAATGACATTCTTCATCTTTTGTTACAGTTTTTGTTTTAAAGTATATTTTGTATTATATATCTACTTCTCTCTTTTCATTTCCACTTGCAAGGAGTATCTTTTTCCATTGCTTGCCTTTGAACCTATGTATGTCCTTAAAGCTGATATGAATCTCATATAGGCAGCATGTATTTGAGTCTTGTTCTTTTTATCCATTAGCTGCTCTATGCCTTTTGATTGGAGAATTTAACCCTAATGTCATCTTATTGTTTTCTAAATGTTTTGTTGTTCCCTTATTCCTCTCTTGCTGGCTTTCTTTGTGAATTAAATTTTGTACTGATATGCTTTGATTTCCTTACACTTACCTTTCATATATCTACTATAGATTTTGCTTTGTGGTTACCGTTAGCATTACATAAAACATCTTATAGATGTTACAGTCTATTTTATGCTGCTGCTGCTGCTGCTGCTAAGTCGCTTCAGTCGTGTCTGACTCTGTGAGACCCCACAGATGGCAGCCGACCAGGCTCCTCTGTCCCTGGGATTCTCCAGGCAAGAACACTGGAGTGGGTTGCCATTTCCTTCTCCAATGCATGAAAGTGAAAAGTGAAAGTGAAGTCTCTCAGTCGTTTATGCTGATAATAACTTAAATCATATATAAAAATTCTACTCTATTTATTTTTCTCCCCTCCTTTTATGTTTTTGATGTCATAATTTAAATGTTTTAATACTGCATATTCATTAATAAGTTATTATAGCTACAGTTATTTTAATTTTTTGTCCTTTAACCTGTAAAGTGGTGACTATATCACCATATTATACTATTAGAGTATTCTGAGTTTGACTATGTACTTAAAAAAAAAAAATTTGGCTGTACTGTGCACCATGTGGGAGTTTAGTTCCCTGACCAGAGATCAGAACCACACCCCCTGCACTGGAAGTGCAGTCTTAACCTCTGACCACCAGGGAGATCCCATGACTATATACTTGTCTTTATCAGTATGTTGTACATTTTCATGTTGCTAATTAGTCTCCTTTCATTTTACTTGAAGAACTCATCTCGGCATTTCTTGCAAGACAGGTCTAGTGGTGATAAACTCCCTCAGCTTTGTCTGGGAAAGTCTTTCCCTCTTCTTCATCTCTGAAGGACAACTTTGCCATATTGAGTATTCTCATTTGGCAGTTTCATCCTTCCAGCCCTTTGAGAATATCACCTCTCTCTCTCCTGACCTGCTTGGTTTCTACTGAGAAATCCTCTGATAGTCTTATGAGGATTCCTTTATAAGTTACAAGCTTTTTTTTTTGCACCTTTTAATATTTTTTGTCTAAAAAAAAAAGTTGACTCTTGACAATTTTACTGTAATATGTCCTAGAGAAGATCTCATTAAATTGTTTGGCAACCTATGAGCTTCATGAACCTGGATAGCCAAATCTCTCTCCAGATTTAGGGAGTTCTTAGCCATTATTTTTTTTAGGTAAGTTTTCTGCTCCGCCCCCACCTTCTCATACTGAGATTTCAATAATTTGCAGGTTGTTTCTTTCTATATTATCCCATGGATGACACATGTTTTCTTCACTCTTTTATGTTATTTTTTCTTTGTTTCCTTTGACTGGATAATTTCAAAGGTCTTGTCTTCTAATTCCAGATCCTGTCTTCCAGATCCATTCTGATGTTGATATTCTCTACTGCACTTTTCATTTCACTCATTTGTATTCTTTGTATTGAATTTAGGTTTGGTTCTTTTGTATGATTTCTCTTTGTTAAAGTTCTCATTTTGTTTGTGCATCATTTTCCTGATTTGTTCAGTTATCTTTCTATGTTTTCTTGCAGCTCATTGAGCTTCCTTAAAACAATTATTTTGAATTCTTTATCAGGTAAATTGTAGGTCTTCATGCCTTTGGTATCAGTTACCAGATTATTGGAATCCTTTGGTGGTATGCTTTGTCCTTGAATTTTCATATTCCTTGAAGTTTAATGATGCTGTCTTCACCTTTGAAGTAGCAGTCACTTCCTCCAGTCTTTATGCATTGACTTGGGGAGAGAAATACCTTCTGTCAGCCCTGTTGGGAATTCTGAGGTTTCCTCAGACCTACTATGGATATGCCTAGTCCATAGGGAACATTCCTTGTTCCCTCTTGTGCAGAAATCTTAAGCTTCTCTCCATCCTGCAGGGCACCAGACCAGAGGCTGACAGACTCCCTTTTGCTTTTTGAAGGGTAGAGCTAAAGCTCAAGTTTGTGATCTTTCCCTGACCAGCAGATTTAGGCCAGCTTTCTACACATGCCCACCGTTTTCTGCCTGAGCCTATTCTCATCACCATCAGGAGTGCATGCAGGGAGGTAAGACAGGGTGGAGGTGTGTAGATGAGGCACATGGAGCATTGGCAGTACCTGTAAGCCCCTTGAGTGTGTCCTCAGCAGCTTGTGGGCAGACTTCTAAATGGAGTTCATGACATTCAGTAGGATCCATGTCCCTTTAATGTCCTCTGAGAATCCTATCTGCTCTTTCCCAGCCTCTTTCCACCCCTAGTCATGGAGCTCACAACTCAATACTCTGGATGGAACAAGAGAGAAATGGCTTCTTTGGCACAATCCCACAGTGCTGGGGAAGTTAGGTGCTCATTCACACACTCTTACTTTACCCTGCAGGAGAAATCACTGGCCAAGAAAATAATTCCTTAGCAACGAGGTGTGTCAGTTTGGAGGACAAGTGATGCAGGTACAGTCAAACTGTTCCTCTTAGCTTCTCCAGTGTGTTCAAATGTATGTTTTTCTGCTCCAACTATGTGCTGGAATTTCTCTTCTGGAAACCTACTTCCACAAAACCTCATATCTATGAGTGATTGTCTAAGACAGTGTTCTTCAGGGAGAGAGGCCCACTCCTTCCTCATAATCTTTATCACGCCTCCTGGATATGTATAACTGTCATTTTCTCACATTTATGTCAAGTGTTACAAAACAGCTCCAAGTTCCTTCATCCAACCAGAATGCCTATCCAATATATCCCAAAATTTATATTACAGAAACTGTGATACTGTTACTGTTGTCAAATAATTTGGAAAAAAAAATAACCAAAAAAAGATAAACAATATATTTTCAGGTCACCCATCGGCAGCCTCTGATAACAGCCTACTTCTAGTTGTCTAACTTGCAGTAAGTATATTCCCTCTTCATGGATCACTGCCCTGTTGTGGCAAAGGGGCTTGCATAACTCAATGAATCTATGAGCCATGCCGTGCAGGGCCACTCAAGACAGACAGGTCATAGTGGAGTGTTCTGACAAAATGTGATCCACTGGAGAAGGGAATGGCAAACCACTCCTGTCTATTTGTCGTGAAAACCCCATGAACTTCAGAAAAAGGCAAAAAGATATGACACTGAAAGATGAGCCCCCAAGGTTGGAAGGTGTCCCATATGTAATGGGGAAGAGCAGAAGACAACCACTAATAGTTCCAAAAAGAACGAAGCAGCTGGGCCAAAAAGGAAATGACGCTCAGTTGTGGGTGTCTGGTGATGAAGGAAAAACCCAATGCTGAAAAGAACAGTATTGCATAGGAACCTGGAATGTTAGGTCCACAAATCAAGGTAAATTGGATGTGGTCAAGCAGGAAATGGCAAGAGTAAACATTGACATCTTAGGAATCAGTGAATTAAAATGGATGGGAATGGGTGAATTTAATTCAGATGACCATTATATCTACTACTGTGGACAAGAATCATGTAGAAGAAATGGAGTAGCCCTCATAATCAACAGAAGAGTCAGAAATGCAGTTCTTGGGTACAACATCAAAAATGACAGAGTGATTTCTGTTTGTTTCCAAGGCAAACCATTCAACATCACAGTAATCCAAGTCTATGCCCCAACCACCAAAGCTGAAGAAGCTGAAGTTGATCAATTCTATGAAGACCTACAAGACCTCCTAGAACTAACCAAAAAAAAAGATATCCTATTCATCAATGGAATTGGAATGCAAAAATAGGAAGTCAAGAGATACCTGGTGTAATAGGCAAATTAGGCCTTGGAATACAAAATGAAGCAGGGCAAAAGTTAGCAGAATTCTGCCAAGAGAATGCACTGGTCATAGCATAACACCCTTTTTCAACAACATAAGAGATGACTTTACACATAGACATCACCAAATGGACAATTCTAAAATCAGATTCTTTGTAGCTGAAGATGGAAAAGTTGTATACAGTCAGCGAAAGCAAGATCTGAAATTGACTGTGGCTCAGACCATGAGTTCCTTATAGCAGAATTCAGGCTTAAACTAACAAAAGTGGGGAAAACCACTAGGCCAGTCAGGTATGACTTAAATTAAATCCCCTATGAATATATAGTGGAGGTGACAAATAGATTCAAGGGATTAGCTCTAGTAAACAGAGTGCCTGAAGGACAATGACAGAGGTTCATAATATTTATTGTACAGGAGGCAGTGAACAAAATCATCCCAAAGGAAAAGAAATGCAAAAGTGGTTGTCTGAGGAGGCTTTAGAAATAGCTGAGGAAAGAGGAGAAGTGAAAAGCAAGGGAGAAAGAGAAAGGTACACTCAACTAAATGCAGAGTTCCAGAGAATATCAAGGAAAGATGAGAAGGCCTTCTTCAATGAACAATGCAAAAAAATACAGGAAAACAACAGAAGGGGAAAGACTAGCAATCTCTTCAAAAAAACTGGAAATGTCAAAGGAATATTTCATCCAAAGATGGGCACAATAAAGGACAGAAATGGTAAAGACATAATTGAAGCAGAAGAGATAAAGCAGAGAGGGCAAGAATACTCAGAAGAACTATATGAAAAAGATCTTAATGACCCAGATAATCCTGATGTGGGCACTCACCCAGAGCCAGACATCCTGGAATGAGAAGTCAAGTGGGCCTTACGAAGCACTGCTGCCAAAAAAGCTAGTGGAGGAGATGGAATTCCACAGAGCTCTTTCAAATCCTAAAAGATGAAGCTATCAAAGTACTGCATTCAATATGTCAGCAAATTTGGAAAATCCAGCAGTGGCCACAGGGCTGGAAAGGGTCAATCTTCATCCCAATTCCCAAGAAAGGCAGTATTAAAGAATGTTCAAACTACTGTAAAATTGTACTCATCTCCCATGCTAGTAAGGTTATGCTCAAAATCTTTCAAGCTAGGCTTCAGCAGTACGTGAACTGAGAGCTTCCAGATGTTCAAGCTGGGTTTAGAAAAGGCAGAGGAACCTCAGAGATCAAATTGCCAACATCTGCTGGATCAGAGAAAGCAAGGGAGTTCCAGAAAAATATCTACTTCTGTTTCATTAACTAGCTAAAGCCTTTGACTTTGTGGATCATAACAAATTGTGGAAAACTCTTAAAGAATTGGGAATACCAGACCACTTTTACCTGCATCCTGAGAAACCTGTTGTCAGGTCAAGAAGCAACAATTAGAACCTTACATGGAACAACTGACTGGTTCAAAATTGAGAAAGGAGTACAACAAGGCTGTATATTGTCACCCTGTTTATTTAACTTATATGCAGAGTACATCACGTGAAATGCTAGGCTAGATGAGTTACAAGCTGGAATCAAGATTGCCAGGAGAAATATCAGCAACCTCAGATATGCAGATGATACCACCTTATAGCAGAAAGCAAAGAAGAACTAAAGAACCTCTTGATGAAGGTGAAAGAGGAAAGTGAAAAAGCAGGCTTAAAACTCAGTGTTAAAAAAACTAAGCTCATAGCATCCGGTCCCATCACTTCAAGGCAAATAGAAGGGGGAAAGGTGGAAGCATTGACAGATTTCCTCTTCTTGGGCTCTAAAATCACTGTGGATGGTGACTGCAATTAAGAAATTAGAAGGCAGTTGCTTCTGGGCAGGAAAGCTACAACAAACCTAGACAGTATATTAAAAAGCAAAGACATCATTTTGCCAACAAAGGTCCATATAGTCAAGGCTATGGTCTTTCCAGTAGTCACGTATGGATGCGAAAGCTGGACCATAAAGAAGGCTGAGCACCGAAGAATTGATGTTTTCGAATTGTGGTGCTGGGGAAGACTCTTGAGAGTCCTTTGGATAGCAAGGACATCAAACCAGTCAATCTTAAAGGAAATCAACCCTGAATACTCATTGGAAGGACTGATGCTGAAGCTCCAATATTTTTGCCACCTGATGCAAACAGCCGACTCATTGGAAAAGACCCTGACACTGGGAAAGATTGAGGACAGGAGGATAAGGGGGTGACAGAGGATGAGATGGTTGGATGGCATCACCGACTCAATGGACATGAATTTGAGCAAGCTCCAGGAGATGGTGAGGGCTAGGGTAGCCTGGTGTGCTGCAGTCCACTGTGTCGCAAAGAGTTGGACAAGACTTGGTGACGGAACAGAAAAGTATGTTCACTTTCATCTGTTGTTTGATCTAACTTTCTTCCTGTTTTCACCATGCTACACTTATCTTCCCGATTCCTTTCTTTTTCAAAGTCTCTGTCTTACAGTGTTATATATTCATGGGTAGTGGATTATATGTTAAATTATATTGAAATCCTTTATACATTTGCATCTTTATAGGCTCTATTGCCCCAAACTGAAATTTCTTCCCTACTCTTCCCATATTCAAACCATTTATCTTTCAATGTTTTCCTTATGTACTGTTTCCTTTATAAAGATCTTGGCATCCCTCTTCCTATTCATCCAT
This sequence comes from Bos taurus, assembly GCF_002263795.3. Classification (NCBI taxonomy): domain Eukaryota; kingdom Metazoa; phylum Chordata; class Mammalia; order Artiodactyla; family Bovidae; genus Bos; species Bos taurus. The sequence goes on from NC_037334.1 coordinate 39,085,679, forward strand.
CCATCTACCCAGGTCTCACCCCATACTGAATTCTGAGAGCTCTGAGTACCCCATTTGTTAGATCACCTAGAATCTTATCATATGTGCATGTCTTGCTCTCTGTTGTGGGTTGAATGGTGACGCCACAGAAAGTGTGCCTATGTCCTAATCCCTGGACCCTGTGAATATGAGCTTATATGGAAAAAAATTCTTTGCTGATATAATTAATTCAAGGACCTTGAAATGAGATCATCCTGGGTTACCTTGGTAGGTCATAAATCAAATGACAAATGTCCTTACAAGACACAGAACAGGAGACACAAGAGGAGGAGATGAAGGCACACACAAGCTAAGGAATGCCTAGAGCTACCTGTAGCTGGAAAAGGATGAAGGAATCCCTTCAAGAGCCTTTGGAAGGAGTGTAGCCCTGCTGACACCTTGATTCTGTACTTCTGGCCTCTAGAACTGTGAGATAATAGACTTTTGTTGGTGGTGGTAATTTGCTAAGGCAGCCACAAGAAACTAGAAATTCAAATGACCAGCTCTTACCTCTTTGTATGGGATCTTTCCTCTACCTGGAGAAAAGTAGCCAGAACAGAGAAGCCGAAACAGAAAAAAAGGACACCAAGAACTGAGTTGAATTCGCCTCATTTCAGAATGACCCATCCCTTCCTAGCTGGCTCTCTTCTCTAAATCAGGGACATGTGCCATTTCCTCCAGAGAGTGACTGTGGCGTTTCCATGTGGAAATGGGTGGGGAGGCTGACACGAAGAAACCCCCTTCTACTGTGTGTGCAGCTCTTCCATGTGCTCACTCTCTGTTGCTGTTTTGTGATTTGTTTCTCTATCGAAGTGACAGAATAAGGTCTCACCTATGTGGGGAGAGGACAGAGTCCCTCTGAAAAGTGTGTGGTCATTCTAGGGTTAATCATGAGGAAGAGGCAAGTCCTAGACATGAAATCATAATTTGGAAAGCAAGCTGCAGGCAGCTTCTCTGGAGTTGGGATTTTGATATAGCGGCCTCCTTTCAGTTTCCCCAAATAGCCATGTTCTTTTTTGTTTTAGGCTTCTGTATTTGCTATTCTCTCTAGCCAGAACATTCTTTCCCCAGTTAACGTCTATCCTGAGTCTGAGTTCTGAAAAGCACCCTTCTATGACTAACTAGATTAGACCAGGATCCTTGAAATATTGCCCTTAGCCCAATGCCCTCTTCCTCAGAAGCATACGTCACCGTTACATCTTGTTGAGTGTCCTGACTCATTTGGTGTTATACTGCAGGCTCCATGGGCAAGAATGTCCCCATCTAGGTCACTTTCCTTACCCTGCAGCAGAGAGTAGAGCCCCCTCCCCATCCCCACCCCCACCAACTTCAGATGAGGGAAGTGAGCCTAAGGTCACATTCTATGGTTAGAGGTTATTCTCCAGTGGTCCCTGCCCCCAGCCTTCAGTTAAGCCTCATTCATATTTTCTGAGGCCAACTGTGGCCAGACGCACAAGTGAGCAACACCCCTGAGGCTTGTAGTCACCCTCAGGATTATCCCAGGGGTGGGTGAGTCTCTGTCAGGGGCCAGGGCTATCACAGCCGCCCCTCTCCATGGGGAGTCTCTCTTATTAAGACTCCTGGCCTTGACAATTTGGACGTGAATTTATTGAAATGCCAACCAGCGAATTTCCTTATAACAGAAAATGTCAAATTCACATGAGAGACGACTACAATCCAATAGGGCCACCAGCATAGGACTTGGTAAAATGTGGACTAGATCAGGCAGAAGCAATGGGGGGCATCTATACCTATGTGCCAGGGCTTCCCAGGTGGTGCCAGTGGTAAACAACCTGCCTGCCAGTGCAGATAGACGTAAGAGACGTGGGTTCTGTCCGTGGGTCAGAAATGTCCCCTGGAGGAGGACATGACAACACACTCCAGTATTCTTGCCTGGAGAATCCCCATGGACAGAAGAGCCTGGCAGGCTGCAGTCCATAGGGTTGCAAAGAGTTGGACATGACTGAAGCGACTTAGCACGAACGCATGCATACCTGTGTGCACTTGTGAAGGTTGAGTTACGGGAGATGCTGAATGTAATGGAAACAGTGACTTGGAACTTCAGGCATCTCCTGAAAAGATAAGCCAATGGAATCACAGAGAGATAGAGGTCAACTGAAAAAAAGCAGGACCACAGAGGGGCATATCAGATTCCTCGAAGAACTCAGCAGTCCAAGTAATTGGAATAAGGTAGCACGTGAGCCTGACTAGAGCAGAGAAGGTGCAATGGGCACACAATTACCACCAGCATTCAGGTTACCCAAAAGAGGGGCCCAAGTTGGACTTTTCTAGAAAAGGTTCCACATGTTGCTAATGCTTCTGGGATAAAAGCATTTTTCACCTCATCTACTTTGGGATCAATCTCCCACCAAAGCCTCACATGTTAAACATCTGATTGGCCACATAGAAAGAATTGTAGCATAGGAGGCAATAAATGTTTAGCTCAGAAAATTGGACAGTTATAATTTATATTCACTCCTATTTTCTCCATCTTGGGATAGTTCACTCATCCTAATTAACATGGGAGTGGGGATAACACTCACCACCCTCCTGCTCAGCCAGCAGGTCCTCCCACCCTCGTGTCTCCAGCTGGAAACTCATTCTCTCCCAAATCCCAGCTGAGAAAACCAGTTGAAAGAGGTCCTCTCTCCCGCTGCGAGTTAACAAGGAAAGCCCTCAGGGTTGGAAAGGATGGGAGAAGTCAGGAGACAGACCAGGCCAGACCACTTCCCATCATTTAGCAGCAGGGGATTGACTGGAGGCCAGGCCTCTGGTCTCTGAGGCTGATTTACACCAACTTCTTGGCTTTAAAGAAGCTCTTGAGGTGCTGCATCTGCCAGATGCCGGTGGCCACAAGGATAAGGGTCTGCAGGATGGACCACCACAGCACCCTCTGATTGGTGCTCTCACTGGTCTGTCGGAAGTGCTCCTCTCGACGCTGTGAGAAGGGGAGAAGGAGTAAGGCATGTTGCTAGCACAGAACTGACCTCCAGGGGAAAAGCTGAAAGAGCCACTCCCTGGGAGGTTACACGTCTGCTGTCCCAACTGGGCCCAGCCCAGCCCCTCACCCTCTGGTATTCCTGCTCCTTCTGGATCTTCTCCACCTGCTCCACCAGCTGCTGTATGCGCAGATGCAGCAGGGTCAGCTTGTCATTGGCTGCAAGTTCCGTATGATCATTGGTGTGTTCACCCAACTGCATGTCCAAGTGAATGGCCTGAGGAGCAGAGAAGCCAAGGTTTGGAGGTCAGGGAGCACCTGCAGGAAACCCAGCTTCCACACACTAGGCTGGGCCTGACTGAACTGAGCAGTTCATTTCCTCACACTCAGTGATGTGGGAACAGCCCTGCTCCAGGTGCCAAAATCCCAGATCAAGGCCCTGCTTGCATGGAGTTCCAAGTCCAAAAGACAGAAGGGACAGAACAAAATGTGCAGAGAAACCAAGGTGTGACTCAGTGTTTGAGACAGCCAGCTTCTAGGAGATCTGTGTCAGTGGGAGGTAGTAATGAAGAGCCTGGGAGCATTCAGCTGGCAGACAGCTCTGAATCTCACATTAGAAGCTTGGGCTTCATTCTAGAGATGGCAGGGGACCTAGGGATGATTTTAAGTCCAAGTGATTCCCTCCTGGGTTCCCTCTCATTCGTCAGGACCTGTTCTCTGTAGGCTTACTTCATGGAAAGCCCAGCCCTCATCAAGAGGCACCACCTACAGAACCCTCGTCACCCCAGGGACTGAGACATTGAGGACTGGTGACGTTCCCCTCCATACTCACCAGTTTGCCATCATAGAAGAGGGCGAACCGGATGGACTTGAGGTGAAGGCAGACCTCATGCTCTCCTGGAGACTGGGAGGTGAAGGTGAAGCTGCCCCGAGGGCCATACTGACGGGCCAGCAGATTCTAGCAGAAACAGCTTCTGGTGAGCACAGAGAAACGGACCAGAAACCTGCTTCTAGGAGAGGAACTCTGGGGGTATCCCAGGTTCTGACCCTCACTGGCCAGACCAGGAAGGAGGATGTGAGAGAAAAGGCATCGGTCCGGGTTCAAAAATCTCAGATCCCAGCACTGTCAATACACAGTAACTCTACAGTTTGCAAAGAGTGTGGCCTTCCTTGAGCCCTCCTGCCTGTGAGGAGATGGTCCCTCGTCTAAGAAACGGAGGGCTAGGGAGGACGAGGCATTGACGCTGGAGACCGCGGAGGGCGGGGGAGGTGGGGGGGAGGGGAGGGCGGGTGAAGGGGGCGGGGCTGCAGGGAGTTAAGGCCTGCCTCACCTTGTTCTCAGGGTCCTTCACAAACACGAACAAATTGATCCACTGCGGGGAGGGCTGGTACTTTTCCATAGCAGGGTCGTACAGTTCGGTCTTATAGTTACCTAATGGAGAGGCAGCCTGGATGCATCTTCATCCACAGTCGTGACCAAGAGCCCACCACGGACTTTTGGTCACAGGGGTGGTGGTGGGCGGAGGAACAGGAAGATCTGGTCTGATTGTGGGGCCTGGCCACAGCCCTCTGCCTCTCTCTTCCCTTCTCCAACCCTGCTTTTCTGCTGTTACCCGGATCTGGATCAGTCTTGCCTCCTCTGTGTCCCCAACCCCTGCACAGGCAATGGAGAGGGTGCTTTGACCACACAGCTGTCCGCCTGTTTCCCATCCGTGCCCATCCGTGCCCTCCCTGGGCCCTGAGCTGATCCCGCGGGCCCCATCTTCCATTCCCTCTGAGGGCTCTGGGTATGGGTAGGGCAAGGCCGGGACTGGCGGCGCGCGCGCACCTATGACCACGGTGCCATCGGGGATCTCCTGAATGAAGCACTTCTCCTCCAGCTCACGGACCTCGAGGTAGAACGCGGCCCCGCCGCCCGCCAGCGCCAGCAGCTGCCACAGCAGCAGCGGCAGGGCCAATCCGGCTGCCCTCGCTCGCCCCATCCCAGCCCGGGACCGGCGCGGGGCCCAGGGCCTCGTGTCCCGCAGGCCCCCGCCACTTTCCCAGGCGAGCCCGAGGGTCTCTGCGTCCCGCCTGCGGAGACTGCAAACTAGCGTACAGACTACAAATCCCAGGAGCGCTTGCGCGGCCCCGCCCCAGGCGCGTTCCCGCGAACCTGCGTTGCGAAATGGCCACACGAGCTCCCAGCCTGCCACTGAGGCGCTCTAGAACGCTTTCCTTGCCTTACCTCGCTTAATGCTCTCAGAGATCCAAGGAAGCAGGTACTCTTAGCGCCATCTTGTTGATGTGGTAACTGAGCCGCAGAGAGAGGAAGGAAGGGGATTGCCCTCTGAAACTTGCAGAGCTGTTGCCAGAGATGGGTGACTGGACCTAAACTTCAAGGAGGTTAGAAGTGATGGTAGACGGAATGTTGAGACAGATGAGAACTGCATACAAGCCCCATGGAATTCAGAGGCTGAGATAGTAGTTCAGGAAAGGGAGGGAGAAATGTCCCTTTTATGGAAGGGTAAGTTTGACTCAGGGCTTCGCAGGTGGAGCAGTGGTAAAGAATCTGCCTGCCAATGCAGAAGAGGGAAGAGACACAGATTCAATCTCTGGGTCGGGAAGATCCCCTGGAGGAGGGCGTGGCAACCCATTCCAGTATTCTAGCCTGGAGAATCCCACGGAGAGGAGCCTGGTGGGCTACAGTCCATAGGGTCGCAAAGAATCTGACACGACTGAAGCGACTTAGCAAACACGCAAGTTTGACTCAAGCTCTGAAAAATGGTTAAATCTCCCTGAGCAGCGAGGGAGCAAGAACCACTTAGGTGGAAAGACCTAGAATTACCTAGGAGCAGTAGACAGTTAAGGTACTAGAAAGTTTATGGGAGGGAGGAGGTAAATTGGGCCAAATCACTGAGGGGGCAGGAGCTGCCAGGCCCACTTGCACAGGTGGGACCCTTCATCCAGTGGGACCAAAAGAAGAGATTGTGGGTGAGCCTGGAGAGTGAAAGAAGGCATCAGGAATGCAACTGGAAAAGGCAAGGGAATATACAACTGAAAGGTGTGGGAGAATGGGGCCAACATGACAGGATAGGGATCCAGGAATAGCAAATCTCAAGAATTCCAAAGCTCACAGTGCCCTGAGTAGGCAGTGTAGACCCAAGTGTCAATATAAAGCAGTAATCTATCCAGGTGGTGGGATGAAGTCCTCCACCATCTCGTACTTGGTAATGATACATACTCATTGGTTTATTCAGCAATATAAAATAATGATGATGAAAATAATAATATTCTTTTATTCTTCTGTGCCAGCCACTGTTTTAAGCACTTTTAAGTGTATTAACTAAATTAATATTTTTAAAACTTTATAAGGTAGACTCTAATGGGATTCCAATTTAACAGATGGAGAAGCAGTGGCAAAGAAAAGTTGAGTAATACTTGCCCAAGTTCATCCAGCTGATAAGCAGCAGACATTTGCTCACACAAGCTCTGGGCAAGACCTTACGATGCATATTGGATGAAAAGATGAATAAAACCTGTCTCCTTCCCTCTAATAGCCCACTGAAAAGCAAAGGATCAATGTCAATACAGTATTTTAAGATTAATGATATGTTTCAGTTCAGTTCAGTCGCTCAGTCGTGTCCGACTCTTTGCGACCCCATGAATCGCAGCACGCCAGGCCTCCCTGTCCATCACCAACTCCTGGAGTTCACCCAGACTCATGTCCATTGAGTCAGTGATGCCATCCAGCCATCTCATCCTCTGTCGTCCCCTTCTCCTCCTGCCCCCAATCCCTCCCAGCATCACAGTCTTTTCCAATGAGTCAACTCGTCTCATGAGGTGGCCAAAGTACTGGAGTTTCAGCTTTAGCATCAGTCCTTCCAAAGAAATCCCAGGGCTGATCTCCTTCAGAATGGACTGGTTGGATATCCTTGCAGTCCAAGGGACTCTCAAGAGCCTTCTCCAACATCACAGTTCAAAAGCATCAATTCTTCGGCACTAGCCTTCACAGTCCAACTCTCACATCCATACATGACCACAGGAAAAACCATAGCCTTGACTAGACGGACCTTTGTTGGCAAAGTAATGTCTCTGCTTTTCAATATGCTATCTAGGTTGGTCATAACTTTCCTTCCAAGGAGTAAGCGTCTTAATTTCATGGCTGCAGTCACCATCCACAGTGATTTTGGAGCCCAGAAAAATAAAGTCTGACACTGTTTCCACTGTTTCCCCATCCATTTCCCATGAAGTGGTGGGACCGGATGCCATGATCTTCGTTTTCTAAATGTTGAGCTTTAAGCCAACTTTTTCACTCTCCACTTTCACTTTCATCAGGAGGCTTTTTAGTTCCTCTTCACTTTCTGCCATAAGGGTGGTATCATCTACATATCTGAGGTTCTTGATATTTCTCCTGGAAATCTTGATTCCAGCTGTGCTTCTTCCAGCTCAGGGTTTCTCATGATGTACTCTGCATATAAGTTAAATAAGCAGGGTGACAATATACAGCCTTGACGTACTCCTTTTCCTATTTGGAAGCAGTCTGTTGTTCCCTGTCCAGTTCTAACTGTTGCTTCCTGACCTGCATACAAATTTCTCAAGAGGCAGGTCAGGTGGTCTGGTATTCCCATCTCTTTCAGAATTTTCCACAATTTATTGTGAGTTACCACAAATTGTCCCCTCGCTTTCGCAATGTGGCCTGTTGATAATTCCAGGGGAAAGTTTTTGTTCCTTCATTGGGAATGGTCTTTAACAAAAATGGCAGATGCAAGTGTTAACAAAGGCAAACACTTTAGAAAGGTCAATTAAAACAACAACTGAAAAGCATTAGTTGGATTTGGAAACTAGTTGTTCACAAAGGGCATTCACCAGGAGCTGGGAGCGGGGATGATTATGACTTAGGGTTTGGGAGACTGAGTGAGCTGCTGTCCATGGTCCTGAATCGTGATTGCCCATACCACTGTCTGCATTAAAGGACTGGTTTGGTTTTGGTTTTTGTTGTTAATATAAAATTTCCAATCCCTCATGAACCAATGCTTTTGTAAAACAAAATTTTAAAAAATGAAACATTATGTGCTTGGATATCACATCAATGTTAAATTTTTACAAAAGTTTCTAAACACTCAATTTCTGTACTTTATCTCTTTGAAGATCTATAACTAATGCTAATGGACCAACACTAGTCCACAGTGAGTAGTATTGTTTCATAGCCAGTGGTCAGACTGCCCACAGAAATCTTCTAAAGGGACAAAAGTGTAAAATTATTAGGGGCTGCACGACTGAGCGACTTCACTTTCACTTTTCACTTTCATGCATTGGAGAAGGAAATGACAACCCACTCCAGTGTTCTTGCCTGGAGAATCCCAGGGACAGGGGAGCCTGGTGGGCTGCTGTCTATGGGGTCTCACATAGTCGGACACGACTGAAGTGACTTAGCCGCAGCAGCAGCAGAGACATGCATGTAAGGAGACAGCACACCAGCAAAGATTTCGAAGTCAAGAATTCAGATGTTGGAAATGGTGAGGTGATTTCCAAGTGGCAAAAGTATTGTTTTGATGATAAAATCTGTTTTTAAACGATGACAGGATTGAGAATATGAGAGCAGTGAGGGATTCTCCCACTTGACAATGGGAGAGTCTCCCACAATGACTTGATCTCATTCCACACTGCCAAGACCACTGAACCTGGGTGTCATTTGTGAGATTCAAAGGAGATATTGGGGGAACTACATCTACTTGCCCTATTTGGGGTTCCCCCAAGATCTAGTCTCTGCAGGCCTCTACTACATGCTGTGCCCTTTTTAAGGGATGTCCCAAACCCCCATTGCTGCCTTCTTTTCCACTTGCCTAATTCCTGTTCACCCTTTCAAGTCTCAAGTGCAGCGACACTTTCTTAGGTGTTTCTAATCCTGGGTTCCTTGGGGCCTTGTATTAACCATTGAATTACAGTTGTCCATTCACACTCAAGCCCCTTGGGGCTGATGGCTATAAGGGATAAAGACAGGTTTCTGCCACAAATTTATCTCTGTGCTTACCAAAGCCTAGTGAAAATCCAGGAACAGCATGATTGTGTGATGGATGTTTGGTTAGAGAAAGGGAAGAGAGATGAAGGAAAGAAAGAATAAAAGTATGGAGAGAAAGGAAGGGGAATAGAAAGAGGAAAAAGAGAAATTGGAGAGATAAAGAGAGAAGGGAAAGGATGAAGGGGGAAGAAGAAAGAAAGGATGGAGGAGGTGGGAGAGAAAGAAGGAAGAAGAGCAATGGTGAGTCATAAGCACTGGAAAAGCCAAAATCTCCATATCTGATGCCTGGCCTTTCTTGTGATGTCCCCTCCTCATTATTCCCGTTAAGCATCTCAAGCTGAGGATGGTGTGGGTGGAGGCTTATCAGGGTCACAATGTCCTGCATCTAAAATTGGAGCTTCCATGAGCAATTCTGCTCTGGTGCTGGGTGGATTCTGTTGGTTTGCTGGTGACCTCCACTTCATCCCCAGGATACCACAGTGCCACTGTCCCTTCTTATGGTCCATTGGCCTCTACATTCTTCTTCCTCCCTGGCCTGTAGGAAAACAGTCTTTGTGACCGTCTCCACAAAGGAATTTCCTATGCATTTTCTTTCCCTGTGCTTTCTGTCCCAGAACACCTAGGCACTGAAGGGTGTGTATGTGCTGAATCCAGGGACATCAAGAACAGTATCACTCTGGATCTGGAATCAACTACACTTCTTGATTCAGATACCCCCTGCTCCCAGGCTGACATTGATCCCTCTGACAGAATTCTTCTACTCCTGGTGAGTTTTCTCACTGTCTTCCTTTCTAGTCCATCTTTCCTTCAAGGCAGTCCATCTCACAGGGATGTGTCTGGCTTGGTCCTCCTTCCTGCACTGCAGGGGTTCCCATAATGAGGGCAAATCAAAGGGAGTGGCTGGTCTGTGTCTCAGTCCCTGAGAATCAGGAAGCCATTGATTCCAGGACTCAGAGGACAACTAGGGATAGTGTGGCCAAAAACTATACTTAAGTAACACACATAAGTTCCTGCTCTACTCCAGCCAAAATGTCATTATGCTTTCCCAAAGTTAAATGTTTGCAGCATCCTCAAAGTTCTCCACCATCTTCCAAACATCTTTTCTGCATGATTAAAAAAATGCACAGACTTGGCTGAGGTACCAGGACTTCTCTCTGGGCTCTGTTTTAAGCAAGGGCAAATCCTCTCCCCTCATGCCTGAGGCTGTATAAATGAACCTGGACATGGGATGCAGCTTTCTCAGACATCGTCTACTGCTTATAACCCTTTCTGTCAAGTTCTCTAACTGGTAACCACTCCTGCCCTTGACTGAAGACTTCCTCTCCAGTCTTTCATACAAATGGGAACCCCTATTCTTTAGGTTCAAAGGTCATTCATTGTCTATAATGAGATAGAGCCCAGGGGAAAGGTGGAGGGAGGAGAGAGGAGGAGGATGGCAAAAGCAGACAGTGACACTTCCTTCTTCCAATTTCTCCCCCTTTCCTCTCCTCTATTTTCTCCTCTCTCTCCCATAGCACTTCCCACCTCTCTCTTCTGTTTTTAAAATGTAGGTTTTACTATGATTTAGGCATGGTGAGGCCTAAAGGTAGGAGATGACTGCTATTGAAAAGATAGTTTGGGGACTTCCCTGGAAGTCCAGTGGTTAAGACTCCGTGCTTCCTCTGTAGGGGATGAGGGTTCAATTCCTGATTGGGGAACTAAGATCCCTCATAAAGCTTGGTGTGGCCAAAAAAAAAAAAAAAAAAAAAACGAAAAGAAAAGAGAAGAAGGATGACAGAAAGAAAGAAAAGATGGTTTATTACTCACAATTCTCAAGAGGACTGGTTACACCACATCATGCAGGGCCACCAGGGTTGGGCAGGAGGCAGGAGTGAGGGGAAATCATGGGTAAAAGCTTTTATTGTGGTTTCCATGGGAAGGAGTGGGTGATTGGTTAGTTTGAATAATTTCAGCAGTGTCTGTGGTGTTTTGGCTTTCATTGGTTGTCTGGCATCTGATCATGGGGTGATTAGGGCAGGAGAAATACTAATTTGGCACATGAGAGTTCAATAAAGATGGTGGTTGAGGGTGGGTGGTGGTGGTGGTGATATGGGCTTTGGATTGGTTCTTTTGCATCTGAAAGATACCCTCTGAGTGGAGTTCTTTGCTATTTCTAAGAACTGGCTCACTCTGGGAAGGGCAATGAGGGGCTAGATGCCAGAGCACCAGGACCACAGAAAATAAGAAAATAAAGTTAATACACTCTCAACAAGAGTCTTCACCATTGGGTCTCCAAAAGGTCATGGCAGCATTCTCATTCCAGCTACACTGAAGGCTTTACAAACCAGGAGATGGAGGACAGAGTGGAAAGGCAAGAGTAGAAAGGTGGGTCACAGTCCTGTCTTCTCTTGGACTGGAGTGGAGCAGATTGGGGCTGAGGTTAAGAGGAAAGTAAGACAATTGGGTTTCTGCTGCTGCCACTGCCAGAATACTGTTATACCAAACCTGGTAAGTCCCAGTTATACCCAATCTGGTAAGCCCCAATCATGTTTCTAGCTGTGAATAACAAGTTCAAATGACCTAACGTGGGTTCTGGTTTCCATCCTTCTCCATCCCCATCCTTAAAACTAGGATTCAGGATTCTGGACTAGCTCTCATTAGTTGATTATATGAGCTTGTACCTTGCTTCCTTCTCTGGTGCTCAGATTTTCCTGCCCTTGGGCTGATCCAGATGAGGGCTCAGCCACTGTGCTGCTTGCTGGTCCATGTTGCAGAACTCTCTGCCTCTCAGGGGCTTGTGTCAATCACTCCATCCTACAGTCCCAAGTGTGTAGATACTTGTTGGTTGAATAGGCACTGCCACCACTGGAGAGGAGAAAGGGAACCCCAGGACTGCTCCCTGAGTGTGGGAAAGGTGGCACTGGTATTTCCTGAGAAGCAAACACCTCCTCCTGGGGGAGTTTCTGTCTTAAGAATAGTTGGATGGAATTAAAGTGAAGTAAGTTCTTCAGTTACCATTAACACTGATTGATGTTATTTGATCTCTAGTTTCCCTGTTCCCTTGAATGTATGTCAAGAATAAACTCCATACTTGTGTCCCAGATCTCTCTTTCTCTCTCTCACACACACACATTGGATATACCTTTTTTTTTTTTTTTTTAAATGTATGTGGTGGAACTGGGTCTTAGTTGCAGCATGCAGGATTTTTATCTTTGTTGCAGCATACGGGATCTTTAGTCTTAGCTTGTGAACACTTAGTTGTGGCAAGTGGGATCTATTTCCCTGCCCAGGGATTGAACTCTGCATTGGTAAGATCCCCTGGAGGAGGGCATGACAACCCACTCTAGTATTTTTGCCTGGAGAATCCCTTGGACAGAGGAGCGTGGCAGGCTACAGTCCATAGAGGTGCACAGAGTCAAATACAACTGAACTGACTTATCGTGCATGCATGCATGGGAGCATGGAGTCTTAACCACTGGACTAGCAGGGAAGTCCTTGGATATACATAATTGAACATTCATATTCTCCTACTGCTGCCTTTACTTTCCCTGTATTATTTAATCCCTCATGAACGTTTTCCTTGTTACTGTTCAGATTCCCATCTCTGAGTGTTCTCCAAGCTGTAGCCCTGGATTTAGGAAACCTGTTTGGGACATGAAGCCTATCTTCTGCTTTGACTATGTCAATGCTCAGTGGGGAAGATTTCCAGCAAGACTGATAAATGTCTGGATAGAAACTGTTTTCTTTTTCTACACCACTACAGAAACAGAATGTGCCAAGAGTTGTCTACTTCTTGATAGTCCAATTCTTAATGTGAAGACTCTGACTTAAAGAACTCAGAGGAAACCAATGGAACATACCATAGAGTGTGTCAGACTAAAAACACAGAGCCGGGTGACAGAATAGCTTGGGAAATATAACACGTGTGTGAGATGTAGAGATATCTCTTTCCTCAACTCTCAAGAAACTTCCTGTAACAGTGCATTAGCAAAACTGAAATTTTAAATTTAACCATGGTAAAAGATTGAAAGATTTCCTTCTAGAATCAGAAACAAGGCAAAATATCTATTCTCACCACCTTATTCAGCAGCACATCAGAAGCAGTAACAGCTGCGATAAGGCTGAAAGAAGAAATGAAAAGCATGCAGATTGGAAAGGAAGAAATAAAACTATCCCTATTTGTAGATGACTTGATTGTACAGATGGAAAATCTCAAGGAATCTACAAAAAAGTCCTAGAACTAACAAATGAGTTTAGCAATTTGCAAAATATAAGAGCAACACAAAGAAATCAAGCACATTGCTATGTATTAATAAACATAAAGAAGCCAAAATTTAAAATGTAATACCATTTACAATCATGCCAAAGGAAATTGCTCAGATAAGATCTAAACAAACCATGTACAGGATCTGTTTGCCAAAAGTTACAAAATCCTGATGATAGAAATCAAAGAAGACCCAAATAAATGTAGAAACATACTATATTTTTGTACCGGAACACTCGGCATAGTAAAGATGGCAATTCTTTCTAAATTAATATTCAGGTTTAACATGTTAATATTAATTAACGTGTTCTTTCCAAATTAATATTCAGGTTAACACGTTTACCTATTAATATCTCCTGAAGAAGGAAATGGCAACCCACTCCAGTATTCTTGCCTGGGAAATACCATGGACAGAGGAGCCCAGCAGGCTGCAGTCCATGGGGTTGTAAAGAGTAGGACGCGACTTATCAGCTAAAGAAAAACAACAATCAAGATGATAGTAATAAAGGCTATGTGGTATTGGTAGAAAGATAGACAAATAGCTCAATGGGACAGAACAGAGAACCCGGAAATAGACCAACAGAAGCCATTCTGATTTTTTACACAGATACAAAGCAGTTCGATAGAAGAAAGGTATCATTTTTTTAAGGACTTTATTTTTTAATGCAGTTTTAGGTTCACAGCAAAATTGAACCAAAAGCACAGAAAGTTCCTTGCCCAGAGCATGCACAGCCTCCCCACTGTTAACATCCTGCACAAAAGTAGTGTGTTTGTTATAATCAACTAAAGTACATCGACACACCATTACCACTCACAGTCTATAGTTTACATTAGGTGTTACTATTGGGATTATGCATTCTATGATTTTTGAACAAATGTATGATGACATGTATCCATCATTATAGTATCACACAGAATAGACTCAATGCCCTAAGAATTCTCTGTCTTCTGCCTATTTATCCCTCCTCCACCCCTCACCTCACTCCTAGCAACCATTGATCTTTTTTCTTTCTTTTTTTAAAAAATATTTATTTATTTGGCTGTGATGGTTCTTAGTTGCAGCATGTGGGATCTAGCTTCCTGACCAGGGATTGAACCCAGATCCCCTGAGTTAGGGGCACAGAGTCTTAGCCACTGGACCACCAGGGAAGTCCACAACCACTGATCTTTTTATTGTCTCCAGTTTTCCCTTTTCCAGTGATAGTTTATGGTGAACGATGTCAGATTCGTGATCTCCGAAGATTTAACTTCAGGACCAGGGACCAGGCTTGATCACTCAAGAGCTTTTGTGTAACAGAGTTTTATTAAAGTATGAAAAGGGACAGAGAAAGCTTCTGACATAGACATCAGAAGGGGGATGAGAGTGCCACCTTGCTAGTCTTAGCAAGGCCCTAGATGCTTTTATCAGACCCACTCCCACAACATACATCTTAAGACAACAGGATTACTCTGAAGGTTCTTCTTAAGGAGAAACATATCCTCGAGCAAGATACATTGTTGTTACATAATCCTTAATAAGACTAAGGAATGTAGGAAAAAAGTTTGTCCTTTCCTCCTTCTTGAGAACTCCAGACCCCTATCTCCCCCTTGAGAGCCCCAGACCTCTCTCTCCTCAGGGACACCAGACTTATGATTAACCTTCCTAGGAATTGACTCTCTCACCAGAATGGCAAATGGTTAGCATCATTTCCCTAGTGGCTCAGACAGTAAAGCGTCTGCCTACAATGCGGGAGACCTGGGTTCTATCCCTGGGTTGGGAAGATCCCTGGGAGAAGGAAATGGCACCCCACTCCAGTACTCTTGCTTGGAAAATCCCATGGGCAGAGGAGCCTGGTAGGCTACAGTCCACAGGGTTGCAAAGATGGGAATACCAGACCACCTGACCTGCCTCTTGAGAAATTTGTATGCAGGTCAGGAAGCAACAGTTAGAACTGGACATGGAACAACAGACTGGTTCCAAATAGGAAAAGGAGTACGTCAAG
The DNA here is from genome assembly GCF_002263795.3 of Bos taurus. Taxonomy (NCBI): domain Eukaryota; kingdom Metazoa; phylum Chordata; class Mammalia; order Artiodactyla; family Bovidae; genus Bos; species Bos taurus. The sequence goes on from NC_037334.1 coordinate 39,100,861, forward strand.
GCTGTATATTGTCACCTTGCTTATTTAACTTCTATGCAGAGTACATCATGAGAAATGCTGGGCTGGAAGAAGCACAAGCTGGAATCAAGATTGCGGGGAGAAATATCAATAACCTCAGATAAGCAGATGACACCACCCTTATGGCAGAAAGTGAAGAGGAACTAAAAAGCCTCTTGATGAAGTTGAAAGAGGAGATTGAAAAAGTTGGCTTAAAACTCAACAGTTAGAAAACGAAGATCATGACATCTGGTCCCATCACTTCATGGGAAACAGATGGGGAAACAGTGGAAACAGTGTCAGACTTTATTTTTCTGGGCTCCAAAATCACTGCAGATGGTGACTGCCATGAAATTTAAAGACGCTTACTCCTTGGAAGAAAAGTTATGACCAACCTAGATAGCATATTCAAAAGCAGAGATATTACTTTGCCAACAAAGGTCCATCTAGTCAAGGCTATGGTTTTTCCTGTGGTCGTGTATGGATGTGAGAGTTGGACTGTGAAGAAAGCTGAGCGCCAAAGAATTGATGCTTTTGAACTATGGTGTTGGAGAAGACTCTTGAGAGTCCCTTGGACTGCAAGGAGATCCAACCAGTCCATTCTGAAGGATATCAGGCCTGGGATTTCTTTGGAAGGAATGATGCTAAAGCTGAAACTCCAGTACTTTGGCCACCTCATGAGAAGAGTTGACTTATTGGAAAAGACTCTGATGCTGGGAGGGATTGGGGGCAGGAGGAGAAGGGGACGACAGAGGATGAGATGGCTGGATGGCATCACTGACTCAATGGACGTGAGTCTGAGTGAACTCTGGGAGTTGGTGATGGACAGGGAGGACTGGTGTGCTGCAATTCATGGGGTCGCAAAGAGTCGGACACGACTGAGCAACTGAACTGAACTGAACTGAACTGAGTGACTTCACTTCACTTCTAGCATCATACAGTATGTGGCCTTTTCAGTTTGCCTTCTTTCACTTAGTAATATACACTTTTGGTCCTTCATGTCTTTTCATGGCTTGATAGCTCATGTTCTCTTAGTGCTAAGTAATACTCTATTGGCTGCATGTACCACATTTCATCCATTTTCTACTAAAGGACATCTTGGTTGCTTCCGGGTTTGGGCACTTATGAATAAAACCACTATAAATGTCAGTGTGCATGTTTTGTGTGGACTTAAGTTTCAACTCCTTTGAGTAAATACCAAGGTACATCACTGCTGGATCATATGGTAAGAGTATTTTAGTTTTGTAAGACACTGCCAAACTGAGTTCCAAAGTGGCTGTATCACTTTGCATTCCCATCAGCAATGACTGAGAGTTCACGCTGTACAACATCCTCATCTGTGTGTGATGCTGTCGTCTTCTAGATTTTGGCTGCTCTGAGAGGTGTATGTAAGATCTCCCTTTAGCTCAGTTGGTAAAGAATCCACTTGCAATGAAGGAGACCTGGGTTTGATCCCTGGGTTGGGAGGATTCCCCTCGAGAAGGAAAAGTCTACCCACTCCACTATTCTGGCCTGGAGAATTCCATAGAGTATATAGTCCATGGGGTCACAAAGAGTCAGACGCAACTGAGTGACTTTCACTTTCAGAGGTGTATGGTGCTATCTGATTTATTTCACTGGTGTTTTAATTTGAAATTACTTAATGACTTATAACAATGATTGTTTTCATGTGCTTATTTGCCGATGTCTTCTTTGTCAAAATGTCTGTCCAGGTCTTTTGCCCATTTTTAATTTGGATGGCTCATTTTCTTATTGTTGAATTTCAAGAGTTCTGTGTATATTTTGGGTAGCAGCCCTTTCTCAGATGTCTTTTGTAAACATTTTCTCCCAATATATGGCTTGACTTTTATTCTCTTCAAGATAGCCTTTTCACCAAGTGATGCTACAGAAATTTGCCATCCTTAGACAAAAACTAAAAATATAAAAAAGAAAGAAAAGAGAAAAATGTTAACAGAATTCAACTAATTAATTAACAGAATTTAATTAATTAAATTTAATTTCATTTTATTATTGTTAACAGAATGAAAAGATAAGCTACAAAGTGACAGAAAATATTTGCAAGCCATGTATTTGACAAAAGTCTATTATATAGGATATATGTAAAGAACTTCCATCACTCAAAAGTAAAAATTCAAATAGAAAGTTGGCAAAGACATGAAGAGACATCTAATTAAAGAAGATTTAGAGATACAAATAATTGCATGGAAAGATGTTCAACATCAGCCATTAGGAAAATGCAAATTAAAACCACAGTGGAGTTGAAACAGCATTTCTCAGATGGGACTCAATGTAAGCTCCTTGCAATTCTTTTGCGTATATACCTAGAAGTGGAGTTGCTGGATCATATGGTAATTTTATTTTAAATATTTGTTTTTGTATTCCCATCAACAGTGCCCAAGGGTTCCAATTTCTCTACATTCTTGCCAACACTTATTTTTTATTTTGGGGGATGGAGTTACTATCTCATTGTAGTTTTGATTTGCATTTCCCTAGTAGCTAATTATGTTGAGAATCTTTTCATATGCTCATTGACTATTTGTATATCTTTTTGGAGAAATGTCTATTCAAGTCCTTTACCTATTTTTGAATTGAGTTTGTTTTTTTGTTTGTTGTTGAGTTTTAGGAGTTCTCTGTATATTCTAGATATTAATCCTTTATCTAATGTATGATTTTGCAAATGTTTTCTCCCATTCTGTGGGTTGCCTTTTTACTTTGTTGATACTGTCTTTTGATCCACGTTAAAAATTTTTTTCATAAAGTCCAGGTCGTCTATTTTGTCTTTTGTTTCTTGTGCCTTTGGTATCATATTCAAAAAACAACTGCCAAATCCAATGTCATGAAGCTTTGGCCGTATGTTTTCTTCTAAGGGTTTTTATAGTTTTAGGCCTTATATATAAGTCTTGAGTCCATTTTGAGTTTGTTTTGTATATGGTGGTAATAATGAAACTTCATTCTTTTGCATGTAAATACTGAATTTCCCCACCATGTTTTGAAAAGACTGTCTTTTCCCTATTGAATGGTCTTGGCACCCTTGTTGAAAATAACTTGACCACTTATGTGAGGGCTTATTTCTGCACTCTCTAGTCTGTTCCATTAACCTATCTGTCTGTAATTTGTGCCAGTACCACACTGTTTTGATTAATGTAGTAAGTTTTGAAATCAAGAACTTGATTCTTCTTTTTCAAGATTGTTTTGCCTATTTTGTGTTCCTTGATATTCTATGTGAATTTTTAGGATGGGTGCAAAAAAAAGTCACTGGGATTTTGATAGAGATTGTGTTAATCTGTAGTTTGCTTTGGGTAGTACTGACATCATAAATTATTAATTTTTCCAATCCAAAGACACATAGGGTGTCTTTCTATTTATTTATGTCTTCTACAATTTCTTCTAGAAATTTTTTGTAGTTTTCATTGTATAAGTTTTTCAACTCTTTGAATAAGTTAATTCCTAAATTTTTTTGTACTGTTGTAAATGGTATTTAAAAATTTCAGCTTGCCTATGGGAAAAGAAATGCAACTGGTATTTTGTGTTGACTTTGTATCCTGCTGTTTTGCCGAATTTGTTCATTATGTCTAATGGGTTTGTGTGTGTGTGTGTGTGTTTGAAATCTTTAGGATTTCTACACAGACCATATTATCTGTGAACAAAGATAATTTTACTTTTTCATTCTCAATTTAGATTACTTTTATTTTTTCTTGTGTAATTGTTTTGTCTAAGTCTTCTAGCACTATGTGAATAAGAAGTAGCAAAAGTGGACATCTTTGTATTGTTCCTAACCTTAGAAGAAAAATTTTCAGTTTGTCACCATGAGTATGATGTTCATTGTGGATTTTCACATGTGGCTTTTCTTATATTGAGGTAGTTTCTTTCTATGCCTAGTTTCTTGTTTGCTTTTATCATGAATGGGTATTAAATTTTGTCAAATGCTTTTTCTTCATCAATTGAGGTGATAATGTGCTTTTCTTTTTTCTCTTAATATGGTGCATTACACTGATGAATTTTTGTATGTTTAACCATCTTTGCATTCCAGGGATAAATCTCACTTGATTATGGTGTAAAATCCTTTTAATATGCTGCTGAATTTGGTCTGCTAGTATTTTGTTGAAGATTTTTGCATCAATTTTCATAAGGAATATTGGTCTGTTGTTTCTTTTCTTGTAGTGTTTTTGCCTGGCTTTAGTATCAGAGTAATGCTGATTTACCCTGAATGAAAGAATTAGAAATGAATTAGAAAATGTTCCCACTTTAATTTTTTTGAACAGTTTAGTGTTGGTTCTTCTTTAAACGTTCGGTAGAATTCACCAGTGAAGCTATCAGCTGATGGCTTTTTTTTCCTGTTGGGAGACTTTTAGATTACTGATTCACTCTCCTTTCTTATGTTTCTTTGTAGTTTAGTCTTGGTAGGTTTTGAGTTTCTAGGAATTTGTCTGTTTCAACTAGATTATCCAATTTGTTGGCATGCAGTTACTTAGAGTGCGTGTGTGCTAAGTCGCTTCTGTCATGTCTGACTCTTTGCGACCCTATGGACTATAGCCCTCCAGGTTCCTCTGTCCATGGGGATTCTCCAGGCAAGAAGACTGGGGTAGATTGCCATGCTCTCCTCCAAGGGATCTTCCCAACCCAGGGATTGAACCTGCACCTCTTATGGATCCTGCATTGGCAAGTGGGTTCGTTATCACTAATGTCACCTGGGAAGCTCTTACTTATAGTTCAGTTCAGTCACTCAGTCGTGTCCGACTCTTTGCAACCCCATGAATTGCAGCATGCCAGGCCTCCCTGTCCATCACCAACTCCCGGAGTTCACCCAAACTCATGTCCATCGAGTCGGTGATGCCATCGTAATAATTTTTATGTCTCTAGAATTGTCCTCACTTTCATTTCTGATATTAGTCTTGTGAGTATTTTTTTAACCCATCTAGTTAAAGATTTGTCAATTTTCTGTTCCTTATTTTATTTATCTCTGCTCCAATCTATACTTTTCTTCATTCTGCTAGTTTGGGGTTTAGTTTGTTCTTCTTTTACTAGTTCTTTAAGTTGTAAAATGAGGTTGTTGATTTGAGGTCTTATTTATTAACATAAGCATTTATAGCTATAAATGTGCCCCTTAGCACTGCTTTCTCTGTGTCCAATAAGTTTTGGTACGTTGTGTTTTTGTTGTCAGTCATCTCTAAGTGTATTCTTAGAAATACCTTGTGATTTCTTCTTGATTTGTTGTTTAAAAAAAGAAAAAAGTTTATAATTAAAATCATACCATCCCCTTTACTAGACAGTAAGTACCATATGGCCAGAGAACATGTCTATTTTTGAGTCACCAACATATATCTAATACCAAACATAGGACTTGGCACAAAATAGGTGCTCACATCATTAAATAAATGAATAGCTCTAATCACACACAAATCTATTGTTTAATTTCCACAAACTTGTGATTTTTTCCAGTTTTCCTTCTGATAATGATTTTTAACTTCATCCCACTCTTGTCAAAGAACATACTTTGTATGCTGTCTAGTTTTTAAAATCTATTATGACACTTTAATCTCAATATATGCCTAATGTTTTCTCTATTCTGAGAAATGTTCCATGTGCACTTGAGAAGAATGTGTATTCTGTTATTGTTAGCTAGAGTGTTTTGTATGTCTATTTTTTTTTTTGGTATGTCTATTAAATCTGGTTTGCTCATTGGGTTGTTCAAGTCCTCTGTTTCCTTACTTGTCTTCTGGTTTTTTTTTTCTATCCATTATTGAGAATTGGCAGCTCCCCTGGTAGCTCAGTTGGTAAAGAATATGCCTGCAATGCAGGAGACCCAGGTTCAACCCCTGGGTAGGGAAAATCCCCTGGAGAAGGAAATGGCAAACCACTCCAGTATTCTTGCCTGGAAAATCCCATGGACAGAGGAACCTGGTGGGCTGTCGTCCATGGGGTCACAAGGGTCAAACATGACTTAGTAACTAAACCACCAACCATTGAGAGTTAGGTATTAAATACTCCAGCTATAATTGTAGAACAGTCTAGTTTTCCTTTCAATTCTGTCCATTTTTTAAAAAAATTTTTTATTTTTTGGCCAAGCAGAATGTGGAATCTGGTTTCCCAACCAGGGATTGAAACTTCGCCCCCTGCATTGGAAGTCTTAACCACTAGACTGACAAAGTCACCAATTCTGTCGATTTTTGCTTCAGAATTTTGATGATCAATTATTAGGTATGTAAATATTTATAATCATTTTATCTTCTTGCTATATTGAAACTTTTATTAATATATAATTGAACCTTTTATTAATATATAATATATAACCTTTTATTAATATATCGTACATTATATAGTAATATAATGTTTGTTTCTTGTACTTTTTTAAACTTAAAATCTATTTTGTTTGATACTAGTTTAGCCACTCTTGCTCTGTCCTGGTAACTATTTGCATGGACTATCCTTTTCAGTTCTTTCACTTTCACATCTGTTTCTGTCATTGTAGCTAAAACGAGTCTCTTGGGAATTCTCTGGCAGTCCAGTGGTTAATCAGCTGGTAAAGAATCCTCCTGCAGTGCAGGAGACCCCAGTTCGATTCCTGGGTCAGGAAGGTCCCCTGGAGAAGGGATAGGCTACCCACTCCAGTATTCTTGGGCTTTCCTGGTGGCTCAGATGGTAAAGAATCTGCCTGCAATGTGGGAGACCTAGGTTTGATACCTGGGTTGGGAAAAGTCCCTGGAGAAAGGAAAGGCTATTCACTCCAGTATTCAGGCCTGGAGAATCCCCACGGACAGAGGTGCCTGACGGGCTACAGTCCATGGGGTTTCAAAGAGTCGGACACAACTGAACGACTAAGTACAGCACACCCGTGGTTAGGACTTGGCGCTTTCATTGCCATGGGTCAGGGTTCAATCCTGGTAGGGAAACTAAGCTCCCACAAACCCTGTGGTGTGGCCAAAAACAATAATAATAAAATAAAATATTCTCTTGAGTTAGGCAGTAGCAGGGGAGACACAGGTGGGCCCCACCAGGCCGGTTGAAGGAATGGAGGGCAAGCAAAATCCTGTACCACTGCCCCAGCCCAGCCTCCCTCAGTTTGGACCTGCTGGTGGTGGGGACCCTGGTTCCTCAGCACACCCAGCTCCGGCAGCCCCAGAGCCTGTCCTCAGTCCTTCCAAAGCCCCAGTGCCAACCCAGACTCTTGGTGAAGACAGTTGGTAGAACTCAACAAAAATCCAGTGGAAGGCTTTTCAGCAGGTTTGATAGATGACCATGATCTCGGGAAATCCTTACTATTGTTCTTCCTAAAATAAAATTCATTATAGAAATCTGGAGCCCAAATGTTGATAAAAATGATGAAACATGCATTGCTATTCTTCACAAGCCTGAAAAAGATAAATATGGCTATGAAAAACCTGAGGAACGCTGGCTGCCTATTCCCACTGTGGAAACCATCATGATTCGTGTCATTTCTGTGCTGGTAGACCCTAATGGAGACCCATCTGCTAATACTGATGCTGTGAAAGAACGAAGACAGAAATGGTGAATTAAAATGGAATGTTGGGGGACTTTCCTGGTGGTCCAGTGGGCTAACACTCCATGCTTTCACTTCAGGAGGCCCGGGTTTGATCCCTGGTCAGGGAACTAGATCCCGCATGCCACAACTAAGACCTGAAACAGTAAAATGAATTAATTAAAAGAAAAGGAAAGGTGCCTGCTGTGTAAGGAAAAGCCAAGAGACTGCTTTTGAGTGACATTTATTCAACAGCTGTAACTTCACTTATTTCAGGGACTCCAGTTGAGAAACATGGCACTATTTTCCTTGCACTCTACCCACCTATTGCTGGACTTCTGTTGTAACAAGTTGGCAAATAACAGCTAGAACTGGGCTGCAATAAAACATGCCAGTATCAATGTTGACAAGAGCTTAAAAAGTGCCAACTTACAGATAATTATGCATTTTGAATTCTATGAACTGCTTTAACCTTCAAGAAGAATTGTAAAGAATTGTACATAGTATAATATGATCCAGATAGTATACGTGTGTTTATGTACATCCACAAATATACCTTGTACCAGATAATGTTTTCTTGTAGTAGAATAAGAATCACGTAAATTCTGAAAGATTTTAGCAGGTTTTCTTTCCCTATTGTTTTTTTTATCAGTTTTAAAAGATTCCTTAAAGCAAGTCAGATGAAAAGCAATTAGAACTAAAAATTTCCATTTAATTTCCTTTTTTTAAAATGTATGGGAGTATTTATTTACATATTTCTTGAGGCAAATCATCTACAGTAGTAACTTGAAAACAGTTCTAGAAGAATTGTGGAATGTCTATTTATAAATGCATTGGACAAAGCAGTAGTTACAAAAATCTCAGCCTTGGCAGGATGATGGATCAGGCAGATAAATAATTATTTCCATATCTATAATTAAAGCACATATTTTTGAACGTTTCCATCTTCAGTTCAGTTCAGTCACTCAGTCGTGTGCGACTCTTTGCGACCCCATGGACTACAGCAGGCTCACTGTCTATCAGCAACTCCCAGAGTTTACTCAAACTCATGTCCATCAAGTTGGTGATGCCATCCAACCATCTCATCCTCTGTCGTTCCCTTCTCCCGCCTTCAATCTTTCCCAGCTTCAGGGGCTTTTCCAGTGAGTCAGTTCTTCGCATCAGGTAGCCAAAGTATTGAAGTTTCAGCTTCAGCATCAGTCCTTCCAATGAATATTCAGGACTGATTTCCTTTAGAATGGACTGGTTGGATCTCCTTGCAGTTCAAGGGACTCACAAGAGTCTTTTCCAACATCACAGTTCGAAAGCATCAATTCTTCAGCGCTCAGGTTTCTGTATAGTCCAACTCTCACATCCATACATGACCACTGGAAAAACCACAGCCTTGACTAGACGGACCTTTGTTGGCAAAGTAATGTCTCTGCTTTTTAACATGCTGTCTATGTTGGTCATTACTTTTCTTGCAAGGAGCAAGCGTCTTTTAATTTCATGGCTGCAGTCACCATCTGCATTGATTTTTGAGCCCCAAATCACTTAAACATCTTAACATAATATGTTTCCGTCTTTTTTTTTTTTTTCTCATTAAGCTTTTTTTAATGGGTTTCAAATTCTGTGACAGATTTTTGGTCAAGTTGTTTTCATTAAAAAGTACTGATTTTAAAAACTAATAACTTAAACTGCCACACACAAAACATATGGTCCACAAAAACATTCTCCTTTCCTTCTGAAGGTTTTACGATGCATTGTTATCATTAACCAGTCTTTTACTATTAAACTTAAATGGCCAATTGAGACAAACAGTTCTGAGACCGTTCTTCCACCACTGATTAAGACTGGGGTGGCAGGTATTGGGGATAATATTCATTTAGCCTTCTGAGCTTTCTGGGCAGACTTGGTGACCTTGCCAGCTCCAGCTTCCTTCTTGTCCACTGCTTTGATGACACCCACAGCGACTGTCTGTCTCATGTCACATACAGCAAAATGGCCCAGGGGAGGATAATCAGAGATGCTCTCGACACACATGGGCTTGCCAGGAACCATATCAACGATGGCAGTGTCACCAGATTTCAAGAATTTAGGGCCATCTTCCAGCTTTTTCCCAGAACGATGATCAATCTTCTTTAGCTCAGCAAACTTGCAAGCAATGTGAGCTGTGTGACAATCCAGCACAGGTGCATGTCCAGCACTGATTTGGCCTGGATGGTTCAAAACAATCACCTGAGCTGTGAAGCCAGCAGCTTCCATGGGTGGGTCATTTTTGCTGTCACCAGCCACATTGCCATGACGGACATCTTTGACAGACACGTTCTTGACATTGAAGCCCACATTGTCCCCAGGAAGGGCTTCACTCAATGCTTCATGGTGCATTTCTACAGACTTCACTTCAGTTGTTACATTGACTGGAGCAAAGGTGACCACCATGCCAGGTTTGAGAACACCAGTCTCCACTCGACCCACAGGGACAGTACCAATACCACCAATTTTATAGACATCCTGGAGAGACAAACGCAAGGGTTTGTCAGTTGGGCGAGTTGGTGGCAGGATGCAATCCAGAGCTTCAAGCAGGGTGGTTCCACTGGCATTGCCGTCCTTACGGGTGACTTTCCGTCCCTTGAACCACGGCATGTTAGCACTTGGCTCCAGCATGTCGTCACCATTCCAGCCAGAAATTGGCACAAATGCTACTGTGTCGGGGTTGTAGCCGATTTTCTTAATGTAGGTGCTGACTTCCTTAACAATTTCCTCGTATCTCTTCTGGCTATAGGGTGGCTCAGTGGAATCCATTTTGTTAACGCCAAGAATTAGTTGTTGCACACCCAGGGTGTAAGCCAGATGGGCATGCTCATGGGTCTGCTCGTTCTTGCAGATACTGGCTTCAAATTCACCAACACCAGCAGCAACAATCAGGAGAGCACAGTCAGCCTGGGATGTGCCTGTAATCATGTTTTTGATGAAGTCTCTGTGTCCTGGGGCATCAATGATGGTAACATAGTACTTGCTGGTCTCAAATTTCCACAGGGAGATATCAATGGTGATACCACGCTCACGTTCAGCTTTAAGTTTGTCCAAGACCCAGGCATATTTGAAGGAGCCCTTTCCCATCTCGGCAGCCTCCTTCTCGAACTTTTCAATTGTTCTCTTGTCGATCCCGCCACATTTGTAGATCAGATGGCCAGTCGGGGTAGACTTCCCTGAATCTACGTGCCCAATGACGATGTTCATGTGGGTCTTCTCCTTTCCCATTTTGGCTTAGGTTTAACGGTGGTTTTCACAACACCTGTGTCCTGGCGGCAAACCCGTTGCGAAAAGGGTGTTTCCATCTTAAACATAATAAAAATCCAAACATGTGGACCAATCACTGCTATGAAGCATCATCGTCACGGTTTTACCCACAATTCTCTCAGTCAGGCACTGACTCAAAGGAGCTGGAGTTACTTTCTCCCAATTGCATATTGATTTATGTAGATTTCTCAGGACTTCTTTCTGAACATTAATCAATGCTGTTTCTTACATTTGGTGTATAGACTAGAGATAGTCATTTGTAAAGTGTTACAATACTACCTACTCCAAGTTACCTACTAGTAGGTGGGATGAAAAAAACTATTTCACAAATTAATGCAGAAAGCCCTAACAATTCTATTTTGGTTTATAGTATCTCAATTTTAGGAGTAATATTATCAACTTCTCGATTACCTGTACAAATGGATGGGGAAAAACCATAGGTCTATAAATTACAGTGAGTAATCAAAAAACTTTTCAAGTGCATTCATCTGATTGTTTTCCAGAATATCTATGTTTTGTTATATAATAAATATTTTCAAACAAAATCAACATGTATTAATGTCCTTAAACCATCCAGGCTTCATTAAACTCTTTTCACTTACTAAACTTTTGTATCTTCTTTGTTTTGACACACTTTCCTTGCTCTTCTCTTCTGTATGTCAGGAAGTTTTCAAATCATTTAGTTCAAATACTGAACTACTCAATAGGCAGCTACTTGATTTTTTTTCTTTTTCTGTATGCACCACCTGGCATGTAGGATTTTCGTTTCCCGACCAGGATCAAACCCGTCCCCTGCAGTGGGAGCCCAGAGTCCCAACTGCTGAGCCACCAGGGAAGTCACAACTACTGATCTTTAAGGATGACTTCGGAGGAGTGGTCCTCACCAGGTGCTTTATCCCTGTTGTTTATTTGTGCCCATCTCTTGGATTGGACATAGTAATAACAGTTTTCGTTGTTGAGAGCTCTTTTCAGTCATTATCCCCAAGAACAAAGAAGAGTTGGTTCTAAATTCAATTCAGATTTAAAATTATTAAAATTTACCCCAAACAATACAAAATTTGGTTTTATTTTTGCCCTTCAGTTACCCAATGTGAAGTCTGGATAAATAAAGAATGCACAACTATAGCTTTCTATTTAACTTCTATTTTTGCTATTTAAAATGCTGTTTACCCTCAAACCCTTCTCCTTCTTCATATTCCTTTGCCTCTATTCTATACTTGAGATTTTTTTCTCACCTATTGTAAAAGAAATTGTGATGTCTATTTTCATACAATTTGATTTTGGAATTTTGTCACCTGATGTAGTGAGTTCTTCCAAAATAAAGTTTTTTTCCAATAAAATTTTAAAAAGTAAAATGAAATGAAATGATCCTCTTGCAAATAGCATATAGTTGGTTGTGTTTTTTACCCATCCTGCAAATCTTTGTCTTGACTGGAGAGTTTAATCTATTTACATTTAATAAATTATATTTAAAATAATTACTTATCAGGAGGGATTTACTTCTGTCATTTTGCAATTTTTTTCTATTTCCCTTATAGTTCTTTGTTCCTCATTTCTTGTGTTTACTTCTTTTGCATAACTTTGTGTAGTGAAACATTAAAATTCCTTTCTCATTTCTTTTTGGGTACATTCTTTTTTTTTTTTTTGCCATACCTTGCCATACACGGGATCTTAATTCCCCAATGAGGGACTGAGGCTGTGTCTTATGCAGTGGAAGCGTGGCGTCTTAACCACTGGACTGCCAGCAAAGTCTCTTGTGTATATTCTTTAGCTCTTTTCTTTGTGGTTACCATGGAGATTATATTTAACATCCTAAAGTTATCACACTCTAATTTGAATTTATACCAGCTTACCTTCAATAACATATAAAAACTCTGCTCCTTTAACAGCTCTGTTCTCACCCCTTTCAGTTGTTTATTACAAAATTTTATCTTTATACATTGTAATGGTTATTTTTTTTACTATAAAAAGAAACTAACAGTTGGTGCATGCAGTAAGCTGAATAAATCTCCAAAATTATGCTGAGTGAAAAAAGCCAGTCTCAGAAAGTTACATACTGTATGATTCCATTTATATAACATTCTTGAAATGACAAAGTTATAGAAATGGAAAACAGATTAGTGGTTGTCTGAAGTAAGAGGGAGTTAGGGGTTGGGTAAGAGGGTAGGGAAGTGGGTGTGGCTATAACAGGACAACATGAAATATCCTTGTGGTGAGAGAACTACTGTTTCTGGACTGTATCAATGTCAATATCCTAGTTGTAATATTGTGTTATACTTTGCCAAGAGGTGATGGGACCAGATGCCATGATCTTAGTTTTCTGAATGTTGGCATTTTAAGCCAACTTTTTCACTTTCCTCTTTCACTTTCATCAAGAGGCTCTTTAGTTCTTCTTCACTTTCTGCCACAAGGGTGGTGTCATCTGCATATCTGAGGTTATTGATATTTCTCCCAGCAGTCTTGATTCCAGCTTGTGCTTCATCTGGCCTGGAATTTCACATGATGTACTCTGCATATAAGTTAAATAAGCAGGGTGACAATATATAGCCTTGATGTACTCCTTTCCCAATTTGGAATCAGTCTGTTGTTCCATGTCCAGTTGTAACTGTTGTTTCTTGACCTGCGTACAGATTTCTCAGGAGGCAGGTCAGGTGGTCTGGTATTCCTATCCCTTTAAGAACTGTCCACGGTTTGTTGTGATCCACACAGTCAAAGACTTTGACATAGTCAATAAAGCAGAATAAATGTTTTTCTGGAACTCTCTTGCTTTTTCGATGATCTAATGGATGTTGGCAATTTGATTTCTGGTTCTTCTGCCTTTTCTAAATCCAGCTTGAACATCTGGAAGTTCATGGTTCATGTACTGCTGAAGCCTGGCTTGGAGAATTTTGAGCATTACTTTGCTAGCATGTGAGATGGGTGCAATTGTGTGGTAGTTTGAACATTCTTTGGCATTGCCTTTCTTTGGGATTGGAATAAAAACTGACCTTTTCCAGTCCTGTGGCCATTGCTGAGTTTTCCAAATTTGCTGGCATATTGAATACAGCACTTTCACAGCATCATCTTTTAGGATTTGAAATAGCTCAACTGGAATTCCATCACCTACACTAACTTTGTTTGTAGTTATGCTTCCTAACGTCCACTTGACTTCACATTCCAGGATGTCTAGCTTTAGGTGAGTGATCACACCATCATGGTTATCTGGGTCGTGAAGATCTTTCTTGTATATTTCTTCTGTGTACTCTTGCCACCTCTTCTTCTGCTTCTGTTCTGTTAGGTCCATCTTCTGCTTCTGTTAGGTCTGTACCATTTCTGGAGTTTATTGTGCCCATCTTTGCATGAAATGTTCCCTTGGTATCTCTGATTTCCTTGAGGAAATCTCTAGTCTTTCCCATCCTATTGTTTTCCTCTATTTCTTTGCATTGATCACTGAGGAAGGCTTTCTTATCTCTCCTTGCTATTCTTTGGAACTCTGCATTCAAATGGGTATATATTTCCTTTTCTCCTTTGCCTTTAGCTTCTCTTCTTTTCTCAGCTATTTGTAAGGCCTCCTCAGACAACCATTTTGCATTTCTTTTTCTTGGGGATGGTCTTAATCACTGCCTCTTGTACAATGTCACAAACCTCCATCCATAGTTCTTCAGGGACTCTGTCTATCAGATCTAACCCCTTGAATCTATTTGTCACTTCCACTGTATAATCGTAAGGGATTTGATTTAGGTCATACCTGAATGGTCTAGTGGTTTTCCTTACTTTCTTCAATTTAAGTCTGAATTTGGCAATAAGGAGTTCATGATCTGAGCCACAGTAAGCTCCCGGTCTTGCTTTTGCTGCCTGTACAGAGCTTCCCATCTTTGGCTGCCAAGAGTATAATCAATCTGATTTCGGTATTGACCATCTGGTGATGTCCATGTGTAGAGTCATCTCTTGTGTTGTTGGAAGAGGGTGTTTGCTATGACCAATGTGTTCTCTTGTCAAAACTCTGTTAGCCTTTAACCTGCTTTGTTTTGTACTCCAAGGTCAAATTTGCCTACTACTCCAGGTATTTCTTGACTTCCTACTTTTGCATTCCAGTCCCCTATAATGAAAAGGACATCTTTTGGGGGTGCTAGTTCTAGAAGGTCTTGTAGGTTTTCATAGAGCCATTCAACTTCTTCAGCATTACTTGTCAGGGCATAGACTTGGATTACTGTGATACTGAATGGTTTGCCTTGGAAACGAGCCGAAATCATTCTGTTGTTTTTGAGATTGCATCCAAATACTGCATTTCAGACTCTTTTGTTGACTATGATGGCTACTCCATTTCTTCTAAGGGATTCTTGCCCACGGTTCAGTTCAGTCGCTCAGTCATGTCCCACTCTTTGCAATCCCATGGACTACAGCATGCCAGGCCTCCCTGTCCATCACCAACTCCCAGAGTTTACCCAAACTCATAACCATTGAGTTGGTGACCATCTCATCCTCTGTCCCCTTCTCTTCCCACCCTGAATCTGTCCCAGCATCAGGGTTTTTTCCAATGAGTCAGTTCTTTGCATCAGGTGGCCAAAGTATTCTTGCCCACAGTAGTAGATATAATTGTCATCCGAGTTAAATTCACCCATTCCAATCCATTTTAGTTCACTGATTCCTAAAATGTCGATGTTCTCTCTTGCCATCTCCTGTTTGACCACTTCCAATTTGCTTTGATTCATGGACCTAACATTCCAGGTTCCTATGCAGTATTGCTCTTTACAGCATCTACCTTGCTTCTATCACCAGTCACATCCACAACTGGGTGTTTTTGCTTTGGCTCCTTCCCTTCATTCTTTCTGGAGTTATTTCTCCACTGATCTCCAGTAGTATATTGGGCACCTACTGACCTGGGGAGTTCATCTTTCAGTGTTCTATCTTTTTGCCTATTCATACTGTTCATGGGGTTCCCATGGCAAGAATACTGAAGTGGTTTGCCATTCCCTTCTCCAGTGGACCACATTTTGTCAGAACTCTCCACCATGACCTGTCCACCCTGGGTGGCCTTAGATGGCATGGCTCATAGTTTCATTGAGTTAGACAAGGCTGTGGTCCATGTAATCAGTTTGGTTAATTTTCTGTGATTGTGGTTTTCAGCCTGTCTGCCCTCTGAGGGACAAGGATAAGAGGTTTATGGAAGCTTCCTGATGGGAACTTATAGCAAATGTTGATACCCCAGTGAAAGCGAGTCACTCAGTCGTGTTAGACTTCTTGTGACCCCCCATAGAATATACGCGTCCATGGAATATATGTATCAATGGACCGTAGAGTCCATGGAATTCTCCAGGCCAGAACACTGGAGTGGGTAGCCTATCCCTTTTCCAACAGATCTTCCTGACCCAGGAATCAAACTAGGGTCTCTTGCACTGCAGGCGGATTCTTTACCAACTGAGCTACCAGGGAAGATTGGGATGTCTCTAAAAAGCTTAACTTTAAAAATACCTGAAAGTATTACCATAAAATGTTATCATTTGTTAATTCTGTAATTATCTGTTAATTCTGAGTGGTGGTTACAACAGCAGTAATATAGCATGTAGTTAAAATAGCACAAAGGAAAACACAAGCAGAAGCAAGCCCAGAGTGGCAGATCCTACTTCCCAGGGAAGTCAAGCATCCTAGGTGAGGCTCCTGTCCCTTATCATAATTCGCTTGCCGACTCAAAGTACGTTAGTTTCATCATCTGCAGAACAAAACAAACTGATAATCAACACCAGTGACTGGGCGGCGATGAGAGTTAAAGGGGGAAAAAAAATCCAATTCTGCAGCTCTAATCTGGCCCTAGATAGGAGCGGCGCCCCAATCAGGTACTGCCGCGCCGCGGCCTCGGAGCATCTGGGACTTGTAGTCCACCCGGCGGAACTCGCTGTCCCGGCAGCTCCCGCGGCGGCGGCTGGGCTACGTGGCGAGGCAGGCTGCGCCTGCGCGGGCAGGTGGGGGCAAGATGGCTGCTGAGCGGAGCTTGTGGGTCGTCGGGCTCTGCCCTGGGTCCCGGTTGGGTAGGGTCGTTCGGGTCCTCCTCCTATTGCTGTGGTTTGCGGCCCGCGGAGGCGCGCTGTACTTCCACATTGGGGAGACGGAAAAAAAGTGCTTTATTGAGGAGATTCCGGACGAGACCATGGTTATAGGTACGGGGGAAGGGAGAGAGTTTTCAACAAGACCGCGGTCTTGGGGTGGGGGTGGGGGGAGTGCGGGAGAGTCATGTCTTCAGAGCCGGGGGCAGGCTGCCTCGCAGTGCCCTGGCCACCGTGGACCCGGCGCCACCTTGCGCTCCTCAGACTGGTCTCGCCCCGCTTCCCTCCAGGAAACTACCGGACGCAGCTGTATGACAAGCAGCGAGAGGAGTACCAGCCGGCCACCCCTGGGCTTGGCATGTTCGTGGAGGTTAAAGACCCAGAAGATAAAGTGAGTCGGCCCCGCTGAGCCCCGCACCCCCAACCCCGCTTTGCACTTGGGCGCCAGATCAAGCAGACATGGGTACTTCCCCTCATAGTTTCCGCATCTGCTAAACTGGTTAAAAAAAAAAAAAAAGAAAAAGAAAAAAAAACCGTTGGTACTGTGGGAAGAACCTGCGTTTTCACTCCAGTCTAACCTTGGGCTGTTTCAGTGCTAGCTGCTTCTGTCAACTTGTTACTGATCTCAGTGTGACTTCGCCAAGTCAGTTGCTTTCCCTGAGCCATTTTTCTAGGTCTGTGAAATAGAAATTCATCCATCTTACAGATGTGATGGGTGGATTAATTGTGGTGCTGGAAACCAAAGAGTTTTGTTGACTAAAGCTGTGGCATATAGACTTTAGGATATCAGGGAACAGGGTATTTTCCAAAAAGAAAGAGCAGCTTTTAATTTGACGAATAAGGATATTAAACCATATCCCAAACCAACTAAACAAAACCGTTTAGCTGTCAACCTTTCACTTAGAAGAATCAGTGAAAGAGTTGAAAGGGCATGAGTTATGAATAAAGTAAAGAGCTTTCCAAGAGTGGCCACATGCCAAGTTCATGTCAATCCCTTTCTCCAGATAGCTCAAAGGCAAGTTTTTGGCAACTGCTGCTAACAACATTGGAACTTTTAGTGTTGTGGGGTGTCTCTGCTTGTCAACTTTTACGGTACTTAGAGCCAGTGTTCTTGCCTGGAAAATCCCAGGGACGGGGGAGCCTGGTGGGCTTCCGTCAATGGGGTCGCACAGAATCGGACACGACTGAAGCGTCTTACCACCAGCAGCAGCAGTAGAGCCTTAAGCACCATTCAGCCTGCTCAGACGGTAAAGCGTCTGTCTACAATGCGGGAGACCCCGGTTCGATCCCTGGGTTGGGAAGATCCCCTGGAGAAGGAAATGGCAATCCACTCCAGGACTATTGCCTGGAAAATCCCATGGACAGAGGAGTGTGGTAGGCTACAGTTCATGGGGTCGCAAAGGGTCGGACACGACTGAGCAACTTCACTCAATGCTCATTGAAGTCTCTGCTCTCCAGGTTATCCTGGCCCGGCAGTATGGCTCTGAAGGCAGATTCACCTTCACCTCGCATACCCCTGGTGAGCATCAGATCTGTCTTCACTCCAATTCCACCAAGTTCTCTCTCTTTGCTGGAGGCATGCTGGTAAGTGGACCCATGTTGGATTCTTTCAACCTATAGCTCATCAAGACTGGGAACTGGTGGTACTGTAGGTGACTGTCAGATTTTGTGTCTCTTAATACAACTGGGTTTCCAGTGAACATTAAGGGGGTGGTTGCAGAGCTTTCTGTATATGCTTTGGTGAGAGCATCAGCCAAGGCTTATTCTTGCCTTTGGGCCTAGAGCCCCATAGGACCAGACACTGAGTAGGCCTCAGTCAGTGTTGGCTAAATGAACAAATGAAGAAAGGTGGGAGGACCAGCTATTAGGCACTGGCAGGAAGACAGAGCAGGGCTACCTGATTCTCCCAACCTTCCTTATCTTGTCTGTCTCCAGAGAGTTCACCTGGACATCCAGGTAGGTGAACATGCCAACGACTATGCAGAAATTGCTGCCAAAGACAAGTTGAGTGAGCTGCAGCTACGAGTGCGACAGCTGGTCGAGCAAGTGGAGCAGATCCAGAAAGAGCAGAACTACCAGCGGGTGAGTGGCTGGGCAGGAGCAGTGGGCCTCTTCCCAGAGGCTGCCCACTGGCTTAGCCAGGAGTTGCACATCAGATTCATTATAAATCCAAGGGACTTCTGTGTCTGTGCTGCACTGCCTGCCTAAAACGTGGGATGGATGTTACTAACTCTACTTTGTAATTGAGAAGACAGTCTCTTAAGAGGCTGTCATTGTCTTATTAGGAGCCACACAGAGTGACAGAGCAGGAATTGATACCAACACCTTGGGTGTTCTTTCCATGGTTCTCGGTGCCCCCAGGATTAGGGGTTTCAAACTCACTTGTGTCCCAGAGCCAGGCCTGTACCACGAATGGATCTGTGACCGTAAGGACTGGTAGAATAGCAACCTATCTAAACGGGAACAGCTGCTGTTGTCAGCTGAGGACAGCATTGCAGAATTGCTCACCCAGGGTTTTAAGAGATACTTAGGGGTCCAGGTTTTTGTTTTTTTTTACGTAAAAAATTCTGAGTTTTAAATGTTGTCTAAACATTGTGTGAGCCTATAAAATACATGTGTGGGCTCAATTCAGCCCCTGGACCACCAGTTTGCAACCTGTGCACACAGTATGCAAGTAGCAGTTTGGGAGACCCAGGCAGAGGGCTCAGAGCAAATCCATTTCTGAGTGTCCCAGGACAGCTCTGTCTGATAGAGTAATGCCACAGTCACTTTACCACTCCTCCAGGCATCACGGTAGGACCAGGTGAGGGCTTTACCTGACAGATGAGCCAATGGACCTGGGAGAAATGAGTCGGTTTACCCAGGGGCATATGGCTGGTGAGGATGAAGACAATTCATTCCCAGACGGGGTGGTTTTTTTCAGACACTTGGAACCTGGGCAAAGTTAGTTGGTCCTGGGGCATCCTCTGGAGAGGGAACCCAGTGGTTCTAGTGGCCCCAGATGAGGCTCAGCCAACTCAGGCTTCTCTTCTGTTTTCCCTTCCCACAGTGGCGAGAGGAACGCTTCCGGCAGACCAGCGAGAGCACCAACCAAAGGGTGCTGTGGTGGTCCATCCTGCAGACCCTCATCCTTGTAGCCATCGGTGTCTGGCAGATGAGACACCTCAAGAGTTTCTTTGAAGCCAAGAAGCTGGTGTAGCCATCCCAGGCTTCCCAGCCCAGCCTTCCTCCCTGGCTGGGGAAGAAAGGACCTCCTGGACTGACTTCTCTCTGGCAGGAGGACTGGTTTCCAGCCATGGGTATTTGGAGGGGAGAGGGGCCACAGCCCAAGCCGAGGGCAGCAGCTTGGCTGGCTAATGTGAGCAGGTGGTTGGGTAAATGCCTGCCCCCTCCCCTGGGCCCTTTGCAGTAATCTGGTGAAGCCACCGGGAGCCCTACTGACACCTCAGAATCACAGTGTTACTGATCAGGGATGTGAGCCTGTTATCTGGGGTGACTGGGGGGAGGGGAGCGGGTGGGCAAGCCAGTCTTCCTTGTGTCTTCCTTTGCTAACTTGGAACTTTGACCAGGTTGGGGCATAGCTGTGATTCCCTGCCACCCAGGAAACCTCACTATTCCCTCCTTGGGCCTACACCCAGCCTGCTGATCCAGGGTTTGTGTCAATTGAGGGTGGGGTATAGGGAGTTGCAATGTGGGAAAGTAGCCCTGAGGTTGACCCCAGGTTCTTCACGTGGTGGTTCTTTTGGGGACTGAAGAAACTGGGGTCAGGCCAAGCAGAGGCCTTGGTGCTGGTTGGGGATGGGGCCTGCAGAGTCTTAGTTACTGATTTCATTTTCAATAAGTCTAGGTTTGTTACATTGGTTTCCCAATAAAAAAAAAAAAATTGACTTCTTGTCCAGTGTAAAGTTACTCTTCTGCCAGTGGGCATAGCACTGTAGGGTGCTTGAGGGAATGTCAAGCTTTTCCAGTGGGCAAAGCACTTCACATTTTAAGACGAGTACCCACCTGTGGACTTCATTCCTTTCATCCTCTCCAATCTTCTAGTGGCAGTGGGTGGTGGTCTTGCCCAAAATCATGCGACAAGTAAGTTGTGCAGTTGGTGCTAAAATCCATACCATTTCTTCTGTGCATTTGCCATCTCACCAACCTTTCCAAAGCAGGTGGACAGAATTGTTCTGGTGCTTCAAAAAAGTGCCTAGTTAGTGAAGGTAGTATGCACTGATCAGAGGACTGCAACACGTGTGGAAGAACAGGAAGCCCTGGGCTGGGGGCAAGAGGAAGGTACTGATGGGCTTAACCAACAGCACGGAATCTCAACAAGGACTTTGAAGGAGAGGAAGGATTCTGATAAAAGAAGGGGGACAGGGGTGATTGAAGGGAACAGAGGCAAACAGCTGGTGTGGAGATAGACGGGCATTGTTTCAGCTAGAGTTGGGGCAATGAGAAAGCTGGAAAGGAAAGTTGGTTAGTATTAGAAAGTTGAATCCCAGGTAAGAGATTTGGACATTGCCAAGTGTTCAACAGAGTTTTGAGTATTAGAACCCTATGAAAATAAATACAAGGGAGGTTAATTTCCTCGTGGCTCAGTCATAAAGAATCCTGCCAATAAGGGAGACCTGAGTTCACTCCCTTGGCCAGGCAAATCCCCTGGAGAAGGAAACGGCACCCACTTCTTGCCTGGGAAATCCCTGGCAGGATACAGTCTATGGGTTTGCAGAATCAGACATGATTTAGCGACTAAACGACAACAATCTAACAGTATGTAATGAGATGGAGTGGGAAGGCAAGTTTGGGGACTACTTGAACTGCTAGGAGACTAGTCTGAACACACACTGCCACATAGACCTCCACATTTAGGGAGAAAAAAATTAAGAACAACTTTAAATGACAGAAAAACTGACGATAGTTAACCTCATTACTAACATTATTCAGTAGTATGGTGTATTTGTTAAAATGAATTAACCAGTAGGGCTGTGCTCAGTCATTTCAGTCATATAGGAAGGACCCTGAGCCCCCCTGCTGGGGATTTCCCAGGCAAGAATACTGGAGTGGGTTGCCATTTCCTTCTCCAGGGTGAACCAATAGGGATAGTCCCTGCTTTATACGATTTCCTTAGCTGTTACCTTGTGTCTTTTTTGTTCCGAGAGCTCATGTAGGAGATATCATTATTACATTTAGTTGTCTTTCTCCTTGGGCCCTTCTTGGCTGTGACAGTTTTTCAGATTTTCCTTGTTTATTGACTTTACAGTTTTCAGGAGTCCTGGTCAGGAATTTTGTAGAATTTCTCTGAATTGCAATTGCTCTGATGTTTTTCTCATGATTAGACTGGGGTCCTGGGTTTTTGAAAGAGCACAGAAAGTGTCATTCTCATCCCATCATATTAAGGGTACTAATTATCAACATGATTGGATATCACAGTTTAGTTAAGGGGCTTCCCTGTGGCTCATTGGTGAACAATTTGCCTGTCAATACAAGCAACTTGGGTTCAATCCCTGATCTGGGAAGATTCCACTTGCCAAGGAGCAACTAAGCCCACGTGCCACAACTATTGAGCCTGTACTCTAGGGCCTGGGAGCCCCAACTACTGAAGCCCGAGTGCCCTAGAGCCTGTGCTCAGAACAACAGAGGCCACTGCAATGAGAAACCTGCACAACACAGCGAGAGAGTAGCTCCTGCTTATTACAGCAACCAGATAAAAGGTCAAGCAACAGTGAAGGCCCAACATGATAAAAAAATAAAATTATTTGAAACATTATTAATTTGGAATTTTACATGAAATCTGATTTCTTGAGGTAGATCTGATACTAGAGGGGCTTCATTCTGAGATGACAACAATTGGCTGGATTGAAGAGTCTCCTTAAGGTGAGCTTGTGCTTTCCAGGCCAGTCCCATCTCCCAGTTTCCATCATTGGCCTTACCTGACTGGTCTCTGCAGGGGTCACCCTTGCCTTTGTCATCAGCTAAATCAAGGCTGGATTTGTCAAGGTTTTAGTATAAGGTACGGTGACCTGGGAGAGCTCAGCAGGAAGGGACCAGTGGGTTTGTATGCTGGGTTAAAGGGAGAAAGGGGGTTGCTGGGAGTGATTAATTTCCTACACATAGTGAAGTCCTCTCGAACCAGTAGTTGAGATCATAGACTGTGCAACCAAACTACCTGGGCTTATATTTTGAACTACCTCTTCGTGCCTTAGTTCACTCGTTAAAGATGGCATACGTACAATACACATAAAGACAGAGATAGCAGTAGTAAAGAATTTGGAAAAATGACTGGCACATGGTAAGAACTCAGTGGATGTTATTAGCTATTTATTAGAAACCTTAAAGTTTGCCTGGAAGAACAGAGGAGATCAAGTCTAGTAACTTTCCCATTCTCATTTCCTAGGTGGAAAGCTGGTCCAGGCAGGGGCTAAATTCCCACTGTTGAAAGGCCAATATGGGAAGTCAATTTTACTCCCTTCTTCAGTTCTCAACTCAGCTCCAGAAATACTCCTCCCCTGGATGACAGCTGTTATTTATATAGCACTGATGATTGTGTCCATCACTGTACCAAGTGTGTGCATTTCTCCTTTAATCCTCACAGCAACCATATATATTAGGAACCATTTATATACTCAGGTGAGGAAACATAAGCAGATTGTCTTGCCCTAAAACACAACCAAACTAGGAGAGTCAGGTTTCAAATCCAGCCAATCTGTCTTTAATACCAGTCTCCAAACTACTACTTGGGGTAGTAGGCTGAACTTAAGACAGCCTTGAGCTTGGCCCTGCCCACGTCCAAGCTTGTTGCGGACAAAGAATGCACTTGGGGTGACGGCAGGACTACTCAGACGCGCTCCCCGTCTTCCCCTGGGAAGAGGAGGAAGATGCAGATTATCCCAGAGCGCTGGCTTGGAAATCTGGAGTTTAAATTCAGTCCCAGCCAGTTGACTTGAGTGTTCTCCGGGGCCTCAACCTCTCGAGACCTACAGCGGTCCCCGGAAGGAAGTTACCAGTTCAGGCGGTTGCGCGTTCACGTCTTCCTTCGGACGCGGAACCTTTGACACCACAGCTTCGGGGAGCAGACGGCGTAGACGGAGCAACGGAACCAACGGACCAAGGGGCGGGGCGGACGGGCTTAGGCGGGGCGGGAGGCGGAGGCGCCGCGTAGGCCAGGGAGGCCGGGCTGGCCCGGCTTGGGAGCTCTGTACCCATGTGCCGCCGCCTCCCCCAACGATGTTCCCCTCCCGGAGGAAAGCGGCGCAACTGCCCTGGGAGGACGGCAGGTGAGCTCGGCGGCCGGCCCGGTCCCCGTCCTCCCCGGGTGCAAGTTCTTTCCGGGCCACCGCGAGGAATCTAGGAGCCCGAGGCCGTTGTGACTCCGTCTCTACGGGGCTCTCTGAGGGTCTGTGTTTCTCCTTGGGGGTCTCTCTCTTTGGGTTTCTGTTTCTATTTGCGTCTTTGGCTCTACCAGTCTCCGTCACTCAGCAGGTCTGTATTTCTCCTTTGATTTCCCTTTGTGAGTTTCTGTCCCTCTGTGCGAGTCTCTCTCGTTATGAGTCTTTGTGTTTTTCCACTGACTTCAATTTTTATGCGGGTCTTAGAGTCCGTTGACCTTTCTCAGTGGATCTCTTGTCTGTCCCTGGTTTCAGAAGGTCTGTATTTCGTTTCTCTGGTCTCTACCTCCCCCATCACATGCCTGCAGTCTCAGACCCTACACTTACGCTTCCCCATTCTTTGCTGAGCCCCCAGAAGAATACACCAGACAGAAGCTCTGTGCTCTGCCTTGCTGGCCACTGCCTGGCTGGGACTGAGTTCTCCTCAGACTTAACATTAGTTCATTTCCGGTGCAGCTGTACTTGAATGTGGCCTGCCCCATGTGTTAGGTGTGGGCTTGACCCAGACCTTAGTGGTTGTCACTAAAGCAGAACGGGGATGAACTGTTTGGCCATTAAGGTTGGAAGGGACGCCCAGACTTCAGTCTTGAGGTGTACCCTCAGGCCTTCTCAGAACACATGGTAGTGGATCTAGCCTGGTGAATGACACCTCTTCCCCTGTATGTCTGTTAAGTTTGCCCAAAGGTGCCTAAAGACTTTGGAATATAGTAGGCACAACTCTTTATCTTTGGGAATTTTTCAGACTTGCTGTTGAAGTAAGAAGACAGGAATATAGTAGAAAGCCTAGACAGGATTTAGTCCTGGACCGGAATCCTCTTTAATAGCCATGTGACCAGAGCCAACTTAATCTTCCTTCTCAGCTCTTCCATCTCTGAAACAGGGATCATAATATCTCTTCTGCAGGTCTATATGAAGATATAAAGGAGATCACACATATATAAAAGTCTTGACACTATGCTTGGCACAGAGAAGGTACCAATTATCTTCCAGTTACTTTTGCAGTTTGGAGGTGCTGTAATCAGAGCAGCTGAGTATTCAAACCTGTGTCACTAAGGTTTGTGTGAGGGAAGAAAGGAAAAGTTATGGAGAATTTCCATTTCCTAATTTCTTCCTAAGAATTTTAGAAAGACAGCCATATTCCACAAAACTTTACTGGTATTACTTCATGCTTTTGACACAGGGGTACAAAGATCCATGCAACACATGCATACTGAGGTAGCAATTAAGAGTGTTGGCTCTGGAAACAGCCTGTCTGGGTTTGAATCACCCTCTTATTAGCTTTGGACACATACTAATGAAGGAGACAAAACCTCATCTGGTCTGCCTCCTCACCGCCAGAAACAGGGTGGCCTGGGCCTGGTAGCTGCTGAGACTGCAGATCTGGAGTTTGCCACCAGGTGGCACCAGGAGCAATTGTCAGTGTTCACTGTCCTGAGGAATTGGGATTCAGCTCTGAATTCAGTTGTTCAGTGATTTGGGCCCTAGCAGCACAGGAAGAGAGTGTCAGTGGGAATGTGATCCTAGTAGGAAGGGAACGCTGGACCAAGGGGACAGAAGGTGAAAGTGCATGGAGTGCCCAATCCATGCCACACCCCTGGATAATGGTCACTGCTTCTTCTCCCGAAGGTGGGATATTTCCTCATGTCCATCTCCCCGGTCTCTACCCCACCCCCAGCAAGAGCCCAGAGGGAGAATCTATAGAGGTTCCAGCCTTTCCAGGCCAATAGCAGGATTGGCCTCTGCTCCTCCCCAGCGGAAACCCCCACCACATGACAATGGGGGGTAAGTCAGAAGTCCTGCAAGGTTGTCTTGCCACGCTCTCTCTCTGCTGTGTGTGGGACCTGGGCCTGGCCTCAGGGTTGCTTCCAGTTGGCAGTTGTGCCTCTGGAGAGAGAAAGGAGTTGGTCTGGCTTTAGTGTGTGACAAGCATGCCCTGAATGCTTGATCCCTTCCTGTAACTCAATTAGCAAGCCCTCTGCTGTATGACTTGTGCTAAGTACACAGCTCTGAATCTGATTACCTGTGAAGAAGACAGGCAGGGACACAGGTGATTTCAGAACTCTTAAATGCTTCAAGGAGGGCAATACCAGATACTCCAGGAACACAAAGGAGGGAGTACGTATTTCAGTCTGTTGTGTATGTGGACGTAGGGGTGACAGTGCTGGCCATGACATTGGAGTTTGGCCTTGGAGGATCAAGGGGTGCTTCCAGGCAGATGAAATAAGGAAAGCCATTTTAGGCAGCAGCAGCAGACTCTGTGAGGGCTAGAGCAGGAAGGAATATGGCGAGTGGAGAAACTGAACTGCTCAGTGTGTAGCCCTGGGTGAGTGGCAGGAGCAACTGGAGATGGGGCCAGGTTACAGAGGGGTCTGACTGTCAGATCACGGAGTTTGCCCATTATCTTGTAAACAGGAAGATCATCCATGAGATTTGAAGGGGTCTGAACAGGGCAAGGACCAGGTGAGACTTGAACTAAAAGATAGGCAGTGTGTGAGGGAAGAACAAAGGGTACTTAGGAGGTAGAATCTATATGCTGTGGTAGCTAATTGATAATTCTCAGAGGTTATAAAGTAAATTGCTTTGCTGATTATTTCAGAAGACAGGAAGCTGCGATTTTCTTGGATTCCTTAGTTCCTTCACTGCCCTCAGGAACTTCCAGAGAGAGGGGCAAAGAAACCAGATGAATTCCATCCATTTATTTTTTTTTCCCAGCACTACCCCAGAGTGTAAGATACTCTGCTGTTCTTCCAGCTTCTGAAAGGTGCCTGGGTGCTGTTCCCAGCCCTCAGCTTTCTTTCCCTCTTCTGTTTCTCATCTTTTGTCACATGAGCTGCCCTGGACTGAAGCTTTGAGATGCATTCTGTGAACTGCCTTTGTTGGTTTGGGCTTCACATTGGTTTGGGGACAGACCTGATCTACCCAGAGTGAACAGTGGTCTTTTCACTGGAGCTGAAACAGTGAAACAGCTTTCCTCTTTGGGGGAGCTTTCTGGTCTGAGAAGTAGGATGAAGCCAAGCTTTCTGATGAGGGTGAATTTGCAGGGGAACAGGTAGAAGGCAGTGCGTGGGGTCTCTAAGGTGGGCTTCTGCCTTTGGCTCTGGACATGAGATGTTGTCTTGGGGAGGGGCAAGTTCAAGGGACAAGGAGTCTCTTCCCTGCCCTCGAGCAGCTCCCGGTCTGATCTGGACTCAGGCACAGAAAATAAGAGAGCATCAAGCAAGTGGGGCAGCTCCAAGACCTGCGAGTGTTTGGAGGGCCTCCTGGAGGTGGGGTGGCTCAGGCTGAACCTAGAGCTGGAAGCACGATTCTGATGCATGGTAGCAGCACAAACAAAAGCACTAAAGTTGCTTCTGCACTAATTCCCAAGTGCTTGGGGCCGACCAGTCACATGTGCCTTACTTATGGGAAGCCAGAGAAGGGTGTGTTACAGGACCTTGGCTCACCTTGCCCTTCTGACCCGCTCCTTGTTCTTGTCCCAGGTCCAGGTTGATTCCCAGTGGCCTCCCCCGGAAATGTTCTGTCTTCCACCTCTTTGTTGCCTGTCTCTTACTGGGCTTCCTCTCCCTGCTATGGCTGCAGCTCAGCTGCTCTGGGGACGTAGCCCGGACAGCCAGGGGACAAGGACAGGAGACCCCAGGCCCATTGCGGGCCTGCCCGCCAGAACCACCTCGTGAGCACTGGGAAGAAGATGAGTCATGGGGCCCCCACCGCCTGGCAGTGTTGGTGCCCTTTCGAGAACGCTTTGAGGAGCTCCTGGTCTTTGTGCCCCACATGCACCGCTTCCTGAGCAAGAAGAAGATCCAGCACCACATCTATGTGCTCAACCAGGTGGATCATTTCAGGTAGGGACCACCTCCAAGCCGCAGCCGCTCACCTGGGCCTCACCTTGCCCTGGTCTCTCCCTTGCCTGCTCCCTTTCCCGGCAGCAGTCCAGTACCAGGCAGCCCAGGCCCGTGAAAGGCCACCTGGGGCAGCAGCAGAAGGGTGGGAGGTGCTCGACCCCTCTCACTGGGTGTGGTGGGAACTTTCGGGGAGGGTTTGGGACTGGGGAGGCCCCGGATCTGGTTTCCATTTTACAAAGGTCCCTGTGGCTGCTATTTGTGCACTAGGCCATACCAGGACAAGAAGGGGAGTGAGAGAGCTGTTGGGCAGGCGTTGCCCTCGTTGCCATCGTGGCAGACACGGTGGAGAGAAGCAATGTGGAGGAAGGGCAGGCAGGGCTTGCTGGTGGATTAGTTGCAGTGATTAGGGAAAGAGAAGGGTCAAGGGCAAGGCTTTAAGGTTGTTCAAAATCTGGCATTAACTTAAAATCCTTGCCCACACCAAAAACTGCTCCCCTCCATGATCACAATCCATGCATTGCACAGCCCACTCCCACCTCCTTTTCCTCCAGCTCACTCCCACTGGGGAACATACTCCAGCAGTTCTTGGAATCCGACAGGTCCTTTAGTCCACAATCCTCCCAGTGTTCTCTGCCTTCCTCCTGACCTGACCTCTACTTTCTCCTGACCTGACTTGACTACAGCTGAATCCCTGATTTCCCACCTGCCCTCTTCCTCATTTTAGGAGATGGAAACTCCACACTCCCAGCTGCTCAGGCCAGAAGGTGCTGGGGTCGTCCTACACTCCTGCTCTCTCACACAACATGTCTAGTCCACCAGCAAAGTGTGTCTAGCATCTGCCCTCCTATCATCCCCACTGCTACCTGAGTTAAGGCATCATCAGTTCATGCCTGAATTATTGTAGCAGCCTCTTAACCTGTCTTCCTGCTTCCACCCATCACCTTC
This sequence comes from Bos taurus, assembly GCF_002263795.3. NCBI lineage: Eukaryota > Metazoa > Chordata > Mammalia > Artiodactyla > Bovidae > Bos > Bos taurus. The sequence goes on from NC_037334.1 coordinate 39,129,797, forward strand.
CAGGCTCTTCTTATCATACCAGCTAGAGTGATCCTGGTAAACACTGAGCCACTGCACATGATGCCTTCACTCTTAGCCCTTCAGTGGCTCGCCATCTCATGCAGGGTCAAAGCCCATGTCCTTCAGGGACCTGTCACCCTCTGACCTCATTCCCTAAAACCTCACTCACTCTGCTTGACCACACTGCTGACTGCTCCAGCCTGCAGCCTTGGGGGTCATTTCCGCTTCTGCTCGGAGCCCCATTCCCGTGATTTCCACGGGGCTCGTTCCCTCAGGCCTTCAGGTTTCTGCTCACATATCACTCTGTTATGCTGGCTCTCCCTGACCACCTCATCTAAAGGGGCAGCCTTACCCGCCAGTGTGTTCTATTCTTCTCACATTGCTTTACTATTCTTCTCAACAGTTACCACTCACTGGCTTGTTGCATGTTTACTCAAGTTGTTTTTGGTTTTTTGTCTTATTAGAATGTCAGCTCCTTGAGGGCAGGGCTTTGATTTCTCACTGCTGTATCTCCCGTGCTCTGAACAGTTTCTGGGACATAGTAGGTGCTTGGTAAACATTCATTAGATGAGTGGAGGAGCAGCTGGGCAGCCCTGTAGTGAAGTTGGCATCGAGCTGGAGGGCAGCATGGGTACTGGGGTCTGTTGCCGTGGAGGATAGGCTCTCACGTAGAGGCTGGGGGAGAGCAAGCTTGCTGCCCCCTGCCCAGCTTTGGCACCCTGCACAGGTTCAACCGGGCAGCGCTCATCAACGCGGGCTTCCTGGAAAGCGGCAACAGCACAGACTACATTGCCATGCACGACGTGGACCTGCTCCCACTCAATGAGGAGCTGGACTATGGCTTCCCAGAGGCTGGGCCCTTCCACGTGGCCTCCCCAGAGCTCCACCCGCTCTACCACTACAAGACCTACGTTGGTGGCATCCTGCTGCTTTCCAAGCAGCACTACCAGCTGGTGAGGCCTGGCATGCCTGCTCTGCTCAGAGCCAGGCAACACCTACCTGGATGGGGGCTGTGGCCAGAGGAGTGGCAGTTCTGGGGCCCAGTAGATGGAGGATCCTTCCTAGGGCCAGCGGGGGAGCCCAGGGCTAGCTAGAGGCATGAGAGAGGAGCAGGACCAAGCAATCCAGTTAGGGAGGGTTTCTGCCTCAGTAGCAGAACCCCTCATGTGAACTAGCTTCAGAAGCCCTGTTCTTTGCTTCTCAAAATGGAAAAGTCTGCTCAGCCTATCAGACAGTTATCACCAGGACATCATTTCAGTTTCCGTCTCTCAGCTCTGCCTTCTCTAGACTGGATTTACTTTCAGACATTCGGGATGCAACATAGTGGTTGTAGCTGCAACCTGCATCTGTCTAGGCCCAAGTCCAGTGGAAAATGGAGCTCCCTTTTCCAGCAGCCCAGACAGCAGTCCCACAGCTGCACCATGCTGGCTCTTGATTGGCCTGCCTTGCGTCATGGCTAATCCGTGAATCAGTCACTGTGGTAGGGGTGGGAGTGGGATGGTGGGGTGGGAAGAACTGCGTGGCTTAGACCCCCATCTCTTGCTCCTCTGTTTAATCTGTGGCTGAAGCCAGCTTAATGTAAATGAAGCCTGAAATCATGGCAAAAATAAATGTCTGCCATCTGACTTCAGACACTGTCTCTTTCTTCCATACAGAGGAAGAGACAAGGGCAGAGAGACCCTCAGGAGAAATGGGAGTAGGGGACCAGGCAGGAATAGAGCAGGAACTGGCACTGTGCCCATCATCAGCTCTTAGAGGTCCCCTCCCAGCAGTCAGACATTTTTGAGAAACTGTTCGTCTCACACAAATCCAAGGCCCCATTAGAACAGGCAAAGGAACCTGGGGTATGCTGACTGTTCCCCACTAGTACCACAGAGGTTGTAAGAACCAAAAGCATCTGAGTGTTCATTCATAGCTTTGGGGGAGGAGGAGGAAAGGCCCTACTTGGGACCCCAAGTAGGAGACCAAAGAGCATCCCTGGGAGGATGGGGCAAGTGACACTGCCTGTCTTTGCGTCAGTGCAACGGGATGTCCAACCGCTTCTGGGGCTGGGGCCGAGAAGATGACGAGTTCTACCGGCGCATCAAAGGAGCTGGGCTCCAGGTAATGCTCCCCCCACCCCCCAACCCGCCACTTCTTCGGCCATCATGGCAGTCCTGAGGTTCCTGTCTGCCCTCAGATGAAGTTCCTGGGGCTGGGAGATGGCACCCCTGGTTCCAATCCCAGCCCTGCCACCGACTAGTACACCTCTCTTAAAGAATGGGAATACAGGCTCCTGCCTGTGGGCTGTTACCTAGTGGTGAGGACCTCCAGGAGAGGCAGCCTGATCCAGCTTCCTTTGGCCTCCTTAGCTTTTCCGCCCTTCGGGTATCACAACTGGGTACAAGACATTCCGCCACCTGCACGACCCAGCCTGGAGGAAGAGAGACCAGAAGCGCATCGCGGCTCAAAAACAGGTGATGGCTGATCTCTTGATCAGGGTGGACAGGTGCTGGCTGGTCCCTTGATCCGGGGTAGACAGGTGCTCGCCAGTCCCTTGATCAGGGTAGGTGTGTGGTATATAGGGAACCAGCGGGCCCAAGCTTTTCACCAAGTTCTCATTGTGCCCAAATGGTCCCATCCTCCCCTGCTTGGCCCAGGTCATTGTGGGCATTCTGCTTGGGCACAGGGTCTTCTTCTGGTGGCTGCCATGGCCCCTGGGCCTTGTGGGTCAGCCAAGACATCAGAGGCCATTTAGGCTATGTGTGTCAGGTGGGGTGGGGACAAGACTCAACCGAAGGTGCCAGAATCCCAGGCAGCCCTGGGACACGGGAGTCCACATCTCTCAAATAGCCTCTTCTCTCGGCGCCAGATTAGTTGAACTAGAAAACACTTGCTCTCCTGCTGATGGGGATGTGCAGCCATGGGCAGGAGACTTCCTGTCTCTGAGCTTCCCTTTCCCCTCTGTGGGGATCATAGTACCTCTGATGACAAGATCATGGGGGATCAGTGGACAGCTGGCACCTACAAAACCCTGAGTTTTCTCCCCACTTCCTTCTCCCCACTTCCTTCTCAGGAGCAGTTCAAGGTGGACCGGGAGGGAGGCCTGAGCACTGTGAAGTACCGTGTGGATTCCCGTACAGCCCTGTCTGTGGGCGGGGCCCCCTGCACTGTGCTCAACATCCTGCTGGACTGTGACAAGGCCGCCACCCCATGGTGCACATTCAGCTGAAGGGGCTGGACAGTGAGGGAGCTTGTGCCTATCGGCCACACTGCTACTCAAGCCCAGGCCCAGCTCCAGTAGGACATGGAGTGGCCTGAAGCAGTGGCCAGCCAGCCACATGTTTGCAGCAACCTGGCTCCCAAAGGCAGGTTTGAGCCAGGACAGGACACACACAGGGTGCCTGGGATGCTACCAGCAATAAACAGTGATGGAGAGAGGCTGGGACATGGCTCCCAACTGGACTCTCCACCCTGCCTTACTGCTTGCCCTGCCCTGCCCTGCCCTCCTTTGTATGCTGAGATCTGCAAGTTCCTCCCTTTGGACTGCCTCATGCAGAGATACAGTTTAGAAGCCAGGCCACTGGTGTGGGTGGCCAGGGCCATCAGGAGGGTTAAAACTGCAGAGAGCAGGGTGCAAGCCCTACAAAGGGAGCAGCTGAGACCAGCTCTGGCTGGTTGTCACCATGTAGGAATGTGGGCCTAGTGTTGCCAGATCTGATTTTTCAAAAGAAACTAGAATTCTGGATTCTTGAGTGAAATTGGTTAATTTTTTTTAATTGGTTAATTTTTAAATGATAGCAACTAATTCAAACTTAAAAAAGTATGGCAGGCCAAACCTGCGGCTGAGGGGGAAGGGAATGGGGCCAAAAAAGACATTTTTCTTAGTTAAAAGCTGGCAAGGAGTTGGGGCAGGGCTGGGGACGATGAGGCCAGGGGAAGCTCAGGTGGGAGAGAAGCCCAAGGCAAAAGGCCCCTGTTCCCTCCCTCAGCCCAAGGGGTGCTTCATCCTGTCTCACTAAAATGGACAGAAGTAGATCACATGACTGGAGTGAGGGTAGTCAGGCTACATTGCAGAGACTCACTCGGTCATCGCTTGGGAAGGGAAGACCATGTTCCTGAGCCTGGAGGAAGATGAGAAGTAGAATCCCTGGAGTGTTCCCACAGTGTGAGGAGAGATTACTGATGGTCATCAAAAGCAACAGAGAAGGAGGGAGGGGAGCCAAGGGAGATGGTGGAATCATCTGGAGGGAAGCCCAGGGCCAATGAGAGAGGGACATGAGGGACCCTGAAAGGTAAATTACTCCTTCAAGGCATTTGACTACAGAAGATTTGGGGTAGAAGTTGGAAGAGACTGGGATCAGTTAAGATTAGTTCAACAATAAATAGGACACCTGAAGTGCCAGAGGAAAGATTGAGGTCCCCAAATACAGGAGGGTAGATTCAGAATCTCCGCTCCAAAAGTGCTCCTCCTCCAACGGTGGTCTTCGGGTTATTTTGTGCAGTTGTGTGGGTTGTGCATTGGACAACCTGAGCATAAACCAAGAGATTTAAGCAAAGAGGAATGGAGGGAGTGAAGAACTTCAGGTTCCATGTAACTGGTGAGGCCTATAAGAGAGGGTCCTTGGGATTCTAAATTGACCTCATCCAGCAATTCAGCTTCACTTACTACAGTGAAGGGCAAACAGATCTTGATGACAGTGCGAGGGTAGTCAAGGGACTTTCTCGACTTGCGGCCCAGGGGAGGGGAATGGTGCACTTTCTGTATGCTGGTCTCCTGGACAACCTTGACTGTGTCATCTTGGACTTAAGTAACACGAAGCCTTTTGGAGTTGGTGGGAGTAGGTATGACTGCCCCCAGCTCTATACTCACCTGGCAGGTAAGAAGACAAAAAAAGATGGACTCCTTCCTTTCCACCTGCCCTGAGAGGTGGGATGAGCAGGAGAAAAGCAGGATCAGCCAGCTCAGCCTGGGCTGGCTGCATCTCTAACCCTGCACTCCCACACTCAGGACCACCACTGCCACCTCCACGATCCAGACAGCAGAAGGCATCCCAGGCCAGGCCTGATGCGGCTCTAATCTTCAGCCCACCCTTACTCCCCATCTCGGGCCTCCCCTAGACCTTTCTGGGAGAGCGGGAGAAGGCTAAGAGGTGGTCGGTAATGAGAAGAAGCAGAGAGCTCTTCCACCGCCTCAGCACCTTGGCAGCCCCTCTCAAGTGGAACAGGTGCCCCAGCCTTGCTGGTCAGTATGTGACTGATGTGAACCCAGGATGTAGGAGCACCTAGCACGTGCTTCGCCAGTGGTTCTGTGATGACAGCTGGCACTTGTTGAGCATTCTCACGTACAAAATTTAGTACACTGGGTTATTTCACGTAGGTCTTCACCTAAGAGCTAGGCCCTGTTTTATTAACCTGTTTTATAGACGAGGATGGTGGAGCACAGGGAGGTAAGAAACTTGCCCAGGGTCGCAAGGCTGGTAAGTAGTGGAGCTTGGGATTTGGATCCCTGGAACCTGTCCTCTGGGCAGGAAAAAAACTGGAGAAAATCTAGGTGATTTTGCTTTGGCAGTGAATTTTTAGATAGAATACCAAAAATATGATCCGTGAAAGAAATAGTTGATGTTAGACTTTTATTAAAACTTAAAACTGCTCTGTGAAAGCAACTGTTAATGAAAAGACAAGCCATAAACTAGAAAAAAATTTTGTAAAACATACCTGATAAAGGACTTGTACCCAAAATATACAATGAGTTTTAAAAGTCAACAGTAAGATAAAAACCCAAGTGAAAAACAGGCAAAAGATCTGAAGAGGCACTTCATCAACAAAGATATACAAATGGCAAATAAGCATATGAAAAGATGCTCAACATAATTTGTCACTAGAGAATTGCAAGTTTAAAACAACAATGAGACACTAATACATACCTGTTAGAATGCCTAAAACCCAAAAACTATTAAATGCTGGTGAGAATGTGGAGCAATGGGAAACATTCTCACTGTTGCAGGTGAGAAAGCAAAATGATACTCACTTTGGAAGACGGTATGGTAGTTTCACACAAAGCTGAGCATAATCTTACCATATCAGTGAGCTCACTGCTAGGTACTTTCCCAACTGACTGAAAATTTGTGCCCTCACAAAAACCTACATGTGAACGTTCTATGGCAGATTTGTTTGTAATCACTACAAGAAGTGACCAAGATTTCCTTCAATATGTGGATGGATTAAAAAAAATAGTGGCACATTTATACGATGGAGTATTACGCAGCACTAAAAAGAAATGAGCTACCCAGTCACAGAAAGACATGGAAGAACCATAAATGTGGCTGAGTGGAAGAAACCAGTCTAGAATAGGTATATAGAGAATTCGCTAGTGGTCCAGTGGTTAGGACTCTGGGCTTCCACTGCAGGGGGCATAGATGTGATTTCTGATTGGGGAACTAAGATCCTACAAGCCCTTTTGTGGCACAATCAAAAAGTGAGCCTTAATGTATGCAAATTTAAAAAAAAAATTTAGGAGGTAAGAGGATCGCAGGAAGGAATGCACACTATGGCAAGAAAATCAAACTGCCTTACATTACAAAACAGCCTCACTGAAGAGGATATGGGAGAAGGTGCTGGCCTAAGTAACACTGGAAAGTATGCAATCTGTAAGACTAAAGTCAAGAAGTGCATGTGTGCAGGATCCTCTAGTAGTTTCCCATAGGGATATGGTATGCTTGCTAAGTCGCTTCAGTCATGTCTTGACTCTGTTATCCTATGGACTGTAGCCCACCAGGCTCCTCTGTTCATGGGATTTGCCAGGCAAGAATACTGGAGAGTGGGTTGCCATGCTATCCTCCAGGGAATCTTCCCAACTCAGATCAAACCTGTGTCTCTTACATCTCCTCCATTGTCAGGTGGGTTCTTTACCACTAGTGCCGCCTGAGAAGCCCTGGGGGTTTGGGGTATAGTATAACAATTCTGCACATTATGATTGAAGAATTAAGTGAATGGATGGTGGGAGCCAGTTTTCTTACTATGGAGTAGGAATTTTTTAGCAAAGAGCAAAATGCTAGAATGATTCATGTGGTGATGGATTAGAGTTGAATAAATCGGTATGAATTTGCATTAAACTTAATTATACATAGAAATATTTATAGATATGTGTATACACAGGTATCACACGTGTGTATTTCCTTGTTGTGTCAGCTGAGAGGACCTGGAAGCAATGGCACTCCAGTAGCAAAGAGCACACAACCAGTGCTCACATCATGGTTTCATTCTCCAGTGGAAGCAACCATGGCTGCTGGGATAAATGGTTGAGTCAAAGGCTAGGGTGGAAAGCCTACAAGATGAGCTTGGAGCATCTTTTAGTTCCAGAGAGTAAGGAAATGTGTTTTTAGAATTGATGGGGGTGAGTGGTTGCTTCCCTGGTGATCCGTTAAGATTTCCCCGTCCAGTGGAGGGGGTGCAGGTTCAGTCCCTCGTCAGGGAGCGAAGAACCCACATGCCTCATGGCCAAAAACCAAAACATAAAACAGAAGCAATATTGTAACAGATTCAATAAAGACTTCATAAATGGCCCACATAAAAATTCTAAAGTAAAAAATTTTTTTAAATTTAGGGTATTGTCAAAGGAACACAGGTACCAACTTAAAGGGCTCTCAATGGCCAAAACTGGGACAACTGTAGCAAAAAAAAAAAAAAAACCACCAAAAGGAATATGGGGTTATGACCCAATGTATAAAATAAATACACTGATAAATGGGAGAAGAGAGAAGCATATTATGCAGAATTATTCCAGATAATTTATGCAGATGCTCTGCCCTCAAGGAAAGGGAGCATGACTGCCTATTGTTTAAGCTGTCGACTGCTGATAGTGACCTCGTTCCAAAGAGTACAGTGTGGAAATGTGTGTGTGTGGGGAGAGTAACTCTAGAATGGAAAAACATGACAAACACTACCCCAGCCAGGTGATCAAGGACACCACCGACAGTGATAAGTGATCTTGATCGTATTACCCTTGATATGTTGTAATGAAAATGATACTTTATGTCAGTGGTCTTCCTTCCCCAAATCCAGAATCCGAGTCTAGTCATAAGAAAATCAGCGGGACTTCCCTGGTGGTCCAGTAGTTGGAAATCTGCCTGCCAATGCAGGGCACACAGGTTTGATCCCTGGTCCAGTAAGATTCCACATGCCACAGAGCAACTAGGCCCGTGTGGCACAATTGCTGAAACCCAAACGCTCTAGAACCTGTGCTCTGCAACAAGAGAAGGCACCGCAAGGAGAAGCCCGCACACCACAACCAGAGAGTAGCCCTGAGCTTGCCGCAACTAGAGAAAGCCCACAGAAAGCACGAAGACCCAGCACAGCCAAAAAGAAAGTAAGCAAGAAAGAAGTAACCAACATATAGCTGATGTATTAAAAAAAAATTTTAAATAGCAAATTCCAATAGAGTGTATCTTAGAAAACACCTGAACAGTGCTTCTCAAATTTGGTGAGGTCATCACATACAAGAAAAGTTGGAGAAACTGTCACAACCAAGGGGAGCCTAAGAAACATGACTATAAATGTAATATGGTATCTTCAATGAGATCTTGGAGCAGGAAGAGGACATTAGGTAAAAACAAATCTGAATAAAATACAGTTTTAGTTAAAAATAATGTATTAGTATTGGTTCAGTAATTGCAGTGTAATAAATGTACCATGCTAATTGAAGTTGTTGATACTAGGTGCAGGTAGATGGGCACGCAATATCTTTGCAATTTTTCTGTAAATCTAAAAATGTTCTTTAAAATAGTCTTTTTTCAAAAAAAGGGAAACAAAGGTATGTGGGGGGAGCCAAGAGGAGGCAGCTTTTGAAAAGCTGAAGTCTAAGTAGCCCTGGTTCATGGAGGTTGAGCAGGAGTAGTTTCGAAGGCACGTGCTTTCCTCTTACTGGTTTCCTCTACTTGCCTGTCTAGCCCTCAGTTCCAGCCCAGGTTCTTCTGTGACTCTAGAGTTCAAACAGAGAGGCTTCAGGCTGGGGCAGGAGATGTTTGGCAGTATCTAAAGATATTTTTGGTTGTCAAAACTGAGATGATAACAGGCATGCAGTTGGTAAGAGACCATCAATGTTGTCCAAATCCTACAGGACAACCCCACCCCCAAAAAATAATTATCCAGCCTCAAGTTCTATAAGAGATGGGAATACCAGACTAGCTTACCTGTCTCCTGAGAAACCTGTTTGCAGGACAAAAAGCAACAGTTAGAACTGAACATGGAACAATGGACTGGTTCAAAATTGGGAAAAGGGTACGTCAAAGCTGTATATTGTCACCCTGCTTATTTAATTTATATGCAGAGTACATCTTGTGAAATGCTGGGCTGGATGAATCCCAAGCTGGAATCAAGCTTGCCAAGAGAAATAACAACCTCAGATATCCAGATGATGCTCCCCTAATGGCAGAAAGTAAAGAGGAACTAAAGAGCCACTTGATGAAAATGAAAGAGAAGAGTGAAAAAGCTGGCTTAAAACTCAACATTCAAAAAACAAAGATCCCATCACTTCATGGCAAATAGATGAGGAAACAGTGACAGACTTTATTTTCTTGGGCTCCAAAATCAGTGCAAATGGTGACTGCCACCATGAAATTAAAAGATGCTTGCTCCTTGGAAGAAAAGCCATGAGAAACGTAGACAGCATATTAAAAATCAGAGACATCACTTTGCCAACAAAGGTCTGTTTAGTCAAAGCTATGGTTTTTGGTAGTCCTGTATGGATGCTGGGCTTAGTCCAGGTACTTCCAAATCAGAGGGATCCTCCCTGGCCTGAGGGGGAAGGGACAGCGGCTAAGTCAAAGAGAGACTATCATTTTTTCCCCCATTTAAGTGAGACTATCTAATTGGATTACTCACATGGGTGATGTTTGGTTTCAGAATTTCAGGACGAAGCACAGGAGGCTTCTAGGAAGAAGCTGCAGCAGGAGAGCCCAGAAGCTTCAGACAAGACATAAAGCAAGGAGCACTGGGGGCCAGCAGAAATGGCTGCCTTGTGGACACTGACAGAGCATCCAGGGGCTACAGGACAGGACTACTCCACTTTGAGAAGAAATCTTGTTACTTTGGGTCTGGAGCAGGGCCAGTACCAGTCCTCCTGGAGGTTGAGGACTCTTTAGGAAGAGCAGCCAGGCAAGTTTGAGACGGCAGAATCCCCCAGAATCCACAAACCATAGAGATGAGATGGTGGGTCTATTCTTAAGTATTTGTTGGGTTTGTTACTTTCACTAGAGAGCCAGTTGCCAGCTGCAGGGACTCCCTGAGGCCACGTCACAAGTCCCATCTCCTCAGGCCATGGCTGTGAGAGAGCAGGTCTCCTTTGCACCCAGAAGTAGGTTGGAGGCTTAGCCCTGGATTGAACTGGTTCTTCTGGACCTTCCTATGCTCTTCTGGGAGACTCTCCATCCAGCAGGCAATTCAGGTGCGTAGTGGAGTTTGATGGCAGAAGAGGAAAAGGAACCATATGAGATACTGTGGTCAGCCCTGACATTGAGTGTATCAGGTGTAATAACCAGGTGTAATGTCTGGGTTAAACCAGAGAAACAGAACTAGTAGGAGATATATTGTTTATATATATGTGAAATTGACTCATGTAATTCTGGAGGCAGGCAAGTCCCAAGATCTGAAGGGTGAGTCATCAAGCTGGAGACCCAGGAGAGCTGATGTTTTTATTTCATTCTGAGTTCAAAGGCCTGAGAACCAGCGAGCCAGTGTTGGAGTTCCAGTCCAAAGGCTGGCAGGCTCAAGACACAGGAAGAGCCAGTGTTTCAGTTCAAGTCTGCAGGCAGGAAAAAACAGGTGTCCCAATTCAAAAAGCAGCCAAGCAAGAGGAATTCTCCCTTACTAGGGGGAGAGCTTTCTGTTAGATTCAGCCCTTCCACTGATTGGATGCGGTTCATCCATATTAGGGAGCACAATCTGCTTGATCAGTCTGCTGCTGCTGCTGCTAAGTCACTTCAGTCATGTCCGACTGTGTGACCACATAGATGGCAGCCCACCAGGCTCCCCTCTCCCTGGGATTCTCCAGGCAAGAATACTGGAGTGGGTTGCCATTTCCTTCTCCAATGCATGCATGCATGCTAAGTCGCTTCAGTTGTGTCCAACTCTGTGACCCTATGGACAGCAGCCCACCAGGCTCTCCTGTCCATGGGATTCTCCAGGCAAGAATACAGGAGTAGGTTGCCATTTCCTTCTCCCGCTTGATCAGTCTACCAATATAAATATTAATCTCATCTAAAAACACTGTCACAAACACACCCAGAATGATGTTTGACCAGAATGTCTGAGCTCTCTATGGCCTAGATCAGGTCAACCCATAAAATTAACTGTCACTTTGGGATTCCTGAGCTACCAGCTCTGCCAGGGAACTGGTGGATCTAGTAAGGCAAGGTGCCTTGTCCACCTCATTGGACCTCACCCTACTCATCAGCAATCTCTCTTCCTGAGCAGACCTAAAAGGAAATACAAAGTTTCTCTGCATTTTTGACTCTGGCAGCCATGGAATTGCACTTTGCTCAAACTCCTACTATCAGAGTCCTTAACTGGCTGAGGGCCCCAGCTGCCACACTTAAAATCCATCATATGCTTTACTGAGAGCACCCCTCCTGTGGGTTGCTCTAGTCCTCCACCCAGAAAGGACTCCTTTTTTGGCACCCAAACATCTCTCTCCCTCTCACTTGTGGTCAGACTTTCGTGGAAATATGACAACTCTCCCTACCTCTTCTGGCTCCCTCCCTATTTCAGGGGTTTCCCCCAATAAGATAATTGTGCAGTTAATCATCTCTTAGTATCCACTTGTCCAAGGATCTAGACTGACACACTGACTTCTCCTCCTTCAAAGAGGCAGCGTTATCTAGAAAGAGCACACATTTCAGAGTCAGACAGACCTGGACTGCAACCTGAACTCCCCCCACTTACTTGCTGTGTATCATCCTATTTGAGTCACAGTGTCTCTGAACTTCAGTTTGGCCAGAGTTGTTGAATGATTAAATAAAATGTTAAAAGATAAGAAACTTGAAATCCAAATTTCTTTCTATAATTTAATATTTTAGTCTATTTGGGCTGCAATAACAAAAAGATCATAAATTTTTTGTTGTTCATTCGCTAAGTTCTGTCCGACTTCTTGTGACCCCATGGACTGCAGCACCCTGGGCTTCCCTGTCCTTTACTGTCTCCCGGAGTTTGCTCAAACTCATGTTCATTGAGTCAGTGATGCCATCCAACCATTTCATGCTCTCTCACCCTCTTCTCCTCCTGCCCTCAATTTTCCCCAGCATCAGGGTCTTTTCCAAGCAGTCGGCTCTTCCCATCAGGTTTCCAAAGTATTGGAGCTTCAGCTTTAGCATCAGTCCTTCCAGTGAATATACAGGGTTGATGTCCTTTAGGATTGACTGGTTTGATCTCCTTGCTGTCCAAGGGACTCTCAAGAATCTTCTCCAGCACCACAGTTCAAAAGCATCAATTCTTCAGCACTCAGTCTTCTTTATGGTCCATCTCTCACATCCGTACATCACTACTGGAAAAACCATAGCTTTGATTAGACGGACCTTTGTTGGCAAAGTGATGTCTTTGAGTTTTAATACGCTGTCTAGGTTTCTCATGGCTTTTCTTCCAAGGAGCAAGCATCTTTTAATTTCATGGTGGCAGTCACCATTTGCACTGATTTTGGAGCCCAAGAAAATAAAGTCTGTCACTGTTTCCTCATCTATTTGCGATGAAATGATGGGATCTTCATTTTCTGAATGATGAGTTTTAAGCCAGGTTTTTCACTCTCCTCTTTCACTTTCATCAAGTGGCTCTTTAGTTCCTCTTTACTTTCTGCCATTAGGGTGGTATCATCTGCATATCTGAGGTTGTTGATATTTCTCTTGGCAAGCTTGATTCTAGCTTGGGATTCATCCAGCCTGGCATTTCACATGATGTACTCTGCATATAAGTTAAATAAGCAGGGTGACAATATACAGTCTTGATGTACTCTTTTCCCAATTTTGAACCAGTCCATTGTTCCATGTCCAGTTCTAACTTTTGCTTCTTGACCTGCAAACAGGTTTCTCAGGAGACAGGTGAGGTGGTCTGGCATTACCATCTCTTTAAGAATTTTTCACAGTTTGCTGTGATCCATGCAGTCAAAAGCTTTAGTACATAGTAAAGCTTAACCAACAAACATTTGTTTCTCACAGTTCTAGAGGCTAGAAAGATCAAGGTGCCAGCAGATTTGTTGTCTGGTGAGGGTCCTCTTCCTGGTTCATAGGTTGTTATCTTCTGGCTGTGCCCTCACGTGTCAGAGGGACAAGGGAGCTCTCTGGGCCCTCTTTTATATGGGCACTAATCCCATTATTCAGGGTTCCACTCTCATGACTTAATCACCTCCCACAGGCCGCCATCTCCTAATGCCATCACATTGGGGGTTATGATTTCAATATACGAATTTTGGAGGAGGGGGACACAAACATTCAGCCTATAGCACTTAGCTACAGGTGTTGTACTACTACTGTCAATTTTGATAAATGCACCATGGTTATGTAAGATATTGACCTTGGGGGAAGGTGGGCAAGGGGTCTGTAGAAACTTTCTATAATATCTTTATAATTTTCCTATAAACATAAAATATTCCCAAAGGGAAAAAAATTAAAGAGGTTACAAATGAGTGATGTAGTAGTTGCTCAATAAGTGACAGAATCCTGACAGCACTGAGAACTGCCTCTGCTACTGCATCTGCCCGAGCCATGGCCCCTCACCCACAAATCAGGTTTGGTGTGGACTCCCCAAGCTGTGATATTGGAAAGAGAGAGGTATCATTTTATTTAATAGAAAGGTCACTATTTGGTTGTCTGATAGTTCAGCACTGAGTATTTGCTCACCGAGGAAGGGAGGAAGAAGTTTGTCCTTGATAACTATCCCCAGTGTCCCTGCATCACAGAGGCCTCCCTGACTCCCATTCTAGAGTTCACAGGCATGCGTCCGGACGAATACAGGGAAGTCCTGTTTATTGTCTCTCCCCTGCCCCCATCCGTCTAGAACATCGTCCTCCTGGGCTCAGAGCTGAGGTGTCACTATTATAGCCTCAGTGCCCAGGACGGTGCCTGCTGCCTTGTAGTTTTTATGGAATTGAAGTCCCCTGGTGTGGGTTCCAGCCCCCAGGTTCAGCCACTGTTTTGGGGCCTCCTCTGCCCTGCAGGCTGGTGTCTTGTTCACCTATCCTGCCCTGAAGACCTAGCGCCACCCTTCCCCTATACCTGGGCTCCATCTTTGTTCACTGGCTCTTTCCACCTGTCTGCCAGCAGCTGCCATGCTCCCTGCCAGCCTTAATTCTGCTTCATTTAAGCTCATTTGTACAATTTCCTTTTAAAGAACTCCTCTGAAGAGCAGCACCTGTTCTGGGAGGCCCAGCTCCCTTTTCCTAATCAGCCCAGAGCCTTGTAGAGGAGGTACCCCTGACATGGCAGTTTTCTCCCCTCTGGGAACTAGCTGGAGCAGAGCCCAGTTCGCAGGCCCAACAGCAGGTATTTCCTGGGAAGCCTCTGCCAGGACAGTAGCAAGCCTGAAGAGACTCAGAGATGCTCAGTTCCTGCCGGGCTTGGGGTCGGTAGACATTCTGTGAAAATTCTGAATTTAAGAAGACGGAAGGCCAAAGTGCTATAGGAGCTGACCCGCCTCCTGAGGCGAATTTTCCCCTCTCACAGCTACGACGCACCCTGTGTCCTCACTGCGGGGCTTTAGACCTCAGACTGCCCTGAGGGCTACAACCCAGGATGAGGGTCTGTTCTACTCGGGAAATTGCAGTGAGAAGGAAGTTTGGGAGAGGTGTCCTTGCCCCAGGGAATATTTTCATTTCACCCTGACAGCTGGCAAAACCAGAAGGCCTCATCGACATAAATTTTTGCCCAACCAGAACTACCCTTTCTGTGCACTGTTCTAGAATCTCATCTCAGCATGAGGAGACCAGACTCTGCTAAGCACATTTTCACATCCTCCCCTCACTTTTGTGTTGCAGAAAACTCATTAGCACATTTAATTCCTCTTGGTTTTCACAGAAATGAAACCAAAGAGGGAAGTGGGGGAGGCAGAAACAGAAGGGCCCAGGAGACTCACCTCGAAGAGGAGAAATTCCTGGGAATGGGTCAGCCGGGGTCATAGGACGAACTCTGGCCTCAGCTAGATGAGGTCTGAGTCCCATCTCCACCATTAATTCACTGCAACCACAGGCAAGTCGCTGAATCTCTTGGAGCCTTGGTTTGCACATTTCTAAAGTAGAACTTTTAATACCTGGCTGCTGAGAATAAACGAGATAACATCAGTATCTGGTATAGTACATGGTATTTGATACATAAGGAGTACCCAATAAATAGTAGCTTTCATTACCATTGAAAGGCTTCAAAACAGTGAATGAGGTCACCTTTATCTTTTTTTTAAATTATGTGACTCTATATGAAATCTCCGGAATAGGTAAATCTATAGAGACAGAAAGTCGTGGCCAGCAACAGTGGGGAGAGGGAATGGAGGGTGATTGCTGACGGATATAGTTTCTTTTGGGGATGATGAAAATGTTGTAAATCTGATTGTAGTGAATATATCGTAACTCTGTGGATATGCTTAAAAGCCATTGAATTATATCCATTAAATGGGTGAACTACTTTGGCCACTTGATGCGAAGAACTGACTCATTTGAAAAGACCCTGGTGCTGGGAAAGATTGAAGGCAGGAGGAGAAGGGAACGATAGAGTATGAGATGGTTGGATGGCATCGCTAACCCGACGGACATGAGTTTGAGCAAGCTCCGGGAGTTGATGATGGACAGGGAAGCCTGGCGTGCTGCAGTCCATGGGGTCTCAAAGAGTCGGGCATGACTGAGCGACTGAACTGAACTGATGTAATGGGTGAAATATATCTCAATAAATCTATTACAAACATGCATTTGGATGACACATTAGAGTGATGAAAGACAAAATATTAGAACTTTTAAAGTAAACTTTTTGCTTTCTTTTTGGATTGGAGACCACTTTTATCTTACCTCAGAGAGTGTCACATTACCTCATTATGTCAACAATTCTAACCTAAAAGTCTACTGGATCTCTCTGAGGATCTGGAGGACCTCACAGATAGGCCTTGTAGAGAGATACAGGCCATTTCCACAACTACACAAGAGGGACTTGGCCTCACACCTTGAACTCACTGACTTTTTTTAAAGACAAAATTTCTAGTATTTACCTATTTTGGGCTGCATTGGGTTTTAGTTGCAGTATGTGGGCTTCTCACTATTTGTGGTGTTCAGGCTTGGCTGCCCCGTGGCATGTGGGATATTAGTTTCCTGATCAAGGATTGAACTCATGTCTCCTGAATTGCAAGACAGATTCTTAACCACTGGACCACCAGGGAAATCAGGAACTCACTGACTTTTTAAACTAAATGCTATTAGCTAGACTGTCCTCCATATAACATTTGTATTGGTCTCGATTAAAAAGCAAAACAAAAGCAAACTCTCCACAACAATAAAGAAAGAAATGTGTGTTTTCAGGGCTCTGAGAATGTGGCACAGAGAACTGGGGCTGTGTTCCAACCTTATAGGTTTCAGGGTGTGTCTCCTCCTGTGTAGTCTCTATGTGGGAGTTGACATGGAGGTGGCTTTCTAGTGCAAAGGAAAGTTGATAGCAAGAGTTGAACACAAGAAAAATGTAGGGCTTAGAATTAAGTATTGCATTAAGAAAGTAAACTGTCTAAGGAGAATGATCTAGAACACATTCTAGATTCCCAAACTAGAGCCACGGTCCTCACCCTGGCCACCCACTAGAATCACCTGTGGAGCACTAAAAATGATGGGGCCTGGGTCCACCTCCAGGGCTTCTGATTGAGTTGGTCGGCATAGTACCTGGGTCACCAGGATTTAAAATCTCCCCAGGTAATTTCAGTGAGCAGCCATAGTTGAGAATCCCAGGTCTAGAGTGTTCTAAACCTCAGTTTCTTTGGTCCAGGAACAAATTTACAAAGGATTGTAGTAGGTGGGACAGGGCAAGGATGAGCTTCCTCCTCTATGGGAATAGTGCACATTTCAGAAGACAGGTTAGTTGTGTGTGAAACAGCAGAACCCTAATGATCCTTACCCCCCATGTCTTCTGCCTGCCAGTTGTCTGTGGACAACTTTAATCAAAGAATAAGTTTAATTACTGCAAGGAGATCCAACCAGTCCATTCTGAAGGAGATCAGCCCTGGGATTTCTTTGAAAGGAATGATGCTGAAGCTGAAACTCCAGTACTTTGGCCACCTCATGCGAAGAGTTGACTCACTGGAAAAGACTCTGATGCTGGGAGGGATTGGGGGCAAGAAGAGAAGGGGAGGACAGAGGATGAGATGGCTGGATGGCATCACCAACTCAATGGACATGAGTCTGAGTGAACTCCGGGAGTTGGTGATGGACAGGGAGGCCTGGCGTGCTGCGATTCATGGGGTCGCAAGGAGTCGGACAGGACTGAGCGACTGAACTGAACTGAAGTTTAATTAAAGAAGTGAGAAATGTGGAAACAAAGGAAAATTAGAGAAGTGAGAAATGTGGAAACAAAGGAGACTAAATAATAATAATGCAGTCATTAAGCATAGTCAAGGACCTTTAGTTCTTTCTCAAGGGCTGTAGATAATATTCTGAGCCACATCGTGTGAGCTGTCTTATAGATACCAAAACCCCAGGTGGAGAAGGTAGCTATATGATGACCAGACTGTACCCAGGACTTGAGCTGCCACAATTCTGAGAATTGACTGCAAAGAAATGGGAACAAGTGGACTCTGGAACTGAAGATTAACTGTCCCTAAAACAATCAAGAGATGCTGGTCAGACCACTGGTGACCAATTTGAAGACGACTGTTAGAGATGATTGTGCTGTTTCTGCATGTGACGCCCCCCCCCCAACACCATCTTTCTATAACAGCTCTCACCCCTGCTTGTCAGGGGTGGTGAATCAGCCTTTGGACAGATGTCTGCCATCCTTTCCCCCCAGTTGCCAGTATCTGAAATAAAGCAAACTTTCCTTTCCACCAACCTGGCCTGTTTATTGGCTTTGGGGCGGCAAGCAGCCAGACCCTCCCACACACACCTTTTGGTAACATGTGTATAAGGGCCAGTCTTTACCGAGGAATGGAAGTGATCAAGTTTAGTTAAAGTAAGAAATGTCATGGCTCCAGACAAAAAGCCTAAACAGTGAAGGCAAGACTGGTAGCAATTGTGGAGGGCCATGTCATAGCTTAATGGCTTTCATGCCCCACTGTACATCCAGAGGGTGCCCTGGAGAAGGGGACCCCAGGGAGGAAGGGAGTAGGCTGGAGGGGCACCGGGCAGCATGTTCTCCTGGACTGCTTTGTTGCCCTGGTCTCAGAAAAACTCCAGTCCTGGGCTTCCCTCTCCCTTGAACACTTTAGGGCGTTTTTAGGAGATGGGATCACTCCCCTCACCAACTCTGGGGGTTCCATGGGAGTTGGCAGGGCAAGGGAAGGAGGGAAGGTTAGTTTGGACTTTGAAATGCGGGTGAGCTGTCTGGCAGAAGTCATCAGGGTGTCTTGGAATGTTACTTGGGTGGGATGCTGGAAGTCCAAGAAGTTCTTCTTTGGTGTTCCAGTATTTCTTTCAGAATCCTCTATGATGCTGACTGGTTAAAAAAAAAAGGAAAAATATTCAAGTCAGAAGTCAATGGATTGGACTACAACAAAGATCTCATACAAGCTCAAGAAATGATCAGTAGTCAGATCCGGCCAATGCACTAAGAGCTAATAATTTGGATTGAAGGGGGCCACAGAGACAGGCTGATTTGTTTCCAGTTACTCTTTTCTACTGTGACAAGTGAAGAAAAAAATGAGCAGCAACAGCTGCAACTCATAGAAGTCAAAGATGGTAGATTAAAATGGCCTTCCCAAAGGATAGATGTGTGAGTGCATGTCCAACTCTTTGTGACTCAATGGACTGTGTCCTGCCAGGCTCCTCTGTCCGTGGGATTCTCCAGGCAAGAATAGTGGAGTGGGTAGCCTTTACCTTCTCCAGGGGATCTTCCCACCCAGTGATCAAAACCTGCATCTCCTGTGTATCTCCTGCATTGCAGGTGGATTCTTAGCCACTGGGCCACCAGGGAAGCCCCCAAAGGACAGGTGGTAATCTCCAAATTGCCGACACTTAATGAAAGGGGGGCTGCTTTACCGGTGCTGAGAATGAGTGGGAAAAGGTTCAACAGATTGTTGGCACAGAAACATGTAGAATAAATTTTGGCCCTGAATCCAAAATGAGTCTTCTCTCTCAACTGTAATATTAAAAAGAAGAAATTTTCATTATAGTGTTTGGTTTGTATTTACTTCCTGTGGAAGCTTCTACTGAGGTTATCAACCATTCTGGGGGAAATGATTGTGGACATGATGATCATTACAATGATCACTACACTTATTTTAAGTAAGGAAGTGCTTCTATTGCTTAGAAAATCTCAAACATTCTGGACTGAATTCTTAAAATGTATGTCAGTATGCTCTCATAAAACACATAAAGTGAGACACTTACGTAATTAAAAAAATTTAGTAGCCACATTGAAAAATATATAAAGGCACAGTTGAAACTCATTTTCATAATATGTCTTACATAACTTGGGATGTCCAAGATACAGCATTTCAGTATAAATCAATGTGTACATTTTCACTAATGCAGTATTGGAAATGACACATATACCCAGCACATGCACCACTACACAACAATACCTAATAGGATGCAATGCTAAGGAGAAACGTAGTCCTACCAAAACAGTACACTGCTTCAGTTTTTAAATTAACATTAAAAATTCACTGCAGTTTGTGAAGATAGATTCTGAGCAGCCACCTTTTGGTCATCAGTATATAATGAGCTTCCCAGGTGGTGCTTGTGTGTGGGTGATCAGTCGCTAAATCGTGTCCAGCTCTTTGCGGCCCTATGGACTGTGGCCCACCAGGCTCCTCAGTCTATAAGATTTTCCAGGCAAGAATACTGGAGTGGGTTGCCATTTCCTTTTCCAGGAGTCTTCCTGACCTAGGGATCAATCCCACGTCTCCTGCTTTGCAGGTGGATTCTTTACCTGCTGAGCCATGGCACAGTAGTAAAGAATCTGCCTGCCAATGCAGGAGGTGCAAGAGATTTGGGTTCGATCCCTGGGTTGGGAAGATCCCTTGGAGAAGGCAATGGCAAGACACTTCAGTATTCTTGCTTGGAAAATCCCACAGACAGAGGATCCTGGTGGGCCACAGTCCATGGAGTCACAAAGAGTCGGACACAACTGAGCAAACACTTAAGAGATATAGTGAGCACTTTGACTAAGGATTTGTGTATTTGGATAAAACTACCAGAGAATTGCTTGAGAACCTAGCAAATGGACCACAGTCCTGAAAATCCCTAGGCTGTTAAGGGGAGGATATATCTGAAAAGCCACCAAGTATCTGAAGGATGTCATTTTACAACCAAGATTACTTTACCCTCAAGGATCTCATTCAAAATTGATGGAGAAATCAAAAGCTTTACAGACAAGCAAAACTAAGAGAATTTAGCGCCACCAAACCAGATTTACAACAAATGTTAAAGGGACATCTATAGGCGGGAAATATAAGAGAAGGAAAAGACCTACAAAAACAAACCCAAAACAATTAAGAAAATGTCAATAAGAACATACATATCAGTAATTACTTAAAGTCAATGGATTAAATGCTCCAACCAAAAGACACAGATTGGCTGAATAGATACAAACACAGGACCCATATATATGCTGTCTACAAGAGACCCACTTCAGACCTAGACACGCATATCCTCTCACAAAGTGAGAGGATGGAAAAGTATATTCCATGCAAGTGGAAATCAAAAGAAAGCCAGAGTGACAATTTGCATATCAGACAGAATAGATGTTAAAACAAAAAATATTACAAGAGACAAGGAAGGATATTACATAATGATCAAGGGATCAATCCAAGAGGAAGACATAACAATTGTGAATATTTTATGTACCCAACATAGGAGCACCTCAATACATAAGGCAAACACTAACAGACATAAAAGGGGAAATTGATGGCAACGTAATAATAGTAGGGGACTTTAACACCCCACTTATACCAATGGACAGATCATCAAAACAGAAAATTAATAAGTAACACAAGCCTTAAATGACACACTAGACCAGGTATATCTAATTGATATTTTCAGGATATTCTAACCAAATGCATAAGAATACACTTTCTTCTCAAGTATACATGGAACATTTTCCAGGATTTGGGTCACAAATCAAGCCTTAGTAAATGTAAGAAAATTGAAATCATATCATGCATCTTTTCTGACCACAGTGCTATAAGATGATATCAATTACAGGAAAAAGACTATAAAAAACACAAACACATGGAGATTAAACAGTATGTTTCTAAAACACATACAAATTACTGAAGAAATCAAAACGGAAATAAAAAAATTCCTAGAAACAAATGACTATGAAAACACGGTAACCCAAAACCTATGGGATTCAGCGAAAGTGGTTCTAAGAGGGAAGTTTCTGATCAGATCGACTCTTTGCGACCCCATGAATCGCAGCACGCCAGGCCTCCTTGTCCATCACCAGCTCCCGGAGTTCACTCAGACTCAACATCCATCGAGTCAGTGATGCCATCCAGCCATCTCATCCTCTGTCGTCCCCTTCTCCTCTTGCCCCCAATCCCTCCCAGCATCAGAGTCTTTTCCAATGAGTCAACTCTTTGCAAAAGAGTACTGGCCAAAGTACTGGAGTTTCAGCTTCAGCATCATTCCTTTCAAAGAAATCCCAGGGCTGATCTCCTTCAGAATGGACTGGTTGGATCTCCTTGCAGTCCAAGGGACTCTCAAGAATCTTCTCCAACATCACAGTTCAAAAGCATCAATTCTTTGGCGCTCAGCCTTCTTCACAGTCCAACTCTCACATCCATACATGACCACAGGAAAAACCATAGCCTTGACTAGACGGACCTTTGTTGGCAAAGTAATGTCTCTGCTTTTGAATATGCTGTCTAGGTTGGTCATAACTTTCCTTCCAAGGAGTAAGCGTCTTTTAATTTCATGGCTGCAGTCACGATCTGCAGCGATTTTGGAGCCCCCCAAAAATAAAGTCTGACACTGTTTCCACTGTTTCCCCATCTATTTCCCATGAAGTGGTGGGACCGGATGCCATGATCTTCATTTTCTGAATGTTGAGCTTTAAGCCAACTTTTTCACTCTCCACTTTCACTTTCATCAAGAGGCTTTTGAGTTCCTCTTCACTTTCTGCCATAAGGGTGGTGTTATCTGCATATCTGAGGTTATTGATATTTCTCCTGGCAATCTTGATTCCAGCTTGTGCTTCTTCCAGCCCAGCGTTTCTCATGATGTACTCTGCATAGAAGTTAAATAAGCAGGGTGACAATATACAGCCTTGATGTACTCCTTTTCCTATTTGGAACCAGTCTGTTGTTCCATGTCCAGTTCTGACTGTTGCTTCCTGACCTGCATATAGGTTTCTCAAGAGGCAGGTCAGGTGGTCTGGTATTCCCATCTCTTGAAGAATTTTCTACAGTTTATTGTGATCCACACAGTCAAAGGCTTTGGCGTAATCAATATAACAGAAATAGATTTTTTCTGGATCTCTCTTGCTTTTTCCATGATCCAGCGGATGTTGGCAATAGGACATAATTCACTAAGCAAGATACAAAAAGTGAAAACTGCAAAGGGAAAGTTTGATAAATTTGGCTATATTAATATCAGAAATACCTAATTCATCAAAAGGTGCCATATGTGTTCATGTTCTTCTTTTTCTCCTTCTTTCCACTTCCTCCCATCCCCTCCTTCCCTTCCTTTTCTGAAACACTCAGTACTAAAAGGTTAGGTGATGACAAGTCAGTTATTTTGCCACGTTAGAGGGTGAAGGGAGAACAAGGGTGGCTCAAAGGAGGCGTCAGAGTCCACGTGGCACGGAGGCATCTGCACAGGAGATGTATCAGAGGCCAGAGAGCACAGGCAGGGAAGCAGCACAGGCGCAGCAGCCTGGAATAGGGTGTTAGAGCACAAAGGAGGTGGGGAAGGCATCCGGGCAGGATGCGCATCCTTTTAAATACACAAATATGCGTATGAATATATATGCTGTCCATGATTTGTTTCAAAATAACACAGGAGGTAAAGGAAATAGATGTATGTCGAGGCAGGATGAGCCAAGGGTGGGAAGTTTGGTGAGTCTTGATGATGGGTACACTGGGCTGTATTAGTTTACGTTTTTGTACCTCCAAAATTCTCCATAAAAAGCATTTTTCAGTGTAAACACACACACCAAAATGAAAATGAAGAGATAAGCTTCAAATCTGTAGAAGAATTGTGCTATGCATATAAGTGATGCAGGATTTGAATCTATAACGCAGGACTTCCCTGGCGGTCCAGTGGTTAAGACTCAGATACCTGAATGCAAGGGGCCTGGGTTCAATCCCAGGTCAGGGAACTAGACTCCACATGCAACTAAGACTGGGCACAGCATACATAAATGAATGAATGAATAAAATATATATATATATCTTTAAAAAAAGAAACTATAACATATATTTAAAGGAAACAAAACCCTCCATGTCAGCAATAGACAAATAATCTGCTTCCTGGAGAAGGAAATATAAAGACCAAAAAATCTGAAAGAATTTCTGACCCATAGTAGTCAGAAAAATGCACATCAAAAGCAGAGTTAGGGACTTCCCTGGTGGTCTAGTGGCTAAGACTCTGTCTTTCCAATGCAGGGTGCCTGGGTTCAACTCCTGGTCAGAGAACTAGATTCCACATGCCACAACAAAGACTTGGAGCAGTCAAATAAATAAAAAAATAAATAAATAGAAAAGAAAAAACCACAATTAGATACTAGTTTATCTTTATCAGTTTGACACAAATTAAAAGCTGTGTTGCTAAGTCTCAAGCACTGCTTGTAGGAGTGTAAATTCATCAATTGTTCTGGCACCATTTAGCCAAGTATAAACTCTTATACGCGTGCACCAGAGCATGGGAGTAAGAAGACTGAAGGTAAACTTGCCTGTAATTTAAAAAAAACCAAAACAAAAACTGGAAGCAAGCCAATGTCTGATGGAGCAATGGATTAGTAACTGCGATACACAATGAGATGGCATTAGCAGTGCAAATGTACTATTTACAGCAACATGAATGAATCCTGCAAACATAAGGTTGAGTGAAAAAGGCAAATCAGAAAAATACAAAACATAAAACAATACGTTTTGAAAAGTTCAAAAACAAGCAAAACTAAACTATATATTCGGGCTTCCCTGGTGGCTCAGTGGTAAAGAATATGCCAATGCAGGAGACACGGGTTCAATCCCTGGTCTGGGAAGATCCCACATGCTGTGGAGCAACTAAGCCCATGCAACACAACCGCTGAGCCTGCGCTCTCGCGCCCGGGAACCACAACTCCTGGGCACACGTGCTGCGGCTACTGAAGCCCGGGTGCTCTAGAGCCTACGCTCTGCAACAGGAGGAGCCAGCACAATGGGAAGCCACAGCTACAGTAGCCCTTGCTCCCCACAACTAGAGGAAAACTCCACACAGCAAGGAAGACCCAGCAAAATAAACAAGTGAAATTATATAAAAAAGAAAAAAACAAAACACACACACACACAAAGAAAAAACAATATGGTCTTTAACAACACACATACATACATATGTGGTAAAATATAAGGAAAGCAAGGATTGATAAAAATTCAAGACAGGTTTACCATGGTGGGTGAGGAGGGAGGAGCTTCATGATACTCTTAGAGCTCCATTTCTTTTTTAAATTTATTTTTAATTGGAGGGTAATTGCTTTACAATATTGTGTTGGTTTCTTGCCATATGTCAACATGAATCAGCCATAGGTATACATGTGTCTCCTTCCTCTTGAACTTCCCTCCTGAGTTCCATTTCTTAAGCTGGATGTTGGGCACATAAGGGCTCATTTTATTATCTTTATACCTTATATACACATTTAATCATATACATGTTTTGTACTGATAAAATATATAATCTTCTAATACAAATTTTAATCAAAACAGAAATAAGACTATTGATATCTATAGTAGTTATAAGAAATGCAGACACTTCTGTCAATGCTGTGTGAGAGCCAGGGTAAGCACACATGCAATTTATGCCTTTGGTCTCAGCATCCTCGTATGCACCCTCTTTTCGCTCTCGAAAGTTTTGCTGATGGGATCTATTAACAAAAGGATCCTGTGCTCTCAGTGATGGCTGCTGCCACCACTGCTTGTCCCAAGATGAACAGAAATGAACAACAAGCTTAGCTAGGACACTACCAATTTTTACTACTTAAAGGGAAGCAAAATGAATCAAGTGAATTCAAATATTTGAATGGTGAACATTAAAACATAGAACTAACTATAAACAAATCTTTACTCACCTTCTTTCTAGATAGACAAGAAATACTTACATAAAGATGATCAAAAAAATTTGCACTTTGACCTGAACCAAGTATCTTGTATGGTAGTGGGAGAGCTAAATGTGACAAATGACTTAGTTGTCTGGTTACATTAATTTTTTAAAAAACTCTTTGGAAACACTTTAAATATTAAAATAATAAAATTATTTAAAATAATATTAACATAATAAAATACTTTTTAAAAAAGAGAAAGAGACCTAAGAGACCCATCCACCAAATGTGAAATGTGGATTTCAGGTGGATCCTTTGGTGGTGGCTCAGAGAGTAAAGAATCCACCTGCAACGTGGGAGACCCAAGTTCGATCCCTGGGTTGGGAAGATCCCCTGGAGAAGGGAATGGCAACCCACTCCAGTATTCCTGTCTGGAGAATTCCATGGAGAGGAGCTTGGCGGGCTACATTCCATGGGGTTGCAAAGAGTTGGACACAACTGAGCGACTACCCATTTCTTTCACTTCTGAACTGAACCAATCAACTATAAAAATATATTCTTTATAAAATGAGGAAAATGTGAGTAGGGATTGGGTATTAAAAGATACCAAGGTATGATAATGGAACTGTGCTTGGATTTAAAAAACAACTCTTACCCTTTAGAGATGAAGCCTAAAATGTCTGGAGAAGATGTTATAATAGCTAGAATTTGCTGTGAAATAATCCAGTGGTGGGAGTGGAGAGGGAGGGATAAAGATGAAATAAGAGTGGTCATGAGAGGCTCACTGTACCTGACTGGTAGGTACAAGGATACCTTGTTCTCTTTGTCCTCATGCCTGTGCGAAATTTTCCATGGGAGAAGGGAAAGATGGGAGAGGAAGAGGGAGGGAAGAAGTAGGAAGTGAGATCCTCTGAACAATGCCTTGTATCTCTCAGAGCAAGAGCTCAGCTCGGTGGATGGTTTCTGCTGCCCTCCTGCAGGAGATAACATCACTGGCCAGAGACCCTCAGAGGCGGACGGCCTTGCACACTATGCCATTTCATTCTTCTGTTGGGGCCATACCTACACAGAGGGCTGCTGTATCAGAATGCATGGTCTGAGCAGGCCCAGGTATCCAACCCTCGTGGGTTTCACAACTTTGGCCCTTCTCAGTCCCAGGAAGCCATGCATAAGAAGTGAGCCACTTTCCTTTTTTTAACCTCCTGAAATACCACGGCAGTTCTGAGTTTAGTTGGCCTTGGCCTGCAGTGCCTTGAAGCGGGATTCTGGTACCAGAGCCTAAAGCCAGGTACCCCAGAGACTAAAGTCAGGCCAAGGGCACTGAATACTAGCCACCAGACCAGCAGAGCCAGTGGCCAGTGATGAGGCACGGGCCCACCGGCTTTGTAGAAATGAATCCCTACACAAAAATGGAAAGTAGCGAAACAGGTAAAGTGTTTATTAGGAGGGAAAAGGGTACGTGTGGGTAGACACATGTGTGGGCTCAGAGCAAAAGTCATGCCCTTGTGGCGGTTTGAATCACTTAGATGGAGCATTTCTTCCGGGTTTCCTCTGGTCAGTCATCTTGCTTTGCTTGAATCTGAGTCCATAACTGGTTTATCTCCCTCCCCTATGTGTGCGCACATCTCTTAGCCAAGATGGATTCTAGTGAAAAGGCCTATGGGTAGGTTGACATTACCTACTATGGGATGGCACGACTCCATTTTGGCTCCCAAGGAGCCTCATGTGTAATCAGGAAGGTCTCTTTGACTTCGAGAATGAGAAATACATGGTCTCTCTTTCATCTGGCACAACTCTTCTCTCGCTCCTGCTATCATCTTTATCTTGGAGTATCTCTGTCCACAGTGGACAGAGTCTAGCTGCTCAGCCTGGAGCCCATCTATCTCCTGCCTCAGATCCTCTTGAAAGACACCCAACATTTTCATTACACTCCTTCTGGCACAGCCTGATAGCCCCTGAGAAGGAGTTCAGATTTAACAACAAGAGCCTGGCACACCCCATGCTGGCTCTTGGCCTCTGCCTCCTCCTGGGAAGGGGAAAGACATAGTGTGAACTGGGTAGGGATAATCTTTGCTGATTAATTCCTGTTCACCCCCTGTTCTACTTGCCCCAACCAATATAGACAAGGAGACATCTCACTACAGAAGTGCCATGATAAAAGTTAAGAGGGTGGGTCTCTGCGCTATAAGCAAGAGAGACTCCAGGTGCTGAATGGAGGCTGTTCATTCCCATTCCCAGCAAGAGCTCGCCATTCATCCACCGGTTTTTACCGCCCCCTTGTGGTCATTTGCTTCCTCTAGACAATCCCGGTTTCCCAGGTGGCGCTAGTGGTAAAGAACCTGCCTGCCAATGCAGGAGACGTAAGAGATGCTGGTTCAATCCCTTGGTCGGAAAGATCCCCTGGAGGAGGAAATGGCAACCCACTCCAGTATTCTTGCCTGGGAAATCCCACAGACAGAGGAACCTGGCGGGCTGCAGTCTTGGAGCCGCAGAGTCGGACATGACTGAAGCAATTTAGCATGCAATCCTGCAACCTTGAAATACGGGTTTCCCACCCTACTGATGAGTCAATCCCCTGCAAACCTTGCATTGGGTTTATCTTCATTAAGGGACAGCTATTTCGCTCAGTAGTGAGAAAACTTTCTTCCAAAGCAAATAAGAACATGAGGGTCTTCCAGACAATTTCTCCTTTTTTTTTCTTTGACCTTGCCCTGCAGTTTCTGGGATCTTAGTTCCCTGACTAAGGATTGAACCTGGTTCCATGGCAGTGAATGTACCAAGTCTTAACTGGACTGCCAGGGAATTCCCTCTTTGCTTTTTAAAACCTTTACTGGTTGAAAAATTTTAAAACAAAAATTGGGGAGAAAGAAACTTGATGAGGATTTCCCTGGTGGGTCCAGTGGTTAAGAATCCACCTGCGAATGCAGGGGATATGGGTTTGATCCCTGGTCTGGGAAGATCCCACATGCCACAGAGTAACTAAGCCTCTGCACCACAACTCTTGAGCCTGTGCTCTAGAGCCCAGGAACCACAACTACTGAGCCCACGTGCTGCAATTACTGAAGCCCATGGGCCTAGAGCCCGTGCTCGGCAACAAGAGTTCAGTAAGTTCAGTTAAGAGAAGCTGGTGCACTGCAATGAAGCGTAGTCCCCACTCGCTGCAACTACAGAAAGCCCACGCATAGCAACGAAGACCCAGCAAAGCCTAATAAATAAATAAGAAACTTCATGAGATGGCTATAGAGAAAGGGGATCAGGAAAGTATTCCCTGCCTCTATGTGGGTGAAGGAAGCTCGGTAATTCCTGTAAAAAATGATGCCCCTCCAGATGAAACCATGTAACTCAGATTGGGACTTGAAGACGCGATCTTTTTAACTGAGATCACATCTAGTCTTAGGACTTAATGAAGCTCAATTTCTTGATGTCTCATTGCAGACAGAATTGAGTGGGAGACAAAGTGACAGGTAAGAAGTGGATTTATTTAGAGAGAAACACACTCCACAGAATGTGGGCCATCTCAGAAGGTGAAAGGTCTCAGGGTAGGGAGTTGGCAAGTTTTTATAGGAATGGGTAATTTCATAGGCTTATGAGTGGGAGGTGTATTCCAGCTATTTTGGGGAAGGAGTGGAGATTTCCAGAAATTGGTCCACCATCCACTTTTTGATCTTTCCTGGTAGGTCACTGTCGTGGTGGTGTGTCAATTAGCTTGCTGATATGTTACAATGAGCATATGATGAGGCTCAAGATACGGTGGAAGTTAACTGCCATTTTGGACCTATTTGGTTCTAATCAGTTTATGTTGTGTTCTCAGGCTATGTCATTTTTTTTAAAGTTTGTGCCCTGCCCCGCTCCCTCC
Source organism: Bos taurus (assembly GCF_002263795.3). NCBI lineage: Eukaryota > Metazoa > Chordata > Mammalia > Artiodactyla > Bovidae > Bos > Bos taurus. The sequence continues at coordinate 39,159,029 of NC_037334.1, forward strand.
TGTTTCATTTCCCCCTCAGAGACTTTACTTTCATATTCTTATGGGAAGCGGCCCTTGATAGTCTGTCTTTTGTGACTGCTTCAAGGCTGAGTCGGGGTGTTGACTCTGCCTGTCAGGGAGTAGAAATCTCTGGATGCCTGATCTAGGGACCTCAGGAGCTCCTTGTTTTAAGTCAGTATGGGCTGGAAATCCTTGTACAGCCATCATGTTGGTGTGGAACTGTTGTAACTGCTTCCATAGCTTTTTCTATGAATCTCCTTGATAATGAAGCCCTTCTTGTAAAAGCATCCAAGTACAAAAATAATTATCTATAAATAACAAAAGACTTACCAAGCAAGGTTAAACATCTAATTACAGTGTAATCTATAAAGAAATTTAGTTACAATAACTAGAACTACAAATGATTACATTTAATTCAACTTATCAAATAATTCTAGCTAAATATTTCTCTGAGAGGCCTCAGGGGCCACCTAAAGCATCCCAAAATTAGCTGGAAATAAAAAGAACTTTAAAATTTTATATATGAGAAGTTCTGAAACATTTAGTCAAGTAAGATCGTAGATCACCTACAATACTTATTTTCCAACCAAAGTTACCAGAGCTCTCAAAAGTAAATACAAATCACGTAAAGGCAAACACACACACACAATGTATTGTCAAAAGCAGCATTTCGGGAATATTTTGGAGGGAGAAACCAAATCCAGTGTTTTTCTAGCCCATTAGGAACAAAACCCATTCACCCAACTAGATTTAATGAAATCTTAGAAAATCCTGATCATGGATAACTCTTTTCAGTATTTTTTTATTCCTCACACCTTATTTTACTGAAAACATATATGTTACTTTCATTAAAAGTTTTTTCCACGTTGAGTTACTTTTCTTACTAACAAATCTGCAATAGATATAATAAAGTCTTGTTTGAACTCTCAAAAAAGCAAAAGAGTTCCAGAAAAATATTTATTTCTGCTTTATTGACTATGCCAAAGCCTTTGACTGTGTGGATCACAATAAACTGTGGAAAATTCTTCAAGAGATGGGAATACCAGACCACCTGACCTGCCTCTTGAGAAACCTATATGCAGGTCAGGAAGCAACAGTCAGAACTGGACATGGAACAACAGACTGGTTCCAAATAGGAAAAGGAGTACATCAAGGCTGTATATTGTCACCCTGCTTATTTAACTTCTATGCAGAGTACATCATGAGAAACGCTAGGCTGGAAGAAGCACAAGCTGGAATCAAGATTGCCAGGAGAAATATCAATAACCTCAGATATGCAGATAACACCACCCTTATGGCAGAAAGTGAAGAGGAACTCAAAAGCCTCTTGATGAAAGTGAAAGTGGAGAGTAAAAAAGTTGGCTTAAAGCTCAACATTCAGAAAACGAAGATCATGGCATCTGGTCCCATCACTTCATGGGAAATAGATGGGGAAACAGTGGAAACAGTGCCAGACTTTATTTTTTGGGGCTCTAAAATCACTGCAGATGGTGACTGCAGCCATGAAATTAAAAGACTCTTACTCCTTGGAAGAAAAGTTATGACCAATCTAGATAGCATATTGAAAAGCAGAGACATTACTTTGCCAACAAAGGTCCGTCTAGTCAAGGCTATGGTTTTTCCTGTGGTCATGTATGGATGCGAGAGTTGGACTGTGAAGAAAGCTGAGGGCCGAAGAATTGATGCTCTTGAACTGTGGTGTTGGAGAAGATTCTTGAGAGTCCCTTGGACTGCAAGGAGATCCAACCAGTCAATCCTAAAGGAAATCAGTCCTGAATATTCTTTGAAAGGACTGATGCTAAAGCTGAAACTCCAATACTTTGGCCACCTGATGCTAAGAACTGACTCATTGGAAAAGACCCTGATGCTGGGAAAGATTGAAGGCAGGAGGAGAAGGGGACAAGAGAGGATGAGACGGTTGGATGGTATCACCTACTTGAGATACATGAGTCTGAGCAAGCTCTGGGAGTTGGTGATGGACAGGGAAGTCTAGCGTGCTGCAGTCCATAGAGCATAGGACAAAGAGCCACTGAACTGAACTGAAACCTAGGTACAACAGAAGTACCTAAGTCATCTTAAATATCAGATATCAGTTTGAAACTGAAAGTGTTAGTCACTCATTGTGTCCAACTCTTTGTGACCCCATGGGGTTGAGGTATAGCCCGCCAGGCTCCTCTGTCTACAGAATTCTCCAGACAAGAATACAGGAGTGGGCTGCCATTCCCTTCTCCAGGGGATCTTCCTGACCCAGGGATCAAACCTGGGTCTCCCACATTGCAGGCAGTTTCTTGACTGTCTGAGCCACTAGGGAAGTCCTATCAGTTTAGTACTGAATATTTTTCAGATGACATGAACTTGAAATTCATTTTGGCAGATTATTTTCTATCTCTGAGTATTTATATAAGCACTTAATTTCCTTTAAGTCAATTAGAATTCTTTTTGTTTTTTGCTTAAATATATTTTATTGAAGTATAGTTGACTTAACAATGTTTCAGGTGCACAGAAAGGTGATTCAGTTATACATATACACATGTTATTATTCAGATTATTTGCCATTATAGGTTATTATGAGATACGGACTACAGTTCCCTGTGCTATAGAGTAAGCCTTTGTTGCTTGTTGCACATCTATTTTTAATTAGAAATCTAGCAGTCTATTCATACTAAATAAAATTAGAATTTTTTTTAATTAGAAATTTTACTTAGAAATCTAGCACTCTATTCATATTACTAAAAAATTATAGTTAGGCATAAGCTCATAATTTTTCTGAAATATATACATAGTATTTATATCTTGACCTTTTAGAACTAACACTCAAAAAAGATGTCCTTTTCATTATAGGGGACTGGAATGCAAAAGTAGGAAGTCAAGAAACACCTGGAGTAACAGGCAAATTTGGCCTTGGAAGACTAATAGAGTTTTGCCAAGAAAATGCACTGGTCATAACAAACACCCTCTTCGAACAACACAAGAGAAGACTCTATACATGGACATCACCAGATGGTCAACACCGAAATCAGATTGATTATATTCTTTGCAGCCAAAGATGGAGAAGCTCTACACAGTCAGCAAAAACAAGACCGGGAGCTGACTGTGGCTCAGACCATGAACTCCTTATTGCCAAATTCAGACTTAAATTGAAGAAAGTAGGGAAAACCACTAGACCATTCAGGTATGACCTAAATCAAATCCCTTATGATTATACAGTGGAAGTGAGAAATAGATTTAAGGGCCTAGATCTGATAGACAGAGTGCCTGATGAATTATGGAATGAGGTTCATGACATTGTACAGGAGACAGGGATCAAGACCATCCCCTGGAAAAGAAATGCAAAAAAGCAAAATGGCTGTCTGGGGAGGCCTTACAAATAGCTGTGAAAAGAAGAGAAGCAAAAAGCAAAGGAGAAAAGGAAAGATATAAACATCTGAATGCAGAGTTCCAAAGAATAGCAAGAAGAGATAAGAAAGCCTTCTTCAGCGATCAATGCAAAGAAATAGAGGAAAACAAAAGAATGGGAAAGACTAGGGATCTCTTCAAGAAAATCAGAGATACCAAAGGAACATTTCATGCAAAGATGGGTTCAATAAAGGACAGAAATGGTATGGACCTAACAGAAGCAGAAGATATTAAGAAGAGATGGCAAGAATACACAGAAGAAGTATACAAAAAAGATCTTCATGACCCAGATAATCACAATGGTGTGATCACTCACCTAGAGCCAGACATCCTGGAATGTGAAGTCAAGTGGGCCTTAGAAAGCATCACTATGAACAAAGCTAGTGGAGGTGATGGAATTCCAGTTGAGCTATTCCAAATCCTGAAAGATGATGCTGTGAAAGTGCTGCACTCAATATGCCAGCAAATTTGGCAAACTCAGCAGTGGCCACAGGACTGGAAAAGGTCAGTTTTCATTCCAATCCCAAAGAAAGGCAATGCCAAAGAATGCTCAAACTACCGCACAATTGCACTCATCTCACATGCTAGTAAAGTAATGCTCAAAATTCTCCAAGCCAGGCTTCAGCAATATGTGAACTGTGAACTTCCTGATGTTCAAGCTGGTTTTAGAAAAGGCAGAGGAACCAGAGATCAAATTGCCAACATCTGCTGGATCATGGAAAAAGCAAGAGAGTTCCAGAAAAGCATCTATTTCTGCTTTATTGACTATGCCAAAGCCTTTGACTGTGTGGATCACAATAAACTGTGGAAAATTCTTCAAGAGATGGGAATACCAGACCACCTGACCTGCCTCTTGAGAAACCTATATGCAGGTCAGGAAGCAACAGTTAGAACTGGACATGGAACAACAGACTGGTTCCAAATAGGAAAAGGAGTACATCAAGGCTGTATATTGTCACCCTGTTTATTTAACTTATACGCAGAGTACATCATGAGAAACGCTGGACTGGAAGAAGCACAAGCTGGAATCAAGATTGCCAGGAGAAATATCAATAACCTCAGATATGCAGATAACACCACCCTTATGGCAGAAAGTGAAGAGGAACTCAAAAGCCTCTTGATGAAAGTGAAAGAGGAGAGTGAAAAAGTTGGCTTAAAGCTCAACATTCAGAAAACGAAGATCATGGCATCCGGTCCCATCACTTCATGGGAAATAGATGGGGAAACAGTGGAAACAGTGCCAGACTTTATTTTTTTGGGCTCCAAAATCACTGCAGATGGTGGCTGCAGCCATGAAATTAAAAGACTCTTACTCCTTGGAAGAAAAGTTATGACCAATCTAGATAGCATATTGAAAAGCAGAGACATTACTTTGCCAACAAAGGTCCGTCTAGTCAAGGCTATGGTTTTTCCTGTGGTCATGTATGGATGTGAGAGTTGGACTGTGAAGAAGGCTGAGTGCTGAAGAATTGATGCTCTTGAACTGTGGTATTGGAGAAGACTCTTGAGAGTCCCTTGGACTGCAAGGAGATCCAACCAGTCCATTCTGAAGGAGATCAGCCCTGGGATTTCTTTGGAGGGAATGATGCTAAAGCTGAAACTCCAGTACTTTGGCCACCTCATGCGAAGAGTTGACTCATTGGAAAAGACTCTGATGCTGGGAGGGATTGGGGGCAGGAGGAGAAGGGGACGACAGAGGATGAGATGGCTGGATGGCATCACTGACTCGATGGACGTGAGTCTGAGTGAACTCCGGGAGTTGGTGATGGACAGGGAGGCCTGGCGTGCTGCGATTCATGGGGTCACAAAGAGTCGGACATGACTGAGCGACTGATCTGATCTGATACAACAACTTTTCTACTATGCTTGATAGAGGCTTGAGAAAGACCATCCAAAAAAAAAAAAAATGGTGGAGAAATTAGAAAACATAAACTAAATGAAATGGGAGCACTGAATATGAAATAGAAAAAGTGAAACAAACTAGATAAAAGTAAAAGATAATCATATAGTCCAGTTGTTTTTAAACATGGCTGCTCATTAGAAACATATCTGAAACTTTGGAGGAAAAAAGCAATATCTGAGCATTTGTACTTTTCAAAAAATTCCAAGATAATTCTGATATTCATCTGGATTTTAAAAATACAGGTTTTTCTACTAAATGGCAGTTTTGGTAATAAAGAATTCTATTATTTTCCATTGACCAATCATAATATAATGGTGTTAAGCGAGTAATAGTTACATAATCCCAATAGTGAAAGATGTTTATCAGTTTTCACAATCAATAGCCAGACAAAAAATAAAAGATAATTACAATTGCAAGTCATAATGGAAACATGATTAACAATGATATAAAATAATTACATGCAGTTGGGGAGGTCAAGCAGAGTGATGTGGTAAGTGGAAGTGCATGCATGCACATGTTTTCATCACCCAGCCAGTCTGTGTATTTTGGTTGGTGCATTTAACCCATTTGTATTTAAGGTTATTATTGATATGTATGATCCTATTACCATTTTCTAAATTGGTTTGGGATTATTTTCTGTAGGTCTTTTCCTTCTCTTGTGTTTCCTGCCTAGAGAAATTCCTTTAGCATTTGTTGTAAAGCTGGTTTGGTGGTGCTGAATTCCCTTAACTTTTGCTTGTCTGGAAAGCTCTTGATTTCTCATCAAATCTGAAGGAGAGGTAGAGTGTTCTTGGTTGTAGGTTCTTCCCTTTCATCACTTTAAATATATCATGCCACTCCCTTCTGGTTTGTAGAGTTTCTGTTGAGAAATCAGCAGATAGTCTGATGGGAGATCACTTGTAAGCTATTTGTTGTTTTTCCCTTGTTGCTTTTAATGTTTTATCTTTGTCTTTAATTTTTGTCAGTTTGATTACTATGTGTCTCAGTGTGTTCCTCCTTGGGTTCATCCTGCCTGGGACTCTGTGCTTCCTGGACTTGGTTGACTATTTCCATTTCCATGTTATGGAAGTTTTCAGGTATTAGCTCTTCAAATATCTTCTCAGGTTCTTTCACTCTCTCTTCTCCTTCTGGGACCCCTATAATGCTAATGTTAGTGCCTTTAATGTTGTCCCAGAGGTCTCTTAGACTGTCTTCACTTCTCTTCATTCTTTTTTCTATATTCTGTTCTGTGGCAGTGATTTCCACCATTCCGTCCTCCAGGTCATTTATCTGTGCTTCTGTCTCAGTTACTGTGCTATTGATTCCTTCTAGTGTATTATATGGGCTTCCCTTGTAGCTCAGTCAGTAAAGAATCTGCCTGCAATGCAGGAGACCTGGGTTCTCCTGGAGAAGGAAATGGCAACCCACTCCAGTATTCTTGCCTGGAGAATCCCATGACAGAGGAGCTGGGTAGGTTCCCAGTCCGTGGGGTCACAAGAGTCAGAAATAACTTAGCGACTAAACCACCACCTCCAGTGTATTATACATCTCTGTTTGTTAGTTCAATTCTTCTAGGTGTTTGGTAGCCTTTTCTTGCATCTTCTCCATTGTTTTCCTGAGATCCTGGATCATCTTCACTATCGTTTTTCTGAACTCTTTTTTTTCTGGAAGTTTGCCTATCTCCACTTCATTTAGTTGCTTTTCTGGGGTTTTATCTTGTCCCTTCATATGGGATATAACTTTCTGGTTTCTCATCATGATTGAATTTCTGTAATACATTTTTGTTTAGGACTGTGGGACTGTGCTTCTTCTTGCTTCTTCTATCTGCCCTCTGATGGATGAGGCTAGGAGCCTTGTGTAAGCTTCCTGATGGGAGGGACTGGCATGGGAAAAACTTGGTCTTGCTCTGGTGGGCAAGGCCTTGCTCAGTAAATCTTTAACCTAATTATCTGCTGATGGGTGGGGTTGCACTCCCTCCCTGGTAGTTGTTTGGCCTGAGGTGACCCAGCCCTGGGGCGTACAGGCTCTATACTAGGGTTAATGGTGAACTCCAAGAGGGCTTATGCCAAAGGGAACCTTCCCGACCTGATGCTGCCAGTGCCCCCATCCCTGTGGTGAGCCCCTGCTGACCCACACCTCCACAGGAGACCCTCCAACACAAGTTGGTAGTTTTGGTTCAATTGCCTACAGGGTCATTGAGCCTTTCCTCTGGCTCTTGGTACATACAAGATTTTGCTTGTGCCCTCCAAGACTGAGTCTCTGTTTCCCCCAGTCCTGTGGATGTCCTGTAATCAAATCCTGCTGGCCTTCAAGGCCAGATTCCCTGGGTATTCCCAGTTCCTTGGTCAGATCCTTCAGCTGGGAAGCCTGATGTGTGGTTCAGAACCTTCACAAAAGTGGAATTTCTTTGGTATTATTCTTCTTCAGTTTGTGGGTCACCCACCAGGAGGGTATGGGATTTGATTTCATTCTATTTTAGGCCCCTCCTACCATCTCGCTTTGGCTTCTTCTTTGTCTCTGGACATAGGATATCTTTTTTTGGTGGGTTCCAGCATCCTCCTGTCAATGGTTATTCAATAGCTAGTTGTGATTTTGGTGTTCTTGCAGGAGGAGATGAGTCATGTCTTTCTACTTCACCATCTTGAACCAGAACGATTGAGTTCTTTTACCAATTAATTTTTGCCAACACTATTCAACTACAACACATATACAGATACATAGGAACACACAAATACTGTGGCCTCATAGCTCCCATTTCAAAATTTCAGCCCTGAGTCAGGTACAGCAATGTAAAACTTATTAGTTTAGAGGCTGGATTAAAATTGGATTTCTGGCAGATGGAAAAAATCAAGCTCACTTGACTAGATGGATAAACTCTTTACTAATGTTTGCAGAAAAGACACTTAGGATTTCTATTTATCCTTGACAAGTCAAGTTCTAAATTATTTATCCTCTTCAAAATTTGCACTTTAGAAAGAAGGCGGAGATAAGGTTCCTGATAAGACCAGAAAGGACATTTGCATTTCAAAGGTACAGGCAAGTTTCTTTGCAGTTCACTTTAGCTCATTTCAGTCACTCTGTTGTGTAGGACTCTTTGCGACCCCATGAATCACAGCACACCATGCTTCCCTGTCCATCACCAACTCCTGGAACTTACTCAAACTTATATCCATTGAGTCGGTGATGCCATCCAACCATCTCATCCTCTGTTGTCCCCTTCTCCTCCTGCCTTCAATCTTTCCCAGCATCAGGGGCTTTTCCAGTGAGTCAGTTTTTCACATCAGGTGGCCAAAGTATTGGAGCTTCAGCTTCAGTATCAGTCCTTCCAATGGATATTCAGGACTGATTTCCTTTAGGATTGACTGGTTTGTTTCCCCTTTGTTTAATATTTACAAGCCTCTTAAGATAAACAGGGAAGGTTTGGGGAATGGTAAAAGGATTGGTGGGCTTTGGATTATTTAAGGAGCCACACCTCTGGTCCTATAAAGACTAGATTTGAAAAACAAGGACAGTTTTTTTTTTTTTTTCAAAAATTTTTTTCTTTTTCAAAGAATTGCATGGCTACTGGAATGATATTCAAGGGCTGACATACCTATTTACCTGTGTTGGAATGTTTTACTTTTCCTCATTTAGTTTAGGGCAGAAGGACTCCCTGAAAAATTCTTAAAAGTGAAAGTTGCTCAGTCAGGTCCAGCTGTTTGTGACCCCATGGACTATACAGTCTATGGAATTCTCCAGGCCAGAATACTAGAGTGGTTAGCCTTTCCCTTCTCCAGGGGATCTCCCCATCCCAGGGATCAAACCCAGATGATCCACATTGCAGGCAGATTCTTTAACAGCTGAGCCACAAGGGAAGCCCAAATATCAGTTATGACTAATTTAGCTGGACCAGCAGCCTCCCATTTTGGTAATCAAGTTACAAACATTTTTGAGGATTTTTCCCAGGTATAAAAAATTTGTACCTTATATTTAGACACTCCAGAACCCTTTTAACTTAGTAATTCTTGGCTGGATTTCTTTAGCCAAGCCAGGAACCTCCATATTCCACATTCCAGGGTCTACTAAGGCTGTTTATTTTAGCTTCAGTTTTATCTGTTCCTTTTCCTTTTCTGTAGGGCTTCCCTGGCGGCTCAGCTGGTAAAGAATCCACCTTCAATGCAGGAGACCTGGGTTCTATCCCTGGGTTGGGAAGATTCCCCTGGAGAAGGGAAAGGCTACCCACTCCAGTATTCTGGCCTGGAGAATTCCATGGACCATATAGTCCATGGGATTGCAGAGAGTTGGACATGACTGAGCAACTTTCACTTTCACTTCACTTTCTCTTTCTGTTAGGACCATTTGGTGATGAGGGTGGTTCCCTTGCCCCTCAAGAAACAGAGTGGCCCCTAACTTAGTCTCTTCCCATTAAAGGCGAAACAGGAGGGAAGGGGGTAAGGCACAACTTTTGAAAGAATGACATAGCCTGAAGATACAGCCGATTAGAATCAAATGGGTCCAAGATGGCAGACAAGTCAACTTCTGACTAGACCCTGATCCTCAATCAGCAAGCTAAAGGACACACCCAGAGGCACCATGACAGTTCTAAGATTGACCAAAAAGTAAGTGGTGGTCCAATTCCTGGAAATCTCCACCCCTTCCCCCAAATAGTTGGAATAATCCTTCCACTTGTCTTTGTTGTTCAGTTGCTCAGTCATATCCGACTCTTTGTGTCCCCATGGACTGCAGCACACCAGATTTATGCTGGCCTACTCATTAGCCTATGAAATTACCCAGCCCATAAAAGCTAACCACACCACATTTTGAGGCAGCACTTGCCCTCTGCAATGACCCACATGCTTGTCTGTGGAGTGTTTCTCTCTGAATAAATCCACTTCTTACCTATCACTTTGTCTCTCACTGAATTCTTTCTGTAATGAGACATCAAGAACCTAAGCTTCATTAGGTCCTGAAACCAGGTCTATGATCTTAGTTGGAAGACTGAGTTTTGGCTGGGTTGGATTTCCACACCTATGGGTTCAAGTCACAAGCAGTTTGCTCAAACTCATGTCCATTGAGTCAGTGATGCCATTCAACCATCTCATCCTCTGTCACCCCCTTCTCTTCTTGCCCTCAATCTTTCCCAGTATCAGGGTCTTTTCCAATGAGTTGGCTCTTCATATCAGGTGGCAAAAGTATTGGAGCTCCAGCATCAGTCCTTCCAATGAATGTTCAGGGTTGATTTCCTTTAGGATTGATTGGTTTGATTTTTCAGTCTAAGTGACTCTCAAGAGTTTTCTCCACCACAATTCGAAACCATCAGGTCTTCAGCTCTCAGCCTTCTTTATGGTCCAACTCTCACATCACATGCATACATGACTACTGGAAAAACCATAGCTTTGACTATACAGACCTTTGTTGGCAAAGTGATGTCTCTGCTTCGTTGGTTTCAGACCGTGAATTTTAAATCATAACTAGGCTCAAACACAGCTTTATTAATCAAAATAGAAACTATTCCAATCAACACATTTTTGCTAATGAGAAATAAGTTTGTTTATTCCTGTAGCATAAAACTCCAGGCTTCAGGATTCAACAAACTCTTGGAAAGCATTTTCTGCATCCTGCTAGTTGTAGACGGAGAAGACACTGGCAACTCACTCCAGTTTTCTTGCCTGGAGAATCCCAGGGACGGAGGAGCCTGGTGGGCTGCCGTCTATGGGGTCGCACAGAGTTGGATATGACTGATGCAACTTAGCAGCAGCAGCAGCTTGTTGTGGAAGAGTTTTCCCTGCAAAAAGTTGTCAAGATGCTTGAAGAAGTGGTGGTCAGTTGGTGAGAGATCAGGTGAATATGACAGATGAGGCAAAACTTCATAGCCCAATTTGTTCAACTTTTGAAGCATTGGTTGTGTGATGTGCAGTTGGGCATTGTCATGGAGAAGAATTGGGCCCTTTCTGTTGATCAGTGCTGGTTGCAGATGTTGCAGTTTTTGGTACATCTCATCAATTTGCTGAGCATACTTCTTAGATGTAATGGTTATGCTGGGATTCAGAAAGCTGTAATGGATTAGACAGGCAGCAGATCACCAATTAGTGACCATGATCTTTTTTTTTGGTGCAAAGTTTGGCTTTGGGAAGTGCTTTGGAGCGTCTTCTCGGTCCAACCACTGAGCTGATTGTGCAAATTTACTTCTTGTTTCAATGTCACAATCCCATTGAGAAATGGTTCATTGTTGTTGCATAAAATAAGAGATGACACTTCAAAATGATGATTTTTTTTTTGATCTGTGGTCAGCTCATTAGGCCTTCACTTATCAAGCTTTTTCACCTTTCCAATTTGCTTCAAATGCCAAAAAATCGTAGAATGGTCGACGTTGAGTTCTTTGGCATCTTTTTGTGTAGTTGTAACAGGATCAGCTTCAATGATCATCTTAGTTGGTCACTGTCAACTTCCAATGGCCAGCCACTGTGCTCCTCATCTTCAAGGCTCTCGTCTCCTTTGCAGAACTTCTTGGGCTACCACTGCACTGTATATTTCATTAGCAGTTCCTGGGCCAAATGCATTGTTGCTGTTGTGAGTTGTCTCCTCTGCTTTATGACCCATTTTTGAACTTGAACTTAAAAAATCACTCAAATTTGCATCTTGTCTAACATTATTTCTATAGTCTAAAATAAACATAAAATAAACAGCAAGTAATGTCGTTAGCAAAAAAACATAAAGCAAGAAATATGAATTAAAATGATGCATAATATAACCACACTTACTTAAGAATGCATTCCAGGGGAGATTTAAAGATGGCGGACGAGGAGGTGGACGTGGAGTACATCTCTCTCCACGGATACGTCAGGAATACACCTTCAGACACAGAAGTGCATGCAGAGCACCAGCTGAGAGAAGACAGGAGTGCCTGACCAGTGGAAAAGAATATATAGAACCACACAAAACCCGGTAGGATGAAGAAACTAAGGAGAAAAACAGGACTGTTAGTAGACTGGACCTGCCCTTGGTGGGTGGGGGAACTGAAGCAGGGGTCTGATCCCCCCGTCAGGGCAACTGTCTGAGTCAGAGGAGAAACACTTAAGGCTGAGAGTGAAACAACTGATCTGTGGCAGCCTAAATGGAATGAGAATCAGACAGTCCTTGCCACAGCCATACATACCCTGGACAGGGATGAGGGTCCCCTGGAAGGTGCAGTGGCTAGGAGCTGGAGTTTAGCAATTGAGGCGCAATCCCAGGGTGAGGGCTGTTGTTGACTGCAGAGAGACGGATTGAAGGGATGTGAGGGAGGAGATTGTGGTGGGAAATGTCTGTGAAGGAAAGCGGGCAGGGATGGAAGCAAGGGGATACTGTTGAGTCATGCATAGGGGGTGGAGCCATCACTGAAGCCTCTCTCACCCCAAATGCCAGGATCAGCAGCTGAACAATAGAGAGGCTGGCCCATCAAACGTCAGACACACTGGACTACAGAGCTGGACCCCACCCAAGGTGCCCCTTTAAGTGCCTGATGAGCCGATCTAGAGTAGGACCCCAGCCAGGGGGAGCCCCTCTATGTGCCTGATGTGCTGAACAACAGAGAAGGATCCCAGGCAAGGGAGCCCTCTAAGTGCCTAAACAGGTGGAACTATGGAGAAAGACTGGCCAAAGAGGCCTTCTGATCGCCAGCTAAAGAAGCCTCGAAAAAAGACTCTGAGAGGACCATAACTCCTGTAGCAGAGGCAGTCTGTGTAGTCTGTGTCCCTGCACACTTGGTGCCACCAGGGTCCTCGCAAGACAGGCAGCTGCACCACCTTCATGCTCTACTCTCACAGGGGCAGAGCTTCCACAGGCCAAAAAAAAAAATTCTTGCATCTATGCACGCAGGGTCACTTCAGTCGTGTCCAACTCTTTCTGACCCTGTAGACTGCGGCCTGCCAGGCTTCTCTGTCAGGGGGATTCTCCAGGCAGGAACACTGGAGAACATTGGCCAATACTGGTTGCCATACCCTTCTAGAGCACTGTATTTCCTGCTGCCCTAGCCGCCAACTCCCTTGAGTACCTGGTGTTGCCAGAACCCCTGCAACCCAAGCAACTGCACCACTTCCACACCTGGCCCTCACAGGGCCAAACCCAAGTCCTCCAGGGCAGCCTCAGGAGCAAACCCCAGTGGACAACCCACACACAGAGGTGGAAATAAAACCACAACTGAAACCCAGGGGCTGTGTGGCTAAGGACAAAGACCCCAAACCTTCCCAACAGCTGTACAAGCTGCAGATTAAATCCACAGGATCAACTAGGCAGACTCTGTGCTATGGAATATATCAAAGGCCATTGAGAGCTCCCACAAAAGAAAAGGCACTCGCTATGACAGCTATGGACGTTGGAAGCAAGAACACACAGGAGTAGGACCAGAATAGAATCTGAGCTGCCCCCACAACAGGTCCAGAGATCAGCACAGTTTTGGAAGGCATCCTAGGGAGGTGAGGTGGACTGTGACTCCCAGCGAGGGAAAGGACTCTGACAGCAGTGACTCAAGAAAAACATTTATTATTCCTATGTTTTGACTTGTTCTCTAGATTCTTCTGGATTTTTTTTCTTTTTTTCCCCCTCCCAGCCCCCCGTTGTAGTTGTCAATTTTATTGGCACTATGAAATATAATTAAGTTTTTGAGGTTTTTTTTTCCTTGTCATATTTTGTATTGTTGTTATAAACCTCTGCCTCTATGTTGGGCTTTGAAGTTCTGTGGAGTTTACCTTTTTTTTTCTTTTTAATTTTTTAAACCTATTATTATTTTTTCTACATTTATTCCTTTGTTTGCTTTTCCTACTGATATTTTCCCCTTGCAGGTAATCTTTAATGTATATAAATTTTCTTTATATACCTCTATTTAACCTTGCATATCTATTCTTTCTTTCCTTTCCTCTCAACATATTTGTTAGTTTTATTTTCATTGCTTTATTCCACAATTGGCACCTTGCTTTAGTTTTGTTTTCCAGTTTGTGCTTTAGTTAGTTTTGTTCTTAACTGGTAGATATAATTTTTGGTTTCTTTTGTTCTCCAAGTCAATCTGTTGTACTTTATTTTTGTTGGACTGTTTTGACTTTGCTTATGGGTGTATATGAATATGTGTATACTCAATTATTTTAATTATTATTTGCCTGATTCTGTAACCTCCATTTGTCTGGGGTTCATCTTTGGTTTCTCACTTTTGGGTATTTGTTTTAAGCTCATTTAATGCCATACAAACCACTTGTGGAATCTTCGTTCCTGACCAGAGATCAAGCCCTGAGCCTTTGGAGTGGGAGCACTGACTCCAAGACCCTAGACTTCCAGAGAACTAACCTTGCTGCTGCTGCTAAGTCGCTTCAGTTGTGTCCGACTCTGTGCGACCCCATAGATGGCAGCCCACCAGGCTTCCCCGTCCCTGGGATTCTCCAGGCAAGAACACTGGAGTGGGTTGCCATTTCCTTCTCCAATGCATGAAAGTGAAAAGTGAAAGTGAAGTCGCTCACTCTAGCGACCCCATGGACTGCAGCCCACCAGGCTCCTCCGTCCATGGGATTTTCCAGGCAAAAGTACTGGAGTGGGGTGCCATTGCCTTCTCCAGAACTAACCTTAGGGAGTATCAAATAGTGAGAACTCACACAAAGGAAATCACTTGAATACAAGACCTGGCATCAGGCAACTACCAGTAGCACCCTGTGCAGGATGCCTTATCTAAACAACAAGCAAAACAAAAATACAAACCCAATCATCAGCAGACTGGATTACCACCTCACTCAGGCTTGCCAATCAGAGGAAAAACAAACAAACAAAAAACTCCACACAAATCTCACCCTATATGAAGTTTACACAAACTACTGGACCAAACTTAGGAGGGCAAAAACTAAAAGGAAGAATTCAACCTTGAAGCCTGGGAAAAGGAGACCTCAAATACAATAAGTTTAAAAAAAATAATGAAAAGGTGGAGAAATACTACACAAATGAAGGAACAAATTAGAAACACAGATGTCCAAATAAATAAAGAGGAAATAGGCAAATTACCTGAAAAAGAATTCAGAATAATGATAGTAAAGATCATCAAAAACCTTGAAAACAAAATGGAGAAAATGCAAGAATCAATTAACAAAGACCTAGAAGAATTAAAGAATAAACATACACGGACAAACAACACAATTACTGAAATTAAAAATACTCTGAAAGGAATCAATAGCAGAATATCTGAAGCAGAAGAACGAATCAGTGAGCTGGAAGATAAAATGGTAGAAATAACTTTTGAAGAGCAGAATAAAGTAAAAAGAATGAAAATAACTGAGGATAGTCTCAGGGACCTCTGGGACATATCAAACACACCAACACTTGAATTATAGGGGCCCCAGAAGAGGAAGATAAAAAGAAAGGGTAGGAGAAATTTTTTGAAGAGATTATAGTTGAAAATTTCCCCAACATGGAAAAGAAAATAATCAACCAAATCCAAGAGGCACAAAGAGTCCCATACAGGATAAACATAAGGAGAAACATGCCAAGACACATACTAATCAAACTAATAAAGACTAAACACAGAGAAAGAATATTAAAAGCAGCAAGGGAAAAGCAACAAGTAACATACAAGGGAAACCCCATACGTTTAACAGCTAATTTTTCAGCAGAAACTCTGCACGCCAGAAGGGAATGGCAGGATATATTTAAGGTGCTGAAAAGGAAAAATCTACAACCAAGATTACTGTACCCAACGAGGATCTCATTCACAATTGATGGAGAAATAAAAAGCTTTTCAGACAAGCAGAAGTTAAGAGAATTCTGTACCACAAAAGCAGCTTTACAACAAATGTTAAAGGCACTTATATAGTCAAGAAATACAAGAGAAGGAAAAAGATCTACAAAAGCAACCCCAAACAATTAAGAAAATGGCAAAAGGAACATATATATATCAATACTTACTTTAAATGTAAATGGATTAAATGATCCAACCAAAAGGCACAGACTGGCTAAATGGATACAAAATCAAGACCCATTTATATGCTGTCTACAAGAAACCCACTTCAGACCTAAAGACACATACAGACTGAAAGTGAGAGGTTGGAAAAGTATATTCCATGCAAACGGAAAGCAAAAGAAAGCTGGAGTAGCAATCCTCATATCAGACAAAATAGACTTTAAAGTAAAGAATATTTTAAGAGATAAGGAAGGACACTACATAATGATCAAAGGATCAATCCAAGAGGAAGACATAACAATTATAGATATCTACGAGAGTCGGACACGACTGAGCGACTGATCTGATCTGATGCATCAAACATAGGAGCACCTCAATAGACATAAAAGGAGAAATTGACAGGAACATAATAATAGTAGGAGACTTTAATACCCCACTTACACCAATGGACAGATCATCAAAACAGAAAAATTAATAAGGAAACACAAGGTCTTAAATGATACATTAGATGAGATGGGTCTCATTGATATCTTCAGGACATTCCATACAAATGCAGAAGACACCTTCTTCTCAAGTGCACATGGAACATTCTCCAGGATAGACCACATCTTGGGTCACAAATCAAACCTCAGTAAATTTAATAAAATTGATATTGTATCAAGCATCTTCTCCAAGCACAATGCTAAGAGACTAGATATCAACTACAAGAAAAAAACTGTAAGAAACACAAACACATGGAGATTAAACAATGAGTTTCTAAATAACCAACAGGTTACTCAAGAAATAAAAAGGGAAATAAAAAAATTTCTAGAAACAAATGACAATGAAAACACGACAACTATGGTTGCAGCAAAAGCAGTTCTAAGAGGGAAGTTTATGGCAATACAATCCTACCTCAAGAAACAAGAAAAACATCAGACAATCTAACTTTATACCTAAAACAACAGGAAAAAGAACAAAAAAACCCCCAAAATCATTAGAAGGAAAGAAATCATAAAGGTGATCATAGAAAGAAATGAAAGAAACAGTAGTAAAGATTAATAAAACTAAAAACTGGTTCTTTGAGAAGATAACAAAATTGACAAACCTTTAGCCAGACTCATCATGAAAAAAAGAGAGAAGAATCAAATCAACAAAATTAGAAATGAAAAAGGAGAGGTTACAACAGACAATGCAGAAATACACAGGATTATAAGAGACTATTATGAACAACAATATGGCAATAAAATGGATAACCTGGAAGAAATGGACAGATTCTTAGAAAAGTACAATCTTCCCAGAATGAACCAGGAAGAAATAGAAATTATGAACAACCCAATTACAAGCCCTGAAATTGAAGCTGTGATCAAAAAATCTCCCAAAAACAAAATTCCAGGGCCAGATCACTTCACAGGAGAATTCTATCAAACTTTTAGAGAAAACCTAATGCCTAATCCTTCTAAAACTCTTTCAAAAAATTTCAGAGAAAGGAACACTTCCAAACTCATTCTGCAAGGCCACCATCACCCTGATCCAAAACCAGACAAAGACAACACAAAAAAAGAAAACTAAAAAGCCAATATCACTGATGAACATAGATGCAAAAATTCTCAACAAAATTTTAGCAAACAGAATTCAGCAACACATCAAATAGCTCATACACCATGATCAAGTTGGGTTTATTCCAGGGATATAAGGATTCTTTGATATATACAAATCAATCAATGTGATATATCATACTAACAAATTGAAAGATAAAAACCACATGATAATCTCAATAGATGCAGAAAAAGCCTTCGACAAAATTCAGCACCCATTTATGATTAAAACTCTTCAAAAAATGGGCGTAGAAGGAACCTACCTCAACATAGCAAAGGCCATATATGATAAGCCAATACATGAACTATGAACTTCCAGATATTCAAGCTAGTTTTAGAAAAGGCAGAGGAATCAGAGATCAAATTGCCAACAGCCGCTGGATCATCAAAAAAGCAAGAGAGTTCCAGAAAAACATCTAATTTTGCTTTACTGACTATGCCAAAGCCTTTGACTGTGTGGATCACAATAAACTGTGGAAAATTCTGAAAGAGATGGGAATACCAGACCACCTGACCTGCCTCTTGAGAAACCTGTATGCAGGTCAGGAAGCAACAGTTAGAACTGGACATGGAACAACAGACTGGTTCCAAATAGGAAAAGGAGTTCGTCAAGGCTGTATATTGTCACCCTGCTTATTTAACTTATATGCAGAGTACATCATGAGAAATGCTGGGCTGGAGAAAGCACAAGCTGGAATCAAGATTGCCAGGAGAAATATCAATAACCTCAGAAATGCAGATGATACCATCCTTACGGCAGAAAGTGAAGAAGAACTAAAGAGCCTCTTGATGAAAGTGAAAGAGGAGAGTGAAAATGTTGGCTTAAAGCTCAACATTCAGAAAACGAAGATCATGGCATCTGGTCCCATCACTTTATGGCAAATAGATGGGGAAACAGTGGAAACAATGGCTGACTTTATTTTTGTGGGCTCCAAAATCACTGCAGATGGTGACTGCAACCATGAAATTAAAAGACGCTTACTCCTTGAAAGGAAAGTTATGACCAACCTAGACAGCATATTAAAAAGCAGAGACATTATTTTGTCAACAAAAATCCGTCTAGTCAAGGCTATGGTTTTTCCAGTGGTCATGTATGGATGTAAGAGTTGGACTATAAAGAAAGCTGAGCATGGAAGAATTGATGCTTTTGAACTGTGGTGTTGGAGAAGACTCTTGAGAGTCCCTTGGACTGCAAGGAGATCCAACCAGTCCATCCTAAAGGAGATCAGTCCTGGGTGTTCATTGGAAGGACTGATGTTGAAGTTGAAACTCCAGTACTTTGGCCACCTAATGCAAAGAGCTGACTCATCTGAAAAGACCTTGATGCTGGGAAAGTTTGAGGGCAGGAGGAGAAGGGGACGACAGAGGATGAGATGGTTGGATGGCATCACCGACTCAATGGACATGGGTTTGGGTGGACTCCGGGAGTTGGGGATGGACAGAGAGGCCTGGTGTGCTGCTGTTCATGGGGTCACAAAGAGTCAGACACGACTGAGTGACTGAACTGAAGTGAACTGAACTGAACTAAAACATTATTCTCAATGGTGAAAAACTGAAACCATTCCCCCTAAGATCAGGAATAAGACAAGGGTGTCCACTTTCACCACTATTATTCAACATAGTTCTGGAAGTCCTAGCTATAGCAATCAGAGAAGAAAAAAGAAATAAAAGGAATCCAGATTGGAAAAGAAATAAAGCTCTCACTGTTTGCAGATGACATGATACTGTACATAGAAAACCCTAAATATAGTATCAGAAAATCACTAGAGCTAATCAGTGAATTCAGCAAAGTTGCAGGATACAAAATCAATACACAGAAATCACTTGCATTTCTATATACTAACAATGGAAAATCAGAAAGAGAAATTAAGGAATCAATCCCATTCACCACTGCAACAAAAAGAATTAAATATCTAGGAATAAACTTACCTAAGGAGACAAAAGAACTGTACACAGAAAATTATAAGACACTAATGAAAGAAATCAAAGATGTCATAAACAGATGGAGAGCTATTCCATGTCCCTGGGTAGGAAGAATCAATATTGTGGAAATGATTATATTACCAAACACAATCTATAGATTCAGTGTGATCCCTATCAAATTACCAATGACATTTTTCACAGAACTAGAACAAAAAATTTCACAGTTCATATGGAAACACAAAAGACCCCAAAGAGCCAAAGCAGTCTGAGAAAGAAGAATGGAGCTAGAGGAATAAACCTTCCTGACTTCAGATTATACTACAAAACTACAGTCATCAAGACAGTATGGTACAGGCACAAGAACAGAAATATAGACCAATGGAACAAGATAGAAAGCCCAGAAATAAACCCATGTACCTATGGGTACCTTATTTTTGACAAAGGAGGCAAGAATATACAACGGGGCAAAGACAGCCTTTTCAATAAATGGTGCTGGGAAAACTAGACAGCTACATGTGAAAGAATGAAATTAGAGCACTTCCTAACACCATACACAAAGATAAACTCAAAATGGATTAAAGACCTAAATGTAAGACCAGAAACTATAAAACTATAAAACTCTTAGAGGAAAACATAGGCAGAATACTCAATGACATAAATCAAAGCAAGATCTTCTATGACCCACCTCCTAGAGTAATGGAAATAAAAGCAAAAGTAAACAACTGGGACCTGATTAAACTTAAAAGCTTTTGCACAGCAAAGGAAATTATAAGCAAGGTGAAAAGACAACCCTCAGAATAGGAGAAAACAATAGCAAATGAAACAACTGACAAAGGATTAATTTCCAAAATATACAAGTAGCTCATACAACTCAATACCAGAAAAACAAATAACCCAATCAAAAAGTGGGAAAAAGACCTAAACAGACATTTCTCCAAAGAAGACATACAGATGGTTAATACACACATGAAAAGATGCTCAATATTGCTCATTGTTAGAGAAATGCAAATCAAAACTACAATGAGATATCACCTCACATTGGTCAGAATGGCCATCATCAAAAAGTCTACAAACAATAAATACTGGAGAGGGTGTGGAAAAAAGGGAACACTCTTGCACTGTTGGTGGGAATGTAAATTGATACAGCCACTATGGAAGATAGTATGGAGATTCCTTAAAAAACTAAGAATAAAACCACCATATGACCCAGCACTCCCACTCCTAGGCATTTCCCACCCTGAGGAAAACAAAATTGAAAAAGACACATGTATTCCATTGTTCATTGCAGCACTATTTACAATAGCTAGAACATGAAAGCAACCTAGATATCCATCGATAAATGAATGGATAAAGTTGTGGTACATATACACAATGGAATATTACTCAGCTTTAAAAAGGAACGCCTTTGAGTCAGTTCTAATGAGGTAGATGAACCCAGAACCTATTATACAGAGTGAAGTAAGTCAGAAAGAGAAAGATAAATATAGTATTCTCATGCATATATACGGAATCTAGAAGAATGGTACTGAAGAATTTATTTACAGGGCAGCAATGGAAAAACAGACATAGAGAATAGACTTATGGACATGGGGAGAGGGGAGGAGAGGGTGAGATGTATGGAAAGAGAAACATGGAAACTTACATTATCATGTGTAAAATCAATGGCTGATGGGAATTTGCTGTATGGCTCAGGAAACTCAAAGAGGGGCTCTGTGTAAACCTGGAGAGGTGGGATGGGAAGGGAAATGGGAGGGGGGTTCAGGAGGGAGGGGATATATGTATACCTATGGCTGATTTACATTGAGGTTTGACAGAAAAACAACAAAATTCTGTAAAGCAATTATCCTTCAATAAAAAATAAATAAACTTTAAAAAATAACATATTCCAATATCAAACGGCAAATTTCAATGATTCAAAACCACAATTACTTTTGCACCAACCTAAATAATACACACAAGAGGGTGTTGGGGAGACAAGAGCTCCGCAAATATTGTCCTGCAGGGGGTGCTGTCCACTCAGGCACCTGCAACCGCCTTGGGGGTGGAGGTGGGGTAGGCGCTGTTTTCACAACCTGAGGCAACCCTAGATGCTATGTCATTTGGTGTGCATCCACTTATTAAAACGTTTGCTTTGCTGTAAACAGTCCTAGAGAGCTCAAGCAAATAACATTCCTTTAAAATCACAAGATAATATCTACCCAGATATCGGTATCCTACACAGATAGAGAACCCTTTCAGAGATACCACCCCCAATTCCCCCTTTCAACAAGCCTCCCAAGCAAAGATCAGGGTTCTGGTCACTTCTTTTTAGTCTTAGAAAATGTCCCATTATTGGATTTAAAGTTACATAAGCGAGTGTGGTTGGTTATATGTAATTGGCTGTAATTTCTATCTGCTTTCTGTTTAAGGTTTGCTTCTTTAAAAAAATGTTTTTTTCTGTTTAACTTTGCTTTTTGAATATGTAAAATATTTTCATGATTAAGAAATCAAAACTATATAAAAACATTAGGCAAGCACTGATCAAAACTGCCTGCCCTGGCCAGGCCTATAGTAACCACCTGCATGAGTTATCTTAGGAGGTCGGATGCGGAACTACCAAACTACCACTAACTGGAAGAATTCAGGGACGGTCAGAAGGAGGGAGGAAGAAACGAGAGGAGATGTCAGTCCTTATGTCCTACCAACCTCCCAGAATTCTCGCTGAAATCCATCTTGGTTGAGTAATACACACATCTCCAGGAAGGACCCTGAGTAGGAACCATTGGTCAGAGACAACCTGGAAACTAACCCCATTAACATAAAACCTGAGACTGCAAGCCACACGGCAGAGCAGTTCTCCTGGGTTCCGTTACCCTCCTCCTCTCCATCCATATGTCTTGTCTTGGTAAAGTCTCTTGCTTTGTCAGCCCGTGTGTCTCCTCAGACAATTCATTTCCAAGTGTTGGACAAGAGTCCACTCAAGGCCCCTTCCTGCAACAAATGGCAACTCAAGTGGGACCTCTTCTTTGTTATGACTGACATCCTGACCACTCAGGGTGCTTGGGGACCAGTTCACCTGCTGACGGACTAGGCCCAGCAGCCACAACTGGGATCCTTTTGTCTCTGTTCTTCTTACACAGACAGCAGGCCAGAGTGACGTGACTGGGTAAGGAACAAGAGACTTTGTTGATCTCTTTCCCCTTCTTCCCTCTCCCTTTGCTCTTTTCAACCCCTCCTATCCTACCCTTTTTTCTTCTATTCTGGTTCCGGACACAGGAGTCTGGTTGAAGGGCCTCAGCCTGATCTGAGGGTTGGAGCCTGATCTCTTCCAGAGGGCAGAAAACTTGAATTCCCATCTAGTGTTTGGCACCTGGGTTCTAGTTTCTGGTTGGGCCAAGTTCCTGTCCTCCTTTTCTGGAAGCCTAGGGAAAAGTTCCATAATGCCTGAGCATCTGCAGGCAGCAGGAGACGTCTGTAAAGCCACCCTTTGGCCCCTTGTCCTTCCCCTCTTAGTTAACCTGGCCTCCTTTCCTTCCTTTGAAATCTTTGAAGACCCGAGATATTTCAATTTACTCTGTCAGTGTTTGGATCTAAAGTCCTGTGACCATGGAAGTAGAAGATTTTCTTAGAGACTGCAATCTTGTCTTTAAGGGAGTCTGATTAGGATAGCTTTGCCTATTTGTTTTATACTTTGTGTTCTGTGCTATGACTTGTGATGACCATTCTGCCTTGTGATATGGGAAATTCTGGTTCTGTTCTGCATGTGCCACCAGGAAGGACCCCAAGTCAAAACATCTGGCCAGAGACAACCCAGAAACTAACCCCAACACCATAAAACCCAAGACTGTGAGTCACGTGGCAGAGCAGTGCTCCCGGGTTCACTTACCCTGCTGCTCTCTCCCAGGCGCTCCTTCACAATAAAGTCTCTTGTCAACATGCGTGTGTTCTCAGACCATTCATTTCCAAGTGTTAGACAAGAGCCCACTCTCAGGCCCTGAAAGGGGTCCCCCTTCCTGTAACAAAAAGGTGAACTCAGAGAAGTATATGCTCCTTTGATTCTGCACCCTGATTCCAACATGTGGGTTTTTTTCCCCCCCACATCACCATGCAATTGACAAAAGAAATGCTCACATATTGAGGTATGAGGAAGTCATGCTGGCTTATACATGAGTTAACTTGAATTTTATGCTAACTGGAACAACCTGTTTGTGGCTTATCAAACATACATTGTACATCTGCTTTAACTATTAAAGAAAGGGGCACATTGACCAGAAATAAAGAATTGTTCATGTTAAAAATAAAGATTAAATGCCTCCCGTTCTGGGACGTCAATTCTGGTACGCCTTCAACGCTAAGACTCCCTTTCCAGATGCTAAGGCCATACTGACTTCTTGTGTACGTGCTGGTCCGGCTTTTTTAAAAAACCTTGAAAAATGTACCCCTGACTTATTTAGTGTTCTTTCTGAGAAGATGTAAAGCTGCACTGAAGAAGGTATCAGTTCACGGACTTTCTTCTGATTGGCTGGTGATGAGGTAACAAGGTGATGTTTCCAGAATCTTCATCATCAATCTTCTGGTTCCAACCAGTCTGGGGTCAGCAGATGGCCCCATCCTTCCACCTGGGTGTGTGTGTGTGGGTGGAGGTTGGTGGTGGTCTTAGTTTCTGCAGAACAGTCAAAGATATGTGTCAGTTTGTTATGTATATCCTTTGAAGAGGAGCTAGGACTATGCTTTGGGGCTGAACAGTTGTTTTAGCTATGTTTACTTTTCTTGTTTGACAGTTTTTCCTTTGTTTCTGCATTCTCTCACTTCCCTAATTAGTAACTGTTTGAGTCTGTTCTTTGGAACTCAGGGAAACCTAAGGAGACCAAAGCCTTTTTCTACAAATAAGAAACAGGGGAACAGAGTGATTTTTGTACCCTGGAGGGTCCTGCTTAGTTTTGATCCTACCTTTTCTTTGATCCTACTCAATCCTGAAGGAAGTGATACCCTGCAGGTCCCAGTGGGGCTCCTGGGCACAAGGCCTTTCTGTATCCCCCATTTCTTTGATTATAGGAAACAGTTTTCATTCAGCCTTCATGACCTTCCCTGAGTTCCAATGAGCAGATTCAAGCAGTTTAGTTAATTAGGGAAGGGAGGGAATGGGAGACCAGGGACAAACAGTCAAGAGCAGCCTTTGGGCAAGGTCCTGTTTCCCCATCAATGGATACATAATATCTTTGAGCTATTTTGCAGATACTGAAACCCCCTCCAGGTGGGAGAAGTTAATGATTAATGATGTTATGCTGCCCACAAGTATGTGGACCCCAGACAGTTGGACCTGAAAGTTGATGATGTTGACTCCCACTTATCTCACCACCAGCCCATCAGAAGAATGTTCATGAGCTGATCACACCCTATTTTTACTATAAAACTTGTCACTATCTTCCTCAAGTTGGGACACTTGGTCTTGAGGGCATTAGCCTGCTATGTCCCCCTTTGCCAGGCAAAGCAGTAAAGCTATCCTTTTCTACTTCACCCAAAACTCTGTCTCTGAGATTTGATTTGGCATCAGTGCACAGAGAAGTTGAGCTTTCACCATCAGAATCAGGGGTGGGACAAGAATGGGAATCAAGTTTGGGAGAGAAAAGTTAATCATAAACTCAGCAGGAGAATTTGGTTTTGGAGGTGCTTGGTTTCACTTCTGGCTATATCAGAGAGTCCCAAGATCCTCTCCTTGGGTTTGATTATGGCTCACAGAACTCAGAGAAAACATTTATTAGGTTTGAAAAGGATTTAACTCAGGAACAGCCAGATAGAAGAGATGCACAGAGCAAAGTATGGGGAAGGAGCTTGGGGCTTTCACACTGTCTCTGAGCAGGACACTGTCCCCAGTCTCCAAGTGTTCACCAGCCCAGGAGCTCTCCAAACTCTACCCTTTTGGGTTTTATGGAGGCTTCACTATTAAGGCATGATGGATGAAATCACTGACCAGTGCAACTGATTGAACCTCCAATCCCTCTCCCCCTTCCAGAGGTCAGGGGGTGAGACTGAAAGTGTGAGACTGAAAGTTCCAAGCCTCTAATCACCTGGTTGATTCTCCAGGCAAACAGTCCTCATCCTTTTGTTGTTGTTTTTCAGTTGCTCAGTCATGTAAGACTCTTTGTGACCCCATGGCCTGCAGTATTCCAGGCTTCCCTGTCCTTCATTATCTCCCAGAGTTTGCTCAAAGTCACGTCCATTGAGTCGGTGATGCCATCCAACCATCTTGTCCTCTGTCATCCCCTTCTCCTCCTGCCCTCAATCTTTCCCAGCATCAGGGTCTTTTCCAGTGAGTCCACTCTTTGCATCAGGTGGCCAAAGTATTGGAGTTTCAGCTTCAGCATCAGTCCTTCCAGTGAATATTTAGGGTTGATTTCATTTAGGAATCACTGGTTTGATCTCCTTGCAATCCAAGGGACTCTCAAGAGTCTTCTCCAACACCACAGTCCTCATTTTTACGTGGGTCCAAAAGTCACCTCATTAACATAATAAAAGACACCTTAGGTTGCTCTTATCTCTGAGGAAATTTCAAGGGTTTTCCAAGGAGCTCTGTGCCGGAAGCAAGAAGACTAAATATATATTTATCATTTTTAAATCACAACATCACAGCTCCCTTTCCCGTTTAGGAAGTACATTTACAGCAGCTGTCTCCAGGAGCCCCCCACACCAGGCATTCCACCCCCTACCCTGTCCCTCTTGGACAGAGCCTGACTGTCCAGGTTCCCATCAGGGCATCAGGTGGCCTCAGCAGGCAGGGTCCCTGGAGGTCATCCAACATGCCTCTCTTACGGATCCAACAGGTCTGACCCAAAAACTTTCATGCTGCACCACAGAAAACATACGATCCTGCCTCTCCTGCCACTCAACTGCATCTTAAATTCCCCACTTCTCCCAGCAGCAGCAGCAGCCGCTGCATTCAGGCTTCCAGACCAGCCACACAGGAACCAGTTTAGCTCTTCCCTCTCCCTCACCTTGGCATCCAGCCTATGGGCACAGAATCTAGCCCTGAAGGGCTGAAGAAACCATGAAGGGCATGCGATTCAGCTGCCCACGCAACACTTGGATTCCCTCTGAACGGCCGGGGCCAAACTGTTGCCCAGGCTCAGCCTGATCCACCTCCACACCAGGGAGTTGGTCACTTCTGGACATTGCCTGTTACATCTTGAAACAGTTATGATGTTGAAAAGCAGCCTTAGGTTGAGCTGAAAATTGCCTCCCCGTGCTTCCCACAGATAGGTTTTCACTGTTCCCAATTTTTTTCTGGGTTGTCACAGGACAGACTTCCCTCCTCTGTCTGTATCTTAGTCCTTTGAGCATTAAGGCTATCATCACGACTCCAGAGGGTAAATATCCCCCATCACTCCAGCTAGTCTTCCTATTACATATTTCAAGTCACTAACTGGTCTGGCCTCTCCTCCAGACATGCTCCAGTTTATCCAAATCAGGTGTTGCAGACAGTGCTTATGGGCGCCAAAAGCCAGTGACATCAGAGGGTGAGATGGGTGGAGCACAATAGGGAGTGGTGGCGACTGCAGCAAAGAGAGTGGCTGCCCTGGTTACTGGAAACAACCATTTCCGTTTCAGCCAGTTGTCACCACTCAGAAGTGCAGCCCCAGTTTTGCCAGATCTCTCAATTTCCAAGAGAAATAGGAAATCTGGATTTGTATTTGAAATGTCCTGATTTTTTAAAATTGGTAATTAATTAAAACAAAATGCTGTACGTGTCAATACTGTGCAGGCAAAACAAAAACCCATGGGCACCAGTATGCAATTTCTGTCTGTAGTTGCTAAGTCATGTCTAACACTTTTGCAACACCATGGACTGTAGCCCGTGAGGCTCTTCTGTCCATGGGATTTCCCAGGCAAGAATCCTGAGAAATCCCTGGGAGTGGGTTACCATTTCCTTCTCTAGGGAATCTTCCTGACCTGGGGATTGAAACTGTGTCTCCTGCATTGGCAGGCAGGTTCTTTACCATTGCACCACCAGGGAAGGCCAATGTTTGGTCTACAGGCATCTAAAAATGTTCCACCTAAAACTGCATGTGACACTCAGAGGTGGCTGCTGACCTATCCCATCCACCCTTCCTTGGGAAAGCATTCTCCCTCTTTCTCAATGTCTACTATTTCAACATCCCTCATCAGGACTGGGTCTGTAGTATCCTGACCAGGAGCCATCTCTACCTCTCCTGTGTCCTCCTCATCACTGTGGAGGGCATGCCCATCACCCCGGTCCCTGTCCTAGGCCCTACTGTGGCCAGACCTCAATCAGGCAGGTCTGCTTTCTTCTGGAGAGCAGACAGGCCATGTTAACAAGCTTCCTCAGCCTCCCCTCCTCTTCTGATAGAAGTCTGCTCTCTTCTGTCCAATCCTCCACACCTTTTTTACTCAAGCCAGGCCTCCCTCCAAGAATGCCTTCCTCCTCCGCCACCCACAGGCTTACCTCTTCCTAAGGCCTTTCCTGGCAGTGTGAGCCCTTCTCTGCCTCTTATACTTTGCCACATCTGTAACATGGGGAGAATGACAGACCCAATGCAAAGAGCGTTTGAGGAATAAATGAGTGACATGTGTTACCTGCTTGGAGCAGTACCAGGCACACAGGAAGCATTCAATGAACACAAACTGTGACTATTAATACCCACTTAGCACTTAATCCATAGGGGCTTTCCTGGTGGTTCAGACGGTAAGGAATTTGCATGCAATGCAGGAGACTCGGGTTCACCCCCTGGGTCAGGAAGATCCCCTGGAGAAGGAAATGGCTACCCACTCAAGTATTCTTCCCTGGAGAATCAACAGACAGAAGAGCCTGGAGGGCTACAGTCCAAAGGATTGCAAAGAGTTGGACATAACTGAGCAAGTTAAGCCTAGCACTGAATCCACAGGCTGTCTTGTGCCTTTTCACATTTGCTACTCACATCTTTCTATCTAAATGATGAAAGAAGCCTGGACGTGCACACTGGCAAACCTGGGACTGAATTCCATCTCTCCCACGTTTTGCCCTGGTGAAGTCACACAACCTCTCTTGGCCTCTGTCTCTGCATCTGTGAAATGGAGCTAATGGCTCCTACGTCTCAGGATTGTGATAAGGATCAAATGAGGCAATGTCTGCAAATGCTCTAAGTAAACTGGGAAGAAACACTGTAAGAATGACCAGTTTTTGGAGGAGGAAATTCCAGACCAGCCACAATACTGCTAGAGTGAAGGGCAGGTGGTCCCATCTTTGGGTAGACCTAGAAAATTCTTTTGCTGAAAGTTCAACAAATGGTTCTTGAGCAGCCACTCTGGGCCAGACACCATGCAGAGTTACTGCAAATGTGAGGGCCCAACCATCGGAGTAAAGCGATAAGTCACCTTAGAGGTGGTCTCACCAGCCCTTCACTCAGTACCCCTCTCTATGCAGACCCTCACCTGGGACCCTGTATTCCCACACCTCCTGACTTCTCTTCCAGGACTCGCCCACTCCTGTTGTTCCTCTCACTGCTGCCAGAATAACCTTTGTGCAACACATCCATTCATTCACTCATTCATGCATTATTTATTCAGTAATTATCAGCCTTCTGAAAAGTGAAACAGACCAGAATCCCTGCCCCTCATGGGTTTCACATTCTAATAACTCTAGTAAATCATTACCTAATTTATTTGCTTTAAAAGCTCATTGGTCTTCAATTACTTATGCTAGAGTCAAATCTTGAGCTTGGTTTTTGAGCTCACATCTGGCTCCACTCCCTCCCAGCACCTCCCCACTTTGACAGGAAGGTGTTCCGAAGGGCTCCAGATGGGCCACCCCCTTAGACTTAGTTTCCTGAGTTTCCTGGTTGTTTCTTCAGGCTGGAAAATTCCTCTTTCAAGTTAGAAGCAGCTGAATGTTTCATCTATAGGAGGATCTGTTCTCAGCCCTGCCCGTGAGCTCCATCACACTCACCTGGGAGCTCTCGAAGGTCATTTTTCTTTTGTTTCCCTGACATCTACAGAGTGGATGCTTAACCATGGGGATGTTTTTGTGTGTGTGTGTGTACTGAGAAAGAAGCTTGTAATGAACATAAATGGTTTCGTAGATGGCCAGAGAAGAAAAGCAGAGAGCACCCTTTAAAGCAGAGATGACAGAAAGTCTCAGGGAGGCTGTCCCTGTGGCCTGGGCCTGGATGAATGAGCAGGATGTGACCACAGGAAGGAGGACCACCTGTTAGGCAGAGAGATGCAGGCACAGTGTGGCCAGAATTATGGGATATGCTAAGGAGCCAACCATGGGGAGAAGAAGGTAAGAAAAGGAATGGACAGAGAAAGAAGGTGGGATAGAGGACATGTCCCCTGAGTTGGAAAAGTCTTGAATGTCAAGCTGAGGTATCTGACCTTAGCAGGCCAGTGGTCAAAAGCTGAGGTGGAACAAGGGCAGGTTAAGGAGATGAATGTGGCCCAGAAGATTCGGGGGATGTGCAGACTAGGGCCTTTCTAAAATGGAAAGGCACTCTTAGCTCCCTGTGATGGAGCCAAAGTTTGAAATCTGGGCTCAGGCTGCTGTAGTCACCTTTAAAAAAAAGAGAAGCCAGAAATCCAGTCTTTATAGTGAAACGTTCTGATGGAAAACACCACCACCACCACCACCAAACCTGTTTATGGGTTTTGAGTTTGCAGTCTCTGGGGCAGAATTTTAGGTGGCAAGATCAGAGATGTGTGTTGGCCTTGTAAGCTGGAGACTGGTGTGGAACAAGGCCCAGGGAGGGGCAGGAGTAGAAGCAGCTGCAGAGGATTGGAGGGGGCTACAGTAGTTCAGGTGGGCTTGAGTCAGGGGTGAGGATGGAAAGGAGAGGAGAGCTGGGCCAGGGCTAAGGCTGTCAGACAAAACACTGAAGCCCCCAGTTAAATTTCAATGTTTCAGAGTAACAAATTAGTTTTTTCATATTAAAAAGTGGTATAACAGATAACTCACTGTTTACCTGAATGTCCAATTTGCCTAGGAGTGCTGTGTTTTATTCGCTAGACCTGGTCATCTTGCAGATTATGGGCTATGGAACTGAGAGCACTAGATGAAGAACTAACCATCGTGGGGAGTGTCCCAGGTGGCTCAGGGCAGGGCAGCAGCACCTAGGGGCCGGCCTGGTGAGAACAGCTCAGCCTTAGGAACGCAGACCCGCGCCACCAGCCTGGATCAAAGAGCAGGTAGAATCCCGGAGGCGCGCGCTCCTGCTTCCTTGCTTCAGTCCAGTCTCTGCAGGCTGACCCTCAGGCTGGGCTCAGGAACAGTCAGGAGATCCGAAGCCCCTGGAGTTGAGGAACAGGCAGACCCCGTACTCCCAGGGGCCTCTCCCTGCAGCACAACAAAGCACTCCCCGCCCCACGTCTTTCCATCAGGTCAGCTGAGCGGGGTTCCCTATCACTGAGACTCTCCACGATCACCGCACCTCCCCAACCCGCTGCTCTGGCGGGCAGGGCAGCGCATGCGCACCTGGGTGCAGCCAGACCCGGGCGGGACCTGCTCCTCGCTGAACCCAGTGGACAGGTGGAGTCCGCGCCAGCTTTCTCTCTCTCTCTCTGCGTGAGGGTCTTGCCGGCTCCTCATCCTCCTGGACCTGCTTTCACATCTGGTAGTCCCACCAGCCTTGACTTTGAACCCAGTTCTCTCTCCAGAGGATCTGAACCTCAGAGCTTCAGTAATATGCAGAGAGTGACAGGAGGGCATTTTTCACCTTCCCTGTTTAAACCCCAAGGGTATTCTGATCTGTTGTACCCTGCATCCTCTCCCCGCCCCCCTCATCCTCCATCTCTCCCTCCCCGTCTCTTTCTGCCCCCACTCTGTCCTTTCTCCTGTTTTCTTTCCCTCTCTCCCCATGTCCTGATATTCCTCAACTATTCTGTTATCTTGCTCTCCATTTCTCTCGATCACATAACTGCTCAAAAATTTCTCCTGGATTCCCTAAGAAACAGAGACAAACTATCACTTGTCCACTGAATGCTGTGCTTTGCTTAGTCCATCAGTCGTGTCCGACTCTTTGGGACCTCAGGGACTGTAGCCCGACAAGCTCCTCTGTCCATGGGATTCTCCAGGCAAGAATGCTGGAGTGGGTTGCCTTGCCCTCCTCCTGGGGATCTTCCCAACCCAGGGATTGAAGCCAGGTCTCCTGCGTTGCAGGCAGATTCTTTACCTACTGAACTACCAGGGAAGCCCCTTCCACTGAATACCACCAAATAAAACTGACAGCAGCTGAACCTGCACTGGCAAAATGTTTGGCTTTAAAAGGTTGAAAAATTCAAATCTTCTTGACAGAACTTAGGTGCAAAACCTGATCCAGAAGTCTGGACTTCACAGAAATAACAGTTGCAAGAGGAAATGCAAACTGACTCATGGAGAAACTGATTTTATTTTTAAATTAAATTGAATAAAGTTAAATTGAAAAGCAGTGATAAAATAATTTTTGAAAAATAAACTTTAAATGCAAAAAATAAACAGTTTGTGCTGTATTTAAACTTTTTCAGCAAAATTATTTGCTTTAATACAATTTGTTAAAAAAAAATGTTTTATCAACCCAAGAAAAAATCAATGTTGGCAAAAATTATATTTAAAATATTTCCATTAAAGAAAACCACAGGATCAAAGGTCAAAGTCTTTCTGTTGAAGACTTGCAATTTTATATATCACTGCCTGAACTCCAGACCCAAATATGCAGTTGCCCATGGAACATTCGGGTCAAGGCAATGGCACCCCACTCCAGTACTGTTGCCCGGGGAATCCCATGGATGGAGGAGCCTGGTGGGCTGCAGTCCATGGGGTCGCTAGGAGTTGGACACGACTGAGCGACTTCACTTTCACTTTCCACTTTCATGCATCGGAGAAGGAAATGGCAACCCACTCCAGTGTTCTTGCCTGGAGAATCCCATGGACGGAGTAGCCTGGTAGGCTGCAGTCCATGGGGTCACACAGAGTCGGACATGACTGAAGAGACTTAGCAGTAGCAGCAGCATGAAACATTCTCTCTCGGACAGCCCAAAGCCTCATCAAATATATATACCCAAAACCAAACTGCTGATCTGTTCCCAAATTGTTCTTCCTCTCAGACAACTATCTCTGAGACTGGGAATCTATTACCCATTCAGTTAATCATGCCAAACACAATAAAAAACGAAGTCCATCATGTCAACATCCAAAGTAGCTCTCAAAATCTGTCCTCTTTCCAGCTCTACTCCCAATATCCTGTCGAAGCCTACAGCATCTTCCACATAGATGAACATAACTAGCCTCCCCAAAACCACTCTTGTACTCTCTGATGTATCCTCCACACTGGTAGTTTAATAGTTTAAAAGGCAACCAGGGGAATTTCCTGGCAGTCCAGTGGTTAGGACTGAGCACTTTTGCTGCTGGGATGGGGTTCAATCCCTGATTGGAAGACTAAGATCCTGCAAGTCTTGCAGCAAGGCCAAAAAAAGAGAGAAGCAAACCAGGACATTTCTTACAGTAAAGGCAGTCTAGATATTTTGGACACAACCTCCTGCTGAAGACAGCTAAAAGAGCTGGTCAAATGTTCATAAAATTCACACACACACGTTTTTTTGGGGGGGGGGGTGGGGAAACGCAGTATGGCTTACAGGATCTTAGTTCCCTGACCAGGGATAGATCCCTGGCCCCAGGCAGTGAAAGCCCGGAATCCTAACACTAGACAGCCATGGAATTCACACACACACACACACACACACACACTCACTCACTCTTAAAAGCATCGAGGAGCTAACAAGATAGTGAGGAACTGCTGTGCCAAGGTCCTGGAGAGGACAGGATTCCAAAGAGGTGATCCTGATACTTGATGCTATGGTTGTCCTCAAAAACTTTTGCCAAGTGCAAAGAAATGGCTGAGAGGCCAAGCTCACTTCTAGTGGCCTTGCATGGCTGGAGACAAAAATCAGAGTCAGGGGGCTTCCCTGGTGGCTCAGTGGTAAAGAATCCGACTGTCAAGGGAGACAAGTGTTTGATCCCTGGTCCAGGAAGATCCCACATGCTTTGGAGTAACTAAGCCCATGCATCACAACTATTGAGCCTGTGCTCCAGAGTTGGCAAGCCACAATTACCGAAGCCTGCATGTCCTAGAGCCCATACTCTGCAACAAAAGAAGCCACTGCATTGAGAAGCCCATTCACCACCACTAGAGAGTAGCTCTGCTGCTCACTGAAACTAGAGAAAAGACTGCACAGCAATGAGGACCCAGCATATAAAATAAAATAAAATAAAATAAAAAATCAGTCAGGGGCCTACCAAGGGTGGTGGACTGACAAATCAGCTCAACATTGGGCTCAGCCCCAAAGAACTGCACCCCAGAAGTAAAAATGAACTGAAAGCAAAACTGCCCTTCCCTGAATGGTAGTCAACCTCTGAGTCATGCAGGTGCCCCAGAAAACATCATGCCCTAAGTATGAACTAACATGATCTCAGTTTGCTAATCCCTCCAGGCACCTGGCAAGAGCAACAGAAAATTCTCCTTGGTGAATAACAAAATCACCTCATATCAAATTATTCTCTACAAATAATTTCACAAACACAATATTCAACATACAAAAATAACCAGACACAGAAGGAAGTAAGATCCCTTGAGCAAAACCCTTTGGAAATAATAATCAACAGAAACAGACCCGGAGGGACTCCAGACTATAAAACAAATTACATTTACTATGTTTAAGAAATTAAATACTAAAATTGGAAATTTCAGCAAGGAACTAGGAACTCCATAAAATTATATAGCATATGCAAAAACAGAATAAATAAAAACTCAAAGTTCAAACTATAAACTGAATGGATGGTTTAACAGCAGATTTGACATGACTGAAGAATGCATTGCTGAATAGGAAGGTTGGTCAGAAGAAATGAACCAGAAAGAAGTATGGAAAGACAAAAGGATGGAAAATACAGAAGCTAAGAAAGTTATAATAAGATCTGACATATTTCTAATTGCAGTTCCAGAAGGAAAGAAGAAAGAGAGACCAGAACAGAGACAATATTCAAAAGATGGGTTGAGAATATTCCAGAATGGATAGAAGATATTAATCTACAGATTTGAGAACTCAAATGGATCCCACCAGAGTAAATAAAAAGAAATCCATGCCTCGATCCATCATAGTGAAACTGTAGAATACCAAAGAGAAAAATGGTAAACACATCCAGAGGAAAATAGGTAATAATGCTGGTTATTTACTTCTTGTCTCTCAGGTCTTAACCCACCCTTCCATAACAAGCTCTGTGATGTTAGGGGCGAGGGTTTGAAAGCCATATTTCCCAGGCCCCCTTGCCAGCTGACTTTCTATTCAGTTCTGCCAATGGGAGGCACTAAAAGGAGATTTACGTGGGAGAAAGGGATTCCTTCCTGTCCACTTCACTTTAGGAGCCTCCAGCTCCTTTCAATGCTCCCAGCATAAGTCATACAAAACCCCCTCCCAGGTAATAGCGCTAGCCAGCAGGGCCCTTCCTATGGTCGATCCAGCCCAGCTGCAGGTCCTTCTTCGAGCCTCTAGGTCCTGCTACCCTGCCTCTTCCCTTTTATCCTTCTAGGCCAAGGGACGACAGCTGCTTCCTGTAATTACTAATATCTGGGTAAACTCAACATCCTCTTTTGCTCTTGCTGCCTTCAAAAATATGTGTAAACAACTCATCTTGTATATTATATCCCTTTTGTTTGAAAAAACTAACATAATTTATATTTTCCTGGGTGTACCTAAAGCGTACCGTAGTGAAGAGGAACTAAAGAGCCTCTTGATGAAGGTGGAAGAGGAGAGTGAAAAAACTGGCTTGAAACTCAACATTAAAAAAACTAAGATCATGGTATCTGGTCCCACCACTTCCTGGCAAATAGATGCAGAAAAACATGGAAACAGTGGCAGATTTTATTTTCTTGGACTCCAAAATCACTGTAGACGGTGACTTCAGTCATAAAATTAAAAGATGCTTGCTTCTTGGAAGAAAAGCTATGACAAACATAGACAGCATACTAAAAAGCAGAGACATTACTTTGTTGACCAAGGTCTGTATAGTCAAAGCTATGGTTTTTCCAGTAGTCATGTACAGATGTGAGAGTTTTCATTTTTGCTGTTGAAGAACCAGACATAGTTGAATTCTGTGAATCAGTCAGGTTTTGCTAGAGTATGCTGTGGTAACAAACAGCCCCTGAATATCTTTGGTTTCTGACAACAAAGGTTTATTTCTAGCTTTCTTTTCATGTGCTGCATGAGTTGGCTGCAGCTCCTGCCTGAGACATGCTAATCTCCTAGCAGAGGGAAAAAGAACCATGGCAAAATCATGTGATGGTTTGTAAAACTTCTACTGAGAAGTAGTGGTCTTTTAATTTCATGTCTGCAGTCACTGTCGGCAGCAAAAGCTTTACAAACCATAAAGAAGGCTGACTGCTGAAGAACGTATGCTTTCAAAGTGTGGTGTTGGAGAAGACTCTTGAGAGTCCCTTGGACTGTAAGGAAATCAAACTAGTCAATCATAAAGGAAATCAACCCTGAATATTCACTGGAAGGACTGATGCTGAAGCTGAAGCTCCAGTACTTTGGCCACCTGATGCCAAGAGCTGACTCACTATAAAAGACCCTGATGCTGGGAAAAATTGAAGACAGGAGGAGAAGGGGGCGACAGAAGATGAGATGATTGGATGGCACCACTGACTCAATGGACATGAATTTGAACAAGCTCAGGGTGATGGTGAAGGACAGGGAAGCCTGGTGTGTTGCAGTCCATGGGGTCACAAAGAGTCAGACATGACTTAGTGGCTGAACAACAACAACACACCTAAGTGCTACAGAACTCTTCAAAGGAGCCACAGTGTGATAGCACTATTGTTCCCAATTAGTCACCCCTCAGGATCCACAGGGCATTGATTGGTTCTAGGATGCTCAATTCCCTTATGCGAAATGGTGTCGTATTTGCATATAACCTACAAACATCCTCCCATATACTTTAAATCATTTCTAGATTATTTATAGTACTTAACACAATGTAAATGAAAATAAATAGTTCAGTTCAGTTCAGTTGCTCAGTCGTGTCCGACTCTTTGACAACATGAATCGCAGCACGCCAGGCCTCCCTGTCCATCATCAACTCCCGGAGTTCACTCAAACTCATGTCCATTGAGTCGGTGATGCCATCCAGCCATCTCATCCTCTGTCATCCCCTTCTCCTCCTGCCCCCAATCCCTCCCAGCATCAGGGTCTTTTCCAATGAGTCAACTCTTCACATGAGGTGGCCAAGCATTGGAGTTTCAGCTTTAGCATCAGTCCTTCCCATGAAAACCCAGGCTGAGTACAAAGCAGATTCAAGTTTGGCTTGTGGAACTTCCGGGAATTTTTTTCAAATATTTTCGATTGAAATATCATGATTGGTTGAATCCACAGATGCAAAATCCTTGGATATGGAAGGCCAATTGTATTTGCCACCAATCTTCATGGGAGGCTAATATTTTTCCAACCTATTGTCAGGCTTTGGCCAATAACATGTGTGGGTAAGTGAGATCTACCACCACTTCTCAGCAAAAGCTTTACAAACCATCACAGGATTTTGCCATGGTTATTTTCCCTCTGCTAGGAGACTAGCATGTCTCAGCCAGGAACTGCAGCCAACTCATGCAGCACATGGAAAGAAAGCCAGAAACAAACCTTTGTTGTTGCAAACCAAGGAGACTCAGGGGCTGTTTGTTACTGCAGCATACTCTAGCAAAACCTGACTG
The DNA here is from genome assembly GCF_002263795.3 of Bos taurus. NCBI lineage: Eukaryota > Metazoa > Chordata > Mammalia > Artiodactyla > Bovidae > Bos > Bos taurus. The sequence goes on from NC_037334.1 coordinate 39,196,391, forward strand.
ATTCACAAAATTCAACTGTATCTGGTTCCTCAAGAGCAAAAATGGAACTGAATGGTTGAACAATAGCATTGATGTACTAAGAGAAAATTAGTGCCAACTTGGAATTCTATACACAGAGACATTATCCTTTAAGGAGAAATGCTAAATAAACACACTGTCACAAAAAACTGAGAGAATATGCCACCAGGAGACCATAATACATTAAAGGAATTCTAAAGGCTGTTTTGCAGAGAGAAGGAAAATTATCTGATATGGCAGATCATGGATGCAGGAAGGAATGGACAAAAACCATGTTATATACGTGGGTCAATCGAGCTAAAGATTGGCTGCATGCAAGAACAATAATAAAGGCTTTAAAGTTATACAGACAACAGTATCTCAGAAATCAAAGGGTAGTGACTGGAATGAATTTAAGTTTTGTAAGATCTTAGCACCAGAGAGGAAATACGCTGATATCTTGGCCCCTGATGTGTGCCGAGATGACACACATCTCGGTAGTTCTCTTTCCCATGCTGCCCAGCCTCAGACAAACACAAGTTGAGGGTATTCTATGATACCAGTGCTCTTCAGAGAATGAAGTCATGAAAGATAAGGTAAGACTGAAGAAATGTCAGAGTGGAAGGGACTAAGAAGACATGACAACTAAAGGCCTTGTGGGGTGCTGGGCTAGATCCTGAACCAGACAGGGGGCGTTAGGAGAAAAACTGGTTGAATGCAAATAAAGTCCACAAATTACAGTACTGAACCACTGTTAACTTCTCAGTTGTCATCACTGTGCTTGGTTATGGTTGATATTAACATGCGTGGAGGCTGAGTCAAGGGTATAAGAAAACTCTATTATTTTTGTAATTTTTCTCTAAGACCAAAACTATTTCAAAATTAAATCTGAAAAAAAGTCACCCAGAAACACTGAGTGTTAACATTTCCGGTGTATTTTCTGCCTGTTCCTTATCTTGCACGGGGTGATGTTCTATGCTTCATATAAGTAAGATGATGTCAGACACATGATTTTATTCTACACCAGGTTTTCAGAGATGTTACCACATTTAAGTCTTACAACAGGCATCATCACTCTCATTTTACAAATAAAGAAATCAAGGTCTAGAACAGGTTAAAGGTCGTATAGCTAATAAAGGCACAGACTGAAGGTTGAGCACAGGTTTCCTAATGCTAAATTCCAGAATTGCACTAAAACCTGATTCTTGAGGAGTATGTTCATCTACTCGTTTACACATGTGTTCAACCACATCCTGCACCTCCTGGAGGTGGAGACAGAGTCTAGGAGACCATGATCCCACCATTAAACTGCTTCCCCACTAAAGGTTTTATGCCTGTAGCCCAGGGCCTCCAGTCACACAGCTTGTCCTATGACTGGGTAGGACAAGGTGACATGCCCCTTCAAGAAAGGACTCATTGCCCAGCTGCAAGGAGTGTGCCTGGATGACAGAGCCCCGATATCAGCATCTTCTGAGTCCAGCTAGGCTTTCAGATGGAGGTCACACTCTTCTCTGGAAGCCAGCATGGTGGTGGTAGAAGGACCTTATACTTATCAGATGAGGGATCCTCCAACCGGCAGTTAGGTCTGGAGCCCCTCGCTGGACAGAGTTGTTGGAGTCTGTCTTGCCTCGTGGTGCCCTCTACCCAATCCTGCTCCCTTTTCTTTCAAAGATGTTCCCCCAATAAACTCTCTCCTTCTGCCTTTCTATCTCAGCATCTGCTGCCCAGATGGATGGACCTGCAACAAACCGTTCAGTACGTTTGTGGACCTTCCCACTGGCTCCTGTGGGTAAACTAACCCAGGGACAAAGGATGAGGTGGTGTTTGTCACCGTCAGCCTGGTAAGCCCCCTGAAACCGACGCTGTGTGCAGAGTTCGGGACTGGCCCCATCTTCCTGATGTCCATGCCCACAAACAATCCTGTGCCCATCCTGCCGTCAGACCTGACAGGGATATCACCAACTCCTGCTTGAATGACCTTGAGGATCACGTGAAGATCTGTATGTGGCCTGGATTTCAGAGGAGGTGGAGCAGTGGGTGGAGAATGTCTTCCCTGGGGAGGTTTGGTTGGAGGGTGGGGACGGGCCAGGCAGGCAAGGGTGTGCGTCAGCCTGTCTGGCTCTCCTGGGTGGGGCCAGATGAATGTTTGGGTTTGGGCAGCAGCCGACACAAGCCTCTTAGCCTGAGTCAAGCCTGCTGTGAGCTGGGGATGGAAGCCAGATAGGCTGTGTCGGGCATATCTACTCGGTGGGCTGAGGAAGGGGACAAAGCAGGGGACTGAGCAGAAGACACAGGGGAGAGGGCTGACTTCCAGACTTCCAAGGCATGTGATCTTTCACGTGCCAGGGCCTGGGGCATGGATAAATGGAAGGGCAGATGAGGTGCCCACAGGGTGGATATGTGAGCGAGAGGACCAGGGCGGCCAGGTAGCCGAGCTCCCCAAGACCAGGACCTAAGGGGTCAGGCCCGTGGCTCCCACTCACTGTAGGAAGCATCCTTGTCTCGGCGCTCCAGCCTGCTCCTGAGCACGTCAGCCATCTTTTAGACACATGCAGGGGTCCTACAGGTGACCTCAAGGTCTTTCCCCCAGCCCTCTTTAGAGAGCAAGAGAGAGGAATGAGCTTCCTCGTTCTCTCTCAGGAAAGCAGTGTCAGTGAGCAGGTCACCCTGGCGGTGGTAGAGGGCAAAGAAGAGGCCACCAGATGGCCCCACCTGGCAGACCCTGAGGAGTCCGAACCCTTCATACCTGTGAAATTACTCAGCCTAGAATAAATGCATATTATAATTTCAAATGCTTGTCACACTGAGATATTGACGGATGAAATACCATGTCTGGAATTTGCTTTAAAATAACCTGGAGTGGAGGAGGAGCTGAGTGCGTGGGGGAGGGTTTATACAGAGATGAATAAAATCAGATGATGGGGTGATGGGCACCCGAGAAGTTTTTTACTCTTCTCTTTACCTTTGTGCATGTTGGGAAATGTCCATGATTAAGCTTTGATAGTAATCTAGGTAAATCTTTGTTTACCCCTTAGGTCCCTTAATAGCACCTTTTAGTGAACACTGGAATATGTGAATCCAAGTTCACTTCAGTGTAGTTTTTTTCTGTTAAAAAATTTCTAATTGTGGTAAAATACACGTCACACAATTTACCATCTTCAAGTGTGCAGGTCAGTATTGTGCTGTGCTTAGTCACCCAGTCATGTCCAACTCTTTGAGACTCCATGGACTGCAGCCCACCAGGCTCCTCTGTCCATGGGAATTCTCCAGGCAAGAATCCTGCAGTGGGTTGCCATGCCCTCCTCCAGGGGATCGTCCCAACCCACGGACTGAACCCAGGTCTCCTGCACTGCAGATGGATTCTTTACCGCCTGAGCCACCTATTGGGCTCCCAATCTCCCCAACCCTTTCATCTTGCCATAGACTTCCCAGATTTCTCTCAATCTTCCCTCACCCCCACACCCAGCCTCCCCTACTGCCCACTGCCCATAAGTCACTACAGCCAAGGACCAGAGCCCAGGTATCGCTGGTTTCAGGGCAGGTTCCCTGCTACACCTTGGTTGGCAGCTGGGCTCAGCCTGGCTGTGGGGCCAGTGGGCTGGCCATGTGGCCTGGACTTCTGGGTGACTTTCACAATGCAGTCCTGCTGGCTCCTGAAAAGCTGAGCTCTCTGCCCCTGGGCAGGCAGCTGAACAAGTTCAGGCAGCTCCCAGCTTCCCCCTCCACCTGCACCTGAGGTTGCCCTGGGTCACGGTCACCAGAGGAGGCTGGTCACAGAAACGGTAGCAGAGGTGGACTCAGGCTCCTCCCCAGCACGGTGACTCAAGGAGGGCAGTCCAGATCCCAGGAGTCCACTTTCATCCCAGGGTGTGGTGTGTGGGAGGCTGAGCGGGGTCCTTCTGCCTCTACCCTGACAGCCACAGTGCCCCAGCTGTGACACAGCTCTTGGGTTTAGAATACTCTTGGAGCTGGCAGCAGCTAGAGTGGGCACCAGGAGTTACCTGTTAGCCTGCTCTTGCCATGGTCTGAAATTCTTAGTTGCTGCCTCTCTGGGAACACCCAGTGCTTCTCCCTCTTCCTTCCTCCTTCAGGCTAGGGCCTGGCCCCAGAGGATGAGAAGGGACAAAAGAGGACAAGGAGTGAAGAACAGGTGGGGGACACACTGCTCTCAAGTCCCTGTATGTGCCAGTTCCTTCCCATGGCTGAAGCCCATGACCTGTTCTGCCTGTTGACAAATGAAGGCTCAGAGAGGTCACCAGGAAGCTTTAGACTGGGGATTACAGCCAGGGCCACCTTTCTTCATCCTCCTCCTCCTGGTTAGAAAGCAGTCATGAAGAGGCTTTTTTTGCAGGTGGTGGGTTGGAGCTGAGCACAGTCAACCATCAGGTTTGGGGAGGCACCAGGGGATGTGGACTAGGGGCTCAGAACTCATCAGATGCCTCCAGCCAAATGAACCACAGGCGCCAATGCACTGCATCAAGTGCTGCCCCAGTGGCAGAGAATGGGGGAGCAGTTTTGCCTTGGGGGTAAGAGGAGGGGCCATGGGCATGGTGGGTGCCTTAAGTGGATTCTCCCAACAACAAACACAGACGAGGACACGGACGCAGTCCCCAGGGCAGAGGTGGGGGAGGCAGGGGCCAGAGCTGGGCCTGGAGGAGCTATGGGACTAGTCCTGAAGATGGGATGCCATCTCTCAAAAAGAGGATGGTAGAGACAGAATGCGTAGGCTGGAAAGTGCCCTCCCGGGCAGAGTGGGCAAAGGCCAAGGGTAGGCAGCAGGGAGCCCAAGTAGGCTGATTCAACAATCAAGGAGAAAAGTGATGAGGGCAGAGGTGGCAGCCAGAGAGAAAGCAAAAACCCCAGGTCTCCATGGGTGGCTCCAGGGTTTCACTTGGAAGTAGCATGGATGCATGTACCACCCAGCCCAGAGAAAATGACCCAAGACAACATGAGTGCACGCTAGGTGGGAGTCCAGCCGCCTCAAGACAGACTCTGTGGCAAGCATTTTGACCTTCTGATAAACTTTCCCCGTAAGGAGTAGGAAAAGGACAAACTGACATTTACGGATGCCTATTATTTGCCAGATACGGTGGTGGGCACATGCTTCACAGATGATACTTCATTTAATCCTCCCAGCCAAATAATGATCCCCCTTTTGAGATAAGAAAACCAAGGTGTAGAGAAAGAAATGAAATTGTCCAAGGCCAGCCAATTCAGGAAGCGGGTGCATCCAGGGAGCTTCTTTCCATTCCCCTGGCCCCAGGCCCTCAGTGCCTCGCCCCTTGGCATCTGGGCAGTGTGTAGCTTCTGAGTCAACTCCACAGGGATGCCAAATCTGGGGGCAGGTGCCCAGGCAAGGGTGTCTGCCTGGTGAGCCCAGGAGAGTGAGCAAAGTTCACTGCATTCAACCCCCAGCCCTGCCCAGTCTGGCCTCTCCCATGCTGTCCAGGTAAGCATGTGGAGGGGGACAGAGGCCTGGTTTCTGCTCAGCCCTCCCTTTTTTTTTTTTTTGTTTCATTTGCTGAGGCTGCTGGCATTTATTGTTTATTATTGAAGCCACATCAACTCTATGATACACAAATTTGACTAAATGTGGTGGTTGTTGTGTCTGAGAATGTGATAATCCATGGAATGTACAGGAGAAAGAAGGTGGAAAGGCAAACACAATGAGTAGAATATTTTACAAAACTGAAGGTGACCCCAGTTAGGTTAAAATACAGAAGAACATCAAATTAACAAAAAGAATTTCACTTTTGTGCTGTATTTCAAGGATATTTTCAACTTTCAAATTTAACTTGTTTTTGAAGTATAGCTTTACTGAAATATAACTCACATACCATTTAATTAATTCATTTAAATGTATAATTTAGTGATTTCTAGTGGGGTTGTCACCTCAATCAATTTTAGAATATTTTCATCATCAAAAAAAGAAACCTCATGACTGTTAGCAGTAACTGCCCATTTCTCCCAAACTCCCAGCCCTAGGAAACCATTAATCAACTTTCCATTGATTTGCCTATTCTAGACATTTTATATAAATGGAATCATATAATATGCGGCCTTTTGAGACTGGTCTCTTTCACTCAGCTTAGTGGTTTTAACATTTATTCATGTTGTAATAGATATCAGTACTCCATTCCTTTTTACAGTCAAATAATATTTATAGCTATAAATTTCCCTCTAAGTACTGTTTTAGCTGCATCCAATAAACTTTTGTCATTTTAATTCATCTCAACGTATATTCTGATTTCCTTTGTGATTCTTCTTTGACCCATTGATTACATAGAAGTGTACTGCTTAATTTGCACATATTTGTGTATTTCCCAAATTAATTTTGTTGTTGATATCTAATTTCATTCCATTGCCAGAGAACATAACTTGTATGATTTCAGTCCTTTTAAACTTATTGAGGCTTGTCGTATGGCCTAGCACATGGCCTATCCTGGAGAATACTCAATGTGCACTTGAGAAAGACACCTTCTTCTGCTTTTGGTTGGAATGTTAGGTTTAGAATGCTTGGGTTATAGTATTGTTCAAGTCTTATATTTTCTTGTTATCTTCTGACTAGCTGTTTTATCCACTATGGAAAGTGGGGTATTGAAATCTCCAACTATTATTCAACTTTCTATTTCTCAGTTCAATTATATGCATTTTTGCTTCATGTAATTTGGGGCTATATTATTATATTCCCTACTTTTGAAGAATCAGTATCCTCAGATTTTCCAACATATCCTTGTCTAAATTATTTTATAATTTTATTTATTTTTATTTTTGACTCTGCTGGGTCTTCGTTGCTACATGGGATTTTCTCTAGTTGTAGGGAGCAGGGGCTGCTCCAGATGGTGCACAGAGTTCTCACTGCAGGGTCTTCTCCTGTTGTGGAGCACGGGCTCTAGAATATGTGGGCTGCAGTAGTTGTGGTGCCTGTGCTCAGCAGCTGCAGTTCCTGGGCGCTACAGCACAGGCTCAGTAGTGTGGTGCATGGGCTTTGTTGCTCTGCAGCACGTGGGATCTTCCTGGATCAGGGATCAAACCCATATCTCCTGCACTGGCAGGCGAATTCTTTACCACTGAGCCACCAGGGAAGCCCTCCATGTCTAAGTTTTTATGAGGTAATTTTCAGGAAGCTTTATATGAGAAACTGAGATAACTGTTTTTAAGAATCCATGCCTAGGGACTTCCCTAGTGATCCAAGGGCTAAGACTTTGCACTCCCAAAACAAGGGGGCCGGGTTTGATCCCTGGTCAGGGAACTAGATCTCACATGCCACAGCAGAGACCTAGCACAGCCAAATATTAAATAAATAATAAAATTACATTTGACTATTAAACAATAGTCAAAATTAAGTTGATTTGCTTTTTTATAATACAAATATAACAGAAACAGTCCATTACTTTATAGAAAGTGTTAGTCACTCAGTCGTGTCTGATTCTTTGTGATCCCATGGATTGTAGCCCACCAGGCTCCTCTGTCCATCAAATTTTCCAGACAAGAATACTGGAGTGGTTTGTCATTTCCTTCTCCAGGGGATTTTCCTGACCCAGGGATTGAACCTGGGTCTCCCTCATTGCAGGCAGATTCTTTACCATCTGAGCCACCAAGGAATGAAAGCTTTATACAGTGAATACACTATTGCTAATATTAATTCTAATATATTTAAAAGGAAAATATTTTAACTATTTTTCAGTTTCCAAAACCATTAAAAATTATAGAAATGAAGTATATTAATCTATAAGGATCTGCTATCTTATAATGAATATATAATTCAGGAATAATGAATTATAATTCATCCTAATTTACTTATTAGAGTAGATAATACCCCAAGGTGTATTTTCTTGGATTTCATTGTATTATCTTGTATTTCATTCACTTGGAATGAAATAACACTTTGCCAGCCCACCTTCTTAAAGACCTCAGAAAGGTAGATCAGAGGTTAAAGGCCAAGGCGACAGAGGTAAGAATAAGAGGCAGCCTGCATGGAGGGAAGGAGACTAGTTGAACTGTTAGGTGGCTAGACTTCCAGCTTTCATGTCCAGCTCAGGAACTAGCTCTGAAACATATTTTGGGGGAGTAAGTCACGTGCCTTCTCTGGACCTTAGTTTTTCCATCAGAGGTGGCTGGACTGAGGTCACCCAAAGGGTTCAGTGTCATGCTCTCTGGTTAATGCCCTAAGGGAAGAAGGCCTTCTTCAATGAACAGTGCAAAGAAGTAGAGGAAAACAATAGAATGGGAAAGACTGGAAATCTCTTCAAGAAAATTGGAGAGATGACAGGAATATTTCATGCAAGGATAGGCATGATAAAGGACAGAAACGGTAAGGACCTAACAGTGGTAGAAAAGGTGGCAAGAATACACAGAAAAACTATATAAAAAAGGTCTTAATGTCCAGGATACCCATGATGGTGTGGTCACTCACCTAGAGCCTGACATCCTGGAGTGTGAAGTCAAGTGGGTCTTAGAAAGCATTACTACAAGCAAAGCTAGTGGAAGTGATGGAATTCCAGGTGAGTTAGTTAAAATCCTAAAAGATGATGCTGTTAACGTGCTGTACTCAATACGTCAGCAAATTTGGAAAACTCAGCAGTGGCCACAGAACTGGAAAATGTCAGTTTTAATTCCAATCCCAAAGAAGGGTAGTACCAAAGAACGTTCAAACTACTAGACAATTGCGTTCATTTCCCACGTTAGTAAGGTTATGTTCAAAATCCTTCAAGCTAGACTTCAGTAGTACGTGAACCAAGAACTTCCAGATGTACAAGCTGGGTTTAGAAAAGACAGAGGAACCAAAGATCAAATTGCCAACATCCACTGGCTCATAGAAAAAGCAAAGGAATTCCCCCCCAAAAATCTACTTCTGCTTCATTAACTATGCGAAAGCCTTTCATTGTATGGATCACAACAAACTCTGGAAAATTCTTAAAGAGATAGGAATACCAGACTACCTTACTTGTCTCCTGAGAAACTTGTATGCAAGTCAAGAAGTAACAGTTAGGACTGGACATGGAAAAACTGACTGGTTTAAAATGGGGAAAGGGGTATGACAAGATTGTATACTGACACCCTGCTTATTTAACTTCTATGCAGAGTACATCACACGAAATGCCAAGCTGGATGAATCACAATCTGGAATCAAGACTGCTGGGAGAAAAAGACAGAACAAGGTTTCTGGGAAAAATATCAACTACCTCAGATATGAAGATAATACTACTTTAACGGCAGAACGTGAAGAGAAACTAAAGAGCCTCTTGATGAGGGTGAAAGAGAGTGAAAAAGCTGGCTTGAAACTCAAAAACTAAGATCATGGCATCTGGTCCCATCATTTCATGGCAAATAGAAGGGGGAAAAGTAGAAGCAGTGACAGATTTCATTTTCTTGTGCTTCAAAATCCCCGCGGATGGTGACTGCAGCCATGAAATTAAAAGATGTTTGCTCCTCGGAAGGAAAGCTATGACAAACCTAGACAGTATATTAAAAAGCAAAGACATCATTTTGCCAACAAAAGTCCATATAGTCAATGCTATGGTTTTCCCAGTAGTCATGTACAGATGTGAGAGTTCGACTGAGCACCGAAGAACTGATGCTTTAGAACTGTAGTGCTGGAGAAGTCCCTTGGGAGTCCCTTGGACAGCAATGAGATCAAACCAGTCAATCCTAAAGGAAATCAACCCTGAATATTCATTGGAAGGACTGATGCTGAATCTGAAGCCCCAATATTTTGGCCACCTGATGCTGAGAGCCAACTCACTGGAAAAGACCCTGACGGTGGGAAAGACTGAAGGCAAAAGGACAAGAGGGCATGATAATGTTAGATAGCATCACCAATTCAGTGGACATGAATTTGAGCAAACTCCAGGAGATGGTGAAGGACAGGGAAGCCTGGCATGCTGCAGTCCGTAGGCTTGCAAAGAGTTGCACATGACTTAGCAACTCAACAACTATTAAGCTTCTGAATATGCATGGGAAGATGTGAGGGTGAATGGATGTGGAGGAGAAGGAGAAGGCAATTTCTGGATTAGTGCTGAAGGCAGCTGGTCCCCTCAGCCTCGCACTCCCCATCCAGGTGACATGGACATAATCAAAGGGCTCCAAAAAGCCAGGTAGGAAGGAACATCTGCCAGGCCAGGTCCTCAACTTCTGAGGGGAAGTGATGGGGTGCTCTTAGCAGTATAGAGACCAGAGCCTGTGCAGGAGATTGGGACCAGTAGCCCGGTCCAGGCTAGAGGGGGCCACAGACCTGAGCTCTGTTTCTGTTCATGACAACTCTGCTTGAGAGATGGAGTCAGGCTGTTCTCTACTCCTGCCCCAATCCACTGCACTCCGCATCGTGGTGCCCAGCAGCCAAGGGTCCGCCAGCCTCCCACCACCAGCTGTTGTCTCTGGTTGCAACCACTTCCTTGGTATTCCATTCAGAGGGGCCACTCTCTGGCCCCTCTCTCCTCCCTGATCTGTTTTTATATCTCTGGGCTCTAGAATATCATCTGATTTCTTTCCTTCCTCCTGGGATGTTCTAAGATATTGAACACCCTTCCCCTCCTACCTCCCTCTGGCTGGGAAAAAACAGACTGGGGGTTAGGGGGGTGGTCAGAAGACTTTGGATTAGTCACTTACCATTGATCCCTTCCCTCTCCTCCTCACGGAATTTCTCGCCAAGACAAGTCAATTCTCTCAGACCATCTCATGAATATCCTTCCTCTCTTCCTCTCCTCACTGCCCTTTCCCTCCGTAGCCCTGTTTCTATTCCCTAACACTCCTCTAATCCATCCTGCCTTCCTCAATCACTTCACAAGGCCTGTGTACTTTCCCCGAAGCCCAGCTTGGTCCTCCCACTCCCCTCTCTCAACACCTCCGAGGCTCCCGTCATCTGGCCTTTCTGAGTCTGCTCAAATGTGCCACCTGTGCTCCGTCCCTCCCACTGACCTTTCTTACCCCAGGGCTCTGGGTTCACTAGTAAGCTTTCTGGGTTCACTAGTAAGATGAAGGCTCTGCCTTCACCGACCATGCCTGCTTTCTCCAGCCATAGGCTCTCGTTCCATCATAAGCACTTTCCTCCACGGAAATGCCTTCCATCCTTCAAGTACCATCTCAAAAGCCACTTCCCAACGAGGCCTTCTTTCAGGTCCCCCCAAAGGTAAAGTGTGTACTTGTGCTAAAGCTTCATATGTAACGCTATCAGACTAGGGGCTCCCCAAGAGCTGATACCCCAAATACTTATTAATGAGTTTTCTTAATTAGACAAGTCCTCTGAATTCTAGTACTTCCATTGTTAGAACACTGGTAAGGACAGCATCGGAGAAGGCAATGGCATCCCACTCTTGCCTGGAAAATCCCATGAATGGAGGAGCGTGGAAGGCTGCAGTCCATGGGGTCACTGAGAGTCGGACACAACTGAGTGACTTCACTTTCACTTTTCACTTTCATGCATTGGAGAAGGAAATGGCAACCCACTCCAGTGTTCTTGCCTGGAGAATCCCAGGGACGGGGGAGCCTGGTGGGCTGCCGTCTTTGGGGTCACACAGAGTCGGACACGACTGAAGTGACTTAGCAGCAGCAGCAGCAGCAAGGACAGCATGGAAGACAGGGGTTGCAAACTGGTGGCCTGTGGGCCAAATCTGATTCAAGGGTAACATGATGTCTTTTTGTTTGTTTGTTTATTTATTTTTGGCTGCACTGGGTCTTCGTTGCTTTGCGCGGGCTTTCTTTAATTGTGGGGAGCGGGGGCTACTCTCTAGCTGCGGTAGGATGGCTTCTCATTACGGTGGCTTCTCTCGTTGCGGAACACAGGCTCTTGCAGCACATGGGCTCAGGAGTTTTAACGTGTGGGCTCTAAGAGCCCAGACTCAGTAGTTATGGTATGGGGGGTTAGCTGCTCCGTGGCATGTGGAATCTTTCCAAACCAGGGATCGAATTCATGTCCCCTGCATTGGCAGGCAGATTCTTATCCACTGTGCCACCAGGGAAGTCCTGATGTCTCTCTTTTTTTTAATCGAGGTAAAATTCACATCATATAAAACAAACCATTTTAAATTGTGCAACCACCATTTCTATGTGTTTCCGAAACATTTTCCTCATTGCAAAAGGAAACCCCACATCCATTGTCGACTTAAAAAATATAGTCATAACCTGAAAGTGGAAAGTTGTTTTATTCGGTGGGAATGTTTAGGACTTCAAGCCCAGAGGACGGCATCTCAAGTAACCTTGAAAGAACTGTTCCAAGGAGGCAGGGGAAGGAGTCAGGTTATACAGAAGTTTGCAATAAAGGGAGCAGGTAGCCTTAACATCAAAGATTATTGTTAATTAAGGAAAACTAGATATCTCAAGTTAAAGAATCTAGCCCTTTTCTATGTATAGGAAGATGCAAGCTCTGGGCTCACTGAAATCTTTCCTTTCATACACATCTCAGCTATCTGGGGTCAGCATCTTGCTTCTTGGTTTTTTTTTTTACATCCTTAGTTCCTTGTCCACTGCTGGGAGTGACATAGGGAATGATGGCAGCTGACAGCTGCTGGATTGCAGGCACTGTTCTCCCTTTTGGGCCCCTCCAAGCTCAGAAATTCACTTTTGGAGGCCTTGAAATCGCTGACACCCTTATTTACTGATATGGCAGGAATCAATCCATTTTACACCATCAAGCAGTCACTCTTCATTCTTCCCTCCCCACAGCATCTAGACCTAATCTTCCTTCTGCTGGATTTATCTGCTTCATATAAGTGGAATTATACCACATGCAGTCTTTAGTGTCTGGTTCGGCAAAACTGGCGGATCATCCAAATTGTCCTTTTATGGTTGAATAATATTCCATCTATGGACATACCACATTTTGTGTGTTCATTTATCTGTCGATGGGCAATTGGGTTGTTTCCAGCTTTGGGCTATTGTGGCTAGTCTTGCCACAAACACCCATGCACTAGTGTCTGTTTGAATTCCTGTTTTCAATTCTTCAGAGTATATATCTAGGAGTGGAATTGCTGGATCATACCTCACTATATATTTATAACCTTTTTTGGAAGATGTGGTGTTTTCATATTTGAATCTGAATGCCTATAGGTGTCCATCTCTGTCTCCGTTTCCATCTCTTCTATGTCTTACACCTGCCAGTCTGACTCACACTATTTGCCTGGCCCCTGAAGACATCTGCAGACAGTGACTGTAGCCATGAAATTAAAAGATGCTTGCTCCTTGGAAGGAAAGCTATGATCAATCTAGACAGCATATTAAAAAACAGAGACATCACTTTGCCAACAAAGATCCGTCTAGTCAAAGCTATAGTTTTTTCATGTATGGATGTGAGAGTCGGGCTATAAAGAAAGCTCAGCGGGGAAGCATTGATGCTTCTGAACTGTGTTATTGGAGAAGACTCTTGACAGTCCCCTGGACTGCAAGGAGATCCAACCAGTCTATCGTAAAGGAAATTAATCTTGAATATTCCTTGGAAGGACGGACGCTGCAGCTGAAACTCCCCATACTTTGGCCACCCGATGAGAAGAACTGACTCACTAGAAAAGACCCTGATGCTTGGAAAGATTGAAGGTGGGAGGAGAAGGGGACGACAGAGGATGAGATGGTTGGATGGCATCACCGACTCGATGGACATGAGTTTGAGTAAGCTCGGGGAGTTGGTGATGGACAAGGAAGCCCGGCATGCTGCAGCCCATGGGGTCGCAAAGAGTCGGACACGACTGAGCGACTGAACTGATCTGAATTTGCTCCCCTTATAAGTCTTTGGTATCAAAAACTCCCACAAAAACATAGCGCCCAATTCAACTGCTAAGGAGCCCGAGATCTTGGGCAAATCTCTCCACACCTCTCGGAGTACTACTTTGCTCAGCCTCGCCAGGGAATAATGCTGCTTACCTAAGGGGAGGCGGCAAGAATCAGGGAGATGATGGACGGAATGCGCCTCTTCGGAAGCTGTCGAGTTCTGGAAACCGAGACAGACGGGCTAGGCTAGAAGAGGAGGAGGCGGCGGAGGAGCGGGGCGGGCTGGACGCCCTCTGGGAGCATAGGCCGCACTTCGTGTTGTAGACCGGCCCGGGTCCGAGCCCGCGCGCCTGGGCGTCCGCCGCACAGAGCGCAACCGGCAGGGGGCTCGGGCGCCACCGCCTCGCGACGTCTCGGCGGGCTAGCCTAGGCTGGAGTCGCGAGCCCGGGCGGGGCTCAGGTTGGCACGCGGTGGGCGGGGGTGGCCCCCGTCCCCGCCCCCCACATCCGGGGGCCCGGGCCGGGCTGTGGGTCGGCCGCGCGCCAGTGAGTCAGGCCGGGTTTTCCCTCCGCCTCTGGGGCAGGATAGCGAGCGCGGCCGAACGCGTTCCTCCCTCGCCAATCCGGCTCCGGAGCCCGCCCGCCCGCGTTTTCCCGGCGCCTGTCGCCTGGCCGCTCCAGCCTGGTTCGCAGTCTCGGCCGGAGCTGGCGCCCTGGAGGAAGGGTTCAAATCCGCGCGCAAGGGAGCTGCAGCGCGCGAGGGGTGCGGATGGGCGCCAGGATGGTGAGTAGGGCGCACCGTGGGGCTGGAGCCGCGGCCCGGGGCTGGACTCGGGGGGTGGGGCTGGCCGCCGCCAAGGTCTAGCTTTCCCGGCGACCTTGGCCAAGCCCCCAGCCCTACGCGGGCGAGGTTCCCGTCTGAGAAGTGGGCAGGGGTGGCAAGGTGAGGTGTGCGCCCAGCTACCCCTTACTTCCAGACATCGAAGCACCGAGGTGCGGGATCGGGGACCGTCCGCGGGCAGGGAAGCTGTGCTGAAAGGGCAGGCGACAGGTTACGTTCGCCTTAACCCATGCAAAACGTGCTTTCCTTGGAGGAGTTCCTGGGACCCCTGAACCACCACTGGGGTGGGGCAGGTGCCCTTGGCTCGGGAGTCTGACCTCGGCTTCCGTGCCCACAGCCCATCCGTTCGGGGTAAGTCTTAGAAGCCTGGGAGAGACATCCCCTCCCAACCCTCAGGTAGCTTGGGGACCTCCCCCAGTTCTGGGGGAGCCCTCGCCTCTGCCACATCCTTCCGTGGAGATGCCAACCTCCACCTTCCCTAAGAGACGGCTTCCTGCCCTCTCCTGCCCCCTCCGGGATACCACCTTCCTCCACTATATGAGCCCTGTATATAGCTTGCTGTCAGGGGTCCCGTGAAGAGCGGACGCTCCCAGATCCTGAGCACCATCCCAGTCTGGCCACAACCTTCGGCCAAAGTGAGGGCCCGTCTGGAGCCGGGCGGAAATCGGGGCCGTGACTGCGTCCGGAAAAAAGGACCGGGACCTGTCATCTCCGACGCGGCAATCCCTCCCCCCCCCCCCCCCCCACCCCGCCCGCCGCCCCGCCTCCCCTCCCGCCTCCACGAGCAGACCGGGTCTCTCCTGGCTTGCACCGGGGGCTCAGCCTGTCCCGCGGCCGTGGTGCTCTGTCCCTGAACGGCCCAGGGAAGGAGAGAGGCAGGAGGCCGTCCTGGAACCGGTGATCTGCTTCCTCCCAGAGCCCTCCTGGGCAGGGCTCCTCTCCTGCCGACTGGCTGTGTGTGGGTGTGTATGTGCCAGACTGAATGAGTGCGGCCAGTCTGCTCAGGCCACCGCCTATGGAACTAGCAGCTTCCAGGGCTCACAGTGCCCATGCAGCGGTGTTTCCACTATTTCTACCTGACCCAGGGGCAGGCAGTGGATATTCCAGGCTGAGGGGACTGGGATCCAAACCAACCTGGTTGCAGGTACCCTTGGGAGAAGCAGGTGTGGGGAGCTGAGCAGACATAATCCACAGCAGTGTGGGAGCCCAGGGAGGGCAGCTGGTAACCCCTGGCTGGGACAGCCTGGGGCAGAAGAGGGGGTCTTGCCTGGGGAGTTGGGATTGCTGGTCATGTGGAATCACAGGCAGCTCACTTCTTTTTGGACTTCAGTTTACCTAGCTGTAGGATGGGGTAAGTGCAACTACTGTTTGCTGTCTCGGAGATCAGATGATGAAATGAAAGGGCTGATAAAAACTGTAGAGCGCAAGTGACTTAGTGATACTAAGAACCACTCCAGCAGGACTCTGCCTCTTCATGAGTTGAAATGGGGCTACAGAATGCCAGCCTCTCCCATCTCCTCCCTGGGCCCCTCTTACCCACTGCCCCCTCTTTTGGAGCTGGGACATTCCAGTCTCATTCCTCAGGGGCAGCTGCAGTCACTCCCCTCAGCAAAGCTGATCCTCCAGCAGGTGGTGGGACCCTCCCTGGGGCTAGGACTCACGAGGGGCTAAAGGCAGTCAAGGCCAGACTGGGAGCTTCCTACCCTAGTGCTTTGGGCACACTCCAGAGGAGATGCACAGTGGGGTCAGGGCAGGCTTCTAAATGTAGAGAGCCTATGGACTTTTTCCTGTGCAGCTGAACATGACCTTAGGCACCTTATTTTACCTCCTGGGCCTCAGTTTTCTCCTCGGAAGTAGGGGATGACACTCTTCCTCTCCCATGTGTGTTGTGAGCATGTGCCAGGCCCAGCATCAGGCTGACCCAACGAGGCACCCACTAAAGGACACCAGGATGCCTCCCTGAGTGTCCTGTCTTTTTCTGCTTCGTGGCCAGGACCGTATCCCAGCCCCATTCTCCAGTCTCCACCAAGAGTTGGTCTAGAGAGATGCTCCCAGTGTCCAGGCTGTCTGATCTTGGAGTAGATGGAGGGGAAGGTGGAAACAGGAGTAAAGGGACCTTGTTGGGACCAACTAGGCCTGTGCAGAATAGGGCCTATGTGACTAGCTGAAAGCTTGCTGGCAGAGCAGTGGGGTGGTGGCTGTGAGGTTCTGCTCTGTGCAGAGCTCTGGGCCCCAGGCACGTCATGAATTCTGGGTAGAGAAGCCCAGGCACTTGGAGGAGGAGGCCCTGTTTTCCCCAGTGGGGCTGCAAGGCACTTGCTGTCTCTCCCTCCCTCCTCCCCCTCCACATCCTCTCCTGCACAGCTGCCCTGGGCCAGTCCCTGGGCTTCCAAGCAACGGGAAGGAATGTGTGTATTGGGGGATGTGGGGAAGGCAGGGGAGGTGGATGGAGTCTTTTAGGAAAAAGGACCATCCCCAGATTGAGACCTGAGCAGGGTAGAGCCTCCTGAAAGCCAGGGCCCTTGGCCCAAGGGGGAGGAGCTAATAATACAGCCTGAGAAATTATCTAGGAGGGGTGGAGAGAGGAGGGGGGAGAGTGGGGGCCTTAGATAAAGACAAAGGGAAGGGCTGTTGCTGCCCCTCCATGTAGCTCCGGAATTAGTTCAAATTGCTCAACTCAAGTGTGAAGAAAAGCTGATCCCATGCCCTCCTTTGCCACACACACATACACACACACACACACACACACACACACACACACACACACACTCACACACTCGCCTCCATCTAGCAGCCTCGGGGCTAGGAAGGACAGCTGGGTATTTGTGTGTGGAAGGTGCTCAGTGCAGTGCGGATGACCTTGAGTGTGTGTGAGCCTCGCTGCGTCCTCTCACAGAGAAGCTTCTGGGCCACTGGTGGCGCTGACTGGACTGCAGTATGTGTGTGGTGTGCGTGTTTTGGCCCATGACTGCTTCTCCCCTGGACCTGGGACCCTTTGTGGAGGGTATGGGGTGTTGATTATTGCTCCCTGAGACAGGAAATGAGGCTGTGGCCAGGGGAACGTGAAGCAGTGTGTGTTTGGGATTGAGTGGGCATGTTTAGCTCCCCTTGCCACCATCCCTGCCCCCAGGCTCTCACCAGGCTTGCAGCTCAGGAGCCCTTTCACCTCCCTGTCCCTGTGCTGGCTGTCACCGGCAACCCAATAGGAAAGCAGAAAAAAGTAGAGTCTTTCCCATTTGGGGGAAACTGAGGCATGGTCAAGGGAGGTGTCCCATGGAGAGATAATGTAAGGGTGGGCTGGAGACCAGATTCTCTGCTGTCTACCTCCCCAAGAAGCAGTGACAGGAGTTCGGTGGGCTTGTCTGTTGCTTGGTGGGCTTGTCATGGTGAAGGGGTGTCAGAGTGGGAGGCAGGATGCTTCGATTCCAACTCTTGGGTTGTGGGTGACATTGTTGGTTCCCACTAGACATTTCGAGTCATTGTACTGTAATCACAGGCCAGCATCTCACTCTGACCAGCTCTGTGACCTTGGGCAGGCCACTTCACCTTTTGGAGCCCCATTGCCCTTACCTAAAAAACACAGACAGTTAACCATGTGCCAGGACTCTGTGAGACCCCTACGCAGGGCTGCATCACTGTAGGTGCCCAGCACCTGTCATCCCTTATCTGGATGACTCCCCTAACCTTGTGTGGCTTGTGGCACCCCCAAAGAGGTTGAGCTGTCTGGGGACTGGAAAGGGAAGCTTGGGAAGGTTTCTTTTGCCCAGGGTAAGGTTGAGGACCGCAGGGTGTAGGGGCAGGGCCGTGCCTTCCACCCATCTCCCTCCCTCCTCACAGAGAGCTTTGTCTTCTATAAACACAAAACCTGGAAATGGTTGAGGAAGATGGAACCTCCTAACCATTGTTTGGTGTGGGAGTCTGTGTCCCGGAAGCATATTGGATTGGGGCAGTTGGGGTGGGGCACATCGGACTTGTAGCTGCATTGTGCCTGCTGGGTGTCTGTTCAGGAATGGGAATAGCTGGGTAGGAAGCAGAGAAAGGGGCTTCTCTGGTAGCTCAGCTGGTAAAGAATCCATCTGCAATGCAGGAGACCCTGGTTCGATTCCTGGGTCGGGAAGATCCTCTGGAGAGGATACCCACTCCAGTATTCTTGGGCTTCCCTGGTGGCTCAGATGGTAAAGAATCCGCCTGCAATTCAGGAGACCCCGGTACGATCCCTGGGTTGGGAAGATTCCCTGGAGGAGGGCATGACAACCCACTCCAATAGTCTTGGCTGAAGAATCCTGGGACAAAGGAGCCTGGAGGCTACAGTCCATGGGGTCGCAAAGAGTCGGACATGACTGAGTGACTAAGCATAGCACACAGGCAGAGAAGGTGGCATTCGTTCATTTGCCAACTCCTTTCTGAGCGCTTACTGTGTGCCAAGGACTGGGATGGACACAGGGGATCCAGCGGGGCACTGGGGATAGGTCCTGCCTTCCACAGTGTGGTCCCAGCACAGGTGGGAGGCAATCCATAGCCCCGTCACTTGGGCACTCCCTGGTGGTGTTAGTGTGTCTACCAACTAAGCTCAGCTTCAGCTAGCCCGTGTTGACGCTGGCTGTGGGCCAGGCCCTGGACTGGGCATTCTATCCTCTAATCTTAGCCAGTCCTCCCAGCATCCATGAGTGATAAGAGTTGACATAGTCATCATCCAGATGGGGAAGCCAGGGTCCACACACTGATTGGTTCCATACATTGGGTCAGGACTGGGGCCCTGATGCCTGGCAGTGGGCTTTGAAGTGGCAGCATATTAGAGGGGCTGGCAGGGGCTCTGGCTGCCCCGTCTCCCTGCCTCCTACCACTGCTCCAACATGAACACCTGTTCCGGAAACTGTGGCCATTGTTCCTGCCATCCTTCCGTCCCCTGGGCCCTTCCTGTTTGTATCCGTCCTGCTGGAGCCCCTAGCCCCACCCGTGCCAGGCGCTTCCCTTGGGAAAACTCTGAACCTCTGCAGGAAGAGGGGTTGAATGAAGTTTTTTTCCCCCTCCCAAGGGAAGAAGAAGGATTGGAGCTTCTGAGGCCACTGGTCTTGGTGCCCTGTGCCCTCCGCCCACCCACCACGTTGGGTACCTGGCAGGAGAATGAACAAAGTTAGAGTCAGAGATGGATTCTGCCAGCCCAGTCCTGGGAGGGGCCCCTATCCTGCTGCTTCAGGTCCTGGTCCCCCTGTGACCCCAGTCACACACTGGCCCCTCGTCAGAACTAGGGCACTAGACAGGTAGCCTTGGGACTTCTCCTACTTTCTCTAGGAGTCCTGTTCCGGATTCTCTCTGGAACCCACATCGGCCACTCCTGGGTGGGCTGGGGTGGGGGAGCTGACACAGAGATCAAGCACCTGCTTCTAGGGCATCTGGGGAGTTGGGCAGCAAATGCGTACCTGCCCCTGATGGAGCCTCCCAACCCCCAGAAGCAGCCGCCTGTGCCCTGGTGAAACTTCATGGCCACAGCCCCAGGCCCTGCTGGCATTGCCATGGGCAGCGTGGGCAGCCTGTTGGAACGGCAGGACTTTTCCCCTGAAGAGCTACGGGCGGCACTCGCAGGATCTCGGGGCTCCCGCCAGCCTGATGGGCTCCTCCGGAAAGGCTTGGGCCAGCGCGAGCTCCTCAGCTACCTGCACCTTCCCAAGAAGGATGGCAAGACCACCAAGCGGGCCCCTCGGAATGAGCCTGCCGACTATGCCACCCTCTACTACCAGGAACACCCTCGGGCTGGTGACTTCAGCAAGACCTCGCTGCCTGAACGGGGGCGTTTTGACAAGGTGTGCCTCGGCTCCTCCCCTCCCTACTGTGGCAGGGTGGGGAGGGGGGCTCTCCTTGAAGACCCCGAGGCTGGGATAGGACATGGAAGTCTTGCTGTGGGCTGGCCTGGTGACATGTACCCTTGTTCTCAAAGGGGATTCCCAGGGGTTTCGGGAGGGAGCACCAGAGAGCAGTCAGCCCAGAGCCTCATCCCTGGCCTCTCTTTCTGGCAGTGTCGCATTCGCCCATCAGTATTCAAGCCGGCCTCGGGCACCGGGAAAGGCTTCCTGTCCATGCAGAGCCTGGCGGCCCACAAGGGCCAGAAGCTGTGGCGCAGCAATGGCAGCCTGCACACGCTGGCCTGCCACCCGCCCCTGAGCCCCGGGCCCCGGGCCAGCCAGGCCCAGGCCCGTGCCCAGCTGCTGCATGCCCTCAGCCTGGATGAGGGTGGCCCTGAGCCCGAGCCCAGTCTGTCTGATTCCTCCAGCGGGGGCAGCTTTGGTCGCAGTCCCAGCACTGGCCCCGGCCCGTTCAGCTCCTCCCTGGGCCACATTAACCATCTTGGGGGCTCCCTGGACCGGGCCTCACGGGGTTCCAAGGAGGTTGGGCCACTGGCTCTGCTGAACTGCCTGCCCGAACCACCGCCCCCCTACGAATTCTCCTGCCCTGCCGCCGAGGACATGGGGACTGTGGTGCCGGACACCTGTGAGGAGCTCAAGAGGAGCCTGGGTGAGGAGGATGGCGCCAATCCCTTCACACAGGTGAGAGCAGCTGTTGCCTGGGCCACCTGTTCTGTCCCCTGGCATTAGCGTACAGGGCAGACAGAGGGTCGCCCGCCAGCTCTCCTGCAAGGCTCCAGGTATACGAGGGTAAGGAAGAGAGAGATGAGTTTGCTTCTTTCCCCAAGCCCCACATGACATGGGGATTGGTGGCCCTTGCAGGAAGTTGTGAGGGAGGGAGACTCCCTGGGAGCGCTGCGTGCTGGGGACACTTCACCACCAGAGGATACATCCTGGGTTGGGGCACATGTGTGCCCAAAGCATTGCACCCTGGACCCTGTGGTGTTGAG
This sequence comes from Bos taurus, assembly GCF_002263795.3. NCBI lineage: Eukaryota > Metazoa > Chordata > Mammalia > Artiodactyla > Bovidae > Bos > Bos taurus. The sequence goes on from NC_037334.1 coordinate 39,217,777, forward strand.
ACAGAGGATATCAGAAGCAGCTGGAGCGTTGGAGAAGCGGGCCAGCCATACAAGTGCAGGCAGTTGGTATCCAGGGGGGCAGGGCGATGTGTGGATCTTGGGCCATGGCAAGTGCTCTTTCCCCTGGGCAGGTGCTGGAAGAGCGCCAGCGTCTGTGGCTGGCTGAGCTGAAGCGCCTCTACCTGGAGCGACTGCACGAGGTTACCCAGAAGGCCGAGCGTAGTGAGCGCAACCTCCAGCTGCAGCTGTTCATGGCCCAGCAGGATCAGCGGCGCCTGCGCAAGGAGCTGCGAGCACAGCAGGGCCTGGTCCCGGAGCCCCGGCCACCAGGCAGCCTCCCAGAGACCGATCCTAGTGCGCGAGCAGAGGAGGAAGCCCGCTGGGAGGTAAGAGACCAAACATTCAGAGACTCCTGCCCCCACTGCTGTCGTGCCATCCTCTGCCTGCCCTCCGACCGGTCCCCCCCTTACCCTTCTTTCCTTGGCTCTTGCCCGTCCCTGTCCCCCTTCAGGTGTGCCAGAAAACAGCAGAGATCAGCCTCCTGAAGCAGCAGCTGCGGGAAGCCCAGGCGGAACTGGCTCAGAAGCTAGCTGAGATCTTCAGCCTGAAGACACAACTTCGGGGCAGCCGGGCACAAGCCCAGGCCCAGGATGCAGAGCTGGCCCGGCTGCGAGAGGCCGTGCGGAGCCTGCAGGAGCAGGCCCCTCGGGAGGAGGCCCCAGGCAGCTGTGAGACCGATGACTGCAAGAGCAGGGGGCTGCTGGGGGAGGCGGGAGGCGGTGAGGCCAGAGATGGGGCTGAGCAGTTGCGGGCCGAGCTCCTGCAGGAGCGGCTCCGAGGCCAGGAGCAGGCGCTGCGCTTTGAGCAGGAGCGGCGGACGTGGCAGGAGGAAAAGGAGCGGGTGCTGCGCTACCAGCGGGAGATCCAGGGCGGCTACATGGACATGTATCGCCGCAACCAGGTGTTGGAACAGGAGCTGCGGGTGCTGCGGGAGCCCCCCGCGCCCTGGAGCCCTCGGCTTGAGTCCTCCAAGATCTGAGGCCCTTGGAGCAAGCTGACAGCAGAAGCACTGTCAGAAGATGGCTTGGATAAGCCCACCCTGAGATGGCCAGCCCCTTCCGTACATTGGTCTGGGGTGGAAGCTGCTGAGACCAGCCAGGGATGGAGAGGCTGGCCGAGAGGAGGGATCCAGTGGGGTTGTGGGCTGGATGGGGTACCAGTAGCAGGAGGAGCCAGGGCAAGGTCCCCCCTGGCTGAGGAGTCTCCAGGCAAAGCCCAGCCCTGGAGTAGGTGTGACCCAGGAAAGGAGGTTTGGAAGTGAAGAGCCCTGTGAAGCAAAAAGGGCCAGTGTGAGGAGGGGAGGCTGGAATGGGAACTTTGGCCTCCCCAGAATAAAATCACATTTTCTATGAGGAATTACCAGGTGATAACGTCAGGCCTGTCCCTGGCCTGAGTGCAGAGGACTGTGGAGGGTCCGGTTTGAGGGTGTTGGCCTGGACTGTAGCTCCACCATGTCCATGATCGGCAGGCAGGGTGTACCCTGCACCTCTGTGTGCAGCTGCTGGACAGGCACGTTGGGGAGTGGAGGAATCCTTGCTCTGGCACCACAAAGTTTCTTAGCTGCTATGTGAGCTGAAATTCCTTTCTTTAGCATCAGTGAGATTTTAATAGGGAACAATGCCAGGGAACCCAAGAAAACAAAGGGGCAAGACAATCAAGGCATTGCTAGAATATGAAATGTCCTCTTGGTAAAAAGTCTGGGCTCCTGGGTCCCAGGCCAGGCTGGATGTGGGGCCAGCCTAAAACAGCTTCTGCTGGAGAGCCTTAAGCCTCCAGTAGTCTGCCCCTCCCAGAACTTGCCTCCCACCTTTCTCTCTGGCTTGTGTACCCCTATCTCCATTGGGATGAGGGCCTGGAAAGATGCAGGAAATAAGGCAGAGAAAGCTCGATAAAGAGCTGGAACTGCAGCAGAGAATGTGGACATTTCCCCGTAGGCATGGGGGGCCATGGGGTATTGGGCAGGAGTGTGATCTGATTTGTATTCTGGAAAGCTCTGTCCTGGGAGGAAGCACCCCTGTGCCTGGCCCTGCATTGCCTGATCTTTGCTCTTAGCCAAGGCTTGCTGGTCCTTGGCCCCTAAAACCCACTCGCATCCTCTCTGGACCCTTGCTCCCTCCTGGTGGGTTACCTAGAGCACAGAACCAGTCGGGCTGTGCAAGTGGCATCTCCCTAGCCCTTGCTGTGAAGCTGGGAGTCCTTACGGATGCGTTAGTGTATCTGCTGCCACACGTGGAGCACTTCCTCTCTGCCTGGTGCTGCATTAGGCTGTCAGGGTCTGGGGGCTCAGGGTCAGATGAGATGTGCTTCCTGCTGCAGGGGAATCAATACACAGATGTCTCCCTCCCAGGTTGCCTGGTGGGGCAGGGGCCACCTCTGATCTCCGCAGACACTCCCAGTTTGCTCCCTTTGGCTGTGCTCTGCTCCTTCCCTGGCCACACCCGGCAGCCCCCTCAGGTGGGCCCTGATGGTGGAGTGGTGTGCAGGGGATGGACGCAGCTGTGGAGTGTAAGCCAGTGGGCTCCGCCCTTTTAGGGAGGAGAGTGGGGTGTGTATGTTGTCTGCCGTGGGGATAATGTGTTTATGTCTGTGTGAATGGCAGGTGTGAACAGTAGAGATGTGCTGTGGGTGGTGGGTGTGTCTAAGGGGGTGTGTTTGGGCCTTCTGGGTTGGGGCTCCTCCCTCTGTTCCATTCTTTCCCACCCTTCTCAGCCCCTTTTAGTCCTGGCCAGGCTTGACTAGAGCTTGTAGCCAGGTCAGATCCCTGGGCCTTGCTGAGAGCTATCTGGGCTCAGCCCTGAGCCAGGTCCTCTGCCTGGGAAGGGAAAGTAGGGACACCTGGGTTAGGCAGGTCTATTCTTCACAGGCCTTGATACTCATTTTACACACCCCACCCAATCAAGCTTTCTGGGTCAATGGTTCCTCGAAGGGCCCTCCAGAGCTCAGTGCTAGCCTGAAGCCTGGCTCACCCCATGGGCTGGAGCTGGTCAGGCTGGATACCCATGTGGTCCACAGTGGCTGGGGTCTACTTTTTGGTGTCCCAGCTCTGCAGAAGAGCTCCCCACCCAGCAATTAGGGAGCTGGGCCGGCCAGTACAGCCAGCAGGGAGTGGGTGGGCGGTACCAAAACTTGGCAGCTGTGCCAGAAACCAAGGCCAGGCCCAAATGTAGGGGGAGGGCGCAAGAGAGCTGAAGCTGGGGCGTCTCAGAGGGAACCAGATCCTGTTAGCTCATCGCTGCCAGGAAAACCAGTTCCCTGTCCCCAAGCCGGCTGGGCAGCTCTGGGGCCAGCTGATCACAGGTGCCACTGTAGTGGTTACACCTTGGGGCAGCCCCTCCATCCTGCCCCCAGTGGATCTCTCAGCACCCCAGCTGTCCTCCGACCCCCTCCCCCAGCAGACTAGGCCCAAGAGCTGATTCTTTCCAGAACTGAGACTAGCTCCCTGCACTTGTCTCCCTGCCTTTGGTCCCTCTTGTTCTCAACTCGATAGTGTGTGTCCTCCAGTGGCTCCTTGGGTCCCTTAGCCTATCACTTGAGGCTTCTGACAGTCTTGCCTCCAGGGTCACTGATGGTGGTACCCCTCCTAATCCCAACAGCCCTCTGGGCCCTTGTTCTCCAGGCAGACTCCCCCCGACCATGATGCTCAGATTTTCCCTCCTTAGGGAAGCCTTCCCTGAACTCACACCCTGTCCAGGCAATTCCTTGCTCCCTATGCCCGCAGCCCCTGTTTCCCTCCACCAGCTCTGTCTGTTCCTTTGGAATGGTCAGTTTGCCTCTGTTTTCCACTGGGCTGTGGACATGGCTGGAGCAGGGCCACATCTTCTGTTTTCATCCCCAGAGCCTGCTGTGGTTCCAGCCCAGAAAGCAATGTGGGGGGGGGTGGCTTTGGAGTCGAGAGACTAGACCCCTTCCCTGACTGGCATGGGTTCAAGCTAGAGGTGGTAGGGGGAGGTGGCAAAGGCTCAAATGCCAAGCGTTCATTCACCTTTTGTGCCACCTGGTCAAACCAGGTCTGTGCCAAGCACCACCATTCACTGCACAGTGAAGCATTGAGTGCCTCCTTCGGGGAGGAAGCTGAGGTGGTCAAGGCCTTTGCCCCTGTGGTCCTTTCCAGCGGGTGAGGGAAAGAGACAACACATACGGGTCCATAGTAGTGACTGGGCCAGAAGAGTGCCAGCATTTCAGAGGTGGGGACAGCAAAGGCACCTGCACAGTGGTGAGCAAGCCAGCAGAGCACGCAGAAGGCAGAGGGAGTCCATCTGGGGGACTGAGAGTAGATTTCTTTGAAACTGGTTGGCTGTGGGTATTAGGGAAACATTTCCCAAAGAGGGTATAGACCCTACAGTGACTATTCAGATTGCAATAATCCACCATTCTAGTAGGTGGGGGCTTAGCCGTCTATATTGGGTTCAGAAAAAAATAACGTGCTATTTCTTGTAGAAAAAAACAAAAAATATGAAATAATGCAGTAAAAACAAAAAGTGAAATATGTTATGAGAGGTGAAGTTTGAACGACAGGAGTTCAGAGGAGAACTGGCTCACTTATCACTCCAGGTGGTGGGGTGGGGCGAGGGGACAAAGGTTGACCAAACTCTGGGCAGGCACTTCCAAGCTTTCTGACTGCACCTTCTGACTGTGTGCTTCCTTGTGCAGCCAGTTCTAGCAAGAATCCTGCTAAGTTAGGTTAGCCAGAGTCTCCCATCTTCTATGTCTGAACACCCTCCGTATTCTAATCTGGTTCCTCCACCTGCAGCATCTCCCACATTATGTCTGGCCACTCTGGCCTGCCTTCATTGAGAATTCTCTGCAGTCATTTAGCCAGTTCCCCCTGCCCCCTGAGGTTTCCTCTTAGTAATTTTTCATCCACTGACCTCCACCCTGCACCTTGGCCATGAAATATACTTTTCCTTGTATTTGGAATTGAGGCCACTCTCTGACCCTTACATAAAATCCCATTCCAGTAGCCTCCACTGAATAAAGTCTTCCTTACCACTCTAACACACGTCATGGCAATTTTTTTTTCTTTTTTCTTTAACAGAGGCAAGCTTCCCTGAGGAGGAGAAGTTGCTGCGGGTGGGGTAGGATATTTCCTGTGGAGTAGGGTGGGATGAGGGCATTCCACGGTGGGCCTGGATTTCATCATGGGGAAGTGTGGGGCAGGTCTGCAGAGGGTCTTGTCTGGAAAGGGATGAGAGGAGGCAAGACAGATACTGGGCAGCCCGGCAAGCTGGCACAGAACTTCACGTCCTGTGACTGTGGGTGGATCCCTCAGGCAGCCAAGGGACAGGGCCAGAATTGGGACCAACTTTGTGTGTGTATGACCTGTGCAGTCACCAAGGCCTCACACTCAGAAGGGCCCTAGGCTTGGCGCAGTGCTCTACTGTCACAATCTGGGACTTAATGATGTTTGAACAAGGGGCGTCACATTTTCATTTTGTTCTGGGGCCTGCAAATGACACAGCTGCTTCTGGCCTGAACCAAAGCTTTGCAAGGAAGGGCAGGGACAGGGAGAAACAGGAGACTGGTTGGGAGCCACCTGAAGGGTGGAAGGAAGAACAGGGCCTGAGCAGGCAACTTGAGCTCCATAGGCTGAGCACTGATGCTCCCAGGTTCTGCAGAGAGCAGGCAGTGGCGATCCCACCTGCTGTTGCCCCCTATCCCATCAGCTATCAGGGGATGGTTCATCTTTTTCTAGCCTGGCGTTCCTGGACACACTCTGGGAGGCATGGAAGACTGTGTTTTCAGGACAGAATTCCAAGGCTTGTTCTGCCAAGGACCAACCTTTCTTTCTTCCTAAAGATTTATCTGGTGTGCTTTTTGTGTAGTGGTCTCCCTGCTCCCTGCCATTTTAAAAGTATAATTTATATAGAGAAAAATTCAATGTTTTGACAATACAGAATTGTACAACCAGCCCTAAGCCAAGATACAATATGGTTTCATCATCCTCCCAAATTCCACTGCCCCCCTCCCCGTCCCTCTATCCTTCTGCTCCACCCTCAGGCAACCAGTGATCCGCTTTCTCAATAACATTGTGTTTGTGTGTGTGTGTGTGAGCAGTGTTTAATCCCGATTTCAAAGTAGTGAGTAAAACAATATGCAAGGGTGAGTGCATGCTCAGTCTCTTCAAACTCTTTATGACCCCACCAGGCTCCTCTGTCCATGGGATTCTCCAGGCAAGAATACTGGAGTGGGTTGCCATGTCCTCCTCCAGGGGATCTTCCTGACCAGGGATCAAACCCGCATTTCCTGTGTCTCTTGCATTACAGGTGGATTCTTTACCCACTGAGCCACCTGGGAAGCCCCAAACAATATGACATTGGTGTAAAAATAAAACTATACCTCAGTGGGAAGAATGAAGAACTAGAAATAGACTTCATTTTGAAGAAAAACCTTGGTATTATGGTAATGGGCTTCCAAAATGAGAAGGGAAGGCAGGATTATTTTATAAGCAGTTCTGGGATAACCAGACAGAACTGTGGGGAAAAATAAGTCATACTTTGCACCATCCCCTGCAAGATAAAATAGAATTACATTTTAAAAATAAAATCCTAGGAAACTAGCAAAAGGTGAAGCAGACTGTTAATGAGTTAGTGGAGAACAGCTAAGTTCTTCTGCTTTGAAGCAGCCACACTCCAATAAAACGAAATGAAATAAAATCACACAGTCCCAATGAGGAAAGGCTGACAAAATTAGCTAGGTAAGAAAACATGTTGTGCTCTGAAAAGTGACAAAACCATCTTGACAGGTGAGGGAGCATGACATGTGAGCTGGGCATTTTGAGTTTTGCTCACACCCAAGTGTGGCTGAGAAGCAGGTTCCTCCAAAGTGGGGAAGCCTGGGGCATGTGTTTGCGAAAGCCTGTGAGGTCCTGCTGGAGTGAACTCAGCTTCAGATCAGTGGCCCCAGGCAAGGTTCACTCAACCCTCCGACCCCCACAACTCCCACCTGGGCCAGGACCACCCAGACTCCCGGTGCAGACAAGCTTCTCTGGGATGCTCTGACAACTCTGTAGGTTCCTGGAGGGGCTGTTGACCGCCCTCTTCCCTGCAAGTTTCATCAGGTTTGAAGCCGAGGTTTCCTCATTCATAAACAGAGGATACTGGCTACTTTAGACTATTTCTGAGCACCTCCAGTGTTCCAAGCACAGGATGTTGGGGATACAACAGCGAATGATACCAAGTGCTGGCCCCAATGGAGCTTTTATTCTGAAAGGAAGGGTGGGGAGAGTTAGGGGCAGGAAACCAGAATAAACAAATAAACGCTCAAGACAATTTAAAAGTCAAAGATTATAAAGAAAACAGGACTGGATTGTGCAAGTGCTATACAGAAAACAAACCAAGATTGTGCAAGGTGTTCTGTTGGGATGGGGAAGAGGTACTGGCCCTAAAAGGAAGCAGGAAGTCAGGGAAAAAGAGACCTTTTCGGGATGTTTCTATTCCAAGTCCCCGAAGCCGTTGGAGGGGGTGGGGCGGGAGGGGCTTCTCTACCCCTTCCCTGCAAAGCAAGTGTGCCTGGGAGGGTTGTGAATTCTGTCCTTAGGGTCACCGCCTACTCTCTCCTCCTTCAGCTTACCCTTCCGCCTCAGGGCGGTTGTGCAACCCCTGTCTCTTCTCCGTTCTGCAAAGAGAGCGACCAATGGAGGGCAGCAGAGCAGGGCTGAGTACCTCACAGCTGAATATAATTGCCCAGTGTCAGGCGCCATCGCGGGAAAGCCTAACTGTTGGACGTTACGTGCACTGTATTGTGTGCTATTGTCTTTACTTTGAATGAGAGTGGAGGGCGAGGAGCTGGGGCGGCACAGTCGTTTCTGGTCTAGAGCTTCTTACTGCTGAGCCGCCCGGCGTACCCTTGCTGGCCAGCGAGTGAGTTGCTCCGACTCCTTCCCGCACACGTGGAAAGTCGGGGCCCAGCCGGCGGCGTTGGCGGCTGGGGCCCCTTCCCCTCGGGCTGCCCAGGGGATCCCCGTCACAGCCGCAGCAAACATCTAAGGTGCAATTTCTAGCCGCCGCCCGGATCCTGTGGCCGACTTCACTCTTAGTGCGCGGAAGGGGGAGGCTCGGCCACCCCTCCGCGAAGCCGTGAGTGGGCGAGTCCGGAGCGGCTGAGCAACTGCCGTGGCTTCCGGTTCCGTTGACAGCTGCACCGAAAACGAGAGACCCGGCTGCAGGAGCAGGTGAGAGCCCGCTGGCCTCCCGCCTGGGAGGTGCGGCTCAAGGGCGTGGCGCGGTGGGCAGTTGCTCCGGCAGGCTCCCAGTCCCCGGCTCTCCTTCCAAGCTTCGGGACTAAGCGCCCTTCTCCAGTCCTCCCTCGGGTTTGTTTTCTCCGCAGATCTCGGCCCGGGCAGGGAGTTGGACCCTTGCATTCTCAGAGAAATTTGAGAAGCCGCCCCTACTGGGGAAGTCGCTCGAACCGACACGTCCCATCCAATCGCGACCCGGCCGAGTTGGAGGTAACCTGTCATAGGGAGATGATCTGGGAGAAGTGTTCTAGGCAGTGGGAAAAACCCGGAGGTGGAAATAAGCTGATGTTCGAGAAACAGAAAACTAGTGTGATTAGAATATGGCCATTGAGAGGGACAGTGGTAGGAGATGAGGTTGGAGAGGTGGTTTGGAGTCACAGAGAACCTTGTAGACCATAAAAACAAGGGTGGTTTTTAAGTATGTGTAAATCTTTTTTTTTTTTTTTTTAAATTCTGTATCTTTTTGTTGTGCTGGGCTTTTGTTGCTGCTCATGGGCTTCCTCTAGTTGGAGCAAGCAGGGGCTACTTTTCATTGTGGTTCACGAGTTTCTCATTGCAAAGGCTTCTGTTGTAGAGCCTGAGCTCTAGGCATGCAGGCTTCATTAGTTGGGGCACAGAGGCTCAGTTGTGGCACATGGGCTTCAGTTGCTCCACAGCATGTGGAATCTTCCCAGACCAGGGAACCCTGCATTGGCAGGCTGATTCTTATCCACTGTACCCCCAGGAAAGCACACTCTATTGGGTTTTAAGCAGAGGAGTGATGTATAAGGTGAAGAATGGATAGAGGTGGGGGGTGTAAAAGGTTAAGTGTTGGGCCAGCAGAGGCTGTTCAGTTCTGTGTCAAGCAAAGGGGACTTTCTGTGATTTGCACAAACTTCTCTCCTTACCTGTTCACCCCAGAAGGTGCCCCTCTTGTGTTAGGATACTGAAGACTGAGGACAAGACCCCTGTGCACACGCCTTGGTGGGGATTTCATTATTTCACTCATGTCTCTTCCTGCCCAACCAGGACAAGTTTGAGTTCCGGTCCCCTGATTAGGAAGTGCATGTACCCACTGTGGACCAGGCCATAGGCCTGGGGAGAGAAGATGAGATCGGACTCCATCCCTGAGCAGCTCACAGTCTAGTGTGGGGAGACAGACATGTGAATGGGCAGTTACTGTGCTGAAGTGCTGAGAACTCAGATGTCTGTGGTATGGGGCACCCTTGATAGAGGTTTGGTTTGTGAAGCAGGGGAGGAGGCAGGGAGATTTCATTGAGGGCTTCATGGGGGAGCTGATGATTAAATGTCATCTTGTGTTCTTGCAGAGAACACTCTAGACATAGGAAGAGTGGCACTCTAGACGTAGGAACAGCTCATGCAGAGGAAGTGAGTGAATGTACAATTGCAAAGGCCTTCTGTGTCAAACCATGGCAGTGATGAGTAAAGGGTGACAGGATCTGACGTGTTGTTTTGGGGTGATCACCCTGGTAGATAATTTCTGTCCATGTGAGACCTTGGGGAGGAGGGCTTAGGACAATGGAAGTGAAATTCCCTGGATTAATCCTGAAGACAGACTCCCACTCATCCATCCTTGTTCTGGTGAAGATGACCAACTGTGACTAAGACAAAGTGGCTTACCCTGGACACACTGAATTGGCCTCTTGGGCTTTTCAGATGGAATACCTGCAGGCAGTTCTATTTTCCCATCTCGTTCATTAAAAAATTTTTCTTGAGGTAATCACACTTGTCAGTTCATGGTACGTTAACTGGTCCACACAAGCCATTTTTATCCTTGGCATTTATTTACATATTTCCCTTTTATCCCTATTCCTCCCGCCATTCCCTTCACCTCCGCCCCGACTGCAGAAAGCCACTCTCTTATGTGTTTGGTATATACCCTTTTATTTGCGTGTGTCCTTGGTTGTATACCTATATTTTAAAAGTGCATAAATGGTATTCTGCCTGGACTTAATTTTGTTTCTTTTTTTCCTTCAGTACCATGTTTTGGGATCTTACTGATGTTGCTGTGGTTTCTCAGTGCTACCCCACGTTCCACAGATGCATCTCCCAGATTTTACTTCCTTGACTTACAACTTCCTCTAGGCTCCTGAGTTGTCTCAAGCTCCCTGCCACAACACCCAGCACTGGGATAAAAATTCCATCTCCTTCCTCAGCTTTTTAATTCAGTTTCAAGTTGCTGACTTGGGCTTCCCTTTAATAATCCTGGAGAAGGAAATGGCAACCCACTCCAGTATTCTGGCCTGGAGAATCCCATGGAGGGAGGAGCCTGGTAGGCTACAATCCACGGGTTGCAAAGAGTCGGACACAACTGAGCTACTTAACTAACTTTAATAATCCTGGTATTAGTTGATGTCTGACAGGGTCATACTCTTTGACATTGGTGAGGTCCTAACCTTTCTTGAGCTGTGTTTATTTTTGGTAAATTGTGATTCTGGTTCCCAGACACTTTTGGCAAATACTCTTTTGTACTGCCATCTTTCCTAGTTGATCATCTCATAGGCTGTGAGGTTACTTTCCTGTTTCTTGTCATCATAAATCCTTGCTGTATACTCATTCCAACCACAAATATTGGCTGTGTTCCTTTCCTGGTGAGATGGTGGCCTGTTAAGCTGGTCCAGAGGACTGTGATGCAGAGTGCTTCAGAGAGGGGCTCTGGAGCCAGACTGCCCAGCTTTAGTTCGAGACCCTCTACTTTGCAGCAATGTGACCTTGAGCAGTTTACTTAATCTGAATTTCATTTTGTGTTCTGTAAAGTGGGTCTCATAATTGTGCCTGCCTCATAGTGCAGTTGTAAGAATTAAGTAAATTAGTTAATTATGCCAAGTCATTAGAGTAGTTCCTATCACATAATAAGCCCCTATGAAATATTAACTATTAATAGTAATAATTATAGTATATTATTTCCAACAGGTATCCCTGTTATATTTCGCTTGTAATGGTTCATATCCAGTTATAGGGTATTTCTTCAGGGAGCATGAAAAGGGGGGCATGTTTTCTAGACACGGTGATGAACAAATTCTAGTGTGATAGTGTCAGCCATATGGAGGGAGGACATGAATACCTCTCAAGGCCCTGCGTACCACTTCTCCATCACTCATCACCCGTTTGATAAGGAGACACTGGCTTCAGGTTCAGCTGAGGTGATGGGGCCAGAACTAACAGTGCTGGTGGGAATGGAGGAGGGTCTGGTAAAACTGGGAGAATCCCAATGGTCACTTTGGACACAGAACTCTCTTTGTGGTGTTACTCCGTACCCTTCTTTGAGAGAGAGAACAGCTGGCTAGATCTGATCATTTGAGAGGTGCATTTGATAGAACCCTCTCACTTTTTTGAGGGGAGAGCTTCCCTGGTGGCCCAGACAGTAAAGAATCTGCCTGCAATGTGAGAGACCTGGGTTCAGTCCCTGGGTTGGGAAGATCCCCTGGAAAAGGGAACGGCTACCCACTCCAGTATTCTGGCCTGGAGAATTCCGTGGACAGAGGGGCCTGGCAGGCTGCAGTCCATGGGGTTGCAAAGAGTTGAACACAACTGAATGACTTTCACTTTAAATCCTGTAGATGGAGGGATGAGGAGTGAAATCAACTCTGTCACTAACATTTTAAGGATTGTCTGTGTGTTCAGTGTCACAGGCTGCTCTGAAAGGGAAGGGAGCAGTGGCCCAGTGTTGAAGGGATTTAGCAGTGGGACCTCAGTGGGAGGAAAGGTAGAACAAGAAAAGTCAACTCTCTTTCAGTGGTATAATGAGAAGGAAAGTTGTGTTACAGTAAGAGATTTTCTAGTCTAGTGGGGGAGGCAGGCCCTCAAACAGATCATTACCCAGTGATCAAAACTGAAATAGAAGGATGCCAAGTGGGAGTGGAGAGAGCCAGGTGGGAGCAGGCTAGGGATAGTTGCAGAAGATGACCTCTGATGGCCCATTTTCTCCAGTAGTTGAGGAGGTGAAGGGTGATAGAGAGCATACCAAGGTGTGGAGCTGTGATGGAGTATAGATAGTATTGCCTACTGAGGGCTCTGCAAGGCCTGCTCTCCATTTTAATTAAAAAAAGAGATGAAGGGAATCCCCTGGTGGTACAGTGGTTAAGACTTCATGATTCCAGTACAGGGGTCATGGGTTTGATCCCTGGTCAGGGAACTAAGATCCCTGCATGCTGGGATCAGCCAAAAAAAAGGAAGAGAGATGGATGAAGATTCTGATGAAGAGTTGAAAACAATGAACACAGGAGTAATTTTCTTAACATGATTCAGAAGACCCCTGTCCTGTCTCCCTTCACCCTCCAGTGGGCACCCTGGCTGGGGGTTATGGAAGCTGTGTACGTATATGTTAGGCTGGGAATTTCTAAGCATTGAAATATGATACGGAAATGGTAAGGTGGGATCTGGAAGCCCTCTTCACTGCCCCTCTGACCCAGGTGGGGGCCTGACACAGTGGCTGCTATGGAGCAGTGTGCAAGTGTGGAGAGAGAGGTGGACAAGGTCCTGCAGAAGTTCCTGACCTATGGGCAGCACTGTGAACAGAGCCTGGAGGAGCTGCTGCACTATGTGGGCCAGCTACGGGCTGAGCTGGCCAGCACAGGTGGGTGTCCCCTCATGAGAGTCCCACATCTGCCTCCCTAGGGGCCTAGGAGACCCCAAGGCTGCTTGATGACAGAGTTCTGGAAGGATGGTGGTTAGGGCATTGATAACATGGGTCCTTAGGACTCTTCAACAGGGGACAATGCAAGTCTCTGAACTATTTCAGAAAACTCAACAGAAATTGTTAATTTACCTGAGATCATTTACGTTTTCAATTTACTTTTCTATTTTGAATGTTTAAGACATTTTAAGATGTTTTCAAATTTACAGAAAAGTTCTAAGAACAGTGTAAAGAGTTCATATATATCCCTTTACCTAGATTCACCAACTGCTAATATGTTGCCATATTTGTTTTATCAGTTTTCTCACATATTCTTATTACTTTTAAAACCACTACAAAGTAAGCTGCAGATATTATACAGCTAAGTATGACCTAAGGTCAAGGGCATTCTCTTACGTAAGTTCAGTGTAATTATTAAAATCAAGAAGTTAAACAAGCCACTGACTGGTTTCTGGGAGGCAGGAGTAGAAGGTCTGCCAGTTGATGGTAATGGCAGGTGAGGAAATTAATGAGGACTATCCAGTAGAAATTCATGAATATTTATCAACCTTTGAGAATTCCATTGGTGGTGTGGATGAGATGCTGAAGAACAAGATGTCTGTTTCTAGAAATGAGATGTTGTACAAGTTGGACCCACTTGAACAGGTAAAAGTGGATTTAGTTTCTGGCTTACACGTTAAATTCAGTGTTTGGGGTTTATTTGGCAACTCATGGAGTCAGTTGTAAGGAACATCCAGTAAAGCAGGAATTGGAAAGAATCAGAGTGTACATGAACAGAGTCAAAGAAATAACAGGCAAGAAAAAGGCTAGCAAGTTGGACAGCGGTGCAGCTTCAAGATTTGTAAAAAAATACCCTCTGGGATCCAAAACCTAATAATGCATCCAAAGTTCCCAATAGAGGAAAAAGTAAAAATTAACCTTTCGGTTTTGATGTACACATATTAAAAAGTACATAATTTTTATTGTTTTCCACAAAATAGATGATGATTATGTGGTATTGTAAGGTTTAAATGTATCCTTTATTGAATTCATGTATAAAACTTTGCATTTTAAATTTGTAATGCTGAATACTTTTTTCCTCAGTAAGATTGTTACCTTTATTGGTTTTCTTATAGAACACTATGAGGTTTTTAACATTGTGGTATATATATATTTTTGAACTTTTATTTTGTATTGGGGTATAGCCGATTAACAGTGCTGCGACAGTTTCCTGTGCGCACTGAAGGGCGCAGCCATTCATGTGCACGTATCCATTCTCCCCAGGGCTCCCCTCCCGTCCAGGCTGCCACGTGGTACTGAGCAGAGTTCCATGTGCTGTACCGTAGGTCCTTGTTGGTTATGCTTTTTAAATATAGTAATGTATACATGTGTACCCCAAACAACATTGTGGTATATTTTGTATTTATAGTTCACTGTCTCTTGATCAGACTTATTTTATTAGGTCACTCTTTCAAGTGTCATTTTATAAGCGATTATGAAATTTAAATTAAATGTTCTTTGTAAACATTTGTCTGTTTTTGATGAATAATGATTTTATGAAGTATGCTTAAGTTATAAATACATCTGTTTTCACTATATAGTTTTCACTATCTAGTATTAAGAAAGAATGAAATGAAATGTCCATTTTTTTCTGTGCAGTGATTTCATTGTGCTTTCATGATTTGCGGAAGTAATGCTTTTTGTGATATTTGAAGTATGAAAAGCAGGCATGGGAGAGAATCAGAGTGTACATGAACTTGAAGGTTATTCTTCAAGTCATGGCAGTTTGCACTTGTTTAGTCACTCAGTCGTGTTCGACTCTTTGCGACAACATGGACTGTGGCGCACCAGCCTCCTCTGTCCATGGAATTTTCCAGGCAAGGTTACTGGAGTGGGTTGCCATTTCCTTCTCCAACTTGGCCGCTGTGTCCCATTTAAAATAAAATATATTCTTATTAAATTTAAATGGGAAATGAGGTTGTACATTGATGGCTGAATTTGACATAATGGCTATACCCTATCAGTAAAGCTGTAAGTGTGTGGGATGTGTTCTTTAGTTTTCTCTTTTGAGTAAATTTTCCCTTGAAATCAGGAAGGTAGGTTTTAGAAATCCTTAGAAATGGAGGGATTCATGAGTTTTTGGTCCTTATACATAGTGCCCATAATTCTTTTGGCCTCACTTTTTCAGATTTCTTCTTGTTTCTGAGGCTACAGCAAGTATGTACAATTATTTTGGAACAACTTTGTATGTTATATAATGCCACCACTTAAGCAGAGGAGAACTCCAAAGGAGAGTGCCTTGTGTTTATATTCTGATTTATTGTTCTGCAATATTTGTTACAGAGGATTCTAAATATTAAAACTGTTTTAATATCTAACTAAGCCCATGAATTTTAATTATATACCATTAATGCTTTCAGTCTTTTTTTTTTTTAACTTATTTATTTGGCTGCACTGGGTCTTAGTTTCAGCTTGTAGGACCTTTTTAGTTGTGGCATGTGTAATCTGGTTCCCAGACCAGGGATCAAACCCACACCCCCTGCATTAGGAGCTCAGTCTTAGCCACTGGACCACTAGGGAAGTCCCAATGCTTTCAGTCTTTGAGTTCACATCATTATGTATAGGAATGCCAAGTACAGTGAAGTACTTTAATTTTTGAAAAAGAAGTCTTACATTTTCCCATGTGATTAATTCTCCATAAGTAACCTGGAATAAATCGATTTCTTGGTTTATGGTAGCAGATATGGGAAATGGTCTTCAATGTAATGAATTTTGTAAAGTGTATCGAACTCTTTCTGTGGCACATGAAAAGGAAGACACAGAAAGACAGATGCAGATAGATGCATCTGATAGATGCAGAAGTCTTCTGATGCAGATGTCAGACAGTTTTTGAAGTAGAACATTCATAGTTATTGCACTCCTTTTTTCACCTTCATCCCCTCTAAATTGTAGTTTTTAAAAAAGTAACTTCTTTATGAGAGAAGTAAATGTTAAGATAAAAAATTAAGTGAATATAGCTAATGAATATAGCTCATATTTCAATTCGCCATTACCCAGTAATTTTCATAAAGCATTTTATTTCCCGGTCCAGGCTCTGATCTAAGATCAAGCACTACACGTAGTTTCTTGTGTCTAATCTTTAGTTTTTTAGTCTGGGATATTTCTACCACGTGCTTTTGTCTTTCAGGACATTGACATTTTGGGAACATTAAGGTCAGTGATTTTGAAGAATGTCTCTTGATTTGAATTTGTTTGCTCTTTCCTCATCTTTTTTTTTTTTTTTTGCATTTTGGGCAGGATTACTTCAGAACTGATGTGTTTCTCAGTGCATCACATCAGGAGGTACAAGGTATCAGCTTGTTCCATTATGGGTGATGTTAACTTTGATCACTTGGTTAAGATGGTGTCTGCCAGGTTCCTACACCCTAATAATGTTAATATTTCTGTCTGTAGAGTTAATAAGTAATTTGTGGGGAGATACTTTGAGACTATATACATTTGCTGTGCTTCTTCAGACTCTGCCTCATTGGTTTTCTCATCCCTTGACAATTCTTGCCTGAACAAATCATTACAGAGTTAGCTTCAACATAAGTGGTTTTTCCTGCTCTATCATTTCCTATACACTTGTTAGTAGGCATTTAATATAAGAAAGAAGCTTGGCCATCTTCCTTAAGTTCATGCTCATAAATTCTTATTTTATTCAATGGGTTACAATCCATTACTGTTACTATCAAGTTGTCTAAGATTTGACAAGAGGTAACCCCTATTTCCTATGTCCTTTTTTTTTGGATTGAGCTATAACTCACATTAAAATTTACCCTTTTAAAGTATACAATCTAGTGGATTTTAGTATATTTCCAGAATCATACATTCATTACCACTAATTAGAGAACATTTTCATCTCTCTCAAAAGAATCCCCCACCCATTAATAATCACTCTGTCAGGTTGGTTTATCTCTCTTCCTCAGTTCTTGTCTGTCACAATAAAAATTTGGAACAATGAACTAAAAGGTTTAAAACAACAAACAAGTTAAGAGCTCAGTTCAGCTCAAGCAGATAGATCTTTTATAAGACACTCACAAGACATGGGAGCAGGCCGACCCCAAAGGAGTTGTCCTCCCCTTGCCTCTTGGCTTCCTGTCGCCTCCTATTGGTTATGCCCTGTGCAGAATAGGGCTTACACCCACCAATAATCAACGAAAGGGAATGCAAATGGGCATATGCTCAAGGCCGATTGACAATTGGAAGTTCTATAACAGCAGGCCCTGGTGTTTATGACTTCCCATAATTCAGTCTGTTATAATCATATATACATATATATATATATACACACATTATAATATATATATATATATACACACATGTTATAATATATATATATAGGGCTTCCCTGATAGTTCAGTTGGTAAAGAATCCGCCTGTGATGCAGGAGACCCCGGTTCGATTCCTGGGTCAGGAAAATCCACTGGAGAAGGGATAGGCTACCCACTCCAGTATTCTTGGGCTTCCCTTGTGGCTCAGCTGGTAAAGAATCTGCCTGCAATGAGGGAGACCTGGGTTCAATCCCTGGGTTGGGAAGATCCTTCAGCGTACGCTCAAGGCCGGTTGACGATTGCAAGTTATATAAAAGCAGGCTCTGTTGTTTATGTCTTCCCATAACTCACTCTGATAATAATCATATATACATACATACATATATATATATGTTATAATCATATATATATATATATATATATATATATATATATATATATATATAGACAGACTATTTATGAACCCTAAATGGGCTCCTAGCTACCTAAGGTTACTTGGAGAAGCCCCTGTGGTTAGTTTATATCCACTGTGTGCCTGGGATGCATGCGCAGGAGTTGGAAACGTCTCTGTGGTTATTTTTGTGGCACATCTGTGAGCTCTCTTGGGTGTATCTGGGATGGAGTTTAGAGATCAGCTTGCATCCCTTTCAGCCAGGCCTCCCCTGGTTGCCCATGTTTAACTTCCTACCTTATAATTCCATTTCTGCTTCTCCAGCCCCTGGCAACCACTAACCTGCTTTCTGTGGACTGTTCTGGATACTTCATATAAATGGAATCATGTAATATATGACCTTTTATATTCTTTCACTTAGTGTGTTTTCAAGGTTCATCCCTATTGTGCCATGAATCATTGCTTCATTCTTTTTTATGTGCTGGGTCATATGGTAACTCTGTGTTCAACTTTTTGAAGAGCTGGCACACTGTTTTCCAAAGTAACTGCAACTTTTTGTATTCCCACCAACGATGTATGAGAGTTCCAGTTTTCCCACATCCTCACCCACACTTGTTTTTACCTGTTTTGTTTTTGGTTATAGCCATCCTAGTAGGAGTAGGCCCAGCCGCCACCTCCTGTTTGTATTTGTCAGGACTCATTCAGGTAAATGTGACAGAAACCTAGCTCAGACTAGCTTAATTAAACAAACACAAAGTGGGGGGTTGGGCTGCTGGGTTTATAGTCTCAAGTAACTGAAAGGCCCAGCCCAGTTGGATCTGGGTGCTCACATGATGCCTTTAGTCTACACTGACTTCATTTTCAGAGCAGTGCTCTCTGGAGGTGGCCCTGGTGCTCCAGCAGTTGCAGGAGTGCACATTTTGTTTGTTTAGCAAGCTGGCAGAATGCATTTCTCTTCCAGAGCTTCTGGTCTCGGAGCTGAGACACTCCCTGCTCCTCATGGGTCATGTTATCTTCCCTGGGTCATATTTTCCTCCCTGAACCCAGAGGCTACCATCTAAAGAAGGGGCAGAGATGCTAGCTGGAAGAAGGCGCCTGGCTGCTCTTCTCTATTCCAAGCCCCACACGCTTTTGTAGTTCATGTGGTTCACCCCGCCATGGGGGTGGAAAGCACTGTATTGTGAGACAGAAACGTCCTTGTGCTTCCCTGATGGACCCTGCCTGCCTGGTGTCCTCTGGGTTAGAGGCATTAATGTGTGGATAATACTTTATGATTCAAAGCCTTCCCACGCGGTGTCTCCCTTGAGATATTAAGGAACCTTCCGGCGTGGTGGTGAGGAGCCAGGGCTTCAGATCTGTCACTGCTGTGAGCTCTGGCAAGTTACTGCCTCAGCTTCCTCAGCTGGAGTATAGGCTACTAACAGTGCCATTGCACATAATGGTAGTGAGGATTAAATGAGCTAAAACCAAGTACTTACCACAGTAAGTGCCAGAACAGCTTCATTTCACAGCAGCCTCCAAGGCCAGTGCTATCACCTGTTTTATAGATGAGGAAATGAAGACTCCAGGCAATGAACTGGCTTGTTCCACTTGGCTAATTGCAAGTCATACAGTTAAAGAGTGGCGGGACCCAGAATAGGAGCTGAGTCTTTCACTCTGGAGTTTAGGGCTGCTTCCCAGGCCTCCCTGCTGGCATTTAGAATAGGGAGGCCGAGACAAGGTCTGCTCCTCTGTGTCCGAGTCCTGACTCATTACCATTGTTTCTCTGCAGCCGTCCAGGGAACCCCTCTCTCAGCTACCCTCTCCCTGGTTATGTCACAGTGCTGCCGGAAGATAAAAGACACCGTGCAGAAACTGGCTTCGGACCACAAGGACATTCACAGCAGTGTTTCCCGAGTGGGCAAAGCCATTGACAGGGTGAGCGTGTGGGCAGCTCCAGACCGGGGGCGGGAATACCTGTGGCCGGTGTGTGTGTAGCAGGGCTCCTTGGGAGGCCAGTGTGAGAAGCGCAGGCCTGAGTCACAGGGCACTGTCTCTCGTCCTCATCAGAACTTTGACTCTGAGATTTGCGGTGTGGTCTCCGACGCGGTGTGGGACTCGCGGGAGAAGCAGCAGCAAACCCTGCAGATGGCCATTTTGGAGCACTTGTATCAGCAGGGCATGCTCAGTGTCGCTGAGGAGCTGTGTCAGGTAACGGGCTCACCGGGGAGGTGCTGGGACCTGCCTGTTCTGCTTTCTGCTTGGTAGCGTTCTTTACATTAGGACCCCATTGTTTTTTTTATATCCAGACAGGTCAGTTTATTTACATGACTCAGACATGTGTGTCAGGGGAACACCTGTTCTCAGAGACCCGTCTCCAGTGGACAGTTGGCCTGGCAGGGCATCCTCGCCTCTGGACTGCACATGGGGAGTCCAAGGTTTCCGTCAAGACTGTGCCTTTACCTTGTTTCCACTGATGCAGTCTTTCCTTAAATGAGTTCATCTCTATTTTGAAAATTGCATTTAGTTTATTAAAACGAAAAACAACAAAAATAGTTCATCCATTGCTCCCACCCCCTACCCTCCTCTTCTTTTAAGCACCAATCTGTTCTTTGTATTTATGAGCTTGGTGTTCTCAAAAACTTTTTAGATTCCACACGTAAGTGAGATTATACAGTAGCTGTCTTTGTCTGGCACATTTCATTTAGCATAATGCTCCCATCCATGTTATCACAAATGACAGGATTTCCCCACTTTTTTTAATGGCTGAATGCGTGCGTGCTCAGTTGCCCAGTCGTGTCTGACTCTTTGCAGCCCCGTGGACTGTAGCCCACCAGGCTTCCCTGTGCGTGGGATTTTCCAGGCAAGAATACTGGAGTGGGTTGCCATTTCTTACTCTAGGGGATTTTCTGACCCAGGGATTGAACCCAAGTGTCTTATGTCTCCTGCATTGGCAGGCGGGTTCTTTACCACCAGTGCCATCTGAGAAGCAATATTTCATTATATATATATACATATATATATTTAGATAGTGAAGAATCTACCTGCAATGCAAGAGACTTGGGTTTGATGCCTGGGAAGGGAATGGCTACCCACTCCAGTATTCTCTTCTGGAGAATTCCATGGACAGAGGAGCCATGGACACAAGGACAGTGGGATACAGTTGATTGGGTTGCAGAGTCAGACATGACTGGCGACTATATGTATTTATATATATATATACAGCCCACATTTTCTTTATCTATTCATCCATAAATGGACACTTAGGTTGCTTCCTTATCTTGGCTATTGTAAATAATGCTGCAGTGAATATGGGGGGAGCGGTACAGATATCTTTTCAAGTTAGTGCTTTCATTTTCTTTGGGAAAATACCCAGAAGTGGGATTGCCAGATCATATGGTAGCCATATTCTCATTTTCTGAGGAACTTCCGTACTGTTATCTGTAGTGGCTGCACCAGTTTACATGCCCACCAGAGGTGCATGAGGGTCCCCTTTCTCCACACGCTTGCCAGCACTTATTTCTTGTCTTTTCGATAACAACCATTCTGACAGGAGTGAGGTGATGACTCACTGTGGTGTTGATTTGCATTGCCCTGATGATTAATGAGGTAGGGCATCTTTTCATGTGCCTGTTGGCCATTTTGATGTCTTCTTTGAAAAAATGTCTCTTCAGATATTCTCTCCATTTTTTATAAGAATTTTTTTTTTTTTGCTATTGAGTTTTTATGTATTTTGGATATTAGTTCCTTAGGTAACACGATCTGCAGATATTTTTTCCTATCCTGTTGCCTTTTCATTTTGTTGATGGTTTCCTCTACTGTTTGATGTAGTACTGCTTGTTTGTTTTGCTTTTGTTACTTCTTAAAATAAATTTATTTTAGAAATCAGTGCCCCTGCCATAAATGGAAGGTAGCTACAAAATATATACAATAGAAAGTGAAATTATTAATTTCTAGCTGGATTTGGGTGTCCGCCAGAGTTCTCAGTGCCTGATAATCCTTTTCTTAAAAGGGAAGACTAGTAAAATGACCAAGTTGTACTTGTCAGGTGTTAAACGACACCCTGGCAGTGAACGTAAAGGATGCTTTCCCTTAATGTAATTAGGGGGATTGAAAAAGAGTAATTTTCTCTCCATGCTACTCAGTGTGGGTCTCCAGTACCACAGCAGATGGGGTGGGGTTTGCAGTCTGTCCTCTGGGAGGCCAGCATGTGGCACTCAGCCTCCCAAAACTTGAACTGGGAAAAAGAGGAGTCCAAGGGACTGGCAAGAGACCATGGCCCCTCTCTGGCTTGTCTTTGGTGGATGAGGTTTTACTAGGTGTGGAGCAGAGAAGTTTGGAAACACAGTCCTCCAGTGGTAGATGGCTCTCTCTCCCTCTAGGAATCAACACTGAATGTGGACTTGGATTTCAAGCAGCCTTTCCTGGAGTTGAATCGTATCCTGGAAGCTCTGCATGAACAAGACCTGGGGCCAGCACTGGAGTACGTTGGCCTTTGGGTGGTCCCACAGGGGACAGGGCTTGTCTGCTCTTCACGTCACCCAGCATACTTGACACACCTCCAGCCCTGTCTCACGGGCCTCACATAAGATTTTGGAGGCCCTGCCAAGCCCCCTTCTCTTGCCTTTCTAGCTCCCACTCAGCTGGCCTCTTTCTTCCCAGGTGGGCTGTCTCCCACAGGCAGCGCCTGCTGGAGCTCAATAGCTCCCTGGAGTTCAAGCTGCACCGACTGCAGTTCATCCGTCTCCTGGCAGGTGGCCCTGAGAAGCAGCTGGAGGCCCTCAGCTACGCCCGGCACTTCCAGCCCTTTGCTCACGTGCACCAGCGGGGTACGTGCCTGGGTGCTGGGGTGGCCCCTACAACATGCATTCCCTTATGCTGCACTGCCTCACATGCTATATGGCATGGCCCCTCCCCCCAAAAAAAGATTAGCTAGTACTGGAGCAGAGGGACAAGAGCCTGAGACCCACTCCTTGACGCGGCTGGAACGATGGGGAAGAAACTGAAACCCTTCCCTACATCATGCTTGCCACAGAAGCAGCCCTGAAACCTTACTTCCTCACTGGATTTTAGGGGAAACTGGCTTTGCCAGAGGGCATTTTAATCCTCGATTGGCCAGGTCATGGGCCTGGGAGCCATGGGGCACAGCCTGCTCCCCATACTGCCTCTCAGCCCTGCCACCCGAGGGCTGGAGGCAGAGCCTGGAGAAAGGCTGCCTCCTTGCACCCTGATTCCCCTTTGCCTTGTAGAGATCCAGGTGATGATGGGCAGTCTGGTGTACCTGCAGCTGGGTTTGGAGAAGTCACCCTACTGCCATCTCCTGGACAACAGCCATTGGGCCGAGATCTGTGAGACCTTTACCCGTGACGCTTGTTCCCTGTTGGGCCTTTCTGTGGAGTCACCCCTCAGTGTCAGGTATCGTCAGCCTTGTGGGCCGTACAAGGGGGCGGGCTGAGGGAAACCCAACTTGTCAAGGCCCTGCCCTGTCCAGAGATGGTGTTCAGTGCCTTCACAGACCTAAACTGGCTGCTCAGTCACCCTTCTAGGTAGGAATTACCTTTCATTCTAGTACCCCTCCCAGGTGGCGCTCGTGGTAAAAACCTGCCTGCTATGCAGGAAACATAAGGGTAGGCAGTCCCCGGGTAGGCAAGATCCCTTGGAGGAAGAAATGGCAACCCGCTCCAGTATTCTTGCCTGGAGATTCTCATGGACAAAGGAGCCTGGTGGGCTACAGTCCATGGGGTCACAAAGAGTCGGACGTGGCTGAAGTGACTCAACACACACTACAGTTGGAGAACAGATTTAGAGTTGTGGCCTGGGGTCACCACAAGGTCAGTGGCAGAGTCAGGGTTCCCATTTTGTAAGGTCTCTTGAATGAAGTCCGTGCCTCCTGCAGCTCACCTCTGGGTAATCACAGGACCCTCTGATAGCCTGGCCTTCTGGCCACCTCATGTCTTAAACACCACTTCCCTCAGGGAGACTGAGCGGCTGAGTCACAGGTGCTGAGAGCTTTCACTTGGAAGGCTCCTTTACAGTCCTATTCTCCTCATGGCTTCAAACCAACCGAAGAGTTACAGGTACTGTTACCCTCATTTTACAGGAAGAAACAGAGGCTCCTAAGGCCTCATAGGGAATGAAGGTCACCTGGACCTGACCCCACATGTACACGTGTGGTGTATGTACATACAGTGATGTATTTTATTTAGGCTGGCTGTGGAACCAGGCATGGGGCGCATTTGCCTGCCTGGTCGCGATAGGCTCCATCCTCGTTTCTTCCCATGGACTCTGGTTGCAGAACAGTCTTCCCCAGCACGAACACAGGCACCTTAGGATGGTTCTGTTTGCACACCTGCTCTGTGTATTGCAGGGGTTTGGCACCCCAGGCTCCAGTCAGTTGGTTCACCATCCCCACCCCAATCCTAGTGAAAACCGAATCTACTTTTTCCCATTTCTAAGTGCCCTGGTTGATGACCAGCTATAGAGGTGCACTGTGATGACAGAATGGGGTACACAGGCAGGATGAGGCCCTTCCAAACATTAGTGTCCCTGTCACACCAAGGACGTATCAGTGGATGAACAGGTATCTGTCCCCCGGATATTCCTTTTGTCCAAATTTTGGGGTGCACTAGAATGACTTTCTAGAGTTAAGACATAGAACCACATATGTGGCTTTACGCGTAACCTGAGAGATTTTTAAGGACTGGTTTGATCAAGTGCCACTTTGAAACCCTGTGCTGAGTCATGTACTGACAGTGTGCTGGGCCTTTTGTCTGTCTGCTGGGCTCTTGGTCAGGCTGGTCTCTCCAGCCCCTGCTCTCTGTTCTGCAGCTTCGCCTCTGGCTGTGTGGCGCTGCCTGTGCTGATGAATATCAAAGCTGTGATGGAGCAGAGGCAGTGCTCTGGGGTCTGGAGTCACAAGGACGAGCTGCCGGTGAGGCCCAGCAGGGGGAGGTATGGGGGAGCACTGGGGAGGACAGCGCCACAGGAAGGGGGGCTCACCCCACTGTTGGCCTCCCCAGATTGAGATTGAACTCGGCATGAAGTGCTGGTACCACTCAGTGTTCGCATGCCCCATCCTCCGCCAGCAGACATCGGATTCCAACCCTCCCATCAAGCTCATCTGTGGCCATGTCATCTCCCGAGATGCACTCAACAAGCTCATTAATGGAGGAAAGTAAGTTCCTGGGGTTCTGTTCCACCTTAGGTTGATTCTTCTGCTGGCTGGCCACCTGAGACATTCTTGGTTCTTCTCCCTTTATAGGCTGAAGTGTCCCTACTGTCCCATGGAGCAGAACCCAGCAGATGGGAAACGCATCATATTCTGATTCCTGCTGGGGAGGAACTTTGTTGCAAGAGGTCTTTCACCCACAAGCCTTGGTCTGTCTTGGTGGGGGTGGTTGGCTTCCGTGAACTGTGGTTCATTTCAGAGCACCTGGCTGAGGAGTGCCACCACCAGCAGGGCCGGCCCTCTGGCAGAGGCCAAGGAGGGAGATGAGACATCCTACAGCAGGCAGCTGGCTTCCTGACGAACGGCAGGGAAACTCTGGCGTCTTGTACTCCTGCTCTGCCTCCTGCTCTTTATATCTGCTGTTGACTGGTGGCAACTGACAGAATAGCAAAGGACTTGGTGGGCACAGCAGATGTCTTCCATCCCTGCCCTCAGCCAGATCTCTTCCTGCTACACCAAGGCTTGTGTCCCCTCCTCCCACTGTACAGCCTCACAGCTCTATGTGTCAGTTCCCCACTGTAGTCCGGGATAGAACTGAATGCCATTGTTTTATAACTTTGAGCAAATATATTCACAGGCCTTCTCCTTACTTTGCCTGCCTTTAGCTTCACTGGCAAAGAATTACCGAGATGTAATTACCTGTGCCCACCGTGCACAGGTGCTGGGTCTGCCGGTTGGGAGCATGGCAGCCACAGAGTGTAGTTGGAAAGAACCCAACCTGCATGTGATTGGGAGAAAACGCTAGGAGATGGCAAACCTTGGGCAAGACGCTTTTACATATACATAATTGTATTACCTCCTCGTTAGAAACGGGTGTGAAGGGATATAGAAAGATGAAATGACTTGCCCAGAAGGGCTCACAGCTTATCAAGAAGAGAGCCTGGAGTTTAAACCAGTTCCAACCCTCAAGCTCAAGGTCCTTCCAGTTTATTGCAGGGTGCCTGAAGCTTGGCTGCTGTGTGTACTGAGTCTGCGCTGGGCCTCTGAGAGCAGGAAGGCACTGTAAGTCTAAAATGTTTGAAGAGATGAGGTTACTGGGGCCATAATGGCAAAGTAGGAGAGATGGCCTGGGATTCTGCATTAGCTTCAAATGCCTACTTAAAATTTACTGTGTGGGCAGGTAAATTGCATCCATCAGCTTCCCAGTGGCATTTAAGGCTCTTGGGGGAAAAAGCAAAGAGGAATGGGGGTGTCCCCAACATAGGAACTACAGGCTCTATGAAGTGGGTTCTGGACTCAGCTGGCTTGCCCTGCAGCTCCCAGCTACTCTAAAGTAGAGTGGAAAGCTTAGGGTGGGAGCAGGGTCCGTTCTCAGCTTGAGTCCAGCACTGACCCTGGTGGGCAAGCATTCACACCAAGCATTATACGGAGGTTACTTCTGCTCTTTCCTCCCCACCAACAACTTGGCCCCACCAGTAGTTGCTGCTTAAAAAAAAACACCCGCAGACTCACCACATTTTAGTTTTAGGATTTACTTCCCCCACATCACATTCTTGGAACTGTCTTCACTGAAGCTCAACAGGAAACAGGCTCTGTCAGAGAAGATGCTGGCTCTGCCGTTGTGAAGTAGCTGTTGGAGCTGCTTGGGAAGAATACTGCCTCGGGACCACAGAGATGTCTGAATGTGGGGAGCAGGAGGGCAGCCAACTGGCCTGCCACCAAGCCACTGTTTTTAGAGCAGGTGCCCAGTTGTGCCTAAGTCCTTCACATGGGCGGGGGCAGGGCTTGCACCTCCTCCAGGCACTCGTCATAGGCCTCCTGGTATTCCTCGTGGGGCTTGACCATTATCACGCAGGTGGGGCGCTTAGAGCCAGCGGCTGCACCCAGGTCCTGCAGAGAAGGAAAAAAGCTGTTTGGAACAAAGGCCACACAACCTGTGCACCAAGGAGTCACGAACTGATGATCCACCAGCCTAATCCAGCCCACAGACATGTGCTAGTCAGTCAGTGTTAACATTTTGAATTGGTTGCCACCATCTAAACTCAGCAGACTTTCAAGTGTGGTCCAGCAACACTGGGCCTACAGTTCCATATGGCAGTTGTGAAAGGGCTCCAGCTCAGTAGGGGCTGTCCCCTTAAGCAGGGCCTATGCTTTCCAGGGCCCTGCTATTCTCCACCCCTTGGAGCCCAGACCTGGCCTCTGTTATATAAGGGTAAGGACAGCTGCAGGTCCCTAGAACATCCCTTCTGAACACTGCACCCACCTAACAGGACTGACACATTCAAGTTCACCTTCTGTTTCATTCCCATAGTCCCATTTTACAAGGAAGTAGAAGTACAGAGAGGTGACTTATCGGCATTCCCTCATCTGGGAAGCAGCAGAGCCAAGAATCCATCCAGGCCTGTCTTTAGCTCCAGAGCTCATGCTGTTTGCCACTATGGCCTGCTGCCACCAACCTGATCCCAGACCCTCTTCTGTGCTGACCAAGATCAGGGGCTCAGGGGCTCCTTACCGTCTTAGAGGGGATATAGACATATGGCAAATTCCGGTCTTCACACATAACTGGGAGATGGCAGTATACCTCAATGGGTAACGTGTCTCCTGCCAAAACCATAATCCTGAAATAAGAGAAACCACTGTCATTCCCAGCTTGCTGGTTCCCTTTTCATCCATAAGGGAGGCCACTGAGCTGGGCCTTGGGGGCTACAGAGATGGGTAAACTGGCCCCTGCCCTCAAGGAGCCCCATCATGTATGTCTCCCAAACTTAAGAAATGCATTCAGATTTGTTTGGTGAGTGCATTCCTCTGGGGAGGTGATCTCTGTTGCCTGGCAACAAGTAAATGCCACCAAGTGTGACAAAAGGTACTGTACCAGGACAGATGAAGTATGAGAGATGCCAAGGAGTAACAGCTCAGCTCTCCTTGGACAATCAAGAAAGGAATCAGGAAGCAACACTTGAGAGGAAAGCTGAATGATGAACATCTGTCAGGCAGCCCACGGAGGGGCTTTGTTGCTGCCAGTCAGTAAGTCATGTCCTACTCTTTGTGACCCCATGGACTGTAGCCTGCCGGGCTCCTCTGTCCATGGCATTTTTCCAGGCAAGAATACTGGAGTGGGTTGCTATATCCTTCTCCAGGGGAATCTTCCCAGATCAAGGATCGAACCTGCATCTCCTGCCTTGGCAGGCAGATTCTTTACCACTGAACTACGAGGGAAGCCCATAGAGGGGCGGGGGGCAGGGAAAGCATTTAAGGTTGAGAGAATCAGAAAGATACCAGATACACAGGGGATGGGTGTTGTCGGGAGCCAGGGATGGCTTTGGAATCCAGAATGGGGAGATGAGGCTGACAAGAAGGCTAGAAAAACTAGTCACATATAAGGGTCTTGAGTGTTTCAAGGCTCATTCCTAAGAGTGATAGGGAACTAAGAAAAGCTTGCCAGAGAATCTATAGCTGTTCTAGCTGTCAAGGTGATGGGGTTCTGCGACAAGGGCCTCAGGAGCCCTGATGACAGAAGGAAAGAGTCTGTTCTAGGGGAGCAGAAAACACAAGGAAAACTCCTGGGTTCAAAGCATTACTTTGAACTAACTAGCAGGCTCCTAGTTTTCCTTTGGCTCATAGACTGTCCTCCTATATATGCTCCGCTTCCTTTGAGTAGCCTTTTATTGTTTTTGGCCGTGCTGTGCAGCTTGTGGGATATTAGTTCCCCAACCAAGGGTGGAACCCTGGCCTGCTTGCAGTGGAAGCATGGAGTCCTAACTGCTGGACTGCCAAGAAATTCCTGAGAAGCCTTTCAATGCTGGTATTCCTACAGCCTGGTCTTTCTGCTCTGTCAGTACGTTCTCTCAGCTGACCCCATCTGTAACCAAGGCTTCAAGTGCCAACTCTATATTGACAACTCCCAAATCTGTTCTCTCCAACCCAACCCTCTCCCAAACTGAACACCCATATAGCCACCTGCCTATCTGACAGTTCTGCTAGGGAGAGGGTTTCCATATTTAAAAGGCACCTTGAAAACTTGTCTAAAACCAGACTCGTGATCTTATACAAATCTGGCTCCCTCACTGTTCACTGTCTTAGTGAACGGGCCCTCTGTCCATCTGCCTGGAGCCCACACCTCCTCACTCTGTATGCAAAAGTCCTCTCATCCATCCACTTTAATTCTCTCCATCTCTGCCATCAATAACCCAATCAAAATTGCTCTCATCTCTTCTGCACCAGAGTAGCCACCTATCTCAATTTCTCCATCTATTCTTACACCTCTGATCTTTTCCAAAGTTGCCAGAAAAACCTTCTAAAGGTGTAAACATAATTATGTCACCCCTCACTTTAACACTCATTGGCTTCCAAAACTCCTGAGTACAAAAACTAAACTTACAATGGCTTATAGAGTCCCATGAGAAAGTAGCACTTCTATCCACTACTACCCTCTCCTGCCCTGGAATCTACTTTCTTCTGGCAGAATGCCCCCCAAACCCGGAAGCCACAAACTAATCCTATATCTTCAGACCTCAGCTACCCACCTAGGTCAGACTCCATAGAGCACCAAATCCTCCCAGCATTATTTAGCTCTTGAGCACCTACAATGTACCAGGCACTTCTGAAAATAAAGCAGTGAGAGGCTTTACTCTGTTCTCAAAGAGCTTGCTTTCTGGCCTGAGTGAGAGGGACAAGGAATAAAAATGCAAATAATTTTCAGATCCTGAAAAATGCCAAAAAAGAAAGCTGTAGGATAATGAAGTCATTCTCACTGCACCCTGTACTTTTCCTTCATGCTTACCCATGACAACTTGTAATTTTGTGTGTATTTGATTACTGCCATTGTCTCCCCATAGCACAGTGCCTGAAAAACAGTAGACACTTGGTAAATAGTCGCTAAGTGAATGAAGCTGGGATCAATCCTAAGTAAGTTGGCTTATACAATTTGGTTCCCCTGGAATTCACCTTCCCCAAGATGTCCCTTTGAGCTCTTGTAAGTGGTATCGACATCTGTACGGAAGGGAATGTATCTTCTGCATACGACCCAAGTCAGAGCACGTTAACCAACTACCTGTTAAGTAGCAGGACACCATCCCCGAAATCCGGCGGAGGGTAGGGGGGATTCTTACCCTTTCTCGCCTTTGTTGATAAATTTCTGAACCTCCTTCACCCCGCGCCGAATCTGCTTCTGCTTCACGGCTGCAACGACAGAACAATCAGTCGGGGGGGCCTCGGCCTGCCACCCGCGTCCCGCCCCGGCTCAGCGTGCACCGCACCTTTCTTGATGCATTTGTAGAGCTTCCGCGTGAGACGGCGAGAAGCCAGAGGCTGCGCGATGGGGTTCAGATTCACCAGCAGTTCATGGTAAGTGCGCTCCCCGCAGCACGCGTCCGCCTGAGCCTCCGGCCCGTCCGGATCTGCCTTTATTTTGGTCATGGCAGCGACTGTGGCAACCTACCACTCAAGGAACAAGTCCACGCGGCCGGCACTTCAGAAATCACTTCCGGGTCATGCTACTCTGCGGGAAGAGGCAGTAAGACATAGCCAATTAGGAAACAGGGAGCTCCGAGGGGTGGAGTCTTGGCAGTAGGGGCGGGGCCACCCCCTCAATGCAGGCGGGGCGGAAGCGGTTTAGGACACGAGTTGGCATGCAATCTGTGAATTTGGGCAAACTCCGGGAGATAGTGAAAGGCAGAGGAGCCTAGCGTGCTACAGTCCATTGAGTCGCAAAGAATAGCGCACAACTTCGCGACTAAACAACGGAGGGCCTATGAGGCGAGGGGCGAAGGCCGGAGGGAGGCGGGCCCTGGAGGAGGCGAAGAGGGACTAGAATCCGGGCTTGGGTTTGTGTGAGAGTTCAGCGTCACAGGTGTTGGCGGTGCGAGGAGGAAGCTACCGGTATGGGCGTGACCGCATCTAAGTGGACGGGAGCCTTGCTCAAAGGGCGGGGTCTGCGACCAGGGTTGTGGAATGGGAAGTCTTAGGTGTGATTCCAAACCTCCTTAGAATCTGATCCCTCACTTGGGCAGTTCCGATCCCCATCTGGTGCCAGGTCCTGAGTTGGTCCTGGGTGCTGTACCCTAGGTGCCAAGGTTAAGGTAAAGCCTGGCACTGCTTGCGATTTCTTCGTTCTAGCATGGTTCTCACACACTGCTTTCTCTCTACTGGCGAGGGATGGAGCCATTCACTCACTAAGCGCCTCGGTCTAGACCGCTTTTCTTCGGAGAACTCGGTACCACCCTTTCCGCAGGTATCTGCTCAGCTAGCTGTTAATCACGGGAGAGATTCTCCTGACCAACGTACCTAAAATTAAAGTTCTCTGCCTACCTCCCGCCGGCATCCTCTAACCCTCTTGTTTTCTTCGTAGTTCCCGCCGCCGCCTGGCGTCACACCCACAAAGGGCATGACGGAGACCGCTGGTGGGAGCTGAGAGGGAAGACAATGTGAACACGGGCTGAGACTTGAGGGTGGGGAAGTGCGCTGAGTAGGCGGCGCGTTTGCAGTTAACGCTAGAGGATTAATTGGGCTACCCTGGTGGCTCAGATGGTAAAGAATCTGCAGGCAATGAGAGAGACCCGGGTTAGATCCCTGGGTTGGGAAGATCCCGTGAAGGAAATAGCAACCCACTCCACTCCAATATTCTTGCCTGGAGAATCCCATGGACAAAGGAGCCTGGAGGGCTATAGTCCATGGAGATGGCAAAGAGGGACACGACTGAGCGACTAACACACACATACAGTGCTGGGGAGGTGAGCAGGCCTAGACTGGGGTGGATCTCGTACCTCTGACATTTCTTGTACTCTGTCTTGGAACGTTGGATGAATATTTGTTGTTATTTAGTCGCTAAGTCGTGTCTGACTCTTTTGTGACCCCATGGATGTAGCCCACCAGGCTTCTCTGTCCATGGGATTTCCCAGGCAAGAATACTGGAGTGAATTGCCATTTCCTTCTCTAGGGAAATCTTCCCAACCCAGAGATCAAACAGGCGTCTCCTGTATTGGCAGGCAGATTCTTTACCACTGAGCCACCAGGGAAGCGAATCATTGCTATACATCAGTTGCCTTTGATTATGTGGTGGTAGGCGGGCCATTTTTGTAGTGGAACAGGCCAAAAAGTGGAACTTTAAAAGTCTGCAGGTGGCCTTGACAGCAGGGGACAGTTACGCCAACTGAAAACCTGAACTTTTAACCCTGAAACCAAGTGCAGCCATTACATAAATATACAAGTACTCTTGTTTTCAGACTTTAAACTTTTTATTTTGTATTGGGATACAGCTGGTTAAAAATGTTGTGGTAGTTTCAGGTGAACAGGGAAGGAACCCAGCCATACATATACATGAATCCATTCTCCCCTAAACACCCGCTCCCATACAGGCTGGCACATAACATTGAACAGAGTTCCTTGTGCTATACAATAGGTCCTTGTTGGTTATCCATTTTATTTTATTTTTTAAATTTTTTAATTTTTTTAAAATTTTATTTTATTTTTAAACTTTACATAATTGTATTAGTTTTGCCAAATATCAAAATGAATCCATCACAGGTATACATGTGCTCCCCATCCTGAACCCTCCTCCCTCCTCCCTCCCCATACCATTCCTCTGGGTCGTCCCAGTGCACTAGCCCCAAGCATCCAGTATCGTGCATTGAACCTGGACAGTAGTGTGTACCTGACCTTCCCCAAATCCCTAACTATCCCTTCCCTCTGGCAACAATAAGTCATGTTCTGAGTTTGTGACTGTCTTTCTGTTTTGTAAGTTCATTTGTATAATTTCTTTTTTGAATCCACATATAAGGGATGTCATGTGATATTCCTCCTTTTCTGTCTGACTTATTTCACTCGGTATTACACTCTTTTGGTCCATCCATGTTGCTACAAATGGCATTGTCATTCTTTTTAATGGCTGAGTAATATTCCATCATATATATTATCATACCTTCTTTATCCATTCCTCTGTTGATGGACATTTAGGTTGCTTCCATGTCTTGGCTATTGTAAACAGTGCTGTAATGAACACTGGAGTGCTGGGAGCCGGTGAAACATTCCACTCGTGACAAAGGTCATGAGGAAGGAGGCTCGGCATACGCAAAGGCGGGATCGAGCCTCGGGAGTCTCCCCGGATATTCTCGAGCATCTTCCCCCAAAAAACCAGAGTCTGCCTACTTTATTGCTTTGTGCTCTCACCTCTGACTTTACTGGGGGCTGTCCCCCACCACCATCTTGCTCTGTCTGTCAAAGAGTTAACTTACAGCTCCAATTAATAAAGTTCCTGGGCAATTAGGAGTGTTTAAATCCATACCCCTCAGATGGCTCTCTAACTCGCCTGACAAGTTTACCCGGACTCCTACAGCTATGCATACGATTGTTTACAGTCTCCCAGCCTCGAGAGGCGCAGGAAGCTTAAGATACTCAAATAGCTTAGAGCCTCTCAGAGAATTAGAAACTGTCAGAATAAACTAGTAAAAGATTTCATTGATGAGCCAATGCTTGTTGCCAAGTTTTCACATCCCCTGAATTGTATCCTTGAATATGTATTCATTAATATAGTTGGTATGTAGAAAAAATAAGTAGTGGCCTTGGTGTTAGTAACTTTAGACCCTTAAGGTAATAAATTCTTTCCTTTGTTGTAAACCCATTACACATCCGCCCTATAGGAATGCAATTTTATCTTCGGAAGATGGCGCCAAACCTTAAAATAATTACTCTTAGAGAAAATAAGTCTTTGTTGATAAGTCCTTGTCAAGAGTCATAAAATGTTAGTAGGCCTTCTGGCCAGAAGATGATGTAAATCACCTAAACCATTTGTATACGATAAATTTGCAGGAAAGAAACCCTGGTTTTTGATAAGGATCTAAAACTGCTGACTTTGCATCCCCTATTATCCTCTATGTGTAACTTAGGGTATATAAGCCCCTGTTGAAAATAAAGCTACGGGCCTTGCTCACCAACGCTTGGTCTCCCCATGTCATTCTTCCCTTTAACTTCCAGCTGAGTCTCCATCTGGAGCGCGGAACCCACCGTGCTTACTAATTATGCCTGGGCTTCTCAGACCCACTTGAGAAGGTGTCCAGGGGCACCTTCCGCTATTCGAGAGGGCGCCTGCGGCCTACGTAAGTGGTGCAAACTTCTTGTCTTGAAGTTTTATTGGTCTCCCACGTAAACCAAGCTACTCAGCCTCTTTTCTTCACTGAATTTTCCTACTGAGCTATCCTCATTCTATTACTCTTTATATCTCTGATAAATAAATAAATAGTCGCCGACGCCGTCTCCCCTTCGAATACCCTGGATCAGCCGGGGCTGGACCTCGGCACTGGAGTGCATGTATCCTTCCAAATCGTGTTTTGTTTTCCAGATATATGCCCACGAGTGGGATTGCAGAGTCATAGGATAACTCTGTTTTTAGTTTTTTAAGGAACCTCCATCCTGTTCTCCATAGTGGCTGTACCAATTTACATTCCCACCAACAGTGTAGGAGGGTTCCCTTCTTGCCACACCCTTTCCAGCATTTGTTGTTTGTGGATTTTTTGATGATAGCCATTCTGACCAGTATGAGGTGATGTCTCTTTGTAGTTTTGATTTGCATTTCTCTAATAACTAGCAATGCTGAACATCTTTTCATGTGCCTATTGGCCATCTGTATATCCTCTTTGGAGAAATGTCTATTCAGGTCTTCTGCCCATTTTTTGAATAGGTTGTTTGTTTATGCTGTTAAGTGTCATAAGCTATTTGTAAATTTTGGAGACTAATCCCTTATCAGTCACATCATTTGCAAATATTTTTCTCCCAGTCTTTGAATTGTCTTTTCATTTTGTTTATTGTTTCCTTTACTGTGCAAAAGCTTTTTAAGTTTAAGTAGGTTCCATTTGTTTATTTTTGTTTTTATTTCCATTATTCAGAGAGATGAATCAAAAAAGATGTTGCTGTGATTTTTATGAGAAAGTGTTCTGCCTATGTTTTCCTCTAGAAGTTTTATAGTGTCTGGTCTCACATTTAGGTCTTTAATCCATTTTGAGTTTATTTTTGTGAGTAGAGTTAAAGAATGATCTAATTTCATTTTTTTTTTTTTTTTTTTACAGGTGGCTGTCCAGTTTTCCCAGCACAATTTGTTGAAGAGACTGTCTTTCCAACATTGTGTAGTCTTACCTCATTTGTCATAGATTAATTGACCATAGGTGCTTGGGCTTATTTCTGGGTTTTCTATACTGTTCCATTGATGTATGTTTCTATTTTTGTGCCAGTACGTACTGTTTTGATGACTGTAGCTTTGTAATATAGTCTGAAGTCACAGAGCCTGATTCCTCCAGCTCTGTTTTTCTTTTTAAAGATTGCTTTGGCTATTTGAAATCTTGAGTCTCCATACATTTTAAATATTGAAATTTTTAATTCTAGTTCTGCAAAAAAAAATGCCATTGGTAATTTGATAGGTGTTACATTGAATCTGTAGATTGCCTATCTTTCTGAAACTATTCCAAAAAGTTACAGAGGAAGGAAGCTTCAAAACTCATTTTGTGAGGCCACCATCACTCTAATACCAAAACCAGACAAAGATATCACACACACAAAAAGAAAATTACAGGCTAATATCACTGATGAATATAGATGCAAATAGTCCTCAGCAAAATATTAGCAATCTGTATCCAACAATACATTAAAAAAATCATACAAAGTGTCAGCTTTTTGAGTCATAAGACAATGAAATGCCAAGAATAAATCTGTCATTAGTAAACCTCTCTGATGATCAAGAGGGATTCATCCCAGGGATGCAAGGACTTTTCAACATCCGCAAATCAATGTGATACACCACATCAACATATTGAAGAATAAAAACCATATGATCATCTCAATAGATGCAGAAAAACCTTTTGACAAAATTCAAAATTCAGCATCTATTTATGATTAAAAAAAAAAAAAAAACTCTCCAGAAAGTGGGCATAGATGGTACACATCTCAGCATAATAAAGGCCATATATGACAAACCTACAGCTAGCATCATACTCAGTGGTAAAAAGCTGAAAGCATTCCCTCTAAGATCAGGGATAAGACAAGGATGTCCATTCTCACCACTTTATTCAACATAGTTTTGAAAGTCCCAGCTACAGCAATCAGAGAAAAAGAAGAAAGGGAACCCAAATTGGAAAAGAAGAAATTAAACTGTCAATGTTTGCGGATGACACGATACTATACATAGAAGATCCTAAAGATACTACCAGAAAAATACTAGGACTCGGCAATGAATTTGGCAAAGTCACAGGTTACAAAATTAACACATGGAAATCTGTTGCATTTCTATACACTTAACAACAAAAGATCAGAAAGAGAAATTCAAGAAGCAACTCCATTTACCATCACATAAAAAAAGAATCTAGGAATGAACCTACCTAAGGAGACAAAAGACCTGTACTCTGAACACTACAAGCTGCTGAAGAAAGAAATCAAGACATAAACAGATGGAAAGGTGTACCATGTTTGTGGATTGAAAGAATCAATATTAAAAAAATGACTACACTATCTAGTTTTCTTGCCTGGAGAATCCCAGGTACGGAGGAGCCTGGTGGGCTTCCGTCTATGGGGTCGCACAGAGTCGGACATGACTGAAGCGACTTAGCAGCAGCAGCAGCAGCATCCCAAAACAAGTAGCTTTTTGAAACAGTATTTTAATAGGAAAAGTAGGATGTAATCCATTCTAACCTTAGACCCCCCAAAATTTCACAAATAGAAAAATATATCAATTGAGCAATGAAAATGGTTATATAAGCAACAAAATATAATTTGAAAATAAAGTTTGTATGCACAATGTAACCAAAAATTGATCTTTCAAATGTTTTTACTGTGTAATTTCTTGAGTAAAGATAACCTGTCCTGAGCTTTAGGACTGGTGGCTACTGTCAGACTTGCCTTTATGTCTACCACTTTGCTACAGCATTTCTCACCCCAAACCCTCCCCTGCCTTCCTCCCCCTAGGTCTTGCAGTAGAAGTTCTGGCCCTTCTTGGGGAGCCCTCCCCAAATGGCACATGAGACCATGAGAGCAGCGCTCCTCTGAGCACACAGCTGGCTGGGCTTCCCAGGTGGTTTTCTATTCCTCTTTCAAGCTTGTTGGTTGGGTGACAATATATCAGGGTTGCAAAGGGGAAAGGTGTTCCCAGATGTGCGCACTGGGCATGATTAACTCTACAGAGAATTTCATCCCCACGAAACCCAATTCAAGCAATTGTGCTTGACTCACCTCACCAAGGTCTCAGGGATGAAGACCTCTCAGTTTTTATGTGGAAAGAGGAAGGAATTAAAAATGCATGTGCCAAGCACATTACATGCAATAGCTCACAAAGAATACTTTTATTATTCACAATTTCCTTAGGTTCATAACGGTAATAACTTCATGCAGCTCACACAAAGCTGAGTTTGAATCCTGTCCACTAGTGTCCAAACTCATGCTTTGCTCATCTCCATGTTAGTGATGAAACATGGCTGGATAATGAAAGTGTGGGCATCTTGGCTTGACTAGGTCACAAGTGTCAGCTTTTTGAGCTCTAAGACAATAAAATGCCAAGAACAAATCTGTCCTCAGTAAACAACTCTGTATATTTCTAACAGCAGTCTGGAGCTCTGTGCTAGAATTAAGGTGGTTTGTGTGACTTCACTGATTTTTTGTGAATGGCCACTCATGTGCACTTGAAGTAGGGTAAAATGGGTGAGGACATAACTGCTAATGGGTAGTCAGGCCATCAGGATTCTAATGGCAAAAGACTTTGGGCAAGTCATTTTAACCTCTCTGGGCTTCAGTGCCTCATCCAGAAAATGAGAAAGTTAGACCTTGATGGACTAAAGGTCCGTTCTTTTAAAAAACTTGGGAGGATGATTTTTTTCAGCTGGAGACGTGGGACTTCCCTGGTGGTCCAGTGGCTAAAATGCTGTGTTCCCAATGCAGAGGGCCTGCATTTGGGGCTCTGGGTTCGATTCCTGGTTGGGGAAGTAAGA
The DNA here is from genome assembly GCF_002263795.3 of Bos taurus. NCBI lineage: Eukaryota > Metazoa > Chordata > Mammalia > Artiodactyla > Bovidae > Bos > Bos taurus. Next base: position 39,255,495 of record NC_037334.1, read on the forward strand.
TCCCACATGCTGCAGCTAGAACAAACGAAAAAAGATCCTGCATGCTGCAACTACAACCTGGTGCAGCCAGATAAATAAATATTTTTTTAATAAATTGAGACATAATTCCCGTATCATACAATTTACCCATCTACAGTGTACGATTCAGTGGCTTTCAAAAGCAGAGACATTACTTTGCCAACAAAGGTCCATCTAGTCAAGGCTATGGTTTTTCCAGTGGTCATGTATGGATGTGAGAGTTGGACTGTGAAGAAAGCTGAGCGCCGAAGAATTGATGCTTTTGAACTGTGGTGTTGGAGAAGACTCTTGAGAGTCCCTTGGACTGCAGGAGATCCAACCAGTCCATTCTGAAGGAGATCAGCCCTGGGATTTCTTTGGAAGGACTGATGCTGAAGCTGAAACTCCAATACTTTGGCCACCTCATGCGAAGAGTTGACTTATTGGAAAAGACTCTGATGCCGGGAGGGACTGGGGGCAGGAGGAGAAGGGGACGACAGAGGATGAGATAGCTGGATGGCATCGCTGACTCGATGGACGTGAGTCTGAGTGAACTCCAGGAGTTGGTGATGGACAGGGAGGCCTGGCGTGCTGCGATTCATGGGGTCGCATAGAGTCAGACACGACTGAGAGACTGAACTGAACTGAACTGAGTGTATTCACTGAGTTATGCAGCTATCATCAAAATTAGTTAGAACATTTTCATTAACTTCAAAGAGAGCCCCTGCACACTTTAGCTATCACATCTCACCCCCTTATCCTCCCTGGACCTAAGTAACCACTAATCTATGCTTTGTCTCTATACATGTCCCTGTTCTAGACATTACACAGACATGGAATCATAAAATATGTGGCCTCTTGTGTCTGGCTCCTTTCACTTAGCATGTTTTCAAGGTTTGTCTATGTTGTAGCATGTGTCAGTGTCCTGTTATTAAATATTAAATACAACATTCCATTGGATGGATAGACTACATTTTATCCATTTATACGTTGATGGACAGGGTTGTTACCACCTTTTGGCTGTTGTGCTACTGTGGACATATATGTACAAGTTTTCATGTGGGCATATGTTTTTGATTCTTCTCTTGGGTATGCACCTAGAAATAGAATTGCCGTGTCAGTGATAACTCTAACTTTTGGGGGAACTGCCTGGCTGTTTTCCAAAGTAGCTATACCATTTCACATTTCTATCAGCAGTGTGTAAGAGTTCCAGTTTCTCCTCATTCTCCTCAATACTTGCTGTTATCTGACTTTTTCATTATAGTGATCCAAGTGTGTATGAAGCAATATCTCATTGTGGTTTTTCATTTGTGTTTTCCTGATGACTAATGATGCTGAACAATTTTTCATGTGCTTAATGGTTGTTCGCATACCTTTGGGAAAATGTTGACTCTTTTCCATATTTCAGCCTGGAAATTTGGGGCGCACAGCTTCTGGCCTAAAATCTGAACTTCATATTTCAGCACAGAAACTTGGGGCACAGATAAAAATACGGGAAACACATCTTCAGAGTTCACACCTTTTGAATAGTTTTTGAAAAAAAAATCATCAGAACTTTTATGTATCAGTTGATGGTACATATTATAAATGGCAACCCACTCCAGTGTTCTTGCCTGGAGAATCCCAGGGACGGGGGAGCCTGGTGGGCTGCCGTCTATGGGGTCGCACAGAGTTGGACACGACTAAAGCAACTTAGCAGCAGCAGCAGCATTATCAGAACATGGGCCTGGTAAAATGTGACTTTTGCATGGCTTTCTTGTCTGTATTTATCTTGCTCGTAGGTTCATTGGCCTCCTTTGACTAATCAGTTGTTTTTGAAGCAAAGATTGAAATGGTAAATCTAGTTTGTGTGATTTTTAATAATCTCATCCAAAGTAATTTATCAATTGGTTTTTCTATTGTATAAAATTTCCCATTTTCATTTTCTTCCTTTTTTCTTGTTTTCTTTTGTGTTTGTAGCTATATATCCCATTTTTTTGTAATTGAAGTACATTTGATTAACATATTTGTGTTGCGATACAACATAGTAATGCAATATTTTTATGGAATCAACTTTATTTAAATATTACCAAACTGTGAGCTGTTTGTTAGTTTTGGAGATGAATGGCTTGTGGGTATCTTGGTTTGCAAATATTTCTTTGCATTCTGGGTTGCCTTCTTCATTCGTTAAGATTTCCTTTTTTGGGCACCTGCTTTGAAATTGAAGTAGATCACATTTTCCTGGTTTTGGTTTATTTCTCATTGCTCTAGGAGATGGATTCCAAAAGACCTTGCAATGATGTCATCCAAATCCAAAAAGATGTAGTTTATATCATCATGTCTCCTTCCTATGTTTTCCTTAAGACTTTCATAGAATCCCTCCTGACCTTTAGATATTAATGACTTGGAGTTAATTTCATGTATGGGGTTAGAGAGTGTTTTAACCTCATTCTCATTTTCTTTATTTTAATAAGCCTCGCATGATGCGTCATAGTGTCTCTTACCAGTGTGTATTCCCAGCATCAGGGGAGGATTATTCCCTTTTCTCCATGTCTCCATCAGTTAGTGTTTGTCAAGTTTCTGACAATGGCCGTTCTGAATACTGAGGTGATTCCTTCCTGTGGTTTTGATTTGCATTTCTAACATTTAGTGAAATTGACCTCTTTTCATGTGATTTCTTTTCAAAGATGAGTTCATGTTACCTCTCGATTCAGCTTCCTATAACTCGGCCCTGTTTTAAATTCTTTTCTGACAACCACCTCTAGGACGTTTGTTGAGATCAGCTGTTTTTGACTTAGAGACCCTTTGGCCTTGAGAATGCTCAATGCCCATCAACACAGATTTTCAAGCTGTTGTTACCGAAAATGGCCATGAGACAGCAGCATTATTCAGCCCCACACATTCCCTACCCCCACCGCCTCCATCGTTTCTGTGTGATTTTATATGGGAATAGAGGTGATTTCTGATTTTATGTGTGTTTCAGGTGTACAGGAGCTTGATTCATTAATGTATGACCATTTATCTATTTCCTTTCAGGTTCTTGTTCTCATCTAGGTGATTACGGTGTGATCAGTAAACTTCCACCTGCTATTCAGTAGGTCGTTTTAGATCATCTATTGGATATATATGTGTGTGTCTACATTAATTCAAATCTCTTAACTTACTTCACCTGTACCTAGAGCTTGAGGGCTCCTGCAGAGGGCAAGAGGCATTCCAGGAACATCGTGGGGTCACACTGCCTGTCACATCCTCCCAGGACCCTGAGCCCCAAAAACAACCCAGCCTTGGGACCCTAGCCTGCCCAGTCTCCAGAGATGTGATACCAGCCAAGGTAACCATGGGATGAAGGGAATAGAGTTAGGATATGTTTCTATATTTATTGTGTTTATTCACTTGTTTGAACTTTGAATTACAAGGCAGTGGTTTTTTTTTTTTTTTATTCAGTCACTTACTTTAGTCACACATAGATGTGTATATGTTATATTTCAGGGACTGTCCCTGTATAGATTATTACAGAAAGTGGAGTATCACTCCTAGTGTTACTCAGGAGGTCCTTGTGGCTTATTTTCTAAATAGCGTGTGCACACGTTAGTCAAGTAGCTCATTTCTATGTGTGCAACACCTTTCTTCTCTGCTAATAGTGAGTGAGAAGAGTTTCTTCTAAGTCTGTGAACTGTTTATCTTGGCTCAAAGAGCTCTTACGTATCTATTTTTAGATTCCACCTAGAAGTGACATCATATTCTATCACTTGCTACGATCATCTCTACCTTCTTGCCTGTACCTGAACATGGCATTTTTCACTCTTCCTTACGGCTGATTCATATACCGTTGTGTATATAGAATCCATTTCCTTTATTCATTTCTGTGTCCTTGTACACTTAGGTTGCAGCAGTGTTTTTCCTTTGGAGACTAGTCCCACAGGGATGGCATGGGTACCCTTGTCCTCGAAAATGTTTCTTTTCCCTGACTATGTGCCCAGGCACGTGATTGCTGTTTCTTCAGGCACCTCCGTGTTTCGTTTTCTAAAGATCCTCCATACTCTTCTCTCTAGTGGATGAACCAATGGAGATTTTTAGTAATCCCATCCAAATTAATTTCTTGATGGGAGTTTCTATTCCTACTAAACTTTTCCCACTTTTATTTTGCTAACCTTCATTATTGATTATTTCTTGTGTTTGTAGCTATCTATCCACTCTTTCTTTTTCAATTGAGGTACGGTTGATTCACATTACTCTGTTTGCTTTGGGATACAACATAGTGATTCAATATTTTAATGGAATATATACCATTTAAAGATATTTCAAAATCATGGTTATATTTCTCTCTGTGGCATACTAATCATATTATTTTTCTTACATTATACATAGTGATTTTTATTTCTTAATTTCTACTTCAATCTGGCAACACCCACAACAGAATCCCCACAGGCATCCATTAGTTTCTGGATTTGTGAGTCTTTCTGCTTCATAGGTAGGTGCATTTGAGTCTTATTTTAGATGGAAATTAAATGTGATTTCCTATGGCAGTTTTCTCTGTGTTTCTGACAACCTTGCCTTATGAGAATATGTAAATACATTTTCCTGAAAAGAGTATGACTTTTAGGAATAGTATAATGTCAAATGGATTTTTTCCCAGCTTTCAGCCCACAGAGTTTCTGGCCCAAAATATGAACTTGTCCATATAGCAGCCTGTAAACGTGGGGCACAGAGCTTCCCAAGGAGCACATCTTGTCCTGCATCTTTCAGCCCTGAAACTTGGGGTGCACAGCTTCTGGCCTGAAATATGAACTCTTTTCTGTGTAATATGAAATATGAACTCTTTTTCCATTTAAAATTAAGGATGAGTTTTTAATTGACTTTTTATTTGTCAAGCTAGATGCTTACTCTAGGAGCTGAAGTTCAATTAGAAGTTCAGTTGCCTTAATGGCAATTAGTGTCTCCCCAGAAGTGAAGCCGGAGATTTTGGAACAGAGACTAAGGAGAGAGGGACTATCAAGTGGGATTCCAGAGGATGGAGGCTTCCTCATACACAACTGCTTAGGACACACCTGACTCAGTGTAAAGCTGAGAGCTTAGAAAAATCAGGTTGACACTTCAGAACGCTACGTTTCTTTAAGGTCAGGATTTTGGCTTTGGAATTTAAAATGTAGCATTGTGATGATATTTATGTTAAAAACATTTTCAGATAGTACAGAAGAGTATAAAGCAAAAGTTAAACATCCTTCTCCCCTAACACCTATCCCCTTATTTAAATGTTCTCCAGAGATATTCACTATTAAATTTGTGTATGTATATATGCAAATATATACCATGTATTTGTTTACATACATTAAATTATATAATACATTGTTCTGACAATTTGTTTCCACTTCTCAATGTATCTTGGGAAATTTTTCTATTTTCATCATAGATAAAGATATGTCATTCTTTTAATACATTGCCATATCATGTTGTGTATTTAACCATCCGTTACTGAAAGACTTTAGCTTCTTGTTAGTGTTTTTACAATTTTGAATAAGTTTGCAATGGATCTTGTGCTCTATCTTTGGAACTTTTTTAAGCCTCTTCGAGGATAAATCCATAACTTTTATGTTTTGATGGATGCAGTGTGGTTCAACTGTCTTCTAAAGAGGTGTGGTTTAAAGTTGTCCTAATAGTGTCTCTTTTGGAAGACTGGGTTTTTGCAAACATTTTTTTTTTTCCAGAGGGATGAGCACTGGTGATGATTTAATAGGGAGAAATAGTGTCTATTTTCATTTACATTTCTTTAGTTCAGAAAGAGACTGATATCTTATATTTTTATAGGTCATTTATGTTTCTTTTCTGTGAACTTTCTGTTCTTTTCTGGTCCAGTTTTTCTATAGAATTGTCTCTTAGTGCTTTAGAAAAGCTTTTTGTATTTTAAGGAAATTTTCTAGTGCTTTTGTGGTTTTACTGTTTACAGGAAAATTTTTGATCATCGGTTTTACTGTGTGAGGAACAAGGCAGGACTCCAGCTTTGCTTTCTTCCAGATGGCTTGCCATTGTCCTGATGCCATTTATTGAATTCTTTCTCTTTCTATCCATTCATTTAAAATGCCTTTGTGATATACCAGATTCTAATATGTGTTCGGGTCTATTTCCAGCCTCTCTATTCTTCTCTAGTATTAAGTTACTTTGATGGCTATACCGCTTGTTTTTTAGAAATCTGTTTGTTATTACGAAGAAGGCGATGGCACCCAACTCCAGTACTCTTGCCTGGAAAATCCCATGGACGGAGGAGCCTGGTGGGCTGCAGTCCATGGGGTCGCTAGAGTCGGACACGACTGAGCGACTTCACTTTCACTTTTCACTTTCATGCATTGGAGAAGGAAATGGCAACCCACTCCAGTGTTCTTGCCTATTAATCTATTTTAAACAGTTTTGGCAGTTTACCAATTAAGTCAGGTCTAGGGCAGGGAAAAGCAGGTTATATGAAGAAAAATAAGTGGGAGTCAAACAGATCATGATTTGATCCCAGAAATGTACTTTGTCAGCTGTTTAGCCATGAACAAATTCTTCAACTTTACTATGCTTCAGTTATGTTCACCTTTAAAATAGAATGAGGGTTGAGATGAGATGCTGCCAGGAAAGTACCTCCTGGTGCTCTTTGGCACGTGCTGGATATCAGGCTGTTGCCTTCTGGGCCACCAGGCACTGCCAGGGCCTGAGCAGGGGTGAGACATGTGCAAGATCAAGGGGATGTGTGCCCCCTACCCCCAGTCCTCTGAGTGCGGTTATTCCCTACCCAGTTGGCCCTGAGTCCATTACTACAGACTGCCCAGCCCTCTCCCTTGATCTGTTCTTCAGAGAGATAACTGTCCCTGAAGGGTGGCCAAGATGTATGTGGGTGGCGTGTGGATAGAGCATGAGCGTTTGCCTTGGGGTGTCTTCATATGTGCATGTGGGTCCCTCACTATACAGAACAGAGTGGGACGGGTGGAAATAGCAAAGGAGGGACTGGAACTGCATCTATACTCTTGCCCTGAATCCTTCCCATATGAAGGTTTGGCCTGCTTCCTCTCCTTTTCCTCATGATGATAGACTGGGGTGGGGTGGGGAGGAGATGTAGTCACATGTTCAGTAAGCAGATCCTGGGGACTGGCTGGGTGTATTAGTTTCCAAGGGGTGCACTAATAAAGTACTGCAAACTGGGAGGGCTTAAAACAACACAAATTTATTGTCTTACAATCCTGGAGGCTGGAAGTCCAAAATCAAGACATCCACAGGGCTGTGCTTTTTCTACAGGTTCTGGGGAGAATCTCTTCTCTGCCTTTCTCTAAGCTTTTGGTGTCGCTGCCTTCCCTGGTGTTCCTCGGCTTGGAGACACAGCGTTCTAATCTCTGCCTCTGTCGTCACAGGCATTTTCCTCTTTTATAATAACACCAGCCCTATTGTATTAGGGCCCACCCTAAAGAGCTCATCTTTACTTGATTACCTCTGTAAAACCCTCTTTCCAAATAAGGTTATGTACATAGGTACCAGGGCTAGCAGTTGAATAGGTCATTTGGGGGACACAGTTTAACCTGTAACACTGGTAACACTGCCTCTTAGTGGGGTTAGGGTTAGGGCTAATGGAAGGCATCAGCACTTCTCTCCCTCTCCTCTTGCTTTTCCAGCCAGTGACCTGGGGTGGGCAGTAGCATGTGGCTTTGATTTCTGACAGAGATAAAAGTAGTGGGGAGGATGATATTTTTAGAAATCCAAGGGGCCCTAGGGACCACCTCATTTGGACATTCAACAGATGGGAGCTGAAGCAGTCCAGCAAGATGCTTGGTGTTCTGGTCGGGCTCTTTGTGCCGATGCAGCTGCCATGGGCCATGGACTGTGACTCCAGCTGGTGGTGGAGAGAGGAAGAGCGTGGCCGCTGAGTCCATTGTCAGCCCTGGATCCCCAGTTGCAGCCTGAGCCAAATGCTACTAAGGACCACTAACACCTGCTGAAAGCCCATGCTTTTCCCAGATGAAATTTCTTCTGGGGCTGCCGGGAAGGAGGAGGAGGCGGTGGGTGCCAAGGCTACCACTGTTGATGTCTGACTTCCATTCACACCATCCTGAAGCCTGTGGGTGCCACTTGAGGCAAGTTTCCTCTGCAGTGTCCCTGCCACACCCCCCAACCCCCGAAGACTCCCCTAGGCTGCAGCTCTCACCACCTGCTTCATCTGTGATCCCGTTCCACTGGCTTTGCATGTTTTCAAAAATCAGAGAAATTTCTCCTCTGTTGGAGACTCTGCTGTTTTCTTTGCTATTTTGATAGAAGCTGGTGGTGTGTTGATGTGTGTGTGTGTGTTTCTGTGTACAAGTCCGTGCATGTAAAACCTGCCCTGTCTTCACAGTGCCATCCTGCCTCCCACTGCTTAACAAGATCCTTGAGCTAGATGGGCCCAGAAAATCTCATCCACTCCCCTTGGCTTCTTTGGAATCAACACTGGCATGCCTGCCAGACTTCATGCCATGGAATGAGCTCTGGTCCTTAAATAGCTGATCCCAACTGAGATTCCAGCTGCAATTTACAGGTAGGACTCAGGATGCCAGCATAGGCACCCATGGGCTAGAGCTGAGTGGCTGGAGTTTTTGCTGCCAGCACTTTCTGCAGAGTTAACAAACCATCAGGAGTAGAGGATGCTGAGGAGGTTTGCATGTCCACCATTTGCCTATCAGACTCTCCATTCATTCCAAAAAATGTACTGAGCATTTGGTAAGTACCAGGCATTGGAGGAAGTGCTAGTGAGCTGGAGAAAGTCCTTGCCTTCCCAGAGGCTCCATATGAACTCCACTACTGTGTTCCATGATGTGGAGCATCAGGAACTCTAAGAGTGTTGAACTGGAACCTAGAAAGGGATCTGGGAAAAAGCCCCTTCTTACTGAGATTTATGGAATGGGTGGGGGTGGTGCTGGCAAAGCCTGGAGGTATGGAAAGGGGAGGGCAGGGATGAAGACAGGCTGGTGGGCCCACTAACTCTTAACACAGCCATATTCACTGTTGGGGTCCCTCTGTCTCACAGCACTTAAAGCTCCAGGAGGGCAGAGACTGTCTGTGGATCTGGCATGTGGCAGGGAGTCAGTGCTTAGAAAACATTTGAATGAATGAACTTTACAGAATTTTCTTTAGACCTTGATGCTACTGGGGACTAGAGTTTGAGTGGAGGCTAACCTGGTTAGTTTTATGCTTTTTGGAAGATCGTTTAGGCAACTGTGGGAAAACAGGAGAATGGACAGTATGTCTGAGGAGCTTCCTCTGCTCGTGACTGAAGGGGAATCAGATTTGAACCTGGTACCTGAAGATGGAGGAGGCCACCTGGAAGGAACAAAGAGCAGCCGCAAAGGGCTGAGAAGGATCCCTGGCCAACAGGAAATGAGGATCCCAGTCCTGCAACCACAAGGAACTGAAATCTGCCAACAGCAGTAACGAACTAGGAAGAGGATCCCAAATGCCAGATCACAGCAGTTGGAAACTTTGATTTCACCCTTGTAAGCACTGCTCAAAGAACCCAATCATGCCATCCTGGACTTCTAACCTGCAGACCTGGGAGAGAATGAAAGGATAAGGCACTAAGTGGTCATGAAGTGAAAGTCGCTCAGTCATGTCTGACTCTTTGTGGCCACGTGGACGATACAGTCCATGGAATTCTGCAGGCCAGAATACTGAAGTGGGTAGCCTTTCCCTTCTCCAGAGTATCTTCTCAAACCAGGGATCAAACCCAGGTCTCCTGCATTGTAGGTGGATTCTTTACCAGGTGAGCCACAAGGGAAACCCAAGTGGTCATATGTTACAACAACAATAGGAAATGAATACACCAACTGCTGGTTACATTCACACATGTGAAGGGGCAGGTCAGGACAAGCCAGCAGAGAAAAGAGGCCCAGGAGGACTTGGAGTTGATGATAATCACCCCTACCTCATCAGGTTGTGGAAAGGATCGAATGCACAGAAAGTAAGTGGATAAATGTTGGCCACTGGAGGTGTGGCTGGGACTGGACCTGGGTCCTAGATGTAGGTGGAGATCTGGGAGTTGCAGGAGAAGGGCTGCTGCTTCCAGACACCAAGCCTATCTCAGTCGTTGATTCCATGAGATAGGATGGAGAGAGCAGGTGACATTGTCACTGCCCAAGCTCTGCTGCATCCCCTGTGCTTGGGGTCTGTCAAATGGGCTGGTCCCAGTCCTCTCTGCCCGGGCTCACACCTCCTCTCCTTTGAGTTTACACCCACCCTCTAGAGCAGTGAGGAATTACCGAGATTGGTTGTGGCTGTCTCTGGTTTATGAGCTTTTTATTGCTGTGCTCTGCTGACAGCTGGTTTCTTACTTTGCCTTTGGAGGGGGGCATGGAGGTCATGGTCTTATTACTAGAATGTGAAAACTGGAAGCATCTTTGGGACTTATCTATTCCCTCTCCTTCAGTAACAGAGGCTTGATGAGGCTTGAGGAGGAAGGGACTTTCCCCAGACCACAGCGCAAACCAGGGGCCAGGCTTCTCTTCCTCCCTCGGTCAGTCTTTAGCTGGGCTTGGAGAGAGGTGGGATTCAGGGAGCAGCAGGTGGTCCCCTTCCTAGCCCCGTGCTTCTTTTCCTCAGCCCCCAGTGTCACTGAGGAGGAACAGAAACCCGACCATACTCAGTTTCTGTCCAGGCTTTCCTTTTCTATGTGTGGATGGAGAAATCTATTTTTTTCTTTCTTCACGAGAGGAGAGAAGACAGGCTGAAGTGGAGCAGACTGGGGAAGAAACTGGGTTAAGAGTGTTTGGGGCTTGATAGGGAGACCTTTGGAGAAGGAAATGGCAACCCACTCCAGTGTTCTTGCCTGGAGAATCCCAGGGACGGGGGAGCCTCGTGGGCTGACGTCTATGGGGTCACACAGAGTCGGACACAACTGAAGCGACTTAGCAGCAGGGAGACCTTGGGTGTCAGAGTCCTTTTGATTTAGATGAGGAGTCAGCAAATGTTTCTGTTAAAGCTCTGCAGGCTACACAATCTCTGTTGCAAGTGTTCAACTCTGCTGTCAGAGGATGAAAGCAGCATGGACAGTATGTAAACAAATGGATGTAGAGTTTAGAATAAAACTTTATTTATGAAAAAAAAGACAGTGGGCTACATTTGGTTTATGGGCTGTAGCCACTGTAGTTCCTTGATTTGGATGATGATGGTGGTGGCGGCTTCTCCCATCCTCACCTCCTCATTACCATCCATAACTCCATGACTTGGAGCCCAATATTGGAAGGTTTTAGATGCCTAAATCACTTGTTGGCGACACAAAGCCATTAAAATATTTTTTTTTAAATAGAAATATTATTGTTTTCAGTTTTTAAAAAATTTGAATAAGTAATGTATTCACATGGTTCAAAATTTTACCCAAAAGGTATATAGTGAAAAGTGTCCCTCCCAGCCCTATTTCATTTACCCATTTCACTAACCAAAAGCAACCAATGAGACCCATTCCCTACTTCAGCTTCTATAGATAGTCCATACCTTATCTATATACAAGTGCTTGTCCCCTTTTTATAGAAATGATAGCATGCTATGCATAGCATTTTGCTTCTTGCTTTTTTCAGTAGGAGATTGTTCCTATTACATTTTGGTATTTTTTTCAGGATAGCATTAGCAGATTATTTCATCAAATGTTTACAAGAGGTTGACATCTTCCTAATGTTGAATCTTCCTATTTACTCAGATCTTTTGAGTGCTCAGTATTTCAAATTTTCTTCATCTTTATCTTGTTAAGTGTATTCCTAGGTGTTTTAGATCCTTCTTTTATATCTTTGAGTGTTGTTGGCATATACAAAAGCCACCATATTGACTTCTTTTGTAGTTTGGAATAGTGTCCTGGGTTTTGGGTTTTCTATGTTTTCATATTATCTGCAGATGAGGATGGTTTTATCTACTCTTTTCCTGTTTTTATACCTCTAGTTTTTTACTCTTGTCCAACTGCTTTTGTTGTACCTCCAAAAAAGGTTAAATAATGAACAGAAGAAGACAACTTGTGTTTCTTCTCACTTTAATGAAAGTGTTTCTGGAAGATGATTGTTTGGGGTGTTTTTTTTTTAATAAATATTTACCTTATTCTATCAATATTTTTATCAAGAATGTTTACTAAAAATATGTTGAATTTTATCAATTGCCTTGTTAACATGTATTGATAAGACTTCTTTCTTATTTTGTCTATTAACATGGTACTATATATTAACAGAGTTCCTAATATTAAATCATCCTTGTCTTTTTGGAGTAAACCTTCCTTGTATATTGTTAATGTGCTGTCAGAGCGTGTTTGCTTATGAAGTGAAATGTGGAAATGAAAGTGTTAGTTGTTCAGTCATGTCTGACTCTTTGCGAGCCCTGGAGGGACTGTAGCCCTCCAGCCTCCCCTGTCCATGGAACTCTCCTGGCAAGAATACTGGAGTGGGTAGACATTCCCTTCTTCAGGGGATCTTCTCGACCCAGGGATCAAACCCAAGTCTCCTGTGTTGAAGGCGAATTCTTTATCGTCTAAGCCTTACTAGCATTCTTCCATCACTACTCATAACTGATCTCAGACTGTGGTTCTCTTGAATTGATTGTGTCAAACCTGATGCTTGAGATGACCAAGCAGAGATATGGAAGAGGCTGTGGGACCTGTGTGTCTGGAACTCATGGAAAAGGGCTGGATAGAGAGATTTGTCGGAGAAGGCAATGGCACCCCACTCCAGTACTCTTGCCTGGAAAATCCCATGGACAGAGGAGCCTGGTAGGCTGCAGTCCATGGGGTCGAGAAGAGTCAGACATAACTGAGCGACTTCACTTTCACGTTTCACTTTCATGCATTGGAGAAGGAAATGGCAACCCACTCCAGTGTTCTTGCCTGGAGAATCCCAGGGACGGTGGAGCCTGGTGGGCTGCCATCTATGGGGTCGCACAGAGTCAGACACAACTGACGCGACTTAGCAGCAGCAACAGCAGCAGAGAGATTTGTGAGTCATTTGCATATAGGTGTTATTTTGTGTCAAGAGATTGAACGAATCTCTGAGATCCAGGAACTGAGTAGAGAGGGACAAAGAGGGGAAGAGGATTGAGCCTTGGGGTGCTTCAGCAGTTTGAGATTCAGCCTCTGCCAGGGAACCAGCAAAAGAAGTGGAAAATTATTTGGCAATAAAGAGGAATGAGGTACTGACACACAGTATCATATGGATGAACATTGAAAAGATTATGCTAAATGAAAGAGGCCGGATGCAAAAAGCCACATATTATATGATTCCATTTATAGAAAATGTCCAGAATATGTAAATCGATAGAGACAGAAAGTAGATTAGTGGTTGTGGGGGCCAGGGGAGAGTGAGGATGGTAAGGGTAAAGGGTTAAAGGGTAAGGGTAAGGGTAAAGGGTGAAGACCAGTAAAGCGTTTCTTTTCTAGGTGATGAAAGCGTGGTAACCTGAGAATATAGTGACCATTGCCCCACTCTGTGAATATGTTAAAACCACTGAATTGTATACCGTAAGTGGATGGACTTTATGATATGTAATTATATCTCAATAAAAAATGTAGGGAAAAAATGAAACTGAGAGGTGGCTAGCAGGAAGGAAAATCTGGTGATTGGCATGAGGAAGCTGATTCCATCGTGGGTCAAGGCCCAAAGCTCCACCAGTGGGAGGCTAGTTCTCACCTTTTTGGCCAAATGGAGCAACATTAATTGGGGCCAAGAGTACTTGTTGGCAATAAGTTCAATTCTAGGCCATCGTTCTGCATTGCTGGAAGGAGTTCTGACCTACCAATTAAAGGGAAGGTCAATTTTAGAAGAAGCACTTCCCTAGCAGGAAACGATTTATTGACAGGATGTGACAAAGGAAGACTGGTGGGCCCTGAGCTAGAGCCTAGACTAGCCTAACATAAGCTGGTGACCAGACTGACATTGGCTGGGGAGAGAGCGTGACTGGAGCTGGTTCTAGAAAAGCAGAAGCCGTTAAGACTGGGCAAGATTGGTAAGGGTGTCCCTGGGAGGAGGAGGCTCTGTTGAAAAAGGGAGCAGCCAGGATTATTTTTGATGAGATTTTTGTCATGGAGCTAGAGGGGAAAGGAAGGACATGGCCCTGGAAATCCGGTCCCATGTCTCACTAGGCCAGTCTAAAGTATTTGTTGAGACCCTTGTGTGTGCCAAGGGCTGGCTTGGACTGGGCCCGGAATTGGTCCTCACCTGGAAGAACCACAGCTGTGTGCAAGCCAGATCACCTCTCAGGCATGGCGGAAGTCAAGTCCGCAGAGGGGCAGAGCTGTGAGCCAAAGGGCACTGCTGGGGCTTCAGGGGTGTTATCTTGGAGGAAACAGAATTTGGTGAGAGAGAAGGAAGCTCTTCTAGGTAGACAGAAGTTTGTGCCACCAGAATGATTCAAAAGCCAGCAAAACGGGGCTTTTGCCAGTGGAGGTAGAGACTGCTGAGGATGCTGGGAGAAGGGGACGGGTGCAGTTGTCACCTGGTTGAGGTACTGAGTGAGGTGGGGGGGGGGCTTGGTAGACAGGTGTTGTGCCTGGAGATGTGAAGACTGGAAACTGGAAGAGACTGGAGGACCGGGAACAAGTGAATGAGCAACCTGCTCTGTGGCTGGCGATGGGTTTGTTTCCACCCTCTTTACACCCACTTGAGTGCTGACTTGATTTTCAAATGAAGAAAATGGAGGCCCCCAAAGGGGAAATGACTTGTTCTAAATCCCAGAGTTGGGATGCAGGGGAGCTGGGATTTAAGCTGGGTCTTTTGATTTCAAAGCCAGATCTGTAGCTCCTGTATTGGAGTCTAGGGAGTAGGAGAATGGCCTAGGATAGAACTGGGCAAGCATTTCCCTGTACAGGATCAGATAGTAAATATTTTCTGCTGTGTGGGCCAAGAGGAAAATTGAGAGGGTATTATGTAGGTAAGTAAAAATGTAAGAAGAGATGAAGCATATTTCCATACATTTTTATTGACAGAATTTAAAACATTACTTATAAATACTAACTTTGGGTTTCATAGAATTTGTGTCATGAAGTATTATTCTTTTGATTTTTTTCATTCATTTAAAAATATTAAAAAATCACTCTGAGAATTCTCTGGTGGTCCAGTGCTTAGAACTCTGTAATTCCATTGCAGGGGACCTAGGTTCTATCCCTGGTCAGGGAACTAAGACTCCACAAGATTCGAGACGTGCCTCCCACCCACCAAAAACCACTTTTTGTTCAAGAGTCATACAAAATCAGACAGTAAGCCAGCCGGATCTAGGCTGTGGGCCTTGGTTTGCCAACCCCTGGGCTAGATCTGTGCTGTCTAGCACAGTGGCCCCTGGCCCCGTGTGGCTACTGAACACCTGAAAAGCTTGTAGTCTGGACTAAGATGCACTGTGAGTATAAATACACACTGGATTTCAGGCAATCTAAAAAACAAGCAAAATATCTCAATGCTTTTCTATGTTGATTACATACTGAAATTATAATATTTTGTGTAGATTAGTCTACATTAAATCTATTATTAAAAATTAGTTTCACTTCTTTCTTTTTTTACTATTTTACTAATTTGGTAATAGTCTTTTAATGTGGCTAGTAGAAAATGTTAAATGGTCCATGCTTGTGCATTTGTGGTGTGCATCATACTTCTGTAGTGTAGTGCTGCTCAAGGAATGAGACTGGGGAGTGGAGGGTGAGATGGCCCCTCCGTCCACTTGTGTTGAGGGAAGTGAGAGGAGGCATTCAGGAGTGGTGTGTGGGGCCGCGTGGGCACATGGTTTTCATTAAGGAGAGGTGGAAGGCCAGGGTGAAATGGATATGCAAACCAAGGAGGCTTCTGCGGGCCTAGGTTGGCAGTGGTCAGGGGGCTGCAGTGGGATTGGGCAGTGGGATTGAGTTGTTCAGGGGGCAGCCATGAGAAGTTGGAGGGCAAGACAGCTTCTGAGATGCAAGAGTTTCCTGAGCAGTCAGCCAGGTGAGGGAGTGTGGAATGAGGACCGTGCCTTGAGAAGCTTCCATCCCTCAGATCCCCTGGATCAGGAGACAGTATGCACTTATCTTCTGTTCTGAGCCTAGATGGTGCCCCCTGCTTGGAGAAATGCTTTGGCCAGTTCACTGGCAGAATGTGGAAACAGAATGTTAAGTGTCAGCATCAACCCCCCCAAATCCTTGCTTTTCACATCAGGAGAGTCTCATGGCTAGAGATCATTCCTCTTTCCTCAGCACCCTCTGCCCAGCATTGGCAGTCCTGCCTGTGCTGGCCTTGTGCTGGGAGCAGGCATGACTGTCAGAGCCATGGCTCCATGCACTCGGTGGTCGCACCCAGGAGCTAGCTTTGCCATGACCTCTGGGAGGAGAAGAGGGTGGGAGGTGCCAAGGAGATGGTACCCGTGTATGCATTCCTGTTTCTTAGCTTGTAGGAGACAGGTGGGGTTTCTCTTTTCATAGCTGTGGTCTCTTACACTCAGCACTTGAAGTGACAGGATGAAATCCTCAGCACGCCTCTGGTCTCTTGTTTCCCAAGCGCTCAGAGCTCGGGAGGGTGCTAGAGGAGCTGAGAGAACACGGCACACGGAGGCCTGGCTTCTAGGCCTGATGTCACTGGACACACTACTCCCTGCTATAGACTGAATGTTTGTGCTCCCCACCAAATTCATATCTTGAAATCCTAACACTGCCCCTCTGCCCCTCCCTGAGGTGATGGTGTTAAGATGTAGGGCCTGGGAGGTGATTAGGTCATGAGGGTAGAACTATCTAGAATGGGATTAATGCCCTTATAAAAGAGACCCCACAGGGCTCTCTTATTCTTTCTGCCAGTTGAGAAAGGACTAAGAGGGAGAAGACAGCCATCTGAGAGCCAGGAAGTGGGTTTTGCCAGACATCCAGTCTGTTGGTGCTTCATCTTGGACTTCTCAGCCTCCAGAACCATGAGAAATAAATTTCTGTTATTTATAGGTCATGTAGTCTATTGTTCTTCAGTTGCTCAGTTGTGTCCAACTCTTTGCAATCCCATGGACTGCAGCACACCAGGCTTCCCTGTCCTTCTCCATTACCTGGAGCTTGCTCAAACTCATGTCCATTGAGCCGATGATGCCACCCAACCATCTCATCCTCTGTCGTCCCCTTCTCCTGCCTTCAATCTTTCCCAGCATCAGGGTTTTTCCCAACGAGTCAGCTCTTTGCATTAGGTGGCCCAAGTATTCGAGCTTCAGCTTCAGCATCAGTCCTTCCAGTGAATATTTAGGGTTGATTTCATTTTGACTGGTTTGATTTCCTTGTAGTCCAAGGGACTCTCAAGAATCTTCTCCAACACCACAGTTCAAAAGCATCAGCTCTTTGGTGCTCAGCCTTCTTTATGGTCTAATTCTCACATCCATACATGACTACTGGAAAAACCATAGCTTTGACTATATGGACTTTTGTTGGCAAAGTGCTATCTCTGCTTTTTAATACACTGTCTAGGTTTGTCATAGATTTTCTTTCAAGGAGCAAGTGCCTTTTAATTGCATGGCTGTAGTCACCATCCACAGTGATTTTGGAAACCAAGAAAATAAACTCTTTCACTGTTTCCATTTTTTCCCCATCTGTTGGCCATGAAGTGATGGGACCGGATGCCGTGATTTTCATTTTTTGAATGTTGAATTTAAGCCAGCTTTTTCACTTTCCTATTTCACCTTCATCAAGAGGCTCTTTAGTTCCTCTTCACTTTCTGCCATTAGGGTAGTGTCATCTGCATGTCTGAGATTATTGCTATTTCTCTCGGCAATCTTGATTCCAGCTTGTGCTTCATCCAGCCCAGCATTTCACATGATATACTCTGCATATAAGTTAAATAAGCAGGGTGACAATATACAGCCTTGATGTACTCCTTTCCCAATTTTGAACCAGTTTGCTATAGCAGCTTGAATGGACTAAGAGACTCTCCCTTCCCTGACCTTTGGTTTTCTTCCCTGGTAATGAATGGACTTCATCTTTGAAATGGGTCATCTCTTGATCCTTTCCTGGCCATTAGGGACTAATGTACTAGAAGAAATGGACAAATAGACTATGCTGCTGGAGGCAGGCATAGGAAGGAAGCGAGTGGGTCATCACCTGTGGTGGGATGGTTTTCTCCTTGAGAGGGGCAGACAGTGCTCGCCCTCTGCCTTTCTTGTCAGGCCTGGCATTCAAGGCCCTCCACCTGGTGGTTCTGGTCCAACTTTCCATCCTTACTTCCCATCTCACCCCTATGCATGGAGTCAGGATTGTAGCCACATACCCTCCTTAATGTCTCTCATCACCCCCTCCTTTCATGGACCATTGCCATCTCAGAACTCACTGACTTCCTGTTTCCTGTAGATAAATGAAACCCTTTGTCATGGCTTGTAAAACTGCCCAGTCTCAACTCCTCTCTGTCATGTAGGGCTACTTGCAGCTCTCTAAAGAGTCTGCTTTCTTGGATGCTGAGCCTTTGCTCAGTTGGTCTCCTCTGCCTTGCACCCCTTCTCCCCGATCCCTGTCTGAAGAACCCCCATTCAGTCTCCATGGCACAGCCCAGCAAATGCTCCTGTGAAAATCCTTGTCCTTCCTGCCCACTTCCCGGGCTCGGTTCATGTCTCTCCTGTGTGTCCCTGTCCTCCTGTGCTTCCCTGACTCGGTGTTCATCTTACTATGTAGAAAGTAGACTTGCTCCCAGGACAAGGGCAGGGGTGGCCTCTGATAGTTGGGGCACTTGGTGACGGTCCCTGAAAGGCGGGCTGACTGAGGGAAAGCTTTCCTCTGGTCTCCGTTCCCCGTCACTAACATGCAGTTGTTGAAGCCTAGTGTGAAAAACTGGGCACCCATTCTGTCCTTGCCTTCCCTGTACGAGTACCTCGGCTTATTTCTCAGTGCCCTTATGCAGTAACACAAGGCCACAAGCAGAGTTCCAGCCAATGGAGAGTGAGTGAGAGCCACATGTGCCACTTCCAGGCCTGGGCCATCAAGCCTCACACCTGTTTCTCTCTGTGTGTTTCCTTCTGCCGGCTGCTTGCGATGACAAGGCCTGAGGGGCTGGTGGAGCCATAACATGGAAGGGGCATGGGTCCCTAAATGACCCTGTGGAAGAGAGCCGCTTCTCTATTTTGAATACCACCTGGGACTGTTATCTGTAAGAAAATCTTTCATGGCTTTTAGATATATTTGGTACACAGGGTATCCTGCCCTGACTGATATTCCCATAGTGCAAACCTTCGTGAAGGTGATAGTCAAAAAGCCACATTGGGGTCTCAGTGATGGATTGGATAGGGGAGGAGTGGGGAAAGGGGCATCAAGGCTGGTCCAGCCAGGATCTTGGCCTGCACAGGTGGGTGGCAGAGGCATTCTTTGCAGCCAAGAGCAATGGCAGAGGGTCTGGGCTCAGGGGAACAGACATGCTGAAATGGAGGGGCCTTGGGGACATTTCAGGAGAGATGTTGAGAGATAGTGACTCACGCGGGTTTTCAGTTCAAAAAACAGATCTGTCCTGAGGGGCACGTTGATGGCAGTTGAAGCCCGAGCTGTTAGTAAATGAATGAATATGTGAATTGTTATGTAATCAGATACTACAGTTCAAATGGAGAGACCCCTGGGGCCACCCTGACTAGTGGCAGGGATAAACCACACACACACAAAAGCCTCCAAGGCTGCTCTGATGTGTGGCTGTTGTTGCCTTTCAGAGGGGAGATGGGTGTTTCCTGGTTTCATAGGTTTTCCCTGACCTGGTCAGCAGCACTGTGTCCTGAATCCATCCCTGTCCAACGGTCTGTGCCCAGAATACTGTAAAAACTGAGACTCTAGCCTGTCCAACGGTCTGTGCCCAGAATACTGTAAAAACTGAGACTCTAGCCATGGGGGCCTCGATTTAGGGCCACAAGATGGAAGGGATTATGGGTCCTTTTCTTACAGGTAACAGTCCCAGGTGGTATTCAGGCTAGAGAAGCGGTGTTCTTCCACAGGGTCATTTAGTGACCCACGTCCCTTCTACCTTATGGCTCTAAATAGTAGTAGTCTTAGAAGCTACACAGGAGATCTGTGACATGAAGCCAGGCTGGGCCCCTCTGCACGCTGTAGCCACTGAATGCAGCCTTGTGAGCTCAGCGGAGATTGGGAGGGTTAGGTCTGTACGTGAACCACATATTCCATTAAGGTCTGATTCCAGAAGGGTGTCCTAGGCGATTCTGATTGGTCTCTGCTAGGCAGAGGCTGCCTCTGAGACTCAAACTAGGCACAGGTGGCTGTTGCAAGAATGTGATCTTAGCAGGTGGGGGATACTGGCTAGAAGAGCTTCTCCAGGCCTTCCACTTCTGTTTTGAGGATTCGATTGTGATGGGGAGCTCCTCAAGTGAAGGAGTTGTCCCTGAGAGCTAGTATTATTATTGTCAGCAGTCCTAGCACTAACAATGACAGTTATACCTACTGGCACTATACTAAACTCTTGGCGGACAGTTCCTGATCCCTGCAGGAGTGCTGAGAGGCAGGTGTTGTCATCCCTGTTTTACAGATGAAGAAGCTGAGTTTCATGGAGGCCTAGCTAGGGATTGGCACCCCTAATGGTTTCAGTTGATGAGATGAGTTTAGACGGCCCAGGAGCAAGACACTGGGCCCTTGTAGGGGCCGGAATGAGCTGGACAGCACCTGCTCCACCTGCTGAGGGGCAGTATGACTCAGCTCCAGCTGAGTGTGAACATGTGAGACTGGTCCAGTGTGACTTCATCTAAAAATTTTCCAAAGTACCTGGAAATGTAACATTTTGTAGAAATATGCTTTATAAATGTTGGCAAATATATATATTTTTTACAATATTCAAGACATTATATAGGCAAGCAAACACATCTGACAGATTCAGCCCATTAGGAATCCACGTGTCAGTTTGGGTTAGGAGATTCTTTTATTCATTCTGCAAGTATTGTAGTGCCCACTGCAGGTGTCCAGGTGAAGGAGACAGCCCTGGTGTAGGATCTCATTGAGCTCATGGTCAGTGTCAGTACCGTGTGGTCTGTGTTCTGAGAGGCTCCCTTCCTTGGGGCCTGAGAGAGAACTTTCTGGAGGAAGCTGAATTCTGATGTATGTTGGATTAATCAGTTAGGGCTGCTATAACAAAGCCCTACCAGCTGAGGGGTGTATCAACAATAGACATTTATTGTCTCACAGTTCTGGAGTCTAGAAGATCAAAATCCAGGTGTTGGCAGAGCCACACTTGCTCTGAAGGCTCTAGAGGGGAATCTGCTCCATGCCTCTCTCTGGTGCTGCTAGTAATTCTTGGTATCCCTTTGTGTTATGGACTGAATGTTTGTGTTCCTCCAAATTCATATGCTGAGATCCTAATTCCCATTGTGATTATATTTGGAAGTGGGGCCTTTGGGAGGCAATTAGGTTTAGATGAGGTCACGAGGCGGGGGTCCTCATGATGTAAGTAGTGCCCTTTTAAGAAGAGGTATGAGAGAGCTTGCTTCTCTCTGTGCTTTCTGCTATGTGAAGACACAGGAAGAAGATAGCCATTTGCAAACTAGGAAGCAGGTCCTCGTCAGACATCTTGATCTTGGACTTCTCAGCTTCTAGAACCGTGAGAAATTAGTTTGTTGTTTAAGGCACCCAGACCATAGTATTTTGTTATAGCAGCCAAACTGACCAAGGCACCTAGTTTGTAGACTTATCACTCCAGTCTCTGCCTCCGTCGTCACACAGTGTTTTCCTTGTGTCTGCTTTTGTGTCTTCTCATAAGGCACCAGTCTTATTGAATTAAGGGGCCACCTACTTCAGTCTGACCTCATCTTAACTGGATTACATCTCCAAAACCCTAGTTCCAAATAAGGTCACAGGCACAGGTACCACAGGTTGGGAATTGAACAGATCTTTCGTGGTGATACAATTCAATCCAAAACAGATATGCAGGGTAGGCAGGTGAAATCTGTGGAAGAGTATTTCAGGTAGAGGGAACAGCATGTGGAAAGACACGAATGCAGGTGAGTTCCAGGAAATAAAAGAAATCAGCACGGCTAGCATGAAGAGCTAAGCATGAGATGTGACTGGGGTGGCTCCAGCCATGTGGAATGGTCAGGTGTGACTAGGCTGCAATTAGAGATCTCACTGGTTTGACCCAGTACAGGTTCATTTCTTACATCAAGTCTGACGTGGGTGAAACAGCTCTTCTCCAAAATGTAGCTCTGCCATGCAGAACACATGGTGTCCAGGAAAAAGGAGATCTGGGGGAGGTGCCCAACTGACAGGAGGTGTCTCAACTGACTCTTCTACTCAAGATGAAGAGAGGTTGGAGGGAGGAGGGCAAGGATTTCTGTGAGCCTCAGCTGTCTCTCTTACCCCTATGAAGTTAAGACTTCATCCTTAGAGTACTAGGGAGTCAGCCAGAGTTTTCATGCAGAGTGTGACAAGATCTGACTTGTGTTTTAGGAAGTCTTCTCCAGCTGGAGCCAGAGTCAGCACAAAAGCAAAGGAGCTGAAGCCCATGGAGCTGTGGTGAAGGAAGTGGCCCATATGGGAGTCAGCCACAACAGTCAACATATTTGCAATTAACTTTTGTAGTTTCCACTTTGTAGGCCCAGACCCAATAAATAAATAGAAAAATTCATGTAATTTAAACAACTTTCAAAATTCATTTTGTGTCTATCCTCTCTATTCTACGCTGTTGTTACTGGGCTCCTTGCTGATTTGAGAACCTCATTGATTTAGAAGATGCCCTCAAGTCTGTAATTCAGACCAAATAACAAGAGTTCCTTGTGTCAAAGGGACTTCCTGCTGGTTCCAAACAGCCTGGTGACCTGCCTTTGTCAGAAGCACTCTTGAGTACAAATTGTGTATTGAGACTGACCCCCATTTGTCTGCAGTTCTTTATAAAGTATGTTTCCTTTGAGCCTCAAAATCACTTAATCTGAGATCTAATTTAGACCAAAGAACTCAGAAGCTCAGAGCCCCCTTGTCCTACAGTAGTCAGGAGCACTGGAAACAATGTACAGTTGGAAGTGTTGACTTTGTGGCTAAGATTTTAGCTGTGTGATTTCAGTGTTTTTGTGTCTAAACCATGGATAATTGCATACAAAGTTATTTTGAAGCTCTAAAAAAACAAGGTCGGTGAAGGTATTTTGCAAACTGTGAAGCACCATCCAACTGTTGTCATCCTTCAGACTTGACATGTCATTGAAAGCATTTCCCAAATTGTGCTAATGGAATCCAACTGGACAAGAGCAGATTTCCCTAGTGGTTCAGATGGTAAAGAATCCGCCTGCAATGTGGGAGACCAGGGTTTGATCCCTGGGTTGGGAAGATGCCCTAGAGAAGGAACTGGCAACCCACTCCAGTATTCTTGCCTGGAAAATCCGATGGACAGAGAAGCCTGGTGGGCTACAGTTCATGGGTCTGCTGCAGTCAGACACAACTGAATGACTGACACACACATGCCCTCAGTGGTTACGTCCTGCAGCTACACTTGACCTTGATTACCTGAATTTTCTTCGTTGCTTGGTCAGTTGTGCCCATCATTGCCTGTGGCCAAAAACCCTGGTTCTTATTTCTGTAGGTGAGCAAAGACTGGGGTGGAGAGTTTGTTAGGGACTTCCTTGCAAGCTTTACCACCAAGGTTTTATGGAGTGACCAAAGTTTTATGGAGTGACCAAGGTTTTATAGAGAGATGTGAATCTAGCCTGAAAGTGAAATGGTCAGGTGAGCCTTGGGATGAACCAGTGGCATTTGCTCACTTGGGGGTGGGTGTCCCAGCTCTAGGTGGTTGATACCTTGGGGGAGATGCAGCATTGTGTGGCTAAACCTTAAGGTTTTTGAAATTTATTTTTTTCCAAATGTGAAATTGTGACATTTTATTCTTATGGCAACTTCACTGGGCTTCCCTGGTGCCTCCCATGGTAAAGAGTCTGCCAGCAATGCAGGAGACCTGTGTTCGATCCCTGGGTTGGGAAGATCCCCTGGAGAAAGGAATGGCTACCCACTCCAGTATTCTTGCCTGGAGAATTCCATGGACAGAGGAGACTGTAGCAACTATAGCCAGGCTCTTTGGGACCATCGGGTTGCTGGACACGACTGAGCAGGTTGGCTTAGGGAGTGAGCCTCAGACCAGAGCCCTGGGCTTCTCATTTATAAACTGATTGTCAACTTCCATAGGGTTGTTAAGAGACCAGATGAGAAAACAGAATGCCCAGCCCACCACACTGGGCCCGGCCACAGGATTCCAGCGGGAGATGTCAGCTACTTGTGTTCTGCTGTTATCTGGCAACCCCCGAGCTTCAGAAGTTTTAATCCTTCATTTGGTATTTCTCACCCATATGGTTAAAAGGGATCATGACTATACAGGCCTTTCAAGCTTGGTCAAGAAGATAAATAAGTATTAAGTATTTTGTATATTAGAAAAAGAGAACTATTCTTCCTTTCCCCAAAACTGCATGATTTCAAGGAAATGGTGTAGTCTTCTTAAAAACAGATTTCAGCAAAAAATAAACGAATTGAAGATATTAGGTAATCAAAAGTAAAAAGGTGATGCTAATCGTCAAGGTGGTGCCAAGCGACCTAAGAATGGGGAACACCGCAGTCCCACCGTTTCTCCCGCGTGGAGCACCATTGGCCACCCGGCGAACTCCGCCCCCTCCTCGCTTCTCGCTTCGCGGGGGAGGCGGCAGAAGGGGCTGGAGCGAGTGGCTTTGACGGCACCAAGGTCAAGAGGGACGGCGGGTTCCGTCCCAATTTCTTGGGGTTTGGAGGACACTATGCGCCCAATCTCCGAAGGCCGGGTTCTGCACTTCCAGCCGGGCGACCTTGGTTTCCGAGACTTCCTGGAGTCCAGTTTCCTCTTTTGGGAAATGGAATGGCCGAGGCTGACAGTGCTGGTTTAGGGCGCACGGGGACCAGGGTCTACGGCCTCAGAAGGCGAAGGGTCAGGCTTGCGCCTCTCCGGTGCTGGGCTCAAACCACCGGCCGCTCGGGACAGGACCGTCTAGCCACTAAACCCGGCGACCCTCCGCAAGGCCCCGGCTCGCGCGGATTCTAAAATGAGGACAAAGCCCGCCCGGATCTACCGTGCGCGCGCCGCTGCGGCCAATGGGAAGCCGGCACGGGGCTGAGTGACAGACAGGCGAAGCCAATGAGCATGCACCTTGTTGCGAGGTGGCCTTGGCTCCGGCATTATAAAGAGCGCCACGAGTCGGCATTGTCAGGCGGCGGCACCGCGCGGCCGGGGCGAGCTTTGGAGTCGGTGGGTTCGTGTGGCTGCGGAGGCGGAATAGGCGAGCGTGAGGTCGCAGCGGCTCCGTCGGTAGACGGGGGAGAGGCCCGGCAGCGCGAGCGTGAGCGCGGCCGAGCCCGCGGTGCCTTCTCGGCGGGTGGGGACGAGCGGGCCCCGCGGCGTCATCGGCGGCGAGGTGAGCAGCCGGGCCCGCGGGCGGGAGCCTGGGCGGGAGTGGCGCCGGCCTGACGCGCCGTGGCTGCTCGTTGCAGGAGCCGCGCGCCTCGGCCTAGCATGTCGGAAGCGGGTGAAGAGCAGCCCATGGAGACGACGGGAGCCACTGAGAACGGACATGAGGCTGCCCCCGAAGGCGAGTCGCCGGCCGGAACTGGTACCGGCGTTGCGGCGGGCGCTGGAGGCGGGAGCGCGGCGCCCCAGGCCGGCAACCAGAACGGCGCCGAGGGCGACCAGATCAACGCCAGCAAGAATGAGGAGGACGCGGGGTAAGTGCTGCTGCGGGCCGACGGGGGCGCCGCCTTTGTTCCGGGGCCGCCTTTTGTTGGCGCCACGCGGCGGGGGGAGGGGCGGGCGGCCGGGGCCTGCTGGCGGCCCGCAGACCGGCAACTCCGCGCCGCCCGCTTACGGCGCGCGCTGGAGTTTGCAAGAGTTTGTTGGGTCGACTTTAGCGCCGCCCCGGGGCCGCTGGCGCGGGGACCTGCGGCAGGCGGCCCGGAAGGGGAGTGAGCTCGGAGCCGGGGCCTGGCGGGTCGCGCTGCCTAGGCTGCGTGGGCGGAGTTGGCGCGCACCCGGGCCTCCCTCCTTCGACTCCTGCTGAGGGCGGAGTCCTGGTCTGAACTCTGACTCGGCCCCGGAAGCCTCGAGTTCCTTGAAGTGATCGGAGGTGGCAGGGGCCGTAGTGTTTTGATACGTAGTTGTTAGACAAATTAGATTTCTTCCGGTTGTGAGACCTCAAGTCCTAGCTGTCCGGTCAGGTTGTGCTTTCTTTCCTCAACCGGCTTAGGGTACGGAGTCACCTGAGGCTTTATTAGGGTCAAGGTTGAGTTTGGAAGGGTAGGGGAGACTTGTTAACATATTCCAAAGGTAGACCGCTGATCCGAATGGTGGCTTTATTTATAATCCTTTCAGTGAGAGTTTTGTCAGGGTCTATCCTTCCAAAATCACAGGTTGGTTATAAGACTTGTTGCCATGTGTTTCACCCATTTCAGAAAAATGTTCGTTGGTGGCCTGAGCTGGGATACCAGCAAAAAGGATCTAAAAGATTATTTTACCAAATTTGGAGAGGTCGTTGATTGTACAATAAAAATGGATCCCAACACTGGCCGGTCAAGAGGGTTTGGATTTATCCTCTTCAAAGATGCAACCAGTGTGGAGAAGGTAAGCTGGGTAGTTCACAATTAGGAGTCTCAGTGTATTCCAAGATACCATTCTTAGATCATGATTGGCTTATGTGTTTTGCACAGTTGAATGCTTTGGGAAGAGCAGAGAAGTTGAGAATTTATCCTATCCTTTTCCAAGGGATTAAAAGTAGAGATTAAATGGAGGAGTGAGTATGGGCTGGGGTGATCCAGGAAGGTTTGTAGTGGACCATTTATTTATTATCTTGTGCCTATTCTGGACCTTGCTAAAGCAAACATTTCATTGAGAAGATTAGAAGAGAGCCCACAGTTGCTAGGAGATAGGCATTACTTTAACCTCATTTTGCAAAAAACAGAAGGTTAAGTAGAAGAGATCATATAACCAGTAAAGGGTGGTTTGTGAGGATTCCAGCCCTAGCAGCCTAATTTTAGCCTGTGCTTTAAGTTTATGGGACTGGCTGGGCAAGAAGAGGGGTGCAGGGCATGGTCAAAAGTCTTGGGGGTGGGTTGAGGATAGATTTATAAGTGTTTAGGTAAACCAGGTGAAGTTTGGAGATTGGGTTGGGAAGTCAGGTTGGGGGTAGAGTTTAGAGGGGATGAAGCAATTTTGTGTGCCTGTGTTGGGAGTCTTATGGCTGAGAGAAAGAAGGTCCTGGTCTTGGGTCATACTGCTGAGTTAGAACCCAACTCCCTTCTGTTGGAACAGGTTCTAGACCAGAAGGAGCACAGGCTGGATGGCCGTGTCATTGACCCCAAAAAAGCCATGGCCATGAAGAAAGACCCAGTAAAGAAAATTTTTGTAGGGGGTCTGAATCCTGAAGCCACTGAGGAGAAGATAAGGGAGTACTTCGGCGAGTTTGGGGAGGTGAGTGTGTGGCCCCCACAGTGGTCTGCCAGCTGCAGTGATGTTGCCTTCTTACTGGTCCTTGACACCTTGGCTGACTGGAACTTTTTTCCACTGTGGTGTTTGTGGGCCTTTTCCTATGAGTTCCCTATAGGCTCTGAGGTAGAGTCTTGAGCTTTGCCTGTATTTGCAGATTGAAGCCATTGAGCTTCCAATGGATCCAAAGTCGAACAAAAGACGAGGCTTTGTTTTCATCACCTTTAAAGAAGAAGAACCTGTGAAGAAAGTGCTGGAGAAAAAGTTCCACACCATCAGTGGAAGTAAGGTAAGGTGTCCTCAGCTGTGTGTGCACTTAGCCTTCTGCTGAACCACCTCCAAGAGTTCTCCAGGGTGGACCTTACTGTTTTTGTGCAGTGTCTGCTGTCCTGATAGGGACAAGTGGTCCTGTCCTTCAGCGCTCCTAGGCTGGCAGGACAGGACGTGAGGGAGGCAGGAGAATACTGGAGGATGGGGCCCCTCTGGGATGGGTAGTGTGCGTAGTCGTCTCTTCAGTTTCTGAAGAGAATTGAAGCTAGAGGGCAAGGTGTTCCGGATCTAGAATGCAGTGTGTATACTCAGGAGATTTTAAAATTGCCGCTTAGTGATTTCTGTGGTGAAGTCTCCTGCTTATGGACGTTGTTGCAGAGCTTTTCTCTTATCTGTTTCCAGCCACAGCCACCTCTCTTCATTTCCATCCCCTTTGGTCGCTGGCTAAATTAACCCCTAGTCCAAAGATCCTTTCCAAAGAGCTCCCAGGGTCCTGGCCACCTTAAATCCAAGGCCAGTTTTGACTTCAAAGGAGCAGAGTCCTTTGCAGTGAGGGGCACCTCTTTCTCCTGAACTCTGGACAAGAGAAAGGGTAGGTAGTTCATGCTTTAAGTGGTGGCTGAGGCAGTTGGGAGTTGAGGGTGTGACCCTCTGGCAGGGTGTGGTAGGCTTTGCCTGAGCAGGAGTGGCAGCCAGATAAGGTGGGACAGGTAGGGTGGGGCTCCTGAAAGTCTCAATCCTGGCTGGGAATTTGGAAAGCTTGGGATTGGGCCCTTAAATTTTATGTAAGAGAGAGAGGATCATAGGGGGCTGTTGGGTGAGAGCCATTGTTACCCTAGAGGACACTGACATGTGCCATATGTGAAACGGGCATGAAGTGCCCGTTTTGTGGTGCTGTTAGTCAAACTGCTGATGGTTGGTTGTGAAATAAGTGTAATTTAGGTGGTTATATTCAGCAGTTTTAACCTAGTAGGATAGAAAACATGAGATTGCATCACTTGGTGGGGGTAATCTGCCAATTTTTGACTATGCTTGGATGAGGATGTCTTATAGAATGGTTTATAGACGTCTTATAGAATTGGTCTTAATGGGAGACCAGTGTTATTGAAGTTTATTTTAAAAATACACTTAAAAGCAGGAGGACAGGAAAGTCCATGGCGTTTCCACCCACAGTAGGCAGTTTTGAGCAAAAAGGAAACTGACTCTTATGCCCTAGCAGGGGAGATACACCTGGCCCATCCCAATAGTCGATCAGTGTTGGAGGAGGAAGGAGCAGCGGGATGGCCTTAAGGAATGCTGTCCTGAGCCCCAATGGCTTTTTTCCTCTAGAGGTCAGGGTTGCCACCTCAATAGTGTATTTGAGTGGAATGTTTTATTTCTTCTTGGGGTGGGGGGGAGGGGTGGGAAGGAACCTGCTTTCTCTAAAATCCCTTAACCTGGGAAAGCCTTCTCTGACTTCCTTGCCCAAGGTGGTGTCTTGCTACACTGGACTGGCACTGGCCCGCCTGTCCCTCTCCTCCCACTTGTTAAGGTATAGAGTGGCCAAGGGTGACGATTAGCAGACCTATGGGTGTGTCTCTTTGTTTTTCAAGCAGTCTGGAAAAATGTTTGAGCAAAAAAGGCCAGTGTGACTCTTGGTCTGAGTTTTAGTTGAAGTTCTGAGCTAGTCCCAGTATGGTTCCCTACTCCAGCATGTCTTGAGCAGATAAGATCTACCACCTTAATGCTTGTCATTGAAGGCTTTTGTGTACACTCCCTGTTTAAGGCTTGTCCCACTGGCATGACCCACTGTTCTTTTGACTTTCAGTGTGAAATCAAGGTGGCTCAGCCCAAAGAGGTTTATCAACAGCAGCAGTATGGCTCTGGGGGCCGTGGGAATCGCAATCGAGGGAACCGAGGCAGTGGGGGCGGCGGTGGAAGTGGAGGTGAGTAGAATCCAGTTGAAGACGGGTCCTATTTCCCTGCCTGCATGGAGCTTCTATGTTTGTCTTGGGGGTTCTCTGGTGCTCGTTGCAGCAGGGTGGGCGCGGTCAGGAATGGCTCCTGAGTCGATGCTTTGCTGCTGCTTGGATTGGAAGAGCCCATCTTTCTCATGTGGCCTGGGGCCCCAGGGCAGAGGGGGCCTCTGCATCACACTCCAAGTTTTGAGGGGGCAAGGTGGGAGTGTTCTTGGCTCTGTGGCTGTCCTGAGACTTGGTACACCCGTGGGTGGGCGGGCTGAAGGATAGGGCAATGCTGTGCCAGGCGCTTATCCTCCATCCATCCCAGGCCCCTCTGACTCCAAAGCCTGAACTCCATCCTTTTTAAGGCCAAGCTGCCAGGGAGGGTGGGGGTGATCAGTGGGTGATTTGAATGAAAGTGAGCTGCCTTGGTTGCCCCAGTGAAGTCAGTTTTCTGGCCTGGCCTTCTTAGCTCTAGCTTGGGTCTCTCAGGCCCTCTACACCAGGACAGCAGCCCCTTGGCTTTTCTGAGTTGCCATAGTAACCTCGCCACCCAAAGGGCAGGATTTCCTCCATCCTAGCTCCTGCGTGTGCTAAATGGTCCATGGGCCCCTGTGCCCTGCTCCCCCCACAGGTCAGAGTCAGAGTTGGAATCAGGGCTACGGCAGCTACTGGAACCAGGGCTACGGCTACCAGCAGGGCTACGGGCCCGGCTATGGCGGCTACGACTACTCGCCCTATGGCTATTACGGCTACGGCCCCGGCTACGACTACAGTAAGTAGGAGAGAGGGAGGCCCCCATCCACTCACCCACCCCGGGAGGCAGGAAAGACAGGGCAGGGGCCATTGGCAGCAGGGGCTTTGGAGTCGGACAGGCTGGGCTTTTGTCTGAGAGTGGATTTTGAGCTTTTGGGTTTCAGGAAGGTGGGGTGATATCCTACCAACAGAGTTGTTGGTTCTGGTGAGGATGCATATCAAGCGCCTGGCACAGGGGTAAATGTTCAGCAAGTTGTAGCTACTTTCATTGTTGTTCTTGTCCCTAGGTCAGGGTAGTACAAATTACGGGAAGAGCCAGCGACGCGGTGGCCATCAGAATAACTACAAGCCATACTGAGGCTTCAGCAGGATGACTGACCACACACGCTTTGTTTGGATATCGAGTGAACACAATTATGTACCAAATTTAACTTGGCAAACTTTCTATGGCCTGTCCCATGTGCATCTTATTTAAAATTTCCCCCCTGGAAATCACTCTCCTGTTTAATATTTCCAGAGCTCTAGTTGTTTAGGCAGCGTGTGGTTTCTCAAGAGGCCAGAGCGGCATTATGGGCTGATTTTTATTACTGGGTTACCCAGAACCAGATTGGAGGGTCTGCTTCCTGCTGCCGCTCTGCAGCCTGGACCTGTGGACCCTGGTTGTAAAGAGTAAATTGTATCTTAGAAAACCAGTGTCACCTTTTTTTCACCTTTTAGTTTTATATTATTTGTGTCATACATTTCCTATAATGGAAGTGTTAATTTTACTGTACTTTTTGGTACCTTTCGGGAATCTAATGTATTGTAAGGTATTTTACACGTGTCCTGATTTTGCCACGACCTGGATATTGAAGCTATCCAAGCTTTTGAAATAAAAATTTAAAAACCCCCAAGCCTGGGTGAGTGTGGGGTACACTGTGAAGGGGGGCGGGTGCTCCAGAGCTCCAGTATCCTCCACGACCTCCTAAGGCATCCTGTCAGGCATAACCACACACTGTCTTCATCTTTGGTTAGTTTCCTTTAATGACTTGGCCCTGCTTAGGACTTGGCGCAGCTTTAAAGAAAGTGGAGTGGCAGAGGTTGGAGGCAGTTGTTCAAGGAGGTGAAGACA
Organism: Bos taurus; assembly: GCF_002263795.3. Lineage (NCBI taxonomy): Eukaryota > Metazoa > Chordata > Mammalia > Artiodactyla > Bovidae > Bos > Bos taurus. Next base: position 39,286,934 of record NC_037334.1, read on the forward strand.
GTACAGTGAGGATTACACCTTCAATGGGGACGCTGGCCCAGGCCAGTTGGAGTCTGGAGTACCCTGGAACACCTGTCTTGACTTGCCATTGAAAATGGGATTCTATCCCAGCGAAGTTGTGAAACCTAAAGACAAGAGGGGATACACAAAGGACCAGCTGGATCTGGGCAACAGTGTCCCTCCTGGTTGTCATGTAACAGCCCCATCTGGCAGTGGTATTTGCTGGCTTGGCTGGAGTGCCAAGTCTAGTGACCTGAGACCTAAGATAGCTGGTTTTAAGATGCAGCACTTGTCTGGGGCCAGGGTGGATAAAGCCTCGCAAAAGTTCTGTATTTTATAGAGGAACTGGCTGGGGAAGGAAATAGCTATCAAATGCAAACTTAAGGACTCAAGATTTTCAGGGGTGAGGGATGTGGAGCTCAAGGCACCCAGAGCCTCCCAGTGTTGAAATTAACCTGTGGGAAAGGTCTACCACTTGGAATAAACATACGAGCTGCCGATGGATGGTAAGGAAGCCAATTCTGGGTCTTCTGGGAACAAGAAGCAAGGCCACTTACCTAGAGAAAGACACCTCTCAGCAGGGCTGCCTCAGGAGTGGAGCCTCAGGGTCTCACAACTTCTCACTTTCGCTTCCATGTCTGAAAAATACCACAGGACCACTCAAAATGGTCCACCTTCAAAAATACATTCCCTTCTCCCAGCAGGTCCTGTTCCACCTCCAGATGTGTCTACTAGGGAGACCTGGGGGCAGTACAGTAGAAAGTAATCTGGTCAGGGGTGGTGGGGTGGTTGTCGCTGGGCTGTAGGGGAGTCTACAGGGGAGACCCTGACTTTCCTAAATGATAAGCAGTGTGGAAAGGGATTTTGCGTTGAATCTGTCCTGAATGCGTATCTTATTTTAGCCACTTAGCAACTGAAAAACAAAGCTGCTGCCACCTGTCTCAGGGAAGCTATGAGGGTATAAGAAGCTATAAGATATGGAAATCTCCCACTGTAGTTCTGACAGGCCCAGCCCTGCTTTCCCTTGTCCTGCATGCTACACTGGTGCCTGCTCAGAGCTCTGAGTTTTGGGGGCACAGGCAGGAACAGGCCTCCACTTCAACTTCAGCTCCCCACTCCTTGCACTGCTCAGAGGACGCCTGGCTCAGCTGTCAGACCCCTGTCCCTGGGCATACTGGGAGGCCGTGGCTCCAGGCTCACCTGTCAGGATGGCGTCTAGCTTTGCTACCACGTGTCGTGCGTTGTCCAAGCTGAAACACATCGGGGGCTTAAACTTCAGGACATTCCTCCCAGGCCCGTCAGTGCTCAACAAAATGTAGTTCTCCTTAAGCCTGTGAAGGTAGGACACAGCAGGGCCTGCTGTCCACTGGCCAAGGGCACTTCATACAGATCTTCCAGACTTTTCTCAGCCTGGTATTGGCAGCCATACTGCTCTCAGAACCCACCATAAGCCACTTCCCACCAAAATAACAGCACTGGCCAGCCCCTACCCAGATTCCTGCCCAACTTTATGGCCCAGCATCAAAGACAAGCATAGCACCCCATGTGAGGTGCCCTGGCCCTGAGGCTGCTGCCACCCCTCCCCGCCCCCAGAGCAGGGGTCTTGCTCCATCCATCCCTAGAGGCCCAGCGTAAGCCAAACAGAATGGCCACAGGGCTACAATGTGGATGTCAAGGTTCCCTGCATTTTCCATTTCAATGTATGGTTTATGTCATGCGTGGTTTACTTTTTCTTATAGGAAGGGTCCAGCATTCACAAATAGAACAGTGCAGTGAATTCATGTAGCCTAGCTTCAGTAACCTGCCACCCCCTTCTCTACCCTGCCCCCACATTATCTTGTAACTCCAGACTGGACTATCCAGTTTTCATTTCCAGTTCTTTTTGGAAGATGACTTTACTCTCTTCAGCATTATTGGTACCTAGTAATAACTTTTAATAGTCCACATTTATACTTTTAACCCAGGAAGGTATTTTGGCCTCTCAGAGAAGGGGTCTGATGTGACTGTATTTACATTCTCTGACCCCCTGCTCTCATTTTTTAAATTTACTACTTTTATGTAAGTCTTGTCAGGAACAGTGTCCTCAGCCTGCCTCTAGCTCCCTTATCCCATCCCGGTCTTCCTGGCACTGACAACAGCCATGCTAGAAAGCCCAGGTTCTGACTTCAAATCCAGCTCTGGCTCCTAGCGGGGTTGTTTCACTCAACTGAAGAAACTACACGGGGCTGGGGGGGTGGTGCAGAGAGGGGTGGTTGCAAGATGGAGGCAGTCAGGCTTGGCTGAAGAGCTGGCTCCCTCTTTCCCAGAGATCATTCTCAATTCCTGAGTCCTGAGGCTCCCTGCGAGAACTGGTGGGCAAGCTGGTGGATGTGCTTCAGCAGAAAGGAGGCAGGGGCTGGGCGGCCATGCAGGAGGGGTCAACATCCAAAACCATGTGGAGAGGTTTTTACATCAATACAGTTTGTGTGATTCAAAACAAGGATGCACATTTTACAACTTGAGTAAGAATACACATCAAACACTAGATGGGTTTTCCAAGGTGGGGGAAGTGGGTAGGAGTGAAGAATGGAAGAAAAAAAGGGAATACCTAAACAAGAAGGGGAAGGGTCCTGGGGCTCAAGTGGACATGCAAGCCAGGGCTGGGGTGAGGGCTGAGTCTTGAGATGCCGAGTCCTCAGACCCCTCCCCAGATGAGGAGCAGGAGTCTATCTGAAAACCTCTAGGAACAGGGAGTCTGCTTCTGCCACAGTCCCAGCTGTGGCTCTGGAGAAGCTGCTTCTCAGGCAGCCTGGGGCTGTGAAATGCAGGCTTGTGGTTGCCTGTGTCTGAGAGCTCCAGCAGCTTTGGTATTGTCTTGTTTGAAGTGGCTGCTCAGGCTGGGAATGACCTGCACTCTGTGGGCCCAGCATGTCTGGGGGCGTGGGTCAAAAAGGAGAGGCAAGCAGGGAGCTCTTTCCCAGTCAGAGCAGTAGGCACTACAAATGCAACTTGTTTCAAGAAAAAAATACCTGGACACCACGTAGTCAGCCTCTTCGGTTGCTGGCATTCTTGTGGCCTCATCTTTGATCAGATCCACACCAATGAATAGCCCAACACCCCTGGAGCAGAAGGTGACATTGCAGGAGACAAGGCTTGAGGGATCGAGGTCCTTGCTTTCACCCTCTGCTTGGGTGTCAGCCAGTCCCCTGTCAGAAAGCTGACCAGGGCTCACACTTCTACCTCCCAGGGAGGCTGAGAGTTGTAGGAACCCTCAGAGGGTGGTCAGTTCCAGGAACTAAATGTGATAGGGAGGAACCCTCAGTGTAGACAGAGTAAAGTCTGATTCTGGCTTCACCACCCCACCTCCCGCCAGGTGCCATCTTGGGCAACAGCACCTATAGGTGCTTCAGTTCCTCCTCTGTGGAGATAAGTTGCCACCATGCCAGGTGGGAGTGACAAGGTGAATGAAGGAACCATACCAGGCCCCTGGCAGATAATGACTACTGTTTTTAGCCTCACCTGATGTCCCCAAGAATGGGATGTTTGGCTTTCTGCTGTCCAAGGAGCTCCATCAGGAAGCTGCCCACACAGGCTGCGTGAGCCTGCAGCTGCTCCTTCTCCAAGACATCCAGGACGGCCAGCCCCACAGCACAGGACACTGGGCTGCCCCCAAACTGAGCCAGGGGACAAAGGGCAGTTCAGGTGCCCAGCAGAGTGGGCCATGCCCCAGGGAGCGTGAGGGGCAGCAGAACTGCCACACACATTCCAAAGGCAGGTGAGGACAGGCATGAACCAATGACTCAAGTGTTCTGGGCAGCAGATGGGGTTCTCTTGAGGCTCCCATGGATCGTCCCCGCCTTTCCAGGTACTAATGGAGATGCATTGGCAGGGATCCAGTAAGAAAGCCAGGGATGCAGAAGGATCCCCAGGAAGATGCAAAAATCAGAAGAGAGGGTGTTCTGGGCATTCCCAAAGAGCTGGTTTTTGTCAAAAGGCTTCTGGATCCCATTTTGTGGACTGGACCCAGACCCACTTCATTGTACCACCCATCACCTCTTTCAAGGAGAGTCAAGAGCAACATGCCAGAGCCACACCGAGGAAAAGTCACTCTGTATAGTTTTAGCTCACAGCTTTACTGGCTGAGCTCAAGGTAGATTTTAGGGCGCAGACCACAAGCTGGCTGCCTGTGAGCCAAATGGAGCCTGAGGATTCATTTTGTTTGGCTTGTGTGGCATAACTAAAGGTTTTGAATTAGGTATTAATGTCTTAAAAGAAGGGACTTCACATAAAAATATGTTATGTCTGACTTAAAACAAACCTAGCCTATCTGGCTAGGGGACCTCCTACAGACCATCTTTTTTTTTTTTTTTTAAGTGTATCTTAGAACCTTTACTGAGGTATAGTATACATACCCAGGTGGTGCTAGTGGTAAAGGACCCACCTGCCAATGCAGGAGACATAAGATCCCTGAGTTAGGGAGATCCCCCGGAGGAGGGCCCGGCAATGCACTCCAGTATTCTTGCCTGGAGAATTCCATGAACAGAAGGGCCTGGTGGGCTATAGTCCATAGGGTTGCAAAGAGTCGGATATGACTGAAGCAACTTAGAACACACATACAATAAACTGCATATATTTTAAGTGTATATAGTTCAGTGTGACTTGACAAATCTATGCTTAGTTGCTCAGTTGTGTCCGACTCATATGCCAAATGTATATACTTGTAGAAACTCCACTAGCATGAAGATATCAAACATTTCCACCATTCCCCAAACTTCCTTATGCCCCCCTCCACTACGGCCCAGGTAACCACTGGCCTGCTTTCTCACCACAGCTTTGCCTTTTCTGGAATGTTATATGAATAGAATCACAAAATATGAACACTTTTGTGCTTAGCTTTTGCTCAATGTTTTTAAAAACTTATCCATAATATGTGTATTGGTAGATGGTTCATTTTATGGCTGTATAGTATTCCGTTGTATAGACATACTACAATTTGTTTATCCAAATTCCTATTAATAGACTCAGCTTATTTTGATGTCTATTTATGAATAAAACTGTTATCAATTTATAATAAAGTCTTTTTGTTAACATATGGTTTCATTTCTCTTAGGTAAATACCTAGGAATGGAACTGCTAGACTGCTTGATAAATGTACATTTAACTTTATAAAAAATGTGAAACTTTTCCCAAGTGGTTGTGTACCATATTACACTTGTACCATGAGGCTATGAAATCCCAGGAACTCCACATCCTCAAAAACATTTGGAATTGTGGCATTTTAATTGCAGCTATTCTAATGGTTATGTAGTGGTATGCTGTAGACCATCAATCTCATACCTGAGATCATAAAAACCTTCCTAGGTGATTCTGCTATGAGGCAGCTTTCTGATAATGTCACAACAAATTATATGTGGAATGGACACAGGGGATGAATTGAGGTTACTAATTGTATATTATTACCAACTGTGAACTCATTACAAGGTGGGATGTTCTACTCATAGTATCATTGTTTTTTTTTTTTTTTTTTTGATGTGGACAATTTTAAAGTCTCTATTGAATTTTTTACAGTATTGCTTCTGTTTTATGTTTTGGTTTTCTGGCCTAGGAGCATGTGGAATCTTAGCTCCCTGACCAGAGATCAAGCCCATGCATTGGAAGGTGAAGTCTTAAGCACCAGACTGCCAGCGAAGTCCCTACGCACAGCATCTTTGGTTTAGAATTGTGGCCTGGTCAACATGCTGAACTAGCATAACAGATAGGTCTTTTTCCCAAGATCACCACAGGGGAACAATAGAAGGAAAATGAAAAAAACCCTGGGCTTTTCCCTGGGCATTTAGAAAGCCATGCAGATGTGTAGGGATATGTTCACATCCCATGCTATGTGCATGTTCAGGAAGCCTGGGAAAGCTCTAAGCTCTCACCACCAGCTAACTTGAGGGTTCACAGAAGAAGGAAATAAAGGCTAAGGCAGAGTTGTCAACTGCTTGGCTGAGTGCTGAAGGCATGTGCCAACACACACATAGGGCCCCTTGTCAAAGACTGACACAACTCTTGGTTTCAGCAATGTAAGGAGATGTCTATCTAGTCATTAGATGATCACAAATCTAACCAAGCAGAGACTACAGTGGTCACGCATGACAACACAGACTTTACAGAACTAGTTTAGAAAAGGCAATATACAAACAACAACAAACCATGAGGAGGAAAAATGATTTCTACATTGCTGCTGCTAAGTAGCTTCAGTCTTGTCCGACTGTGCAACCCCATAGACGGTAGCCCACCAGGCTCCCCTGTCCCTGGGATTCTCCAGGCAAGAACACTGGAGTGGGGTGCCATTTCCTTCTCCAATGCACGAAAGTGAAAAGTGAAAGTGAAGTCGCTCAGTTGTGTCCGACTCTTCACGACCCCATGGTCTGCAGCCTACCAGGCTCCTCCATCCATGGGATTTTCCAGGCAAGAGTACTGGAGTGGGGTGCCATTGCCTTCTCCAGGTTTCTATATTACATTATTTTAAATATCTAATTTTCAACAGAAAATTGTGAATCATGAAAGCATGGTCCATATATGGGGCAGTGGTAGTGGTGGGGCAGGTAGAATCAATAGAAACTGTTCTAGAGGAAGCTCAATGATGGCCTCATTAGACAAAGACGTTTTCTTTTTTAGACAAAGACTTTAAATCAGATGTTATAAATATGCTTAAACACTAGAGGAAATCGTATCTAAAGAACTAAAACGCTAAGCACGAATATAGTGTCCTGCCAAATTTGGAATATCAATAAACTGAATTTATAAAAAAGTCAATAGAAAAGCATAGTAACTGAAATGAAAAACTCACTAAGAGGTCAACAGCAGATGTGATCAGGCAGATGAAAGAATCAGTAAACTTGAAGATATGTCAGGTTTGAAAATCAGAAAGAAAAAAGAATGACAAGAAAATGAACAGAGCCTCAGAGACCCGTGGGACACAAACATTCCAATATACGCAAAGGAGAATCCCAGAAGGAGAGGAGAGAGAGAAAGGAGCAAAAAGAATATTTGAAGAAACAATGGTAAAAAACTTACTAAATTTGACTAAATACCCCCCCAAAAACTGAACCCCAACAACTATTTAAACATCCAAGGAACTCAATGAACTCCAGGTAGAATATTCCATACCTAGACACAACATAACCAAACTACTGAAAGACAAAAGCAAAGAGGGTGGGTGAAATGGGTTATAAAACACATAAATCACGGGGATGTAATGTACGGCATGGTGACTATAGTTAACAATACTGGGGACCTTCCTGGCAGTCTAGTGGTTAAGACTCTGCACTTTCACTGCAAGGGGCACAGGTTTGATCCCTGGTTGGGGAACTAAGATCACACATGCCCCTGGTGTGGCCAAAACAAGCAAACAGGCAGATAAATAAGTAATACTGTACTGTATACTTGAAAGCTGCTAAGAGAACAGACCTTAAAAGTTCTCATTACAAGGCAAAAACACTAACTTTTTTGGTGAGGGATGTCAAGTAGACTTACTGTGGTTATCATCTTGCAACATACACAAATGTTGAATCATATGGTACACCTGAAACTAATATGATGTTCTATGTTAATTACACCTCAAAAAAGAAAAAAGAATATTGAAATTATCGAGAAGCAACTCATTTCGTACAAGAGATCCTCAGCAAGATTAATAGCTGATTCCTCACCATTGTTTTTTAGTCGCAAAGTCATGTCCGACTCTTTTGTGACTCCATGGACTGTAGCCCATCAGGTTCCTCTGTCCATGGGATTTCTCAGGCAAGAATACTGGAGTGGCTTGCCATTTCCTTCTCCAGAGGATCTCAACCCAGGGATCAAACTTGCGTCTCCTGCATTGGCAAGCAGATTCTTTACCACCGAGCTACCAGGGAAGCCCTTTGGAAACCCTAAAACTCAGAAGTCAGTGGGATGACCTATTCAAAGTGATGAAAGAAAAATACTGTCAGTCCAGAATTTTATATAAAGTAAATGTATCCATCAAATGTAAAGGAGATGGGAATTCCCTGGCGGTCCCATGGTTAGGAGTCCACGTTCTCACTGCCAAGGGCCTGAGTTCAATCCCTGTAGGGAAAGTAACAGTCTACATCCCGCAAGCCACATGGTGTGGGAAAAAAATTTCAAAAAAGATAAAGGAGAAACTAAGATAATTCTAGATAAGCAAAAAACTGAAAAAATTTGTCAGCAGCAGATCTACTTTACATGAAATACTAACAGTATTTCTTCAGTGAAAGGACATCAGACAGTAACTCAAATCCACAAGTAGGTTGAAAGTGAGAGAGTGAATGTATGCCATGCAAACAGAAACCAAGAGTGGGGGTGGCTATTGTAATATCCGACATAAAAGACTTGCAAGGTTAAAAATGCTATTAGCAATATAGAAAACATTTTATAATGATAAAAGAGTTATGTACTTAACAATAGAGCCCCCAAATATATAAAAACTGAACTGAAAGGAGAAATAAAGAACTCAACAAAAATAGTTGGGAGTTCAGTCTCTCATTTTCAATAATAAACTAGACAGAAGATGAACCAGGAAATAAGCCTGAACAACACTATAAGCCAATTAGATTTAACGGATATATACAGAACACTCCACTTCAAAAAAGCAGCATAAATACTCTTCTCAAGTGCACATGGAACATTCTCCACGACAGACTATATATATTAGGCCATAAAACAAGTGTTGATATATTTTAAAAGTCTGAAATCCTAGAATGTATCTTTTCTCACCACAGCAGAATAAAACTAGAAACAAAGAAAGAACAATGAAAAACTAAAAAATATGTAGAAATTAACTGAAACAATGGGTCAAAGGAGTCATAAAGAAGATTAGGACATATTTAGAGATAAAGGAAAACACAACATACCTAAACTCAAGGGACTCAATAAAAGTACTGCTTACAGAAAACTTGGTATCTGTAAATACTTTTGTTAAAAAAACTCAAATGAATACTTTCACTTTAAGAAAATATAAAAGAGAAGAGCAAACTAAACCCAAAGCAAAAAGAAAGAAAATCATAAAGCTATATAGTGGAAATAAACAGAAATACAGAAAAACAACAGAAAAAAAAAACCCCAAAAAACCAAAAACTGATTCCTTGAGAAAATCAACAAAATTGACAGAGATCAGTTAGACTGACCAAGATAAAAATGAGTCAAATTATGAAGATCAGGAATGAAGGAGGATATATCACTGCCAATCTTATACAAGTAAAAAGGAATATAGGGAATAATATGAACATTTGTCAACAAGCTAGATAACTTCGATGAAATAGATAAATTCCCAGAAAGATAAAGAGTATTAACACTGCTTTGAGAAGAGATGGAAAATCTGAACAGACCTAAAGTGAGTAAAAGCAACTAATCAGTAATTAAAAAAAAACCCACAAAGCAACTGGTGAATTCTACCAAAATGTTTAAAGAATTACCACCAATCTTTCAGAAAGTCTTCCAGAAGACAGAAGAGGCATGACCACTTCCTGCCTCATTTTTTGAAACCAGTGTTACTCTGATACCAAAACCAGACAAAGATATCAAGAAAGCTATAGATCAATATCTCTTAAGAACTAGATACAAAATCCTCCAAAAATATAAGAACAAACTGAATCTGGCAACATATAAAAAGGATTATACACCATGTTCATGTGGGCTTAATCTCAGGAATGTAAATATTAACCATATTAACAGGATGAAGGACAAAAAAAATCACACGATCATTACAATGAATGAAGAAAGAGAATTTGACGAAACCCAACAGCTTTTCCAGATTTCCCTGGTGGTGCAGGGGTTAAGAATTTGCCCTCCACAATGGGGCATGGGTTTGGTTCCTGGTTGGGGAACTAAGGTCTCACATGCAGCGGGGCAACTAAGCGTGCGTGTCCCAACTACTAAGCCTGTATGCTCTGCAGCCTGCACTCTGCAGCTAGGGAGAAGCATGGCCCTAGAAAAGCCTGTGGGTCACAACCAAGACCCAATGGAGCACAACAAACAAACAAACAGCCTTTCATTATAAAGCTCTCAACAAATTAGGAAAAAAATTCTTCTTCAACCTGATAAAATGCTTCTAGGAAAAACTCACAGCTGCTATTATACCCAATGGTGAAAGACTGAACGTATTTCCCTAAGATTAGGAACAAGACAAGACGTCTACCCTTGCTATTTCTAGTCAACATTATACTGGAGAGTCTAGGGCGGTTAGGCAAGAAAAAGAAATTAAAGGCATTCAGAATGGAAAGGTACAAGTAAACTATTTCTATTCACAGATGACATGACTTTGTACACAGAAAATTCTAAAGAATCTATAAAAAACTATTAGAGCTAATAAATGCATTCAGTAAGGTTGCATGATACAAGATTGATATCCAAAAATCATCTATATTTCTATATACCATAAAAATGAAGAATCTTAAAGTAAGATGAAGAAAACAATTCCATTTATTAAGCCATGAAAAATAATATAATACTTGCTGCTGCTACTGCTAAGTCGCTTCAGTCGTGTCTGACTCTGTGTGACCCCATAGACGGCAGCCCACCAGGCTCTCCTGTCCCTGGGATTCTCCAGGCAAGAACACTGGAGTGGGTTGCCATTTTCTCCTCCAATGCATGAAAGTGAAAAGTGAAAGTGAAGTCGCTCAGTTGTGTCCGACTCTTAGCGACCTCATGGACTGCAGCCTACCAGGTTCATCCATCCATGGGATTTTCCAGGCAAGAGTACTGGAGTGGGGTGCCATTGCCTTCTCCAATATAATACTTAGGAGTAAATTTAATAAAAGTAGTTCAAGACTTTTACAGGGAGTTCCCTGCAATCCAGTGGTTAAGACGCCATGCTTCCACTACAGGGGGTGCAGGTTTGATATCAGGTCAGGGAACTAAGATCCTGCATGCTGTGTAGTGCAGCCAAAATTTTTTTTTCATCATTTTATGAAGAAAATTATGAACATCATTGAAAAAAATCAAAGACCTACATAATTGGACAGATATGTTTACAGATTAGAAGACTTAATACTGCTGCTGCTGCTGCTAAGTCACATCAGTCGTGTCCGACTCTGTGCGACCCCATAGACGGCAGCCCACCAGGCTCCCCCGTCCCTGGGATTCTCCAGGCAAGAACACTGGAGTGGGTTGCCATTTCCTTCTCCAATGCATGAAAGTGAAAAGTGAAAGTGAAGTCGCTCAGTCGTGTCTGACTCTTAGCGACCCCATGGACTGTAGCCTACCAGGCTCCTCCGTCCGTGGGATTTCCCAGGCAAGAGTACTGGAGTGGGGTGCCATTGCCTTCTCCGTTAATACTGCTAAGATGGCAATACTCTCCAAATTGATCTACAGCTTCAATGCAATCGCTTATCAAACTCCAAGCTGCTTTTTTGATGGAAACTGACAGGCTGATTCTGAAAATTCACAATGAAATGCAAGGGACCCAGAACAGACAAAACAATCTTCAAAAAGAAGAACAAAGACTGGAGGACTGACAGTTCTTGATTTTAAAACATACTACAAAGTATAGTAGTCTAGACTGTGTGCAACTGGCAAGAGGGTAGATATACAGATCAATAGAACAGAACTGAAAGTTTATAAAGAAACCATTAAATCCATATATTTATGATTGATTGATTCCTGACAAGGGTGCTAAGACCACTTAATGGGGTAAGATATAACAAAGAATAGTCTTTTCAGCAAAAAGGTATTGGGAGAACTGGATGCCAAGTCGAGTAACTCCAGCTTATACCATCTGAAAATTAGCTAAAAGTGGATCTAAGACCTAAATATAAGAACTAAAACTAGAGAATTCTTAGAGGAAAATACAGGTGTAAATCCTCCTGATCTTTGATTAGGTAATGGTTTGTTAGCTATGACTCCAAAGTACAAGCAACCAGAGAAAAAATAAACTGGACTTCATCAAAATTAAAAACTTTTGTGCTTCAAAAGAAGACAACTCAAAGGGAGAAAAATTTTATGTTTGATAAGAATCTAGTATTTAGGATACATAAAGAACTCAAAACTCAGCAAAAAAAAAAAAAAAGACAAGTAACCCAATTAAAAAATGTGCAAAGGATATATTATTTCAAATATATATATATGTCATATATATTGGAATCTCCTTCATGAATCACATCCTTGTCATGGCAAAGGGGCTTGTGTAACTTAATAAAGCTATGGCCCCACACCTTGTAAGGCCACCCAAGACAGATGGGTCATAGTGAACAGTTCTGACAAAACGTGGTCCACTGGAAGAGAAAATGGCAATCCACTCCAGTATTCTTGCCATGAGAACCTCATGAACACTATGAAAAGGCAAAAAGATATGACACTGGAAGATGAGGCCCCCAGGCTGGAAGGTGTCCAATATGCTACTGGGGAAGAGCAGACGGCAATTACTAATAGTTCCAGAAAGAGTGAAGCAGCTGCGCCAAAGTGGAAATGACACTCAGTCGTGGATGTTTCTGGTGGTGAAAGTAGTCTGATGCTATAAAGAATGATATTGCATAGGAACCTGGAATGTTAGGTCCATGAATCAAGGTAAATTGGACATGGTCAAGCAGGAGATGGGAAGAATGAATGTTGACATCTCAGCAATCAGTGAACTAAAATGGATGAGAATGGGCAAATTTAATTCAGATGACCATTATATCTACTATTATGGGCAAGAATCCCTTAGAAGAAACAGAGTAGCCCTCATAGTCAACCAAAGAGTCTGAAATGCAGTACTTGAGTGTAATCTCAAAAACAAGAGAATGATCCTGGTTTGTTTCCAAGGCAAATCATTCAACATCACAGTAATCCAAGTCTGTGCCCAACCACTGATGCCAAAGAGGTTGACCAGTTGACCTACAACAGCTTCTAGCACTAACACCAAAAAAAGATGTACTTTTCATCATAAGAGATTGGAATGCTAAAGTAGGAAGTCAAGAGATACCTGGAATAACAGGAAAGTTTGGCCTTGGAGTACAAAATGAAGCTGGGCAAAGGCTAACAGAGTTTTGTCAAAAGAACATGCTGGTCATAGGAAACACCCTTTTCGAACAACCCAAGAGATGACTCAGTCTCTGAAATCAGACTGATTATGTTCTTTGCAGCCAAAGATGGAGAAGCTCTATACAGTCAGCAAAAACAAGACCTGAAGCTAACTGTAGCTCAGATCATCAGCTCCTTATTGCAAAATTCAGGTTTAAGTTGAAGAATGTAGGGAAAACCACTAGGCCATTCAGGTATGACCTAAAAAAAATCCCTTATGATTATACAGTAGAGGTAATGAATAGGTTCAAGAGATTAGATCTGGTAGACAGAGTGCCTGAAGAACTATGGATGGAGGTTTGTAACACTGTACAGGAGGCAGTGACCAAAACCATTCCAAGAAAAAGAAATGGAAGAAGGCAAAGTGGTTGACTGAGGAGGTTCTGCACATAGCTGAGGAAAGAGAAGCGAAAGGCAAGGGAAAAAGGGAAAGATACATACAACTGAATGCAGAGTTGCAGAGAATAGCAAGGAGAGATAAGAAGGCCTTCTTAAATGAACAATGCAAAGAAGCAGAGGACAACAATAGAATGGGAAAGACTAGAGATCTCTCCAAGAAAACTGGAGACATCAAGGGAACATTCACGCAAGGACAGGCATGATAAAGGACAGAAACATTAAGGATCTAACAGAAGCAGACAAGATTAAGAAGAGGTGGCAAGAATATACAGAAGAACTGTACAAAAAAGGTCTTAATGGCCCAGATAATCATGATGGTGTGGTCACTCACCTAGAGCTGGACATTTTGGAGTGTGAAGTCAAGTGGGCCTTAGGAATATTACTATGAGAAAAGCTAGTGGAGGTGACAGAACTCCAGCTGAGCTATTTCAAATGCTAAAAGACTAAGTTGTTCAAGTGCTGCATTCAATACGTCAGCAAATTTGGAAAACTCAGCAGTGGCCACAGGACTGGAAAAGGTCACTTTTCATTCTAATCCCAAAGAAAGGCAATGCAAAAGAATGTTCAAATTACTAAACAACTGTGCTCATTTCACATGCTAGCAAACTTATGCTCAGAATCCTTTAGGCTAGGCTTCAGCAATATGTGAACCGAGAACTTCCAGATGTACAAGCTGGGTTTCAAAGAGACAGAAGAACCAGAGATCAAACTGCCTATATTTGTTGGATCACAGAGAAAGCAAGGGAATTCCAGAAAAACATCTACTTTTGTTTCATTGACTACTCTAAAACCTTTGACTGTGTAGACCACAGCAAACTGGAAAATTCTTAAAGAAATAGGATACCAGAGCACTTTACTTGTCTCCTGAGAAACCTGTATACAGGTCAAGAAGAAACAATTAAAGCCAGACATGGAACAACAGACTGGTTCAAAATTAGGAAAGGAATACATCAAGGCTGTATATTGTCACTGCGTTTATTTAACTTATATGCAGAGTATATCAAGAGAAATGCTGGGTTGGATAAATCACAAGCTGGAATCAAGACTGCCAGGGGAAATACCAACAATCTCAGATATGAAGATGATACCACTCTAATTGGAGAAAGTGAAGAGGAACTAAACAACCTCTTGATAAGGGTGAAAAAGGAGAGTGAAAAAGCTGGCTTGAAACTCAGCGTTTAAAAAACTAAGATCATGGCATGTGGTACCATCACTTCATGGCAATAGAAGGGGAAAAAGTGGAAGCAGTGACAGATTTATTTTCTTGGGCTCCAAAATCACTGCAGACTGTGACCACAGCCATGAAATGAAATGATACTTGCTCCTTGGAAGGACAGCTATGACAAACCTGGACAGCATATTAAAAACCACAGACATCACTTGGCTGACAAAGATCTGTAGCAAAGCTATGGTTTTTCCAGTAGTCATATATGGCTGTGAGACTTGGGACCATAAAGAAGGCTGAGTGCTAAGGAACTGATGCTTCTGAATTGTGGTGCTGAAGAAGACTCTTGAGAGTCCTCTGGACTGCAAGGAGATCAAACCAGTCAATTCTAAAGGAAATCAACCCTGAATACTCATTGGAAAGACTGATGCTGAAACTGAAGCTCCAATATTTTAGACACCTCATGTGAAGAGTCTACTCACTGGAAAAGACCTGATGCTGGGAAAGATAGTAGGCCAAAGGAAAAGTGGGTGGTAGAGAATGAGGCGGTTAGGCGGCATTACCAACTCAATGGAAATGAATTTGAGCAAACTCTGGGACAGAGTAGAGGACAGAAGAGACTGGCATGCTGCAGCCCTTGGGGTCACAAAGAGTTGGACACAACTTAGCAACTGAACAAGAACAACATATTGGAATATATATGTCATATACATTGGAGTGTGTGTGTGTGTGTGTGTGTGTGTGTATGGCCAATAGGCACATAAGAGGATTCTCAACACCACTGGCCATCAGGCAAATGCAAATCACATTAATATACCACTTCACACTCACTAGTATGGCTATGATAAAAGATAGAAAATAAATGCTGAAGAGTATACGGAAAAATTGGAACCCTCATAAATTGCATGTAAAGCGGTATAGCTGCTTGGAAAAAGTCTGTCATTCCTTGGAAAGTTAAACTTAGAGGTGCCATGTGACCCAGCAATTTCATTCATAGGTATATGCTCCAAAGAGTTGAAAACGTATGTCCATACCAAAACATCCTGAATGGTCATCTGCAGTATTACTCGTAATAACCAAGGAAGGGAAATAGTTAAAATGTTAACTGAAGAAGAGATAAATGAAACATGATATGCTCATACAATGAAACATTATTCATTCAAAAAAAGGAATGAAGAACTGATTCATGCTATGACAATGGATGGACCTTGAAAATATTGTGCTATTGACAGAAGTCAGACAGAAAAAGTCACATATTGTGTGACTCCACTTATGTGAAATGTCAAGAACAGGCAAATCTACGGAGACAGAAAGAAAGTTAGTGATTACCAGGACTTACAGAGAGAAGGCAATGGGGAGTGACTGCTAATGGGTATGGGGATGCTTTGGGGGGGTGATTGAAAATGTATAATAATGAAAACTAAGACAGTGGTAATGCCTGTACAATGGACTTCCCTGGTAGCTCAGCTGGTTAAGAATCTGTCTGCAATGCAGAAGACCTCAGTTTGATTCCTGGGTTGGGAAGATGCCCTGGAGAAGGGAATGGCTACCCACTCCAGTATTCTTGCCTGGAGAATTCCATGGACAGAGGAGCCTGGACGGCAACAGTCCATGGGGTTGCAAAGAGTTAGACGTCAGTGACTAACACTTTCACTACTTTCATACAAGTACTGAACCATTATGTTGTACACCTGAAACAAATGTCAATTATAACTCAATCAAGAAAAAGATTCAATTCCCAATGAACACACAAAAACAAAAATACACATATACTGGGAATTCCCTGGCAGTCCAGTGGTTAGGGCTCTGTGCTCTCACTGCTAATGGCACAGGTTCAATGCTTGGTAGAGGGACCAAGATCCCTCAAGCCAAGTGGCATGACACCTCCTAAAAATACACACACACACACTTAATAGCTTCATAATATCTGAAGTAAAAATTAATAGTATTATGAGAAAAAGTTGATCATTTTTCATCATAGTGTGGTATTTAAATAATCCTTAATTATTAAGATTAAGTAGAAAAAAAAATCCAGCAAGAATATAAAAGATTCAAACAACATAATTAACAAGTGTGACCCAAGAGATATTCAGAGAGTCTGGCAAACAACATTTAGAGAACCCACAATTTCCTAAGGACATGTAGAACAATCAAATACCAAATCACCTCACCATATTTTACAGAAAAAGTATCAAAAGAAAAAGTGGTACTAAGTCAGAAGTTAATAAAAAGATTTGAAAAAACTAGAATGATAATGCAATGGTTCTCACTTTTGGTCTTAGAACCTTTTATACTCCCCCAAATTTGTGAGGAATCTGAAAAGGTTTTGTTTATACGGGTTATATCTATTAATATTGATGAAAAAATAATTATATTTACCAAAAAATTAGTGAGTAGCAGTGAGTTTGTTTGCACAGAAGCTACCATGGTGCTTCCTGGTCTGGAGGTTTTACTCACCGTGTTGAAGTACTCGACGCCGGTGGCTTCAAATGCCCTTGCCACAGCCTGTGTTGTGGCCACGCAGGCTACAGGGTGGCCATTGCCTATGGACTTGCCCATGGTGACAATGTCGGGGACGAAGTCTTCCCCCTGCAGCTGGAAGGCCCAGAAGTGCTTGCCTACTCGGCCAAAGCCCACTTGAATCTCGTCTGCAACAAAGACCCCTCCGGCCCTGCGGATGTGCCTGTGGCAGAGGACACACAGCTGATGGGAGACTGTGGTGAGAGGGAGCAAACCAGGAGCTGAGATGTCCTGGGACTCTGAATCCTGGGGTTGCCAAAAGTAAGGTGGGGTCCTGAGGCAGGTATCTGGCCTTTTGGGAGCCACTATTTCTTCAGGGACTTTGACAACTCTGGCAAATAGGCCAGGCTGAGGTTGGAATTCGGAAGCAAGGCTGGCAGACCCCACCCTCAGGCAGCCTCTCCCACCTACTCACCCTGCCACTTCTGGGAAGTAGCCAGCAGGGGGAATGATCTGCCCTCCCACACTGGGCAGAGATTCCGCAAAGAACGCTGCAATCTGTGGAGGAGAAGGGAGTGGCACTGTGGTGGGGCTGAGTGGCAAGCTGGTGCATCCTGCTGATGCTGGCTCAGTGCTGGCTCCAAACATGAGTTACTGTTATCACCGTGCCCCCACTTTGGGCTCCACATCGTTATCTGAATATTTGCGATGTGGTTTTTTCAGGCCTCAAATCAATGCTTACCACCTGGAAGTAAGACCCCCTGTACTTAGTGTGTTCCAGATGAAATTCACTGACTTCTCCACCATAAACCTCTTCCTTCCCTCCCCCCATATGGTGAATCCCATTCCTCCTAATTAGGACAGAAATCTGGCCCCATCCTTGATCCAGCCTCCTCCTTCACCCATCAGCTGGCACAGCTTCTGACTCTTATCCCTGTAACATCTTTGTACCCGCCTTTCCCCTCCTGGGCAGATCTGCTAGTTTCCGCCTTGCCCTCCTGCAGCTGCTCTCTAACTGGACATCTCTTCCAGGCCATCCTTCACTGGCCACCAGGGTAATGCCTCAACCCAGACACTGAGCTCATCATTGGCCTATTTAAAACCCATCACTGACCCTTTTGCTTACGGCAATGACTTCCAAACTCTGCTCTGCCTTGGAGCTGTTTCAGAGGCTACTGCTGGGATAAAGAAAGGACCAGTGGGGTGGGAAACTGGTTACCCACCCATGCTAACCTTCAGAGTAATCTCTTACTAAATCTTCTTGATTTAATACAAGTAGGTGCAGAGCATCTGAAATGCCTAAGCCAAGCTTCCCAGCTCTGATTCTGCCAACGTTTTTGGCTAGTCTTTTCTGTATATCCTGTGTTCAGTTGCCACTCTTTCAGCAAAGTCTTCTAGAGAGCCTTCACACCAATTGCTAGCTGCCTCCCTTCTGCTGTTGCTGTGGCTGCTGCTCTTCCAGGGTAAGACAATCTCTCGTTTCCCCACTGCTCAGGCCAACAGGGCCTTTGCAGGGCACCATGTCAGACTGACACCATTCAAGTGCATCCCCTGGTCCCATTATCTTCTCTCTTAAAACTCTGTAAAGGTCCCGCATAGCCTCTGGCCCCTCAGCTAGAAGGGCACTTGCAGTCCTCTGACCTACAGTCCCGCCTGCCTCTCTAGGTTTATCTTCTGCCTGCACAGCCTGACTCTGCAGTCACATGGTTTCTGCACAGGCCACTGGGCTGTTGAAGATGCCTTTCCTTGTCTACTTCTTACCTTGCCTTGAGTGGCTACTGCCTCCTTACCTTCTATTACTAAAATTAGTCAGTACCCGCTTCTCCCCCGACAGGCCCACCTTCACACTCACACCAGTCTAGCCTGGACCCCTCGACTCCAGCAATGTCCAGGATATATCTCTACCTAAACTCTCAATTGAACAATTAACCCCCCTCCTAGATTCCCAAAGGGCAGGCCCTGGTTCCAATTTCTCTCAGGGTCCCAAGATCCAGTCCAGGGCAAGCAACATTTGCACCTTGCTGGACCAGTCCTGCATGGATGTGGTTACCTTCCTGCCCTTCTCCTGTGCGCTGCTGACCACACGTTTCACCTCACTGGCGTAGGCCACAGCTGGATTGGGGTGGTCTTCCCGGTAGGGGCCCCGGTAGGTATCTGGGAGAGGTGCCTGTGGGGAGGGACAGTGCCACGTCATCCAGGCTGGGGTGCAAGCACCGACCTGTTGCCCACTTGAGCAGCGCATACCACGTGGACCCACTCCTTCTGCCCATCCAGGTCGCGGAACTTGTAGGGGCTGATGTCAATCAGGGAGCTCAGATGACCGTGATAAGCACTGGGGAGGAGAAAGGAGAGGGGACTTAGGCTTGTACTTCCTGGCCTGGCCTTGACAACTGTCCATCCATCTCAGGAAACAGTCAGGCAAGACCAAGCTTTCTGACACAGCCCCCAAGTCCTGGGGCCAGGAATGAGCACAGGTCTTGGAGTCAGTAAGCCTTCCTACAAGGCCACTCATTAGCTATGTAATGGTGGCTAACTGTTAAAGTCTTTGGGTTCAGTTCTCTCCGCTGTAAAGTTGGGGCAGGGTGCTCTTTCTCTCTTGTGGTTGTGATTTTAATGTGATAATGCTCTAACCCTGTGCCTGGGTCTTGCACATAGCAGATACTCAATAGACTGGGAGTTACAGTTTTAATACCTAAAATGTGGGACCAATTCTCACCACCTTATAAAGCATTCTCTGCTTCCCAGAAGCTGCCATAACGGAAGAGATGCCGAGGGAAAGAGACAGTGGGTATCCGCATGGGGGTGTCTTTGTGGCCAGGTCCTCGTGATCCTCTGTGGGCCCAGGCCTCTCATCTTTCCTGCCCAAGGCACCTAAAGTCAGAGCCTCATTGATTCCCAATAAGCGGCAGGCCCGTGCTTCTGGAAATGGCACTTACTGATCTAATACCACCACATCCCAGTGTCCTGTGTACTGGCGTGCCAGCCTCAGGGCCAGGTCGTTGGCTTCTGACCTATGACAGAAAAGGTGAATACTTCTTGAGCAGCTGTTCAGGGCTTTCCCTCCTGGATAACTGCTTCCTACAGAGAAACCTGGAGGGGAATGGAGGAACCCTTCTAGCAGCAAGAAGATTCTTAGGACACCATTCGTTAGTCATTCACTTATTCATTCAATAAATATGTATCAAATGCCTTCAATGTGCTAGGAGCTGGGGGCAAAAATATTAAGAAAACAGGCAGGCCCTGGCCCTCCTGGAACTTACGTTCTAGTATGTGTCATGGAAGCCCAAAAACGAAGACAGAACGATCATTTGGTAAGTGCTACAATGGACACAGGGCGTCAAGAACTAGAAGGGGCTCTACCTTTGATAGGGGCTTGAATCATGTCCCCCAAAATTCATGTGTTGAAGCCCTAACTCCTAATATCTCAGAATGTGATTGTATTTGGAGACAGGGCCTTTCAAGAGGCGATTAACTTAATATGAGGCCATCTGTGTGGCCCTAAACCAGTATAACTGGTGTCTTTAAAAGAAGACATTTGGACACACAGAGAGACATCAAGGATTGTGCATAATTGGAAACATGGCTTTTTTCCAATCATGTGAAGACAGCGAGAAGGTTGCCACCTGCAATCAAGGAGAGAGGCCTCAAAGAAACCAAACCTGCCAGCACCTGGATCTTGGATTATGACTTCCAGAACTATGAGACAATGCATTTCTCTTTAAGCCACCTTGTCCGCAGTGTTTTGCTATGGCAGCCAGAGCTGACTAAGGCCATACCTGTAGAGTCTTGAGGTTAAAGTTCTTATGCAGAGTGAGCAGCACACAAAGACCTTGTGAAGGAAAAGAGCTCAGAAAACCACAAGACGACAAAGAAGGCCAGGAGAAGCCTGAGAGAGGACGTGGGGAAGACAGGTAGGGCTGCAGAAGGAGCC
Organism: Bos taurus; assembly: GCF_002263795.3. Lineage (NCBI taxonomy): Eukaryota > Metazoa > Chordata > Mammalia > Artiodactyla > Bovidae > Bos > Bos taurus. The sequence goes on from NC_037334.1 coordinate 39,307,906, forward strand.
TGGGTTTTCTTCTTAGTGCCAGATGAAGCCACTGTAAAGTTTTAATCAGAGAAGGGACATGATTCAGCTCCCATATGAGGAGGAAGCCTCTCTGTGTATCCAATGGAGTAGAAAGCAATTCAGGTGCCAGTGAGAACTAGAAGAAGGACACAAAGATGAGAGCAGGTGGTGGCCATGTAGATGGAGAGAGACAGAATGCAGTTAGGAGACAACGTGCAGACAGAAGGGACAGGCTTAATGCAGGACTGGAAGGAGGGCACACTGCTAACTTGAGCAGAGGTACACATGCCTCTGTCATTTGCCAGGAGACGGGGGGGGAGGGGGTGGTGGTGGTGGTGAGGGATAGCAGCCTTCTTGGGAAGGTCTGGGGCAGCTGCCTGGGAATGTCAGGGAGAGCCAATGCCACGGTCCCATGCCAGGTGTTAGCAAAGTTGGTCAACTCTTGTGTCTGTTGGACAGGTGATGTTACACACGTTCCAGAGTCAAGTGGGTGGTTAGAACCTTGAGGCAGAAACACACCGGGAACATCTGGGTCTAAGATACAAATGTGGGAGTCAGCAGCATGTGGACAATATATAATACACAGGAATGGATGAGATCAGGAAGGGAGAGGGGCTCAGAGAAGATCAGCCCTGAGGAATGGAAGGGGAGGAATTGGCAAAGGAGACAGAGGAGTGGCCAGAAGCTGGCAGAAAACCAGAAGCATGAAATGTTCTGGAAGCAAGACCAGAAAGCATTTCCAGAGAGTGGTAACTATCAGTATTACTGAGAGACATGGGAGGACAAGGGCAGCAGAGACCAGGTCTCCCCACTCCTATGCCTCATTATCCTCTGTATTCTTCTCTCCAGGGCACACTGGGTTGGTCCTGTGCACATGCCTTCACCTGCCATTTCGGCCGCAACCGCTACTCCCAGCGTAGCATCTCCTGTCACCCAGTCACTAAACTGGTGCCTGATGGTGTCCATTCTTGGTCTCCTCCAGTGCTGGTGACATCACTTACCTGATTAAAGCCCTCTGATGGCTTCCAAATGCTCTTGGGATAAACAAGTACCTTACTTGACTAAAGAAGCCCTGAGTGATGGGCCCTGGCTCCCTCCCCGGTGTCTTCTCCCACACTCTGCCCTCCCTCAAGGGCTGTCTTTCAGTTCAACTGTGCTGGGGTGCAAATACTCGTCCTGCCACAAGGCCTTTGCACAGGCTGTTCTGTGTGATGACCAATCTTGACAAGAATACTGCAAATGGAGTTGGCAGCAACCTTTTTTCCTCCTCATCCAGCTAGCCCCTAGTCAGTGCTTAGCCTAACATCACTTCTTCAGGGAAGTCTTCCCCAACCCTCTCAGAAGAGGCCAGGCCCTGCCCCCCCCATGGCGTCTATGCCTCACTATTCTCTGTACTTTTCCTCTAGACCAAGACTCCTCTTTGTTATTTTGTACTTCTTTAAAGAATTTGGGATGTTTCTGTTCCTTATGGAGCTGGGATTTTGACTGTAGCTCCCAGCACCATGCCCCTATAGTCTTAAAGCAGACAAAGGTACATATTACCTTGGTAAGCCCCAACAACAATCCTACAAGGGAGGTAATGGCACCCCTTACAAAGAGAACAGGAAACTGGTTCTGACAGAGAAGCAGCAGGGCCTACAGCTGGGAAGCCTGAGTGCCCAGCACACTGAGGGCTGCCTCTCTCCAAACTCAGTCGGTTACACTATGCTTTGCCCATGTGAGCAAACTGCTGCCTCATCCTTTTACTGGGGGCTGGCCATACCGTAGTGCACTTACCCAGAATTCAGGAAATAAAACACACAGAGCTTCTCTGGCAGGGTCTCTGACAGCCTCTGCGCGTAATCCACAATGTTGTCATGCAGGTATCGGCTGTTGGTGTTGAGCACCTGGTTCTGTTCGTGTGCTGCTTGGACCACGAGAGGGTGGCAGTGCCCAACTGCAAGAGGGCCACCTCTATCATACGGCTGGCTCCAATCAGCCAATCCCTCCAGGCCTCCCCCAGCCCCAGTCTGTAAACCCAACTAGAGGAGATGCAGTTATGATGGGAGAAGTACAGAGCAAAGAACGGAGTCTGAAGACAGAGGTGCCAGTCTCGAAAGAAAGCCCTAGAAAGGAGTCCCTGAGATTCTGGCAGAAGGCAAAGTTTTCTGGCAGAAACCTGATCTAGAAGACCCATGTTATTAAGTAAGCTTCTTGAGGCCTTGTTCTTGACAAAGATGGGGGGGTGGGATTTTGGGGATGAAGATGGCATTGGGGTGTCTCCAGTTAGAGAGGCTGGAGGTAATGACTGCCAACAGCCAAGGATTATAACCAGAGAATGAAGATGACTGGCAGCTGGCCAAGTGTCAGGCACACTCAAAGCAAGTTACATGAATTAACTCCTCCAAACATCTGGAGGTGTGTACCTAGTATCATCATGTCCATTCTGCAAATGAGCAATCTGAACAGAGACTGAAGCTTGCCCAAGACCACAGAGGGAGTAAGTGGAGGACAGGGATATGAACCCAGGAAGCCTGAAACTAAAGCCCCTGCTTTCAGCTCTACTAACTTCCAATTTCCCTACTGGGTCACTGGACTCCCTTTCCTTCCACCAGCTCTGGTGGCCTCATCTGGTTAACTGAATTCCTACTTAAGTTTCCTCGTCCAAGACCTGAGATGGTTACCAGGGCTAAAGCCTTGCTGCGACTGCCAGGGCCTGGCCAGGGTCCTGTTGGGTTGCTGATCATGGCTAGGCTGACTGCTGTTCTCTGAGCTCACCATCAGTTCCAAGTGGAACTGAACCGCTAGACTTACGTGTTTGATTCCTGCTGGTTTAGCACAGCTTTAGTGGTGTTAAGTCACTCAGTCATGCCTGAATCTTTGTGACCCCGTGGACTGTGGCCCACCAGGCTCCTCCGTCCATGGGATTTCCCAGGCAAGGATACTGGAGTAGGTTGCTATTTCCTCTTTCAGGGGATCCTCCCGACCCAGGGATTGAACCCGGGTCTCCTGCACTGCAAACAGACTTTTTACCATCTGGGCCACCAGGTAAGCATTTTAGCACAGCTAGTGTTTGGATGTTTCCACAGTTTTCATAAAAAGACTGGGCCTCCTCTGCACATGGATGCTGGCTAAGTTGAACCTGAGTTCCCTGCACCTCTCTGCAACCTGAAGATTACCCCTGAACTAGGTTCTGTCTTGGCATCCTCTCCTGCCCCATCCTGAAGTATGATACTGACCGTGAGCCACATTGTTGATGCAATCGATGTATTCTGCCCCCTGTTCATCATACATGTACTGCCCTTGGCCCCGGACAATCTTAATAGGATCCTCAGGAAAAAAGAGTCTGCAGGAATTGCTGTAGGGACAGGCAACAAATGGACAGCCATGTCTGAAGATCTGAAGGAAGAAATCCACCCATCACAGGCCTCCCCCAACATCTTCCCAGTTTTTGGAAAGGACAAAAGCTTGAAGTGCAAGGTGTTGTGTCCCTGACTCCAGTTCCCTCACTCCACAGGTGGCTGGAAAGGTGAAGGATGGGTTAAGAAGTTGCTAAAACTTAAATTGTTTAAGTCATTTGAAGACTATGTGGCTTCAACATATCTGAATGAATGTGCCCAGAGTCCCTTGGGTCCTGGAAAAAGGTGGCTGCTCCAGACCCACGGGCTCCCTAGGGCAGTGTCTCTTTGCTGGGAGTGTGAAAAGGGCTGGCTCTCAGCCCTAACGGTCCTTGCTTGCCAAGCCTGCTGCCCTGCTGGGGGCCAGGCCCAAGCTTTACCCCAAGGCTGCCTCACGCTCCACGTCCCACCAAGAGCCCCTCAGACACAGGTCAAGGGTCGACTTTCTCTAAGGCTGCCTGTGAGCCGACTTCCCCCCACCCCGACCTTTCGTCTGGACTTTTAATCCCTTCCTGGGTCACTGTCTGGCCGGCCCCAGGTCCGGAGAGTGGGCCACCACTGGGGGAGGTCTTCCCAGACGCCCGGCTGCAGCTGCGAGGGTGGATAAGACGCTGCGGGGGAGGCGCAGGAAGCGACCGCCTGCCACAGGCTGAATGCCGCAGGGTCTCAGGGGCCGTAGGCTCGGGAGCTGGACGAGACCCGGCGGAGCTGAGGTCTGCAGGCTCCGCGCCGGACGTGCGTACGTCGTACGCGCCGCCCCCACGCCGCTGTCTCTGTACCTGAGCAGCCGCCGCCTCAGGGCCAGAGTCGCGGCCTTCCCACGCTGATCAGCCGCCATAGCGCTCGCGGGCAGTCGCTCGGAAACGCTGGGCTGAGCTGAGCGTCCGGGCTCCGCCCAAGGCCACGCCCCAGCAGCGGGCCCCGCCCATCGCAAAGCGCGACTCGGGGCTCCTGTTTGCTCCGCGGCCCCGCCCCCAGGTGGTCGATTAGGAGTTTGTTCCTTAATTAATTTGGCTAGAGTCTGGTGGGTTCCTCACCCCAGAGAAGTTCCATAGACAGTGCCGAGCGGAAGCCGGGTTTGTGCTCGCCTTGCCTAGTGCTGCCCCAGGTCTGGTTTCCGGACAAATCACCAAATCACTGACCTCGCCCTCCCGACCTCTGTGGTTTCCTTCCTCGGGAAGTGTACCCTGGTGATCCCGCCGCTGCTTCTGCACCCGACGGGGCTCTGAGCTTCGGGAGGCTTCACCTGGAGCCTCAGGCTCAGTCTCTGAGTTGCCTTCCCCCCCGCGCCCCCCCTCCCCGAGCGTAAAATGGGATGCGCCGTAAGCTTTCCCTGGGAACGTGTGGCAGGCACCCGGCATAGTTCGGGTCTCAAGGCAGGGGAAGTCCATGAGCAGCGGAAAGAGCACCACTGCACAGTCCTGTGAAGGAGCAGCAGAAAGGGCAGAAGGAGAGCGCAAGGCCACTTGCTGGGACTTGCTGAGGAGGTCCTGGGCGTGACCTCTGGGACTCCTGCTGGAATGCACGCAGGGTGAACCCGAGCTATAGAACCACTATGAGAATCTTACATTGTTTAGGAAGAGAGGTAGAAAGTCTCCTGAGCCTTATCCACGGCCAGGAGACGGAGGCTCAGACAGGGAAACGGCTTGTTCTTTTTTTTTTTTTATATCAATAATTATTTTATTTTTTAGCTTTACAATATTGTATTGGTTTTGCCATATATCAACATGAATCCGCCACAGGTATACACGTAAAAATATGGAACGCTTCACGAATTTGCATGTCATCCTTGCGCAGGGGCCATGCTAATCTTCTCTGTTTCGTTCCAGTTTTTAGTATATGTGCTGCCGAAGCGAGCACCGGCTTGTTCTTAAACACATAGCAAGAGTGAAGCCAAGACTGGACTCCCAACTCCAGGGAGTGAGAGGAGAACGCCCCTAAGGGACTGGAAAGCAGCATACAGAGAGAGAGCCCCTCCTGGAACTTTCTGCCCTGGTGAACACTAGAACCAGGGCGGGAGGCTGCAGCCTGAGCTTGGTGGCCTGAGCAGGCTGGAGAAAGGGGAGACTCCTGCTGTCCTTGTCACCTCTTCATGAGTCTCAGCCCTCTGCTTCACCCCCTCATTTCTGATTTCTTCATCTCTTCTCCCAGACTTAAGGCTTTTTTTTTTTTGGCTGAACTGTGCAGCTTGTGGGATCTTAGTTCCCCAACCAGAGATTGAACTTGGGTCCTGGCAGTGGAAGCTCTGAGTCCTAATCACTGGACTGCCAAGGAATTCCCACTTAAGGCGTTTATTAAAGAATATTTGGAGTTTCTTTATTGTGGTAACATATACACATAACAAAATTTACCATTTTAACATTTAAAAAATATTTTATTTTTGGCTGTGTCGGGTCTTAGTTGCAGCACACAGGCTCTCTAGTTGAGGCGTGAGGGCTTAGTTGCCCTGTGGCATGCAGGATCTTAGCTCTCCCACCAGGGATCTAACCCACATCTCTTGTGGTGGAAGGTGGATTCTAACCATTGGGCCACCAGGAAGTCCCCATTTTAACATTTTTAAGTGTACAAGTTCAAGGGCGTTAACGGCATACACTCAGGTGTGTCCAATACCACCATCCATCTCCAGAACTTTTTCATCTTCACACACAGAATGAAGTTTCTTACTTTTAAATGTAAAGCTGAATAAAACTTTAGGTATGATTCTTGAAAAAAAATTCCTCACAAATTAACCAAGAATGTTTGCTTCTGGCCTGTAGTTTTTTTCTGAGGGCCAAGCCCCCCTCCCTGCATGTGAAATGTGGTCACTGATTTTCTCAATGGATCTGATCCTCTTCCTTGGTAGAGAGACCCATAGCTGTCTGTACATCGTGCAATTCCAGCTTTGTATATGTAATGGGTATGCTTGTGGATTTCCCAGGTGGTGCTAGTGGTAAAGAACCCACCTGCTGATACAGGAGACATAAAAGAAGTGGGTTCGATCCCTGGGTCGGGAAGATTTCCCTGGAAGAGGGCATGACAACCTACTCCAGTGTTCTTCCCTGGAGAGTCCCATGGACAGAGGAGCCTGGTGGGCTACAGTCCATGGGGTCGCAGAGACACGACTGAAGCAACTTAGCAGGTAGGCAGGTGTGTCCTAGTGTGTATGTGTTTGTGTGGCAGAGGGAGTCTGAGAGTCCTGTGAGGGGCCTATCTTTGGCCCTGTCTTGAGCCCAAACATAAGCCTGTCTTGTGACTCAGGACAGCTCAGAGAAGTCAGGTTACCTCAGGAACTTTTCCAGCTTTGAGGTAGAGGGTGAGAAGGCCACAGTCAGGCCCAGCTCACATCTCACCCACTCCTGGGATGTCCAGAGTCAGGAGGGTGGAAGTCAGACCAGGATTGGCCATTTTCTGGGCTGAAAGTATCTACAAGAGGGGCAGGACAACACCAGGAAGCCTCCCCTCTTCCTGCTCAGAAAAGCCCACTCTTTTCTTCCTCTGGCCCCATGCTAAGCACTCCTGTGTCCATTCTCTCATGTCCGACCTTTGAGGTGGCATTGGAGGTCAGTGGGGCAGGGGAAGAGAGGAAGTAGCTGAGTCAAGATTTGAAGCTAGGGCATGTTGTTTCTCAACGCAGGCAGCATTGGCATTCTCACTGAGATGGTTCATCACTGGGCAGGACTGTCCCATGCATATCAGATGTTTGATGTGCCTGGCCCTATCCACTAATGCCAGGAGTGTCCCCTAATCATTGTGGTAACCAAAAGCAAACCATGCATTTCCAGTAGTATTCTAGGGATCAGGAGGACGGAGACCGGAGTAAGCCCACTCCTCTCTGGCCTCAGCTTCATCTGCAAAAGGGGGAAGTCATCTTTGTGACTAGTTTACATGCTATGGCACACAGTGGGGCTCCAAAAATGTGTTCTTTCGCTTCTGGAAGGGGTAGTTTGAGGCACAGCTGCCCTTCTTGGCAGGGGAACACGAGGTCCCCAGGCTTGAAGGCTCAGTTTTGAGGCAGGGTGCTCCCCGTGTCTCTGCTGGGACCGCAGCAAGTCAATCACTCTTGCATAGTCTGTTGCCCCTACCCCAAGCTCTTGAGGACTCTGCAGACTCTCAATTTTGAAGTTTGCAAAACCTGAGAATATACAGCACAAGGCCAGAAGAGGGCAGCAATGGACCATGAATGGCCCTGTCCCGGCCAAAGGAGCAGGAAAGACCCCTTCCTCTCCCCCACCCCAACCCCCACACCCAGGTATCTCGGGAAGGAGGAACATGTGGCTTCTACCCTCATGAGGTTCTGCCCATCCAGCATCACAGTGCTCCCCATAGACTCCATGCTCTGCCAAATAATTTTGGAAAGACAAACTGGAGGACATCCAAGAACCTCAGTTTGATGCCCCAAGCCTGCTACCATGTCCTGACTGTGCATCCCTGGGCAGGGGACTAACTCCTTGGAACCCCACTTTCCCCACATGTAAGGCAGAAATAATGATACCAACCACATACGCCCTTTACAGGTTGGTGAGGGGATCCAGTGAGTTACCTGGGTGGTGTGCTGTGCTGTGTTTAATCTCTTAGTCGTGTCCAACTCTTTGCGACCCATGGACTGTAGCCAGCCAGGCTTCTCTGTCCATGGGGATTCTCCAGGAAAGAATACTGGAGTGGGTTGCCATGTTCTCCTCCAGGGGATCTTCCCAATCCAGGGATCAAACTCAGGTCTCCTGCATTGCAGGCGGATTTTTTTACCGTCTGAGTCACCAGGGAAGCCCAAGAATACTGGAGTGATGACTGACGGGACGTGTGCAGTGATGCTGGAGCTCCAAAGGACGCCTGGATGTCCAGTGGTCTCCGCCAGTTATCACAGACCCCCTGTGTTTTCCTTCATTTTCATGTTACTGACTTCCCTAGTGGCCCACACGACTGGCTGAGCAGCATGGCCTGCCATTTATTCCCAGCAACGGAGGGGAAAAGGGGCAGAGATTCGACCTGCTCCTTCTCCTGAGCCAGCATGTGGCTGGACCTGTTTTGTTAGTTAGAAGGCCACATGGTGGGGCCTGGGGGTACTGCTCATACTATGGCCTCCTTAGGCCTCAGTTCTTGGACGGAGAAGGCTGGGATACCATCACGGCAGGCCCCGTCATGTGCCTGGTTTTGCCACCTGAGAAATGGGCACACTTGCTGGTCCCCTCTCTCAGGATTAAGGATCAACTGGGATGTAGAATTTTCTAAGATGGCTGAAACAAGATCTCCTATCCCACATTTAAAATATGCTGCTGCTGCTGCTAAGTCGCTTCAGTCGTGTCCGACTCAGTGCGACCACATAGATGGCAGCCCACCAGGCTACCCCGTCCCTGGGATTCTCCAGGCAAGGATACCGGAGTGGGTTGCCATTTCCTTCTCCAGTGCAGGAAAGTGAAAAGTGAAAGTGAAGTCATGGACAATTTTCCCTTGAGTTAGGGTGAACCTCTAATTCTGGCAGGAAGTAATACCATATGAGTTCTGAGGCTTGGTTGTAAAAGGTGACACAGATTCCATCTGGCCCACCTGGGACATTCACCCTGGGAATCCAACAGCCTTATGGTGAGGAAGCCCAGACCACACAGAGAGGTGTGCTGGCCATCAGAGGCCAGGCAACATCAACTGCTGGATGTGGGAAAGCTTGAGTGACAGCCACTGAACTGAGCCCATTACTCCCAGAACTATAAGACAGAAATAGAAAGGATCTTTTTTTTTTTTTTTTCTTCTGGTTTGTTTGTTTGTTTTTGGCCATGCCACGTGACTTACGGGATCTTAGATCCCCAACCAGGAATTGAACCCAAGCCCCAGCAGTGAAAGTGCCAAGTCCTCACCACTGGACCACCAGGTAATTCCCAAGGATCATTGTCTTAAGGCAACAGATTTTGGGGTGATTTGTTATGCAGTAGTCATGGCTCATCAGATCAGAGAACACACAGGGGCTCAGTGGCATGGGTGACTGGACAGAGGGCTCAGCTGGTATGTTAGCTGGGCTAGGCCTTGAGTCTGTGTTTCCCTGACTCCAAACCTCATCTTTGCCTTGAGCCTGAAATACTTATTCTGGTTTCTGGAGGTGGCTCTGGCCCAGGGAGAGTTCTCTTATCCCTCCCCACACAGCAATGACCAAGCTGAAACCTCACCTAGGGATGGGCCTAGGGCCAGTCTGCAAGTACAGACAAACCCAGACCCGCATTTGTGATTTATTACACACAACAATATCCATCTACACAGAGAGGGGAGGCAAGTAGTTGGTCTGGAGCTGGTGGCTGGGGCCCCTTGTCAGAAGCGGGGAACCTCTTCTCAGAGCATCATTGGCTGAGGGCACAGGCCACCTACTCAGACAGGCATGGAAGCAGCCCCGAGGCTCTTTTCATTTGCATAGCTCCCTCAGAGGACTCATTTTTGGGAGGCTGGCCAGAGTTCCCCTGGGTGGGGAGACTTGGGGCCATCGAGGCCCAAACTCTGAGCTGGCGGTCCATCTCCTCAGGCTGGCAGTCCCATCACGTCCCTCATGTGGTGGGGGTGTGGTGAAAAGCAGGAAACAGACATTCCAGCCTGGGACCTCCACGCTCGAGGCTCACAGGGCTCCCTGCTGCTGGGTCCACGTGGTAGTGATCACAGAGCCTGGCCTTCACTCCTGGCCAGAGGACACTGGTTTTCACAGCAGGCAGGCTGGTTCCTGAGGCCTACAGCACTCGATGGGATCTCTGCCTGCTTAGCTTGCTTCCCACAGCTCCAGCTATGAGTGCTGGGTGGAAGTCCCATCCTGCCCTGGTGAACCCAGGGCCCAAGGGGACCCAGAGCGGTGGGTAGCTGGCTGTGGCTGAGTGCAGAGGCCAGAGAGGCCAAGATCAGTTGTGTTTGCTATTCATGCCACAAGCCTTCGTGGATGGCATGGCCCGGAGCTCCAGAGCTTCAGAGGGCAGGCTCTTGCAGGGCAGTGGAGCAGCCGGAGTTTCTGCTCTCAGGTGACCGAAAGCCCAACCTGGCCTCTCTGCAGCCTCTCCTGAGCCAGGCAAGTTACTTTCATCTCCTTCCTGGAAAGCCAAGCCCCGAGGGAGCCCTGCAGGTACACAGTGCCCCCAGGGGGCCTGTCCGCTTTCCTGCCAGCTTCACACACTGATTGTCCTGGGGCTGGGCTGGGCACACTCTCTGATGTTAAAAGGCCACAAGTATTGGTGTTGCATCCCGTGAAAATAGATCAATATATTACTGTTTTGTTTTCACAAAAATTAAAAATGTCCACATGGATCTATACAGGTTGTGAACTGCGTGCTCAGGATCACTAGAAAAGGAGGGAAAGACTGAAGGTGAGGAGGGAACTGGGGGGGCCCAGAAGCCCTGTTTCTGATCTGGGTATCCCTGTCCTGCCTATTTCCTTGGGCAGAGGTATGGCCCCCCAATCCTCTCATCCTAACCTCCTGAATTCCACCCTCTCTTGGGGTGGGGGAGGGACAGTATGAACAAAGTCTCACGGGCTGATAGCTTTGCCCTGGCTGGGCCAGGGCTTGAGTGAGCCCTGTATGACCAAGAGGGTGGTTTGCTCACAACCAGGATCACAGCCCTGGGTCTTGGGCCACACGATGGGAGAGTCAAATCTAGGGTTACTTGGGGAGACCTGGCTGTTCCATCACGATGTAGGGAGCGGCAGGCACTCAGCCCCAGGGTTCCCTTGGCTCTCCCACTCCTCCTAGCCTGCCTTGGAGACTCTTCCCTGAAAGTTACCTTATGCCAGCAGCCAGGCACAGGCAGTCCATCGGGGCCCTGGAAAGGAAGAAGGTTTCAGTGACAAGGAGGCAGGGCTGGTCAGCAGCTCCCTGTGCTCCACACACTCCTGCCCCAGGAGGAGCTAGCTGCAGCCCAGGGAGCTGCCACCTGAGGCCAGGGCCTGAATGCCTGCCCTGTCCACCCGGGTAGTCAGGTCATGGAACACGACAGCCGCCCTCGGTGCTTGTTCTAAGCATGCCCCCATGGGCTTTGCTGGGACACGAGTAGCTGTGGGCGGAACCAGGACACCACGGAGTATAGGGCATTGTGCTAGACATCCCCAGGCCAGGAGCAGGCCTGGCCCTGGTCCCACCGAGCACCTGTGTGTCTTTCTGTCTGGCAGCTGTGGTGAAGGTTCTGGTAGCTCACCCTGTGGTCTTGAGAGCTTTCAGACACATGTCCAAGAATATCTGAAGGACAGTCCAGGAAATGGGATTCCCTTTTGGCCTGTCCTGGTCCCTGTGTTTGGATCTGAGTAGCAGACAGGATGGGCTGAGGTCAGTGTGGACACTGGGCCAGGGTGGGGAGGTGTGTGTGTGTGATGGGGTTGGAGTGGGGATAGTCTGGAGCCATCAGACACAAGCAGGGAGGTGGGTTTCCTCAGGCGGCCTGGTGGTGGGGAGCTGGTGGTGGACCAAGGCTGACCCGTCAGTCAGCCTAGCGTCCCTGGTGGATGCGATAGTGGATGACACTTCACTCTGTTCTGAAGCACACAGCAAGACCATGGACACGGGGGAGCGTGCCCCCCACCCCCAGCACTCTCATGCACCCCTGGGGGCTGAGGCTGGGGCCCAAGGGGAAGTGGGGAGGAGGGACAGAATGGAAGGGAAGGCAGGGCAGGGCAGCGGGCACAGGCAGCACAGAACGCCCAGCACAGCAGAGCACACAGCACACAGCAGGCCAGGCTGCATACCGCAGGGCAGGGTCCACCGCCCCTGGCCAGGCCCCTGGACCCTGGCGCCCCTCGCCTGCCTCTGCATCTAAGATTCTCCTGTTTCAGAGACAAAGGCTTGATGACTTGGAGGGAAGTCTTGAGCAGGGCCTGGGGCTTGGGGCCGGGCCACCCTGTCCCCCTGCTGTCCCTGGTCCTTTTAGTGCATGCTTGCCTCCCCGCTGCTCTTCCTGTTTTTTCCCATTGCCTCCTCCAAGCCATCTGGAGGTAGGGATTAGAACCCCTGTTGCATGGATAAGGAGACTAAGGAGCAGAGGGCTAAGTGACCCATTTGACGTCAGAAGATTGGACTTTGGGGTCCCTGGCCCTGCCCCTCTGGAAGGGGATACACAACATGGTTTCTCCCCCACCACAGCCCTGGCAGAGATGGGGGGATGTGAGTAACTGGTGAGTTTCAATATGGAAACTCAGTTATTTTTCCTGTCTTTTCTGAGTTCCACTGGAAGAGTTTGACATGTAAACCTTCCCTGCCTTCTAGAAGGAGAGGACTGAACTTTGGTTATTTCAGGTATCAGGTCTGTCTGGTGGGCCACAAGAAGCTGTGGTAAAAAAGCAGGAAAGGAGAAAGGCTGTGAGGGGAAAGGGCTTTGGGACACGCGGAGGAGATGCAAGGGGTGAATGTGCAGCTATGCAGACCAGCAAAAGCCTCCTCTGGGACAGGACAGACCCTCAGAGAGGTAAGGGTGGTTCCGTCTCCTTTTAGGTCCAAAGAAGCTGAGTAGAGGAACAAACAGACTCCGTCCCTGACCGGGCTTCCATCTTCTAGACGGAGTGGGTCCCTGGGCCTTGCCCATGGAGGGGTTATGACCAGAGTGAGAGGAGCCTTGGTGATGGTAGAGATTAGAGGGTAACCCCAGCAGTGTGGACACCCCAGGGCAGGGCACCTGGGGCCTCTGGGACTTGCAACTGAGCTCCGAGGGCTGCAAAGACTTGGGTTTGGGCTCCCTTGTCTCACCAACACATACCACAGGACACGGCTGGTCCAGGCCTGGGGGTCCCGGCTCGCCCTTCTGGCCTTTCATTCCTTTCCGACCCGGGACACCGCGATCCCCCTGGGCAAGAAGGAAGATGGGGTGTGATGGTGGCTGCCAGGCCCAGGGCGCCTCCAATGTCCCTCACAGAGATGGGCCTGGGGCCGGCAGCCCCCTGCCCTGCTGCCCACAGACCACCCTCTGCAGCCTTCCTCCCCGCACCCACCCCGCCTTCTCTCTGCTTTCTTCCTGACCCCCATGTCCTTTCCTCTCCACCTGCTCCCTCCTTCTCTTTGCTTGCCTCCCTCCTTCTCTCCTCCTACCCTTCACGTTCTCTCCACCTTCCCCACCTTCTCTCCACGCTCGCTCCGGTCTCCTTTTTCTCCTCGAGGTCCAGGGAAACCCTGTCAAAAAGATTAAAGGTTAAACCTGACAATGAAGTTTGAGGTGTGCTCTGGTTATCTCTTCATCTCTCTACCTCTCCCACCCACCTTTGCCCCTTCCCTCCGCACATATCCATGTTATAAGCTGGACCATCCCTGGCTTCTAGGGGACACAGATGCTGGGTATGAGGATGATGCAGAGAAAAGCCTGCATTCAGGACACTGGCACGGCTTCCTCCAAAGTAGAACACCACTGCTGTTTCTGGGTGGAAGCCCTCAGGCAGAACTGCTAGCAAAGAGCTTTGTCTCATGTCAAGTCAGGTGCAGCAGACACTGGCCCAGGCTCGGCTGGGGGCTGAGACATAGCAAACCCATGGAAGTTATATCACCGTCTTCAGCAGACCAAGAAATGATGCTCTCTGTTCTCTGCGCTTGGCTGAAACTCTTATGTACCCACCTACCCATCCATCCATTTGTTCATCTGTCCATCTTCCCAGTCAACATTTGTAAGCATCCACTAGGAATTGGGCTTTGGGCTGAATGCTGAGGGCAGAAAACCAGATTTGCTGAATTCCCTCTTAGGTGGCACTAGTGGTAAAGAACCCGTCTGCTAACACAGGAGACATAAGAGACATGGGTTCGATCCCTGGGTTGGGAAGATCCCCTGGAGAAGGGCATGGCAACCTATTCCAGTATGCTTGCCTAGAGAAACCCATGGACAGAGGAGCCTGGTGGGCTGTAGTCCCTGGGGTTGCAAATAGTCAGACACGACTGAAGTGACTTAGTATGCACACTCTTATATTTATTATGCTGTTTATTCTCTGTATCTTCTGATGTATTGATATCATCAAAATCTTGCTGGCTGGGGAGAGGCTGCCTCTCCTAGAGGTAGCCAACCCTTAGATATAGCAAAGAGCTAGGTAGGGAGCATGCCTTTCATATGTAAACCAACCAATCCTGGAACAACCTCCTCTATCTAACTCACACACCAAGTCAATATTTTCCCTGCCCCAAATCATCCCAGGGCCAGGTAGCAGGCAACTAGAGACCATGCTTAGAGCCCAAAGCCTGCCAGGATTCTTCAAACTAGCCAATCCTAGACTGTTGACTCTGCTCTGCCTCACTTTCCCCAGAGAAATGCCAGTAAAATCCCTGCCCTAGGTTTCTCCCCCACTCCTTTCTGCCTGCCAACCAAACCTACTGCGTCTCCATGTGGTTCCATGTGGGGCACGCCCTTTCCTTGAGAACTGTAAGTAATAAGTTCTTCTTTCAAAGGCCTGTGTCATCACTAAGTCGCTTCCATAAGTTAGAACCCCACAGGTACAAAGGTACAGAGTCTAACGTGACAGGCAGTGGGGTGCAGAAGATAATGATCAATACTCATAGTGATAGAGATCTGAACCAGACACCATAGCGTGCCAGGAAGAGGGGCTCTTCTGTCCAGGTGTGAGGTCAGGAAAGGCTTCCAAGCAGACTCCCCATTTCAGCTGGGCCCATTGGAGTGGGTTGACTTTTTACTTTGGCCTCACCATATGGCATGTGAGATCTTAGTTCCCTGACCAGGGATCAGGATCAAACCCCTGCCCCCTGATTGAAGTCTTAACCACTGGACCACAGTGGCCACAGTATTGGGGGCATAGAGTCCCTTCTGCTCCACCACCACTACCTCTCTGGGTCCACAGCCTGAGCTGGATTCAGTAGTGTCTTCTTCTCCTGGAACATCAGTGGAACCCTCCAGTCAGAAACTCAGCCTAGAATTCTTCCTCTTCCTGTGTGTAGGGTGACACTTTCTCCCTGAAGTTTAGGGTAGGCACCAGAGTCGTTGCAGCCTACCTGCATCTGGTCACCATTTCCCTTGCAATAGCTATCTGATTTTCCTGGGAGCCACTCTCCCTTTTCACAATTCACCAACTCCACCCCCAGATCCAGGATGGAGCATTATGAGCAGGTCTGGCCAGTTAGGGAACTGCATTCTTATGGCCGAGTGACATTTCAGCATTGGCCCAGCTGGGGCCGATGAGAGTTGATGAGACTTTTTCTCAAAGAGTAACGAGTGAGGCAAATGCCTTTCTCCAGGATTTGGACTTAGAGGGATGCAAGTTTGGAGTTCTTGGCTCCATCTCATCACCATGTGGAAATTGGAATGATTCAAGAGGAAGAAGAGACAAGAGAGGGTGAGAGGTTGGGTTGTGTTGACATACTTGAGCCCCGGATCTATGTGTCACACATATGGAGTTTTCAGTTATGAGTCAGTTTAAACCAGTTTAACTTGTGTTTCCCATCTCTTGCAACCAAAAGATACCTGATCCAATCAACATTGGATTAATAATTCTCTTCTCCTTCCTGCAGTACTGCCATAGCTGAAGCCTTATCATCTCTCACCAGGATATTGCAACATGCTCCTCATTGGTCTTCCTACCTCCCTACTCCAATGGATCCACTCACCATCCTCGATCATCCTCCATCCGTCATCTGTCAAGCTATCATCCATCCATCCACCATCCATCTTTTGCTTGTATCCATCACTCATTTACATACCATCCACCCATCCTTCCTCTACCCATCCCTCCACCCACCCATCCTTTGTACCGTATCCATCATCCACCATCCACTCAACCACCCATCTATCTATCAAGAAAGCACCTACTCTGGGCTGTGTGTTGGGTTTGCACTGTGGACAGGGGTGGAACCAGCCAGTTGTAGTCTAGCCATGGGGAATGGGGACACATCCAAGCCATCCAGAGGGCAGCATGAGGGCAAAAGTTACAAACGGGAGAGACCCAGCCACAGTGGATGGTGAGCTACTTACATCTAGTCCTGGCTCCCCGGGTCTGCCCTGAGAAGAGACAAAGAGGAGATGTGAGGAGGCTGAGAAGGAGGTGTTGGGAACACAATTCACAGCCCTGTGAATTGTCCACAGAACCTGGACTCTGGCCCTAGGGACCAGTGAAGTGCAGGGGTTGAGCCCCCAGGACTGAGTGATACCATAGTTGGGGGACATTAAAGGAAGGTGGTTACCTTCTCTCCTTTGGTTCCTGGCAGCCCAATAAGGCCTGGTGGGCCAGCTGGCCCCTGGGTGGAAAAGGAATGTGTCAAGAGTCATGACAATTACAGAAATTAGCCCCTCTGAGGATGAACAAGGCTCATGACACTCACAGGCAGGCCGGTGGGTCCTCTCTCACCCGACGAGCCCTTCTCTCCCTTTGCTCCATCCAAGCCCTGGAAGCAAAGGGGAGATACCAGTTAAGGGGGCCAGACACATGGCAGAATAGGAAAGCCTGGGGCCTGACCGGGGACCGAGGTGTGCGGGGCAGAGGGACAGACTCCAGGCTCTGACAAGCCTAGCCCTGGCTTCCTTCTTGTGCAAATATCAGAATGTGGGTGTGCATGTTTTATCCTTTCTTACACATGGGCTTTTTCACTAATCCTGGAAGGTGGGTTATAGTCACACCCATTTCACAGAAGAGGAAACAGAGGTACAGAGAAGGGCAGGGACAGGCCCACTTGCACAGCCAGGAAGTGGCAGGGCTGAGCAGCCACTGGGTTTCTGAGTCCCCGTCTTGGACCTCATCTCTGACAGCAGCTGCTTATTCTAAACATCATCTGGGGAGGCCTCGGAATAAAACAGAACCAGAAGCTGCACATCTGCTCAAGCTACATATTCGGCCCCACTCAGCTCTAGGATTCCATGACTCTGAGGCCCCACTTGGCCTCTGAGCTGGGGATGCGGAGATGTGGTCTCCCCCAGGGTAAACGAGGGAGATGCAGTGAGGCCAGCTGGCCTCCCTGGGCGAGGGGACACGGGCAGACCACACTCACAGTTTTAATTGGAGAGCAGAGAACATGACGTTACGTAATATACACCAAAGCCAGGACTTTGTGTCCAGGCTGTGGGCAGTTGAGAGACAGATGTGTGCTTGAGGGGAGAAGAGGGGAGGGGGCAAGGAACGGAGAGGCTGAGTGTGGGTCGGGGAGTACCAGCTCTGAGGACGCTGGCAGGGGCTTGGGAATGGCCAGGCCATGGGAAGATGCAGGGCTGGTCCGGGGCCGACTGTGGGGCTCTCACTTTGCCTGCTAGCAAGAATTTGCGGAACCAACCAGGCTGTGAACCTGCAGCAAGTAGGGGCCGGGGTTCCCATCCATGCTTCAGAACTCACCTTGGGACCCTGCATCCCCTGAAGGCCCTGGAGGAGGAGGAGAAAGCCCCAGATTAGAAAGGCCATGAGGCTAGGTCTAGACCTCCTGGCCAGGCCCTCTTGCAGCAGCCACAAAGGCTTCCAGGCCACTCATTGGCCCTGTGGCTTCCCAAGCCCAGACTTGGGCTCTGCTTGGCTTGCCTGATGTGTCTCCTCCCCGCTGGGGTACCTTGTTGTCCTCTGGGCCTAAGCCCATCACCCTCTCCACATCCCAGCTGCTTCAAGCCAAACTTTCTTACCATGGGGCCTGGGGGACCAGGAGGGCCTGGGGGCCCTGGCTCTGCTATGATCTGGGCCTAGGAAGGGTCAGAGGTGGATTAGTTGCCCATTGCCCCACCACCCCTCACTTACCCACACTTGAGCTCATCGGACATTGAAGGAGCACTCCCTGGGTGCTGGGCACTGCGCTCCACACTGCCCCCAAGAGGCACTGCCGGGTGGGAGGCCCAGTGCTGGCCTTTGGGTTCAAAGATGGCCTGAGGCTCGCCCCCCCCCCGCCCCCCCCCCCCCCCACCCACTGCCCTGAGCTTGGTCAGGCCAGGTGGCCCTGTGTCCCAAGGCTCAGGGCCCCAGCCAGCCCCCAGCAGAGACCGTCAGCAGTGCCCTTACCAGGCTCTCCTGTAGCTTGTCAGATGCAGACTCTCCCTTCTCTCCCTTGGGGCCGTTGGCACCCTGCGGGACAGGATGGCCCTGAGCCCTTTCTGTCTATCACCAAAATTGCCACCCACGGGGCTCAGCACCTCCCCTTCCTTCCTCCGTCAAGCAGTGCATCTTCAGTAGCTTTCCCTAAATCAGTGGGTATTCAGAGAGCATCTTAACAGCAGTATAAGTTGTTTCCTGTGGGGCAGCCAGGGGCTCTAGGAGCAAAGACCTGGGGTTCAAATCCTGGCACCAGCTCTCTAGCCAAGTGAGCCTCATGGATGGACAATGGATGTGGTGGCAGCTCTTCGCGTCTGGCCACTCATGACAAAAGCAATGATTAAAATGGCGATGACAGTGGGTCCCTATTCTCAGCCCTGCCCATGTGTCCCTTTGTGGGAGGGGAGGTTATCACTCCCATTTTAGAGCGGAGGAAACTGAGGCCCAGGGAGGTTAGGTCACTTGTGCTGGGTTCCAGAGTCAGTGAGATGGAGCAGCATGCAGACTTGGGCTGTTAGAACTCCCCGTCTAGTCATCTGCCATTAGGCGGGGCCTCCTTATTTCACCTTAAGGAGGCCTCTCGATGTAAGTGGTAGGTCTGTCTGCAGGGGAGGAAGTGCGGGCTCAGAGTCAGGGCATCCCAGTGCTTCCCTTCAAAGGCCCAGTGGGCTGGGGCTGAGACTGGGCTGAGACTAGGACCGCAGAGTCCCAGCCCCTGGCAGCCACCGTGCGGGGCCCGCATTCACCTTGGGACCCTCACATGGGGCAAGTAGCAGGGGGGCTTACCCAGCCACCTACCGGGAGGCCTGACAAGCCCATTTCTCCTGCTTCCCCTTTGGGTCCTGTTGGTCCGGCTTCTCCTGGGTCTCCTTTCTGTCCTTTGGGACCCTGAAAATCACAGAACAAGATACAGTAGGCACTTTCCCTCCCCCCATGCAGAGCTTATTCTAAGGCAGGCCAGACCCTCCCTTCTTCCTTGTGGGTCTTCTCCTCCAGACCAAGTGATGAAGGAACAGAGGGGCCTGGCTGGCAACACAGAAGGGGCAGTCCCCGCCTGTCCTACTGCAAGCAGGGCTGCAGGGTGGGGCAGGGGGCAGAGCAAGTGGGAATGGGTAGCTACTGAGGGGTGCATATGGGGTCAGGGCCAACCCTGTGCTCACATCTCAGGAGCCAATGGTGAGGGCCCCCAACCCCATATACAACCAACCATCCCTCGGTCACCCAACCAGCTGCTGCAGTCCTTCATTCGACTGATTGTATAACGTCCACTCTGAGTCACACACTAGGGACCCAGTGCTAAAGGCACATCCGTGAATGTTAAGTGATACCTGTGGACACTGTGGTGTCTACGCAGGATCATACACATGCGTGTATACTTACACTGATACTAATAATGACAGTGAGATGACTCTTTGCTATTACATGCCAGGCACTACTCTCGAGTGTGTTCCGTGTGCCGTTATTTAGCCCTCAGCCCTTTTACCATCTTCAGGAACTGAGGGACCGAGGAACAGAGGCTGCCAGAAAGCGAGTAGCTTGCCTGAGGTCTGTGGGCAGAACTGGGATTTGGCTCCAGAGCAAATGTTCTGTTTTCTAGAACTCTGCACGCACACGTGTACACACACACACACACACACACACTCAGCCTGATACAGCATCAGGCACAGCATCACCAAGGAATTGAAAGGCCCAGAGACCTTCTCTCCGTCGATTCCAGGAGCACCAGGCAATCCGAGTTCGCCCTGGAAGGGAACAGACAGCAAGGTGGGGGTTATGGTGCCCTGGCCCCTGGCAGGGATTTGTGGCCAGGCTGCCCACTCTGACCAGCACACTGGCCCTGGGTTGGGTCCCTGAGGTTGGGCCTTCAGGAAGAAGCTCACTGCGTGCCTAGCAGTGCCTCCTCCACTTCCTCAGCCCTGTGGACAGGTGCGGCCGTGGCTGTGGTAGGTGGAGGCTGAGGGTCCATGCCACAGAGCCCAGGGATGATGGCTGGGACCAGATCCTGACTGATTTTAAAGTCTTGGGCTCCTTCTTCTGAGCCAAGTGGGCAGGTGTGAACGATACACACAGGCCATAGGAACGGCTCTGTAATCTACAGGACTTTGTAACATCATGAGGGGCCCATTTATGGATTATATGTGTGAATGAGGCATCGCAGGGAGAAGCCAGGGCCAGGAAGAAGGCATCCCGCTTGGTTAGGAAGGAGCAGGGCCACCTCCTCTGAACTCTAGAGGCCAGGCCAAGGTGCCAGGAGAGAAGCAGAGGCAGAGAGGAGACACTGGAGGTGGCCCTGGAGACAGAGACCCAGGGGACCACACAGTTACGTCTGCACTGACCTTGGCTCCGGGGATCCCTGGTGGCCCTGGGGGCCCCTGTGGCCCAGGAGGACCCTGTGTGTGAAAGTCAAGGGGTCAGTGTTTAGGTGGGGCCTCCCCATCACTGCCCACCCACCTCTCCATCTTGAGGCCGTAGACCATATAGCCCCCTCCCCACCTAGCCAGGTCAGGCCTGTGTTTTGGGGGAGGCCTGGCAGCTGGTACCAGGTATCGGGTAAGACAGCACGGTGTCTACCCCTCTGCCCTCAGTATACGTTTCATCACAATACGCTTCTGCTCAATCCCATGACAGCTCTGCACTGCCTCTAGAAGCAAACGTAAAACCAACCCCTGCTGGCACTCAAAGCCAGCCCCAAACTGTATCCCCAGCAGAGGCCCAGCACTGTGGCCTCTGCCTCTCCTGTGACCTCTGGTGCTGTCCGCTGCTCCCGGGCATCCCTTGGTTTCACGGGGAGGGGACAGTATATTGACTCCCGAGCTCCCGTCCCTGCCCAGGCTTCCCTCAGGCCACCTGCCCACCTCAGGCCACCTGCCCCCACCCCTGCTCAGGCCCCGTCACAAAGGCTGCTGTCACTCAGCCCCCAGTCCAGCAAGCCCCAGGCCTCTTCCCTTCACCTCCTCTCCCCTACCTGCCCCCTCCTTTTTAAAGACTGAGGCATAGTTGATATACAATATTATATATGACATACAATAGTATATACTTTTATAATCACTATAATATAGTGCTTCAAATCACTGTCCAAGGATATACGCGTTTATAGTTATTATAAAATATTGGTTATATTCCCCCTGTGTTGTTCAATATATCCTTGTAGCTTATTTTATACATAATAGCTTGTATCTCTTTACCCCTTACCCCTATCATCCCTTCTCCCTTCCCTCTCCCCACTGGTCATCACCAGTTTGTTCTCCATATCTGTGCATCCGCTTATTTTTTTTTGTTGTTATGTTCACTAGTTTGTTGTATTTTTTTAGATTTCACATATAAGTGATATCATATAGTATTTGTCTTTGTCTGATTTATTTCACTTGGCACAATACTCTCCAAATCCATCCATACTGCTGCAAATGGCATTTTAATGGCTGAGTAGTATTCCACCGTGTGCGTGTGTGTGTGTGTGTGTGTGTGTGTGTGTGTCTCTGTGTGTGTGTGTGTGTGTACACATCTTTATCCATTCATCTGTTGATGGACACTAAGGTTGCTTCCATATCTTGCAACCTGCCCCTTCCTGTCGGTGCCTCCATTGAGATGCCCTGGTCTTACTCCCTTCTTCATTCCAGCCACCCTCCTCCAGATTCAGGCCCAGCACCTGCTTTCCCGGTGGCCTCTCTGCCTCGAGTGACTCCACCTTCCACACCACTCCCCAGCTAGCCTGCCCCTCAGTATGTGTTTTTCGACTTCACCCCTCTGTGTCTGCCCAACAAATCCAGTCATCGTCCCTGCCTGGCATCCACAATCCACCTCCCCGCTTCTCTGCTCCCACAGGGCTTCTCCTTGCGGCTCTGGAGCAGCCATGTACAGGTGCAGCCCTGGGCCATGCCACACGACTCCACGCCACGCAGGCCTGGGGTGGGCACCGTTACCATCAGCTCATGCGTCCCTGAGGCTTGTGGGAGACAACTGAAATTGAAGCTGGGGTGGGATTCGGTGCTGACACCCAGTCTTTGCGGATCACCTCTCCCCACCCCAGCTCCTCTCCCGGTGCCTCTGAGCAGCTGGCCCCCAGCCCTTCTCTCCAGTTGGTGATGGGTCCTGGGCTTGCCCAGCATTGGGACAGGGCTGAGGCCGCACAACTCCCGAGTCACTCAGAGCAAGCTTTGCCACGCTCTTCTTTCTCACCCAATGGTTGTTAGGAGATCAGCCTTCCAGCCCCTGGTTCCTAGAAAGGCCCCGAGAGGCCCTGCCTCTTTCTTCTCAAGGGTGAGCTGCCCTTTTTTGCCTCAGCCTCTGAGGAGCTCAGGGCCACATGGGCCCATTTACAGTGGCTCTCTCAGCATCGTGTGGGACTCCACATAGTACTGATTTCCGTATTAGGTACCTGGTGACGTTACCTAATATGTATTAAGTCTGTGTTAAGCTACCCCTGGTCCCTCGTGTAAAAAAGTGTGCAAAGTGAGTGGATATTCCCTCAGGAAAGGAACGCTAGGGGTCCACCAGGAACGCTACCTTAAGGGCGTCCAAGATCCTGCCATCGTAGTCAATTACCACTGTGTCTCCTTGTTCGCCCTTGAGGCCCGGGGGACCCTGAGGCAGGAAGAAGAGGAAGAATTTCAGGGAGGAGCATGGTGGGCATTTTTGTTTCACCCCGAGAGCCTAGTAACTGGGGCTGCACACAGGCCTGTGACCTGTGGGCCAGCTCTCTCAGCTGGACACTGGGTGGCCCCCAGCACGGTGTCTTCTCGAATTCTCTCAGGAACTGGCACCCTGGCTCACTGAGTGAGCATTCTGGGGGCCAGGCAGGGGTTTACACGAGGGAGAGGGGAGGCCTGGGGCCAACTGAGGAAAACACCTCCACCTCACAGGAGGTGCCTGTGATCCGCCTTCACGTGAGAACCGAAGCCCGCTGAGGCTCATCCCTGAGAGAAAATGGAGAGCCTGACTTTGATGTGAAGTTCTTCAGATTTTTAAATGTTAGCAAAAAAAAACACCAAACCCTCCAAAACACTGTGCAGGCCAACTACAGGCCTGCCAGCTGGAGGCTGCCCTCGCACCGCAGTTTCTTAACCTTGGGGGGAGGTTGCACGCACCAGGCGCTGACACTCCCCTTCACTCCTGGTTCTGAGTCCACACCCACCCACGTACACGTCCACACGTATGTGTCTGCACACGCACTCGTCGACACAGGTACAGACGTGTGCCCTACTGCTGGCCTCACCTTTCCCCTCGGAACCTCCCCTCCCCTCTGGACTCCTCTGCTAGAGCAGCAGGGGGTGTGAGCACTTTGCTCAGGCTTGCGGCCAGCTGCACCAGAGGAGAGACCCGGCCAGGGCCTCATTTGCCAGCTGCCTCCACGGTCATGGCCTCTATGGAACTGGAAGGTGTACACTGAACTGCCACGCTCAGTGCTTAATCCAATTCCCTGGCCATCCGCACCAGCAGGCTGCCAGCTTAGACCTCTGTCTTGGAGGAGGGAGGCAGCCTGTGGGAGCGTGGGGGGGATGTGATTGCTTGAGATCACAGGGCCAAGAACAAGGTGCTGATAGGGGCTCATCACAAAAGATCTGGGACCAGTTGCGGTGGTTGTGCTCCGGCGACAGGGATGAACTGTGAAGTGGGGCTGGGCGGAAGGCAAGGAAGGCGTATCCCCATACGTCATGCAGGATAATGCCATCCGTGACATATTGAAATCTATGTTGAATGTGCCAAGGAAAAGAGTCTAGGAGGGCAGACTCTTGCCTGGGGAGGAGGAGAATAGGGAGGAGGATGGGACTCTCCTTTTCACATCCATAATTGAACATTTTACCCAAAGCATGTATTAAGAATTAAAAAGCAAAAAACAAAAAACAAAAAAACCCAACCCACTAATGAAATATTAGTATTAAAATAAAAAGACTCCAAGTTCTCAGAGCTCCACTGTTCCTCTGGGGTGTCTGGGGGACAGGGGCTTCGGAAGGAATGAGGTCCCTGGATCTCACTGGTGTGGCTGGGGTGGGGGGACTGCTTACCCGCTGCCCCGTGGCTCCATCAGTGCCTGGGTGGCCGGGCTCCCCCTGTGGAGACACATGGCTGCAGCCAGGTGTGTATGGCTGAAGCCAAAATTCCCCCGCCCCCTCCAGTGGCCTCTTCTCCAAACAGCACAGGGCCGAATGGATGTGACTGGCATCTCCCAAGTTGAGGGAGGAACTGTGGGACCTTCCTCTGACCCCTTGTTGTGTAGACAAGATGGGCCACTGAGGCCCAGGGGCCCAAGGCTACAAGGTGAAGGCCTTGTCACTACTTGAGACCACCTGCCACCTGACTCCAGGCCAGCCTCTGATTGCCAGGGCCCAGACCCTTGGGCCAGGGACCTTCTGGACTCCCAGCTTAAAAGGGCAGATTGCAGATGAAACCAGTCTCCCCCAGGATGGGCCTTCGGAAACCAGAGCAGCTCACATTATGTCACCTTGGGCCCCTGGGCTCTGTCTGTGCCATTCTCTACCTGCGGCCCCTTTGCTCCCTGACTGGCCCTGCAACAGAGGTGTCTGCTGTGGAGCCTCCAGGCTTTGCGGGCTTCCAGAGGAGGTCCTGAGAACCTGCCTGAGCCCACCCGGGGTGGGGGTGGTGAGTTCAGTACAGCCCCAAGGACTCAGGCCTAGGCCTCCTTCTCGTTTGGTTGGAGAAGCTCAGGGGTTCAGTCAGGTTAGAGGAAGCCTGGCCAGGATTTGTTTGTTGTCTTAAGGGGATGAGGGACCAAGGAACACAGCCAGTTCCTGGCTTGGGGGAAGGGCAGAGTGGGGCCACCTGAAATGGGAGCCAGAGGACTTGAGGGTGTAAGGGGAGGCCAGTGGCCTGGATGATTTGCTAGGCCTGTTGGTGAGTGGGACCCTGGCCTTCCTGCTGGCCTCCCTCTGGCCTGCCCTGGTCATCAGTCCATGTGCCTGTGATGTAAAAGGGTTGGGTAGGAGCTTCACCAGGCAGGTGGGAACTGGGGAGATGGGAGGCAGGGGGACCACAGGAGGAAGGATGTGTACCTACCTTGGGCCCTGGGGGTCCAGAGAGCCCTGGTTGGCCTGGTATCCCGTCATCCCCCTGAAGAGAGAACAGTGGAGACTGCAGCCTTCAGACTTGCGCGCATTGGCTGGGTCCTCTGGCCGTCAGCTGGCCATCCCCTCTCTGCATTTCCTAGCACACTAGTCCACTCCTGGTAGCAGCATTGATCACACTGGGTCAGGGCAGTTCTCCCTCCCCTCCTTGTCCCTCTAGGGCAGGGGTGGGGTAAGACCCACTTCCGTCCCCTGTCCCCACTAGCCCAGAACACAGCTCAGTAGGTATGTGCAAAAGGAATGGATTGGCTGAAGGAGAGGTAATTCATTCCCTCTGTGAACAAACATCTCTGAGCACCCTCTGCAGGCCAGGCAGACAAGATCCCTGTTCAGTGGGTCAGAGGAGACCAAGGGCCAGGAAATATCCAGATAAATTCACAGCCTCATGCTGGGTAGTGGATATGCCCGGAAGAGAATATAAAGGAATGGTGGGATAGAGAGGGACTCAGGGAGAGTGTGGGCTTCAGTAGGTGGCTGGGGATGGCACTTCGGGGGAGGGCACAGCTTTGCTGAGTCCAGTGTGAGGAGGAGGAGGCCCAGCCATGGGAAACAATGGGGGAAGATCAATCTGGGTCAGTGGTTCCCAAACTGGAGGGCACGTTAGCACCACTGGGGGCTGCTTGAACAGAGCATGCCCACCTCTAGTGTCTCTGACTCAGTGCCTTTGGGCCCCAAACACGTGGGTCTAATGAGACCCAATGATGCTGATAATACTGCTGGTCCAGGATCACACTTTGAGAACCAGTTTGACGTGGGAACAAATGATCTGCCTGAGTAATTCTATGTGTTTGATGTATTTCTCTAAGAATGAGTGAATGAATGAATGAATGAATGTGATCCTGACTTCTGAGACAGGTAAGAGCAGCCACCCACAGCGAGGATTTGGGTTTGGTCCCGCTGTGCCCAGCCCCTGCTTTTATCTCCAGCCACTTCCCACATCCCTGCCAAGAAGGCCCTCCACAGGGGCCCTCCACCCCCATCTTCTTCCCAGAAACACTGGGCTTAGCCTGGTCAGAGCCACCTGGACACCAGCCTCCTCCTCCTCTGGTAGAAGTGGCTCTGATAACCTCCACCCAGCATAGCCCACAGACCCTGAGCTCTCAGAGAGATTCTCATGGGTGATGGGGCTGATAGTCCTGGACTCCAGTCTAACCCTGAGCTGGTCCTTCCCAAGCTGAGTGATCCTGGGCAAGTCACTGCTCATGGGGGCTATAATGCCCCCAGTCTCAGAAGGAAGTTGTGAGATTAGAGGGAATGCATTGGAGGCCCTCAGCTCCCAGAAGATGCTCACTAAGGATAGCTCCTTCCCCCCACTTTCTCTCCTGCCCAGTCCAGGGGCCCTGGCTCCTTCAGGGATGACCACAGCCTGCCTTCCACCCTGGCAGGTGCTGCTTAAGGAAGGAAGAAAAGAGAGCTGACAAGCTAACGGGCTTTATTATTCAGTCCTCACAACCTGCTGTGAAGGTAAGGCAGGAAAAGTCTGTCATGACCTCATTTGACAGAGGAGTAAACTGAGGCCCAGAGAGGAGATGATGTCACTTGTTCAAGGTTATAGAACTTGGTCTTCTAACCCCACTGCTTTGGCTCCAGTGGGGGAGGAGGAGGAGAAAGGGGTGGGGTGAAGGGGCCCCCTGTGTCCAGGCCTGAGACAGGAGTGAGAGGCACTCACCTTGGGGCCTGGGGGTCCACTCGGGCCCTGGAACAAGAGAAGAAGGGGTGTTAGACATCATCCCAGAGGCTGCATCTGGGCTGTCTTTCTTAACATCCTTGTTTTATAAAGGGTGACGTCAAGTCCCAGAGGGTGGCAGGGCTGTCTCTGGAACCCAGCTGAGCCATCGTATCTTGGACAGAAATCTGCATTAGATCCCAAGCTGTGATGAGTGGACTGCAGGCTCTCTCCCAGGGGTGTGGGGTTGTGAGAATTTTGCTGGGGTTGGGTCCTGGCCCATCTGCTCCCAGTGGTGGTGGGGGCAAGAGCCCAGGTATGCACCCTGGGCTGCATGCCCAGTCCCGCTGTGGGTGGGCAGGGGAGAGGAGCTTCTGGGCCTCGAACCACAGTCCTGCCTGCCCAGGCCTCTGAAATGCCCTGGATACTGACCGTTGCACCATCTTGTCCAGCTTCTCCTTTGGGACCCTGAGGAGGCATAAGAGAAGAGCACTGAGGCGGGGTGGGGTTGGGGTGTCACAGTTGCCTGAGCCTGTATCTCCTGCCAGACCCTGGGCTGGGGCTGCATGTACGTTCTCTCATGCAAGTGCACTTTTGTCCTCACCAAACCTCTGAAAAGTGGGTGTCACTGTCCTCACTTCACAGATGAGAAAGCTGAGGCTCAGGGAGTTATGTGCCCAGCACAACAAGGAATCGGTGAGCTAGTAGAGCAGTTGCCCTGATAGGGGACCCTGGAGGCAGTCTAGGGGGTGGTGCCAGCTCTGCGCTGGAGGAAGCACAGTCCAACCTGAGCCCTTGGGGGAGGGAAAGGGGGCGGTACAATGAGGTCTGACCCCGCTGTTTGGCTTAGGACTAGGGGCACAACAGTGGCTTCATATAGGGAGAAAGAGAGAGAGAGAGATGGAGAGAAAAAAGAGAGAGAGGGAGAAGAGGTTGGTAGAGAGGTGCAGAGACAGGGTTTCAGGGTCAGGACTGGGACTGAGATTATAACCAAGGTCAGAATCTAAATGCAGTTAGAGATTGGGGTTAAGAGTTGGGCCAGAGTCTGTAGGCGTGAGTTAGGGCTTGGATAACAGTCTGAACTGGGGGTGTGGATCTGGATTTGGAAATGAGTTTGGGGTCAGACCTGGGTTTGATTCCTGGGTTGGGAAGATCTCTGGGAGAAGGAAATGGCAACCCATTCCAGTATTCTTGGCTGGGAAATCCCATGGACAGAGGAGCCTGGCGGGCTACAGTCCGTGGGGTCACAAAGAATCTGACATGACTGAGCGACTAACACTTTCTCTTTCACTTGGGATCAAGGCCTATGTTGGGGTCAAGGACCTGGTTTGTGTTAGATTAAGGTGTGATTGGAGTAGGAGTCTGGGTTGGGGCTGGGGATAGGAGAGGGTGGGGGTTGGTTGTGGGATCAGGGTTGGGAGGTTTGGTAACCACGTCCCGCGTGGTCCAGCTCCATGCCCTCTTTTACCTCTGGGCCTGGTGCTCCCCTGGGGCCATCTTTCCCAGTGTCGCCAGGAGGGCCCCGGGCCCCAGGGGGTCCTGGAGGCCCTGGAGGCCCAGCAGCTCCATCTTGCCCTGGATCTCCCTGAAAGAGATGGGGCCCAGCATGACTCTGAGGGTGGGCGGAGGGAGTTCTGGCCTCCAGAGAGAGAGATAGAGGCCTCCTCAGAGGGGTGGCCAGATGTCTTCGCCTTCCCAGCATGCGGCCGGCTCAGAGGAAAGGGCCTTGTTATTGCGCCTCTTGCTACTTCTTGGTATACAAAGGGACAGGACAGGTCCCTTGGTATATAAAGGGACATGACCTACACCTCTGCATGAGAGGCCAATAGGATCTCGTACCCTCCCCCATATGCATCATTGCTCCAGCTCTCAGTGCCTGAAGCCCAGCTATGGAGTTCAGGTGAGAGATGAGATGTATTAGGTGTGGGACAAAGCACACGTGCCCAAACAGCCCCCTTCCTTTTGGAAGGGAGGGGACTGTTTGCCTCCTGAAAGACCTTCCTGGTCGCTCAGCTCTGGCTTTATTAAGTGCTAGAGGCACACTCTCAGGCATTGATCCCAGAGAAACACTGAAAATATTGAAAATTAGAAACATGTCCACACAAAAACCCATACGTGAACATTCACAGCAGCTTTATTCACAATAGCTCCTCATGAGAAACAATCCAGATGTCCTTCAATGGTGAATGGTTAACCAACTGGGGTACGTCCGTATCTCGGAGCACTGCTCAGCAATAAATAAAAAACAGAACACTGACTCACGCAACAGCGTGGATGCGTCTCAAGAGATTTATGCCGAGCGAAAAAAGCCAGTCTCAAAAGATGGCTACTAGATGACTGGGCTACACGAGATTCTTGGAATGCAAATTTGCGGAGATGGAGCACCGATCAGCGGGGTTAGGGATGGGGGCTCGAAAGGAGATAACTACAGCTATAGGTGGAGAGCAGGAGGGCTTTTTGTGTGGTGGTTGCACAAATCTCAAGAGTGATAAGATCGCATGGAAATACACAGATGCACAAATAAGTAAAATGGGTGAAGTTGGAATAAGGTTGGTGTATTATATCAATGTCAGTTTCCTGGTTGTGGTTGTACTATAGCGATGTAAGATGTCACCATTGAGGGAAACTGGATGATGGGAACATGGGATATTATTTATTACAACTGCATGTGAAACTATAATTATCTTAAAAAAACAAAAAAGCGACAAAGGTACACACCATCTCTTTCTTGCAGCACCCAGTCTCTGACTCTTGGCTGTGTTAGTAACGGGTTAGACCTCAGGCAGCCAGAGCCCTCACCTTGTGGCATGTCCCCGAAAGGAGGAGAGACTGCAGAGCCCCTGGTACTTCCTGATGCTCTCAGGGGTGCCTGCCCAGTACTGGCTTAGGGCACAGTAATGGGGCATCCCTGGCTCACAGTGCCAGCAACTCCCAACCCACCTGTTGCCAAGAAAGGAAGAAGGCATTTGTAGATTGGGCCCCTGCTGCATGCCCAGCGCTGAGGGGTGAGGTTGTCTCACCCAATCCTGTGACCACCTGGCCAGGGCACTGCTACTTATTTAACAGATGAAGAAGCCAGGGGTTAGAGAGTAACGATTTACCCAGGGTTACAGAGTAAGGAAGGGCAGGATCTCTTCTGGCTACTGAGGCAAGAGTCTCCTTTAGACAGATTTTTTTCATCTGTGGACCCCACGCTATGAGAAAACTTGCCTCTCTAGACCATGGCACATATGACATAGCTCACTTGTCTTCCCAATTAAAAAATTAACTGAAATTCTCAATGTCCACCACACAGATCTTCTGACCAGTCTGACTTAGCCAGGGTCCTGACCAAGAGACTAGAACTCCAGCCAAAAGACAATGGCTCAGAGTGGCAGTGGGGGGTGATTCCTGTCTCACTTTACACTGTGTTAGGAATCACCTGCTAAACAATTCAAAGGCTCAGAGTGGGAACCACTGATATGGACTCTCCTTATCAAGGCAGAAAATTAATGTCAACACTTGAGCATGTTCTAGAGGGTGTTTAACTTCTCCTGAGTTACTTGGAATGAGGCTGGACACCCTTCTTCCCCCAGGATCGGATGGCTGAGGTCTCCCCCTAGGAACGCGGGATGAGTCGAGGGGAGCGTGCACACCAGCAGCCCAGACTCGGCCAGTCTACCTTGAGGATCCGGCGACTGTACATGTGATGGTCTCTACTTATAAAGTCCAGATTGAGCCTCGGGAAAACCATCTAGTCAGCAAATAGGTGTTTGATGAGAAAGGCAGGAGGGTGATTTGGAAACCACCAGGCTATTTCTGGAGGCAAAACCACTTAACCCAGCCTGGAGAGAGGAAGGGCGTTGGAAGTGACGGACCACAGTGAGAGGATAACAGGGAGGAAGGCCAGGGGTCTCCAAACGGAGGAAACAGGCTCCAAGTGTCAGACATTTTTTATCTTTCTCTAAAGTGTCAGGAGGAAACAAACAAGTGTCAAATTCTTTTCCTTCTCTACACAAATTTAAAAAGAGGTTTCTCTTAAAATTCTGTGTTGCCATGATGACACCTGGCTCCACCTGAACTTAACTTTTCTCAAACCTTGAGCTAACCAAGGTGTTCTTCTTATGGAAATGTTTGTCTTCAGCTATGTTAATGAACTATATATTTACCCTAGACTCAGTCTTTCTTCAGGTTGGTTCTGCCTGGACTCAGAACCGATAAAGGCTCAACAAACCTGTATGTTTTCCTCATACATTGTTCTCCTAATCTATGTTAATGAAACTATATATTTACTTGGAAAACTGCCTTTCTTCAAGATTCATGCCAAGCATTTTATGTCTGGGATGACTCACTTGGTGCCAATGTTATCTCAAAATGCATGTTGTGGGTGCCACTCTGAGACATCTCCTTTCTCTAATCAACAGCTCACTGATAGGTATATAACCTACTGCTGAAGGCTAGCAGGGGGGCACTCTCTCTGCCCCCTTCTGATGTCTATGTCAGAAGCCTTTCTCTATCACTTTTATAGTTGAATAAAACTTTATTACACAAAAGCTCTGAGAGATCAAGCCTCGTCACTGGCCCCCGATTGAATTCTTCTCCTCCAGAGGCCAAGAATCCCTATGTCTTTCGTGGTTCATCAACAGCCTTTTAACAGTCTCCAAAGAGGGCTGCTATGCTTGATCCCATCCCTTGGGTTCTTCTGCAAAGGGACCTCGCCCTCCCCCAAGAGCTGGAGTCCATTTCTTCACCCTCTTGACTTGGGTGGGTTCTGTGACTTCTGTGACCAACAGAATGCTGTGGACATGACGCTGTGTCCCTTCTGGAGGAAGATTTTAACTGGCCTCCTGCCTCTTGGAATGCTACTCTTGGAACGGCCCTTCTCCCACCAGGCTGGGAGGGGCCTGAGCCACACAGAGATCCATGAGCGGGCATCTCCGGCTGAGCTCTCCACCAATAGCCACATGAATTGCCAAGACATGCTTTGTGGAGCCCACCCAGCAGGAGTCCTCAGTCTGCTTCAGACTCTGTTGAAGAGACCCCTGGTTTGTCAGGAGGCACTTCTGGGTACCTGGCCCAGGGGGCATGGAGGGCT
The DNA here is from genome assembly GCF_002263795.3 of Bos taurus. Classification (NCBI taxonomy): domain Eukaryota; kingdom Metazoa; phylum Chordata; class Mammalia; order Artiodactyla; family Bovidae; genus Bos; species Bos taurus. Next base: position 39,340,001 of record NC_037334.1, read on the forward strand.
AGAGGAGACTCTGACCTACTGTTCCCACTCAGCTGGGTACCCACTTTCCTGATTGCCATGAACCTTCATTTCAGGGGCTTGGGATATAGGATGTCACCCCCACTCACAGTTGGAGAAACTGAGTCTCAGAGAAGGAAGTGATACTTCACATCACTCGACTGGTAAGTGGCAGAATTGAACTCTGGGCTCAGGGCATCTGGCTCCAACCACAGTCTTCCCTCTTCCTGGGTGCCAGCTGCTCTCGGGAAGATCAGTCTCTAGTCTGGGCCCGGTGCCAGCCCCACTTTCTGCATGTCTATGGTGATAAGGGTGACCAGGATGTCTGCTTGTCTGTGCAGAGAATGGAAGCTTTGGCCAAATCAAGGTGCTTGGAGCTTCTACCCGATGGCTGCTTAAGTAAAAACAGGCAGCAAGATAGACCACGGGTGGGGAGGGGGCTGTCACTCCCTTCTTTCTGTGATCAGCATAGGGATCCAGAAGAAACACTTATTATGGTATAAAACAAACCATGCGGGGTCGGGGGAGGGTCTTGCTCGGGTCTTACCTGGGGGCCAAAGTCTCCTGGTGCGCCCTAGGAACAAAAACAGGATGATCTATCACCAGTACGTCTACTACTTCTTCACATGTGTGGGGCATTTGCTCTGCGCTCAGTGCTTCATATACATGGTCTCACTCCAATCCTAATAAAAATAACGTGCAGACGCTACCTTATCTCCATTTCCAAGGAGGAAACTGAGGCACAGAGAGGCTAAGTAACTTGCCCAAGGTCACACAGCTAGCAGATCCAGGGCTTGGAGTCAGGCGGTCAGCTATCTATTGCTAGCCTCCAGACACAGTGGAGTAGAACCCGCGAACTTCCAAATAATGATGGATGATAACTGATTCACTGCTTGAAGTCACCAAGCTTTGGAGCAGTGTGCTATGTAGCAGTAGATGCCAAGACAACAATTTTTCTCTGGTTTCAAGAGAGAGGTCTCCCTGCCTTCATCATTTCTACGACTCAGTGGCATTAGCCAGAACTGGCATGAAGGCAACCACTCCACCTGCCAACTGGTGCCTATTCTTTGTTCATCTACAAAGAACACTTAGTCTGTTACCTTGCGCAGTCTTCTCCATGAGAAGTTGGTTTTAATTTACAGATGGAGTAACTGAGGCCCACAGAGCTGGGCAGTTTGCCAAAGACGACACAGTTGCAGTGGAATGCACACCTGAGGCTCCAAACACCAGATCCTGTGCCTTGCTCAGCCCTGATGGGGGACGGGAACCCTGGCTATTCTGACCTACACAGGGCACGTGGCAATGGGGGTTGTGGGTGGCGCAGCACAGCCTGGCCCTGTCCTGCTTAAGAAGTGTCTGTCGGTTCTGTCACACCCAGGGCTGTTCTGGCCCCTGACTCCACTGTGGGACACACAGGTCTCCCCTCTCTCCTGCTCCCTCCAAGGCACCTGGAGTCCCAGCCCTCCAGAAGTCTGACTGTGACATTTAGTGCCCAAATGCCAGGGAAGTCCTTCTCACAAAGAGCTACAAATATCCTGGGGCTAGCTCTCTACCATTTGTTTTCCTGGGAAGTGTTCTCCCCACGAAGAATGCCATCAACAGTGTTCAATTCCCCAGGCTTTTCTGGTACCTTCCTCTTTTCAGGATTGATAATTTTGGAAACCCATCATTTTGGATAGACTATGCTTTGAGATTTGTTACACTCTGGTGCCAGAAGAATTCAGATTCAACCCTCCAGGTACTTTAACTTGTCACACGTAAGCCTTGTAACCATTTTAGGAGGTAGGCACCACTAACCCCACTTCACAGATGAAGAAACTGAGGCTCCAGGAGGGGATGTGACTTGCCCAAGGTCACATCCTGGGACTGGGGTTTGAAGGCAGGTTTCTGGCCTCCTTTTTCAGCCCGCCATATCTGGACAGCCTCCAGCAGCACTTACCTTTTCCCCTTTGGGGCCCGGAAGTCCCTGGAGAAGGAATATAGAGAAAGAACATGGGTGAGTGAAGAGGACTAGGCTGACCCCCTTCTGGTTTCCCTGAGGCTCTGAGGGCAGAAAGGCCTGTGAGGCTGCGCAGAGCTGTGGGTGGCTGAGTGAAAAGACATGTGAGCCTATCAGCCTTTAGCTGCCCGTGCCGGCCCCAAGGAAGCTCTGCACCTCAGTCCTCACCATGAGGAAGACAGGGCACTGGGGCAGTCACTGGCATCCTCTCTGAACAGGGGCAAGTGTGCTAGGCACTCCCCCTAGAGAACAGAGCTCTCCTTGCTCAGCCCTCGCTGTGCCCAGACACCAGTGAGGAGTCATTGACTCCTGGGTCTGGAGGTGTGAGAAGGTGGAGGTGGCTCCTGGCAGGCCACGGTGGTTGCCATCACCCTCTGGCTGCAGGGAAATGTGTCTCTTTCAGTCTTGCCAAGTTATTAACACCAGGACTTCTAGGGAAGCGGGTCAGGTCACACACAAGGCACTGACTGCGGGGCTCAGAGACCCTGGGGTTGGGGCTAAGCTGCGGTGGGGCCAGTTTGGCGTTCACACTCTTGGTCAGGGGCCTTGATCACTGGGATGGATCACTCCATCCCAAATCATGTTCTCTTCAGCTAGTAATGGATTCGCTCATTCACTCTTTCAACAACTCGTCTGTCTAGGTACTGGGTTCTTTCCTCCCATCCTTTAATAATGTACCCAGCATCAGTCAGCTCTCCAATCATTTGTTAATCCATTCATTTTTCACTCAGTTGTCTGCCCAACCATCACGCATTTATACATGCACAAACTCATCTACTCTTGCTTCCATCCAACTATCTGTACAGTGTTTGATTCATTACCTCACTTGACTGTCCTTCCTTCCACCCACTCATCCATCCACTCATCCGTCCATCTGTCCATCAATCTATCCATCCATCTGTCCTTCCTTTCTTCCATCCATATCCAATTATTAATTTAATTATGCTATCTCTGTGCATCTTATTTATTCTGCTAAGGACGCCCATGGACCACCTCTGACCCAGGTGTTGAAAACCCTTCAACATGATGTCCACCATCCAACTCCTGAGACTGTATGAGGGTATGCTATGTGCTGAGGGCCTGCTGGGAGGGCAGGTGTTTTGAGGGCTGACTGGACACCAGGGAGTGTTGTTCACAGTTTTTTGCATTCCCAGCATCCCTGTGGGGAGAGTTAATAGGACTGTTTGACAAAAAAAGAAGTCTCATGCTTGGGAGGTGAAAAGGCCTCCACAAGGTTGCACAGTCAGTAGTGGGTGGGGCTGGATTCGAACTCAACTCTGACAGTCAAATAGCTTCTCTCCATGTTGAACCACATTCTCAGTGGCTCCTCCCTCTGGCGTCCATGGTCATTCCCAACCCCAGGGGCAGCCCCATCCCAGGACACCTACAACTGCCCTGTTATCACTTACAGGCTTTCCATCCAGACCCAGTGGCCCCTGGAAAACGAGAAAGAGAGACAGAGAGAGCACAGAGGTTATATTTCTTCTGTGTTTTATGACCCAGAGGCACTGGGTGACAAGAGACCAAAGCCTGCCCTGAGTTCATGGTCTTGGGTACATTTCACATGGACTCAGGCTGGGGGCATCTCTGTGTTGTTTGTTGCCCAGGATCCCCTCCTCCGAAAACAGAGCCCATTTCTCCTTCAAAGCCACCTGCCTCCATCACCCCACAGGATTTGGACATGTGACCACATTCTCTCCGCCAGGCTGAGTGGTTCAGGAATGAGTGTCATGCCTGAGACTCTGAATGGTGGAGCTTTAGCTTTGTGGTGTCTGCAGATGGCCAGTGACCACTGCACAGAAGCCTTCACTATCTCCCCTTCACCTGTCTACACACCTGACGAAGCCTTGCTGAGCTCCACCTCCTTGTGGGGGAATAGAGGAATCCAATGGGGGTGCCATGGACTGGGTCTGCCTGGTCTTGACCAACCCTTGCCCGCTGGGCCTAGCTGTAAACAGTCAGTTTCCCTGGCTGGGTCTCCAGACTGCCCTGGCAGACAGTCATCCACCAGTTCCCCAGATGCCGTGACAATGGCTACCCGTTGGTGCCCTTGCTCAAGGCCCTCACTCCAGGAAGGAAACCAGGGCAGTTCTTAAAGATGGTCCCCTAAGTGCTTCTGGCCACTCACTTTACATTCAAGTCAAGGGTCTGGATGTCAGGGCAATGGCCTGGGGGCAGCTGGGGTCCCAGGGGAAGGGGGAATGGGGCCATTTCAAGGGTTCAGGCCCTGGGGTCTCCTTGTGAGGTGCAATTTCAGTCCCTGCCATCTGAGCTCAGCAGGAGCTACATGAGCTGGCCTGTCTCCTCGGGCCAGCTCCTGGCCATCTTGACCTGGATCCGTATGAAAGGGCTCTTCTCTTCAGCAGTCCACTAAGAGTGGGCCTTGCCCCCATCTACCCACCACGGGCTCCGGTCCTGATAAGGCCATGTCCCTCTGGGCATCTCTACCTGAGACCCCTCACCCTGGCCTGGCCTTCCCAGCTGCCATAACACAGAGGGCCCAGTCCCATCCTGGGTCTCTTCTGGGGCTATTGGTGGCCTCTATACTCTGCCTGAATTGTAACAGAAGCCCTGTGTAAGGCAGGTGTTATCATTCCCATCTTACAGAGGAGGAAGCTAGGTCCAGTGAGGGGAAGGCATTGCCCCAGGCCAGGCAGCCAGAAGTGGGAACTGGAGCCCAGATGGCAGGGACTTAAATTCTGTGTGGACACAGAAACCTATACCACACTAAGCCCTGGCAGTGGTCTCACCTGGGCTCTGGCCACTCTCTCCCCATCTTGTCTGCCCTTGTATTCCTCTGTTCAAACTCTCCTTGCTCTATCCCATTGCCCACTGGATCTTGCCTGTCCCTGGACCCCCAGTCACCTTGTCCAGAGTGGTTGCCACTGCAGACTCTGTGCCCAGGCCCTGAGTGTGTCTGTCCATCCTGCTGACCTGAGCCCAGACATAGTGCACACTTTGCCCCTCTTTATTCTGCATGGTTTAAAAAAGTCATAATGCAGATGGAAATTAAAAAGAGACGAAGATGCAGCTTGGAACTAAGTAACACTCTTTCCTTTTCAAGAAATAAGAAGGCGAGGATGCAGAGAAAAAGGAAGCCCTGTGTGTTACCGATGGGAATAAACCGTGCAGCCGCTAGGGAAAACAGTATGGAGCTTCCTCAAATAATAAAAAACAAAACCACCTTATGATCCGGCAATTCCACGTCAGGGTATTTATCCAAGAAAAATGAAAACAATAATTCAAAAAGATACCTGCACCTCCATTGCAGCATTTTTCACAATAATGAACAGAGAAACAACCTAAGTGTCACTGATGGATAAACTGATAAGAAGATGTGGCGCGTGCGCACACACACACACACACACACACGAAAACACTATTCAACCATAAGAGAATGAGAGGAGCTTGCCTTTTCAACAACATGGCTGGACTGTGAAGTGCATTATGCTAAGTGAAGAAGTCAGGCGGAAAAAGACAAATACCACATGATCTCATTTATGAGTGAGTGAGTGAGTGGAAGTCACTCAGTTGTGTCTGACTCTTTGTGAACCCACGGACTATAGTCGATGGAATTCTCCAGGCCATAATGAAGGAGGAAACAGACAGAACAGGCTCCATCTTGGGCCGGACTGTGGACTTTGAGCTATATGCCTACTATCTATGGAAATGACATACCAACTGGAAAACCAGGCCCCCTGGATGGAAGAGCCCCAGGGCTCGTACCTGGACTCTGTTGCCTAAAAGAATACCCTAATTATCTGTGTAACCGAATAGAATCATAAATTCTATTATGCTTGATTCATGGGGTTGCAAAGAGTTGGACACGACTGAGCGACTGATCTGATCTGATCTGATTATGCTTATTGGGGTATGACCACAGGCCTGTTGATAATTGCCCACTGTTAACTACCTAGGCTTCAGTTCAGTTCAGTTCAGTTCAGTCGCTTAGTCGTGTCAGACTCTTTGTGACCCCATGAATCACAGCACGCCAGGCCTCCCTGTCCATCACCAACTCCCGGAGTTCACTCAGACTTACATCCATCGAGTCGGTGATGCCATCCAGCCATCTCATCCTCTGTTGTCCCCTTCTCCTCCTGCCCTCAATCCCTCCCAGCATCAGAGTCTTTTCCAATGAGTCAAGTCTTCGCATGAGGTGGCCAAAGTACTGGAGTTTCAGCTTTAGCATCATTCCTTCCAAAGAAATCCCAGGGCTGATCTCCTTCAGAATGGACTGGTTGGATCTCCTTGCAGTCCAAGGGACTCTCAAGAGTCTTCTCCAACACCACAGTTCAAAAGCATCAATTCTTCGGCGCTCAGCTTTCTTCACAGCCCAACTCTCACATCCATACAGGCATATGAATTACGGGTTAACTTTGATTGTATCTTTCTTTTCCTTTGTTCAGACTAGTTTCAGGGAATTTGGGGAGGTGGGTTTGAGCATGTACACTTAGGGTATATAAGGTTTTCTGAAAACCTGGTCAGGGTCCTTGGCTAAGAGGAGATTCTGCCTTGGGCCCGCCGGTGTAATAAACTGCACTCCACTATCTGTATTATCCTTCTGAGTGAGTTTGTTTCCCAGAACACGTGGCTACAACATTTGGTGCATGGGCCGGGAAACTCCTCACTTTGAGGAGACAAGTCCCATTTGGGACTACTCCGAGGCCTTGCGGCTGGAATCTTCTAGAGGGGGTAAGATGCCTCGCCCTTTTGGAAGGATTCTGCTTCTCAGTGCCTGGACCTTTCATGTTAGTAGGTAGTGGACGGCAGCAGGGGAACTGAGTGCTCAGGTGAGGAGGAACCCACCCAGCAGGGTGGAAGAGGGGGCCTGATCACCCCCCTGGGAGGGACTATAAGGGGCATGGGCCCACAGGAGCCTGGAATAGGCAAGTGGAAGCGATTGCTTGGTACACAGGTTGACGATAGTGTTAGGGCTTGGGAAGGAAATTTGTGAAGGTCATTTAGGAGGTGGTGTCCACACCGTCTTGGGGAAAATTATTACCAAGCAATTCCCAGGGGATTTTTAGGAGAAGAAACTTGGTTTTTGTGTGCTCGTATTCTGCCCTCCCCAAGGAGGTCTCCCATCTGCTGTGATCCCCTCGGAATTGTCAGGCTAGAAGGAGGGGGATACATAAGTGAGTATGAGTTGGCTTTTCCGGAGACAGCCTGGGACGTGGGATATTTAACCCATCTGTATTTTAATCCACACCTGATCAAGCCCACCAAAGCAGAACAGACTTTAAAAGTTAAGGGAGAAACAGTCTTCAATCACGTGGTGTTCTGGTTCGGCTGTGCTGACCGACAGGTGAAGACACGCCAATCCCCCTTCTTCCTCTGGGATCTGGCAGGTAAGGCTATTCTCACCCAATTAGGAGGGAGGCAGAATGGCAATTTAAGTGTCATTGAGCGGAAATATCAGAAGTACATAGGGTACTGAGAACTTCGTAGACAGAATGAAAAGGAAAAGTAGAAGGTCCGAGAAGGTAAGCAAGATGTGGGGGAAGTAAATCTAAGGCAAGTGTATTGGAGTGCATGATTAAAAATTTAAAGAAGGGATTTGGAGGAGACTATGGGGTCAAAATGACGCCTAACTGCCTCCGCATATTCTGTGAGGTCGAATGGATGGCCACCAGAGAACACCATGAACTTAAAAATAGTGGAAGAGTCTATACAGTAGTCACAGGAGAGCCAGGACACCTGGATCAATATCCATATATTGACTCATGGCTAGGGTTAGCTCAAGATCCTCCTACTTGGACAAGATTCTGTATTCAGAAGGGAAAGGGAAAAATATTAGTGGCACAAAAATTGACTGATGATAAAAAAGGAAATTCTACAGGATTTGGACGGGGAAGACCTGACCCCTCCCCCATACTGGATAATGTCGTGCCTGCCTCTCAGTGTTCCACCAGGACCGGAGGCCGCCTTAATGCTTGATCCAGGGCCAGGTGAAGTCCTGCAGCAGCAACTGCTCTTCCACCAGCTCTCCCAGAGTTCCTAGAGCCACGGTTTCGGCAGGCTCCAATCCCAGCAATGGAGACCTCTGGTCAACTCCCCCAGAATTCTACCTCAGCTGGACCTCCTAGATTGTATCCAACTCTCCCGTAACCCCTCAAGATGAATGGAGGTTGCACAATCTCCCGGAAAGGAAACCGGACGGGCTAAACAGTCAAAAGAGAGAGTTAACTCAACAATTCCCTGAGGCCTGAGCAGAAGACAACTCACCCCCTCCCCAGGCTTGCAAAACAAGTCCCACTGGTAATAGAACTCAAACTCGGTACAATTACCTGAGCACCTGCCTTGCTAAGCCATTTACTCTTTACATGACTGAAAAGGACAAGGTGGCTACAGGAGTGTTGTCCCAGACTATGGGGACATGGGACAGACCAGTGACTTATTTCTAATCAGCTGGACAGTGTTGCCACTGGGTGGCTGGGATGCTTACGGGCAGTTGCTGCAGTTGCCTTACTGGTCCGGGAGGCAACCAAGCTGACTTTGGGCGAAGATTTGTTCGTAAAAATCCCACACGAGGTCAACATTTTCCTGCGAGGGGACCCCCATAAATGGCTGTCGACATCCCGGATTACTCAATACCAGGGACTGTTATGTGAGAACCTCCATGTTACTACTGAGCCTTGTCAGGCCCTGAATCTGGCCACTGTCCTTCCTGTGGGAGAAGGTGGGTCCTCACATGATTGCAAGGAAATATGCCAGCAGACTTGACTTGAGAGACCAGCCAATCCCGGACCCAGATTTGCTTCTGTACACCAAGGGCACCAGCCTGGTGAAACAAGGACAATGACTGTCAGGATATTCAGTAGTCACGGAAGAAACCATCGTTGAGGCTCGCTCTCTGCCATCACACTGGTCCGCTCAACAGGCTGAACTATATGCTCTAATCCAGGCCCTCCAGCTGTCAAAAGGACAAAATCTCAGAACCGCACTGCCTGCTCACAGGTCAATGCTGCCTCTCGGCACAGACGGAAACCTCCAGGGATTCAGGTAAAAGGCACGTTGCCCTTTGAACACCTGGAAGTGGACTTTACTGAAATGAAACCTCACCGACACTACCATTACCTGCTGGTCATGGTATGTACGTTCTTGGGATGGGTAGAAGCTTTTCCTACCTGGACTGAAAGAGCATCAAAAGTAGCCCGGTGCCTGCTTAGGGAGATAGTTTCCAGATTTGGATTTCCTACCAGCATTGGATCAGACAATGGCCCGGCTTTTGTAGCTGATTTAGTATAACCAGTAAGCAAAACTTTAAAGATCAAGTGGAAATTACATACAGCATATAGGCCCCAGAGTTCTGGGATGGTGGAAGGAGCCAGCCGGACACTTAAAGAGACTCTCCAAGTGGATCATAGAGACTGACTGCTCCTGGGTGGACTTGTTTCCGACGGCTCTGCTCAGACTCAGGATGACCCCACAGTCCCATGGCTCTTCTCCGTACAAAATTGTGTATAGGAGGCCCCCTCCCATAATAAAACAGGTGTCAACAAATTTGCCTCAGGTAAGGGGAGATGAGATTTCACAGCAGATGGACAACTGGGTAATAATAAATCAGGTAACTAAGTTTGTACAAGAAAGGGTGCCATTCCCCCTTGGGGAACAGATTCACGAATTTGTGCCCAGGGATCAGGTGCGGTCATGGACTGGAAACACGACTCCTTGGCCCCATATTGGAAGGGTCCATATACTGTTGTTCCAACCAGCGCTACTGCAGTTAAAGTTGCAGGTGTCACTCCCTGGATCTTCCACATGAGGGTGAAGAGAGCATACCACGCAGACCCAGAGGACACCGAGTGGACTATACAACAGGACCCCACTGATCCCCGTGAAACCAAGATCATCTTAAAGAAGAAACAGAGATGAAGCTCTACAATCAACTGCTGGTACAAGGACTTGCTGGTATCATCTTAAGACTAACCATAGTTTCAGTACAAAGAGGGACCTGTGCTATAATTAAAGTTGAATGTTGTGTATATATTCCTGATTTATCTGGCTATATATCAGCCACCCTAGATGACATGAAAGGTCAGGTAAAAGTTATGTTTGATGATAATCTTCCTTTTTGGACTTCGGTCCTATTTTAGGTGAAGGGTGATGTGTGGAAAACTATATTTACCATTGTTACAGTTGCCTTGATAGTTCTGCTTTGTGGACCCTCTATTTTACAATGTTTTATGAACTTTGTAACCCAAAGGTTGATGTCGTTCTCCCAAATTGGAGGTTGGAGAGTCAGGATGCAATATATCCCTATGAATGATGCTCATACTTTGAGTTAAGAGCATCACGAGTGGGGAATGAAGGAGGAAACAGACAGAACAGGCTCCATCTTGAAAGCAGGACTCCATCTTGGGCCGGACTGTGGACTTTGAGCTTTATGCCCAGTATCTATGGAAACGACATACCAACTGGAAAACCAGGCCCCCTGGATGGAAGAGCCCCAAGGCTCGTACCTGGACTCTCTGTTGCCTAAAAGAATACCCTAATTATCTGTGTAACCGAATAGAATCATAAATTCTATTGTGCTTATTGGGGTATGACCACAGGCCTGTTGATAATTGTCCACTGTTAACTACCTAGGCTTAAGGCATATGAATCATGGGTTAACTTTGATTGTATCTTTCTTTTCCTTTGTTCAGACTAGTTTCAGGGAATTTGGGGAGGTGGGTTTGAGCATGTACACTTAGGGTATATAAGGTTTTCAGAAAAACTGGTCAGGGTCATCGGCTAAAGGAGACTCTGCCTTGGGCCCGCCGGTGTAATAAACTGCACTCCACTATCTGCATTGTCCTTCTGAGTGAGTTTGTTTCCCAGAAGGCGTGGCTACAACAATAATACTGGAATGGGTAGCCTTTCCCTTCTCCGGGGGATCTTCCCAACCCAGGAATTGAACCAGGGTCTCCTGCATTGCAGGTGGATTCTGTACCAACTGAGCTGTGAGTGAAACCCTCTTTTTATATGTGGAATATAACACCAAACAACAACAAAATAAACGAGCTTATAGATAGAACACACTGAAGGTTGCCAGAAGTAGGGGGGTGGGTGAAATGGAAGAAAAGGTAAAAAGGCACAACCTTCAAGTTACAAGATAAACAAGGTCTAGGGATGTAACGTACAGCAAGGATGACTCCAGTTAACAACACTGTATTGTATACTTGAAAGTTACTAAGAGGGTAGATCTCCAAAGTCTTCATTACAAGAAACAAAACAAAACAGAGACTAAGGTGTAGCTTAGAACTAAATGAAGCTCTTTTCTTCACATGCCAGGGGGCAGAACACAGCAGACCTCACTGCTAAGTCACCAGCAGCAGCTGGTGACATGAGCTGGCCTTGGAACTAGATTGCATCATGAGTTCAAGACACTCCGGATAAAGGCCAGGACACAGAGCAGGGCTTGCTTTGGACCTGACTCCCTTTCCTACATGGATCTGCCCTTGCCACAGCTCTGGGAGCCTGGTGCCACGTCCCTTCCTACAGATGAAGAAGCTGAGCCAGTGGGACTGTCCAAGGGCTTGAAATAGGCCCTACTCTCCATGGAATGCTCTCTCTCGCCGGTAGCACAGGATAGCAGGAGTGACGGATGGCTATCCAGGGAATCCGGGGAGAAGGCTCATAGGCTTTGCCTTCCTTCCAGGATTTCTGGTGCCTCTGACTCCCTGAGTGAGGAGACGAAAGGCTCTCTGGACCTTCTTTCACTTTGACCCTCTGCCAGGCCCAGTTCCAGTTGACGTGAGGCATGCAGTGCCACAGTGCCCCCCTTTTCTAGAAATGACTGTTACAGAAGGGAGCTTGGGGATGTTCCCTTGGCTTTGACCCCAGAGGGGAAAACTCAGTGCCACCAACTGTCTCTGAGAGCATTCTGAAGGCCAGACCTCAGCAGCACCCTCCTAAGAGTGACCAGGGGCCTCTTGCCTTCCAGGCAGGATGCTCCCTTCTGCCACCTCCAAGACTGTCCCAGTGGATCATTGACAGTGCAGCCTCGGTTCCCAGCTTACTAGTTTGTGAGAAACCCTCTACATGGCAGAAAACCAAGTTTACAATCCGGGGTCCTGTCTGTATTTGGGGTCACAGGGCCCTTGGCTCCTGGGACTTGATAAAGTTTGTAGTTTCAGAATAATGGCAGAGGGGGCATGAAGAGCACCAACCTTGGAAATGCCCACGGTGAGGCTGAAGGAAAGTTACGAGTTCCTCAGGGATTCAAAGCTGGAGCTGTATGTGGAGACTCCCATGGACAGAGGAGCCTGGCGGGCTACAGTTCATTGGGTCACAAAGAGTTGGACATGAGTGAAATGACTTAGCATGCATGTGGTTAGATATGATGCCAAGAAGATTCCCTTGGCAAACATAGAATGGTGATGTGCAGATACTTAGAGACCAGAGGGTGGGGGCCTGACTTCAGGGACGGAGCTGACCCACAGCCATGGCTTTGGTCTGTGGAGGTGGCTCTGGGCTCATCTCTGATGGCACGGAGGCAGGAAGGTTATGCCCAGGCCCTTGAATTCTCTGTCTGGAGAAATAGCTGATGCTTGGAGAGGCTGCTCGGTGACCACGGGTCACTGGGAGTCACCGAGGAGGGAACTCACAGAAGGGTGGGGTGGAGGAGGAAACAGCTTGGTTTTGGAGTCAGATGGACTTGCCCAGCTTTGGGGCATGATTCTGACCCCTCTTATCTTGGGAGAGGCTGGGGCCCGGGCTGTGACCCTTAGAGGATGGGCCCTGCCCACAGTCACCCTAATACTGCTTTTACCAAACTGGTGTCCATGGAACACTGGTGTCTTGCAGGGTGTTACAGGCTTGCCTGGGGGAAGGAATTCTATGGTCAAGTAAGGAGTTGTTGTTGTTACCAAGTTGTGTCCAGCTCTTTGAGACTCCAGGGACTGCAGCACTCCAGGCTTCCCTGTCCCTCAGTGTCTCTCGGAGTTTGCCTAAGTTCATGTCCATTGAACCGGTGATGCCATCCAACCATCTCATCCTCTGTTGCCCTCTTCTCCTGTCTTCAATCTTTTCCAGCATCAGGGTCTTTCCCATTGAGTCAACTGTTTGCTTCAGGTGGCCAAAGTATTGGAGTTTCACTTTCATCATCAGTCCTTCCAAAGAGTATTCAGAGTTGATTTCTTTTAAGATTGACTGGTTTGATCTCCTTGCTTTCCAAGGGACTCTTAAGAGTCTTCTCCACAGAAGATTTTTTGAACCATAGTTCGAAAGCATCAATTCTTCAGCATTCTGCCTTCTTTACTGTCCAATTCTCACATCCATACACAACTACTGGAAAGACCATATCCTTGAATATATGGACCTTTGTTGGCAAAGTGATTTCTTTGCTTTTTGTCATAGCTATCCTGCCAAGAAGCAATTGTCTTCTAACTTCATGATTGCAGTCACCATCCACAGTGAAGTAAGGAGCTATACCCTGTGAAATAGGTTTCTTTCCTGCAAGACTTGCCTGAGCCATCATTCTGCTTGTGGGTCTCCCAGAAGGCAGTGTTCCCAGCCTCACTGGATCCCTTGTCTCAGGGCCTGGCTGAATCTTTGCAAAGCAACTGTGATGGCAGGCTGTGTGGATGAACCTGGTGTTTCCATGAGTTGGAGGGAGGTCCAAGCCTGGCTCTGAGTGCTCTGTGAGGAAGAGAAACATTCTGGGGAAGGGTAGGCCTAGTAGATGGGCTGGACCAAGTCCAGGCTGAGTGCCCCAGCTGCTGACAAGCTGGCTTTGAGCAGGAGGGGAATGTACTGGGAAGCCAAGCCATCTGGAAGAGCAGAGCCCCAGACGGGGTGGTGGCAGGGCCTTGGTGGCAGGGGATCTTATCCTATCCAGACAGCCCTCCCTTCCCCGACTCTCGGCAGAGATGCTTCTCTCCCTGCATCTCCCACCAGAGGAGCAGAAGGAATGACACAGAGTGAAGGGAGGACTGGGCCTTCCCTGGGTTCAAACCCCCTCTCTGAGCCTCAGCTCCCACAGAACGGGTGACCCTGAGGGTCATATGCCACAACACTGTGCCTGGAGTTGCTTGGTCCCTGCTGGCTCCTTCCCCTGCCTGATCAAAGCCGTGGAATTCACCAGAGGTTTTCAACGCTTTCTGCCCTCCATGAAGCTAGACAGCTATTTACAAGGCTGGGTTATGCTTTAAACCACTCCTTCCTGGTGCAGATCAGCTGAGCTCCAGGGTGATTCTGGTTGTATAGAAGCAAACAGAACCTTGCGCTGTGCTGAACCTCAGGCCGGAGGACAGAGCCCCCGTGCTGGCCCACCCTCTTGCCCCGCTCAACAACCTGAGCAGCCTGGAACCTCAGTTTCCTCATCTGTAAAATGGAGGTCATGCCTTTCTCTCTAATGACAAGTTCAACATGGGTCCCAAGATAGTCTCCTTGGTCTCCTCTTTCAGATCAACCCAAGTTGTGAGACCTACAGGCAAGCAGACACGGAGTGGAGTCTGCACTGGCCCTGGGGTGGGCAGCACTGGGGAGGGATGTTTGGGTGGCCTTCCAAGTGGCTGGCAGTGAGATGCCAGGCTGTGCCACTGCCAACATCTCTTACCTTTGTGGGTTGGCTCCCTCCCTCACCCCTTGGTTATTTCCTAAGCAGGGTTCCATGGAGCCATCTTTCAAAAAAATATTAGCAAGTATGGCAAAATAGAGGAGGTTTCTCGGTGAAGTAAGTTTGGGCCAGGGAGTATGCCAACCCTATCACTGGAGCGTCTCAATGTGGCCATGGAACAAAGCCTTGGAGGGACCCCAGGGCAAAGAAGTTGTGCAGACTGTTTCCTCTGTGTGAGGCTGGCTCTGTTCCTCTCTGTTAGCTGTGGCTCAGGCCTCCCAACTGGCAAGAGTTATCTGTTGTATGGAGCTGAATCAATACACTGGCCGTGTTTAGACAGAGACAGGAGTAAATGCTCAGACCAGCCAGGGCTGGGTGACTATCTTGCTTTCTGGTTGTAATTAATGCTGACAGCTCCTGTAGGGGAATGGAGCACCCCCCAAATGCACCAGAACAGGGCCCCTGGATGGGGGGCTTACCAGGATTATCAGTCCAGGGTCCAGTAATTATGGCCCAGATGTTGACAATTCATCAAATTACAAGGCTGTTGGGGCCCAGAGTCCCAGCCCGGGGCGTGTGCTTTCCTGTGCAAAGGCTCTCTCATTAGGGCTGTCCAGTGGGCAAGGGGGTGGATGGGCAGCGCCCTCGGGCAGGTCAGTACCATGTGGTTCTGATTTCTCAGGTCAGACTGTTTGCATACACACGGGCCACAGCACAACTGTCTGGGCTTAGCAATTTCCCAGACTTGAATTCCACTGTAGGGTAAGGGAAGAAAGAACCCCCATTCATACGTCCAGGCTGGCTGCAGCTTGTGTCTTGGTGGTGGCATGTGGCTTCTTCTGGGGAACTCCTTCCTGGGGTCTCAAGCCCTTTGTAGAGTGGTCTTTGCAGTCACCTGATACACCTAACTCGGAGAAGGCAACGGCACCCCACTCCAGTACTCTTGCCTCGAAAATCCCATGGATGGAGGAGCCTGGTAGGCTGCAGTCCATGGGGTCGCTAAGAGTTGGACACGACTGAGCGACTTCACTTTCACTTTTCACTTTCATGCATTGGAGAAGGAAATGGCAACCCACTCTAGTGTTCTTGCCTGGAGAATCCCAGGGACGGGGGAGCCTGGTGGGTTGCCGTCTATGGGGTCGCACAGAGTCGGACACAACTAAAGTGACTTAGCAGCAGCAGCAGCAGCTACACCTAACTCAGAGTGAGCTATGGGGACTCCAGCTGTGGGGGAACCTAGGAGCCTGCCAAGGTCCGAGCCCTGCCCTTCACTTGCTCCTTGGCCCTCCCGTGCTGCCCTCTCTCACTCCTTGTCTGGGCAAGGGAGGGCAGGGCTGGCCTGGAGCCGGGTTTGGTTTAGTCCATGCAGTTAAAAAAAAAAAAAAGAAGTAAAACTTACCCAAACTAGTTGCAACATTTAAAAATTGTAACGTTTCACATAAACATCTGGAGCATGGACTTTTACCGAAAAGCTGAAGATGGGTTCAGCTGGGTTCATACGCCTGGCAACGGCTGCTGGGCCCAGTGCAGTTCCCAGGGCCTCACAACTGGCCTCCCGTCCTGCTGAAGTGACCTGCCAGCTCTGTCAGGGCATCTGGCTTTGTGACCCTTGGCCTAGAAAACCCATTGGTCCCTTTAGCTCTGTGATTCTGTGAGGCTAGAAAGCCAGCTGGCTTCTATTCTGGGGAGAAGACATGATCAGTGAACATGCGGTGTGCCCTGGAAGCAATTACACGTATGTCCATTACACATCTTGGCTAGAAAAAGGGGTGCTATGCCTTTGAACAGATCCCAAAATACCTGTCTAAATTACACATTTGCCTGTTACATGATTACCCTGTCAGATATCGGGAAAAATTGTTTCAGGGTGGGGTGAAGGGGAGCGACAGGCCTGACTCCCATTGGGTGGTGAGGATGGAAGCTGGATCCGTGAACTGAGATTATCTGCTGAGCACTGCCTCCAGCCTGGTGTCTCCCGCTCAGGCACGTGGGGCTGGTCTGAGGGAAGGCAATGGGATGGCAGACCAGCGGAGGCACCCATTTTGGCAGCAGCCTCTGGTGCGATGAAGATCTAGCAGGATGGATCAGAGGGTGATGGGCCCAGTGTGGCTGAAACTATACAATGGGTAGTGGCCTGCCTGGGACAGCACAGTTCAGCTGGTGGGACTGAGACACAGCATTACCAGGACACCCGGGGACAAGAGTGACTGACAGGGCTCACAGCAGACACTGAGGCTGCAGGGACCCCTGATATCCAAGGCTACACACCTGATCTGTCCTCTCGCCCTGAGCCTCAGTCTGCAGGGCCACTTGCCTGCTTCCTCCCATCCTCACTCATGTTTGAATCCCCAGCCTCTCTGAAACCCTGGGTTTTGAGGTAAGCCCTCCTTGGTTTGCATGAGTGACACAGTTGTCACTGTTAACAGATTGGGCTTCCCTGGTGGTCCAGATGGTAGAGTCTGCCTGCAATGCAAGAGACCTGGGTTTGATCCCTGGGTTGGGAAGATTTCCTGGAAAAGGGCATGGCAACCCATCCAGTATTCTTGCCTGGAGAATTCCATAGACATAGGAGCCTGGTGGGCTACAGTCCATGGGGTTGCAAAGAGTTGGAAGAATTAACAGGTTGATTGGAATT
The DNA here is from genome assembly GCF_002263795.3 of Bos taurus. Taxonomy (NCBI): domain Eukaryota; kingdom Metazoa; phylum Chordata; class Mammalia; order Artiodactyla; family Bovidae; genus Bos; species Bos taurus. The sequence continues at coordinate 39,357,176 of NC_037334.1, forward strand.
CTTAAGAATCCAAAGATTTCATTAAAAAAACTATTTCCAGCTTCTCTTGAAATGTTAGAAGACGTGGTAATGATCGATCTGCTTGGGCTGAGCTACAGTGACCCCCTTAGATGGGGCATGTGCCCTTCCAGTTCAGTCGAGGCCCACTGTTCCCTCCACTCCCCTGCACCCAGCCCGTCCTCCCTGTTTCGTCACCTGGCTGGCCCCTGGAATGCATCAGTGAGCCTGCGAGCCTGCAGTTCTAGAACGCTCTGAACCATCTCTCCGAACCACTCATACGTCCAGTTCTCCACTTACCCTGGCCTCTCTCCTGGATCGGTCTCCGCCAGCCCCCATGCCTCCAATCCCCTCAGTGCCCATTCTTCCTACAGTGAAGCAGCAGGGAGTCATCCTCCTTGTTCTGCTTTTACCCTGCAGGCCTTGGAGTGAGCTGCTTAACTTTCCTGGAGCTTGTTTCCTCCTCTGTAAAGTAGGTGTGGTGTGCATGGAATGATTTCCTATAGGTGAAAGTGTCTAGACTAGAGCTGGGCACCCAGGGCGTTGAATGAGTGTGACTGTAATGTGCTGGGCCAGCTTTAGTGTAAAAATCCAGGAAATGGGGCAGAGCTAAAAGACACACACACACACACACACCTTTGCCTTCTCACCTGGAAGTCATTGACCCTAAGCATAGCCCTGTTGGGCAGGTACCGTTATTACCTCCATTCCACCGATGAAGAAACTGAAGGTTGGTGAGGCTAGGCATAGCCAGTTTGGCCTGGGACCCAAGCCTGAATTTCCTGCTTAAACCCTGCATGCTTCCCACCTCACCATCTCCCTCTGGCTGCACCTGGTATGGCCTCACCTCCCCACCCCCCCCACTCAGGTCAGAGCTGCAGCTCCCCTTGGCCTGACATTCAAGGACCCCCTGTCTGCCCCCACGATACTCCTTCCAGACCCACACGTCACCTCTGAGAAGTCTTCCTCACCTTTTCCTCAGCCTACACAGCTCCTCAGTAACTGACCTACTGCACTGCCTTCCTGCCACCTCCCCTCCCCACTGTGACCCTCCCTGAGGATCCAGTGCCCACCAGAGGCCTGCCTCTGAAGGGTGTCTGTGACTATTTGAAGTGCCTCCTTCTCTAGATGGGCTTGCGCCATCCTGTCCCACCGAGTTTGGGTCTGAGTAGCCCAAAAAGGCTTACCAGGTGGTACTAGTGGTAAAGAACCTGCCCATCAATGCAGGAGATCTAAGATGTGGGTTCAATCCCTGGGTCGGGAAGATCCCCCTGAAGGAGGAAATGGCAACCCACTCCAGTGTTCTTGCCTGGATCCCATGGACAGAGGAGTCTCGCAGGCTACAGTCCATGGGATTTCAAAGAGTCGGACATGACTGAAGCGACTTAGCACACACATGAGTAGAAGGACCTGCCTTGGTAGGGAGATGACCCACTGGGGCCAATCTCTCCCTAGAAGCCCCTCCTGAAGGGTGGTTATGTAGCACAGGCTTGCATACCTCCAGCGACAGGGAACTCACTGCTTCCTGGGCAACCTGATGGATTTGCAAGGTTTCTGTTAAGCCTGGACTTTCCCAGGTTGGATGCTATTGCAAGTTCTCTCCACCTTGTGCTCCCTTTATAGAAGCAACTGACTTGTCAATGAAGCTGAGTGCTCCAGGCCTGCTGGCCTTGACCCTCCTCTCCTGTTCCCTCCCAGCCTGGCCTGTCTTGGGTGCACTCTCTCCCTGGACATTATCCTTGAAGTTCCCATCTGTCAGCCCCTCCTCGGCCTTCCAAACTCGGCTTACACCTCTTTTCCTTTGGATGGTGCCCTGACCTCCACCAAGCCCGGCCTGGGTCACAGACACTTGTAGCAACCTCCACCTTCTCAGCCCTGAAGTTTGATTCTCTCTCCCACGCAATCCCAGCCTCCATGAGGGGAGGGGCCCTGGATATATGTCTCACTAGTTGTATCCCAAATGTCAAACAAAGTGAGGACACAACAAATATTTGTTGAGTGAAACAATTGCCAAGTGAATTCTTCTATAAAGTTCCCTACTGGCACCAGTGCCTGGCCTGGGAGCACCAGAGGGCGCTCCTGACCTGTCAAAGGCTGTCATGGGCACCAGCTGACTCCTGCCCCTCTGGGCCACATCTTGGGTGCTGGACACTGGCTTGGGAGGGGCTCCTTCAGCCTCAAGGGCTCCCCCTGCTGGGGTTGGTGATCACCGTGGTTGAAGGAACTGTCACTCACTGAACCCAATCTGTATGTCCAGTGCTAGGGCTCTCATGGGGTCAGTTAATTGGCTCCCCAAACGCCTGAAGAGGGGTTACATGGTCTGTGGAGCCCCAAAGCCCACTCTCTCTCCACTGCATGGGCAGGACAGAGGGCCAGTCCTTGATTTCAGGAGGATACTGTGTGGACCAGCTTCATACTCCAAATAACTGCTTTCTTTCAAGTCTACTTACTTGGAAGACCTGAGTTTGCCCCAGTGGCCTAGTGTAGGTCTGAACATGCTCTTCCTGGCAATGGGGTGAGGGTGCTTCGCTGCCTGGGGGGAAAGGGAGTCAGAGACCAGCCTGGAGGGCATCACTCTGCAAAGGTGTTGTCACAGGAACACCTGCAAAGAGCCAGACAAACCTCTGCTGGCCTCCCATGGGCTACCTCTGCTGAGAGCAATCCCAGAATTAGACATGGGAAGATGGTACCATCCTTGGAGGTTTGTAATAGGAGCAGGGGGCTCCTGGGCCACTGCCTGGAAGATGCAAAATGCTTCCAAGGGTAAGTAGGGCTTCTAGAGACCAGGGGCAGGAGCAGCAGCTCAACCCTCTGTTCTTCTGGTTGCTCCACGTGTGATATTTGAGAGACATGGGCCCAAGGCAAGCCCAGGTCCAGGAGCACCTGTACTGGGCTTTTGAGGGGACCCTGGGGAAGAGGAAGGGAAAGTCAGCATGGTGGCCTTTTCCCTGGGGCCCAACTGTGGTTCCCCACAGTTCCAATCTGGGGACCATTAGCAGGGGCTGCTCGGGAAATCTGCTTTCATTTGTTCTACCCGGAATCTGGAGAACTGGGGAGCAGCCCTGCAGGGGTCAGATGAAAATGAGATGTAGGATGCTGAAGTCCCAAAACAGATGAATTTGGGATGTTACAGATGAATCATTTAACTAATTACATTTTTACAATCAAAGCTGTTTTTGAACTATGAGGGTGCAAATAAGCCTATGAATGCATGGTGCCTGGTGGTCCTTTTTTTGTTCACTTGATTAATTCCAAACAGTCTAACTGAGTTATTCGTTTCAAAATTGGTCCCAGGCAGAGGCCCTGTCTCCTATCCCGCATTTCAGCGCAGGGCTTGTGCTGGTCTCCTGGGGCCTAAGCTGTCTGTCGATGCTCCCCATGACTGACTCTGCATGTGATGGGCAGCTCTGCCTGCCCTTCACCCCTGGCCCAGTTAGAGGATGCTTGGGGAGCTGGCTGCTGCCAAGCATGAGGAGTTCTGGTTTTGGTGTCTCACCTGTCAGAGTCAGGCTGCAACTCCTGCCAGCCCTCTCTTCTCCAGTCTTCCCTCTTTCATTTCATCCTTACTGGGACTTGTTTCAGCCGCTTAATATTGATAGCCACCTTCTGTCTGGACCTCCCCCACACCCTGCCCCTGTCTCTGCCCTGTAGCCAGGGAGGCCTTTCCAGTATATACATCCGTCTTCATCCCTCTGGGTGAGTGGGGGCCCTTCGTTCAGTGTCATCCTCCTCTTTTCCTGCCCTTCCACAGGGTCACCGTCCACTGGCACGTAGACCACACTTTGACCCTGCATTTTCATTGTGTCCATGTTGGTGCTGCACGGAATGCCCACCTACCTCTTCCCCTGTCAAACTCCTACTCATCCCTCAAAGCAGGTCCCAACTGTCCCTCTTCTGTGAGGCCTCCCCTGTCCCAGGAGGAGTTAGCTCCTCCTTCCTCTGCGGGGTCCGGGGCCTTGTCTGGCTGCCTTACAGCCTTACCTGCTGTGCCATAAAGATCTCTGTGTGGGAAGGTCTAGAGAGCCTTCAGGGGGAAGCCAGGCCCCTCGTGCTTGCCACTGAGATCTGGCAAAGGGGTATGGCCACTCTAAGCTTCAATTTTTCCACAAAATGGGCACAAGTCGTGGTGTCCAGGGATAGGAGGTACTCTCACTGTGAAGTGCCGCACAGATCTGATCCCTCATGTTTTCATCCAGGCCAAGTTTCTCACTGCAAATGTGGACAGAAGGGCTGAGTGGATGCCTAGGGGCAGGGGTGGGGAGGGGTCAGTTATGGCTGTGGTCTCCCTGCTTCCCTCAGCTGCTCCTGGCCAGGGAAGTGGAATTAGACATTTCACCATAAGGAAGATTTCCCCCCTCTTGCCACCACCAATTTCTAATAATTGGGGCCTGTTTTGAGGGATGAGTAGGAGTTTGACAGATATATGGGTGAGGAATAGGAGAGAAGATGGGACGAAGACATTTTCTTCTTTAAGTTAGACCTTAGGTTTTCTTAGGTTTTCTAACTTAGGTTTTCTGCTTTGTTTTTTAATGGAAAGCAGGAAAGGGTCCTAACGATTTGATAACGGGGGAAGGGTGGTGGAATGGGGTGAGAATCCCAGGGCCAGATAGAAACAGGGATGAGGAGGAGAACATTCACTCTAAATACCTGTTTCTCTAGGTGATGAGAGGATAAAGACCCTTCTACCAGTGCACAGACAGTCTGAGCCCTGATTTGCTGCTGTAGCCAGCTTACTGATAGGGTGGCTGGTGTGATGGAGAGTCTGCAGGCTTTGTGCTAATTCAGGCTTTGCTTTGAGGGTGGGCCTGGTGTCTCAGCCAAGTCCTATCATGGACTGAGCCCAGCTTCCTCTTCTGTGCAGCAAGGTCAAGACCATCAATCTCTCAGGGTGTGAACACGGGCCAGCATGTCTCCAGCAAACACTCAGTCCATGCACTTACAGTCCTTATAGTCCCTGGCATGTTGGAAAAGCCTCTGGGCGGGGGATGGGAGTGGACAGTCCTATAGCTCAGCAGGTAAAGAACACACCTCCAATGCAGAAGACCCAGGAGATGCAGGTTCCATCCCTGGGTTGGGAAGATCCCCTGGAAGAGGAAATGGCAACCCCCTCCAGTATTCTTGCTGAAAAATCCTATGGACAGAGGAGCCTGGTAGGCTATAGCCCAAAGAGTCACAAACAGTTGGTCATGACTGAGCGACTAAGCACTGGAAGGAGAGAGTCTCCCAGCTCTTGTCAAGGCAGCCTGCCCCTGTGGGCAGGTGGTTTCAGTAAACACAGAGCCAAGTTTTCTTGGCCTCCTGCCTGGGTCAGCCTCTCACTGTGACCTATAAGATTCTACTCCATGCAGCCCTGGAGACCTTTCCAACTCCCCCTTCTACCATTTCCTGGCACTTGCTCACTCACTCCAACTGTACTGGCCTCACACATACTCTGGACACACGACACTTGTTTCAGTCTCATGACCTGTGCACTTTTTCCTCTGCCAGGAGCATTTCCCACCACCTCCCCAAATTGTGACATCTTTTCATCATATGAGTTTCAGTTCAAATATCATCTTCCCCAAGAGCTTTCTGATTATTTAATCCACCCAGTCAGCCCTCTCATCACATTCCCTGCTTTATTCTCTGTCTAGGACATTTTATTGTTTTGTTGGTTTCTTTTCTTTGTTTCTCTCCTCATCACTGCAGGGAGGGGCCTTGTCACTCCTGTTTGGTGCTAGTCCAAAGACCCAGGAAACTGTCTGGCATAGAGACGATGGCCAGTGGTGTTTCTGATGTGGGCACGCTCCCCTATTCCAGGGACTCTGCACCACTGGCCCTCAATGGGCTTCATCATTTCTATGTGCCTCTGGTCTCACAGCTTATCACTTTCCTCATACATTCAAATACACAAATCTTAAGCTCTGGAAAATTTACTAAATACACATTTTCAATAACTATTTAAATTGTGTTCTGAAGGTGTAAAACAAACCCAAAAGTCATTAAAGCTCAGTGTTAAGAGTCAAAAAGTCCAAATACCAAAAAAAAGAGGAAATGTGAGGATTTTGATGTTGTAAATAGGAGATGGTGAGAAGTTTTCTATGCCAAAGTCAAGGTGCAGACAGTGCTGAGCCTTGCATGAGGGACAAGTCTTTTTGTCCTAGACAGAAGCCACAGTTTGGAGAGGAAAAAGGAGAGTGTGATAAGAAACCTCCAGGAAGGCCACAGCGACCCCAGTTGTCCTTTCCTCTCTGCTGCTGCTGCTGCTGCTAAGTCGCTTCAGTCGTGTCCAACTCTGTGCGACCCCATAGACGGCAGCCCACCAGGCTCCCCTGTCCCTGGGATTCTCCAGGCAAGAACACTGGAGTGGGTTGCCATTTCCTTCTCCAATGCATGAAAGTGAAAAGTGAAAGTGAAGTCACTCAGTTGTGTCCGACTCTTAGCGACCTCATGGACTGCAGCCTACCAGGCTCCTCCATCTATGGGATTTTCCAGGCAAGAGTACTGGAGTAGGGTGCCATTGCCTTCTCCGCCCTTCCTCTCTATCCTATGGTAAGTTGGCTGTTGGCTACCCCTCCCCATAGTTCCCCAAAGACTGCAACTGGGTCTGATTCTCTTCGTGCTACCCTCATACACAACACACCTCTTGGATTTGTTGAGCAGAGCCAATTCTGCTGTTTATGAGATCTCACTTTATCAACATGAATGCTGATTACTACCCCTAAATGTAAGAGTGCTGTATCAAGGGCTCCTCTGCAGGTCCCACCTTGGACTGACAACGTCCTGAGTTTAAAATTCACCCTGTGCTGCTCATTTCATGATGTCTGCTGTCCCTGGATCAAATGAAACTTGAAAATTCTTAAATGCCTGGTCATCTCTTGAAATTCTATCCCTGCAATTCCAAGTTCTACCACCAGATGGCAGTTAGGGTTACATGCTGCTGCTGCCGCTGCTAAGTCGCTTCAGTCGTGTCCGACTCTGTGCGACCCCATAGATGGCAGCCCACCAGGCTCCCCGTCCCTGGAATTCTCCAGGCAAGAACACTGGAGTGGGTTGCCATTTCCTTCTCCAATGCATGAAAGTGAAAAGTGAAAGTGAAGTCGCTCAGTCATGTCCGACTCTTCACGACCCCATGGACTGCAGCCCACCAGGCTCCTCTGTCCATGGGACTCTCCAGGCAAGAGTACTGGAGTGGGGTGCCATTGCCAGGATTACATGAATTTTATCAAAACTAATTTCATCTGCGATTGCTTCTAATGAAAATATACCCGAAATTAAAACAAGATACATACTTACACTGACATCCATAAATTTTTACCTATAATATTAGCATAGATTTAAAAGTATAATACCCTTGATTGGCCAAGGCTTTGGGAAACAAGTAGCATTCATGTGCTGTTGATGGGAATGTAAATTAGAACAGCCTTCGGGAGGGCAATTTGACAGTACACATCAAAAGCCTTAAACATGTGCAAACCCTTTGGGCCAGCAAGTCAACTTCTAGACGTTTATTCTAAGGAGATAATTATGGAAATAAGCTTAGATTTATTCCCATCATGTTGACTACAAGAGTGAAAGATTGTCAACATAAATAACATGACTTGGAGACTGGTTAAATCAATTACATATATGGCAAAATGCTATGCAGCTATTACTTTCTATAAAAATTTCTTAATGATGTAGGTAAGTCTCATTCTATATTAAGTGAAAAAAAATAGGTCACAAAAAAGTATGTCCACTGTAATCTCATTTTTATAATAATAAAAATAAAAATAAACTTGTATACAAAAAGTATGGGAAGAACAAACACCAAAATATTGAGAGGACTTATCTGTGGGTGGTAGGATTACAGATAATTGTTTTTTTCTTTTTGTGCTTTTCTCTATTTTGGGAAGGTTTTTATAAAAAACATGCTTCTTTCGTCATCAGCAGAGAGCTATTCATGAACCCTTGCAGTAGAAAAGGACAGGCTGGTGCTTGCTTCGGCAGCACATATACTAAAATTGGAACGATACAGAGAAGATTAGCATGGCCCCTGCGCAAGGATGACACGCAAATTCGTGAAGTGTTCCATAAAAAAAAAAAAAAAGAAAGAAAAGGACAGGCTGGCCTCTGTATAGGGAGACTGTGGACAAGGTGACCACAGGCCCTTTTCCGTCCACAACCTGCCCCATGTACGTACTCAGCTTCTGTGCCCCTGTCCCTCTGCTGCCCCTGCCGGGTCCACGTACGGACTTAGTTTCAGCTGCTCTCCTCACAGGGTGGGGAGGGGCACCCTGGATTAACCCAGAACACACAGCTGGCGCAGTCTTCACCACAGCCACCCTGCTTAACTCTTTTCTTGCTCTTACTTCCCTTTAGGAAGTGACATGTTTTTAGCACAAAGAAAAAGAAAAACCTCCCTGAGGCTGGTCCTGAAGTTTACTAAATTGCAGAAAAAAGCCCCTAAAACTTTTTCTAACACTGACAGTTCTCAGGGTTTCGGTAAAACTTTTACAACTTTGAAATGCTTATTTAACCTATTGTTGGTAGCCCGCTAGAAGGTATATAAAGCTCTGCTCAAGTTAACGACGGGGGTAATCTCCTTTACTCTCTTCTGATGTCTATGTCAGAAGCCTTTTCTGTTTCCTTTCAGTAAACCTCACTGCAAAAGAAAGAAAGAAAGAAAGAAAACTGACTGCTCTCAAAGCCATTTACCTTTCTAAATGCTGCCAACGTGTGTTGGTGGATACATTTCCTAAGCCTGTCTTTCTTTCCATCAAGGTTGTGTGACGTGAGGAAGATAGAGGTATTATTGAGGGCTGCCACCTGACATCCTACACTTGGGCTCTGGGTGTATTCTCCCATTTAAACCTTTAGCTCTGTCAATGTGATTTCCCCACGTTCCAAGTACCCCAGTTCGCCCAGCTGAGCCAGGACAGGACTTGGGTCAGACACATTCAAAGCCTGTGAATACTCAGCACATGAGGTGCCTCTCGGGCAGCCAGGCCCTTCACGCTACAGAGGTCACCTTACCCCTGGGTGACCACATGGAACCGTCTGTAAGCAGAGCCCAGGCTGGAAGCCAGGGCCTCCATCAGCTGAGAGGTCCGAATTTCAGCCTAAAACACATAGACCCCTGAGCCTGCAGAATTCCCTTCCAACCTCCCCCCGCCCACATAGGTCTGCTTCCCTCCTACGAGTGGAAGCCAGGCAGGGTGTCACCTTCACCCTGAGGGCCCACTAAAGGGACAGCCTCTGAGGCCTGGAACAAGGGTGCTCAGAAGCACACAGCTGGGTGAGCTGACTGGCTCCCGGCACTGGAGGCATGAACACCATGAACTCAGAAGCAAGCAAGGCAAGCCCACCCAGGGAAGATGCCCAGATCTGTGTGGAATGGTGCATGCATGCTGAGTCACTTCAGCTTGTCCGACTCTTTGTGACCCCATGGACTGCAGCCTGCCAGGCTCCTCTGTCCATGGGATTCTTCAGGCAAGAATACTGGAATGGGTTGCCATTTCCTTCTCCAGGGGATCTTCCTGACCCAGGGATCCAACCTGCATCTCTCATGTCTCTTGTATTGGCAGGTGGGTTCTTTATCACTAGAGCCATGTGGGAAGTCAGAAGGGAGGAGTTGCATGCAAACTGGGGATGGGTGACCGCAGGAAAAGGAGCAACAAGCCCTGGGGTAACTGTGGGTGTGATACCAGCTTCTCACCCAGCCCAGTCTGCTCGGGGCTACCCAGAAACAAGAAGCCTAAGGGGCCAAGGGCACAAGGGCACAGGCTGCCAGCGCTGCCTGCAAACAGGCAGTGGGGAGGGCTTGCTGGGCTCTAACCTGCTTCCTTTCCAGAAAGCTCCCAACTTCATACCAGGTGAACACACCTCTTCTTTGGCCTCCCCATCTCAAATTCACAGACCCTATCTCTAACCTGGGCTCAGCACCAAAAACCTCGCACACTATATGCTTAGTTGCTCAGTCATGTCCAACTCTGGGACCCCATGGACAGTAGCCCGCCAGACTCCTGTTCATGGGGATTCTCCAGGCAAGAATACTGGAGTGGGTTACCATGCCTTCCTCCGGGGGAATCTTCCCAACCCAGGGATCAAACCCAGGTCTCCTCCATTGCAGGCAGATTCTTTACCAGCTGAGCTACCAGGGAAGCCCCAAACCCCAGGCTTAATTTCCTGGGATTCAATTCCCAGCTGCCGAATTCTGCAGGGGGACTCTGGCCCGTCACCCACAGAGCCTGCTGACCACCCCCACAGCCTGCTCCATCCTGGGAGGAAGGGCAAGGATGGTGGCAGAGGGAGTTGAGGCTCTGTGGGAGGTAGACTGGACCCTCTGGCAGCTGGTGTAGAGCTCCCTGCCCCTTACCCGGGCTAAATGACTCCCACAGTCAGCCAGCAGCCTCTCTGATGCTCACAGCCAGGGAGAAGGAACCTCTGGCTGTCATGCGCTCAGAGGAGACAGTAATAGGGGAAGAGCCACTACTCACTCCCCTGGGGCTTCCCTGGTAGCTCAGTGGTAAAGAATCTGCCTGCCAATGTAGGAGACACGGGTTCGATCCCTGGTCCGGGAAGATCCCACATGCCTCGGAGCGATTAAGCCCACGCACCACATTACTGAGTCTGTGCTCTAGACTCCGGGAACTGCAACGATTGAGCCCATGTGCAGCAGCTACTGAAACCCGCGTGCTCTAGAGCCTGTGCTCCTCAACAAGAGAGGTCACCGCAATGAGAAGCCCACACACTTCAACAAAGAGTAGCCCCCGCTCTTTACAACTAGAGAAAAGCCCGCGAAGCAAAGAAGACCCAGCACAGCCAAAAAAAAAAGTAACCCTGGAGTGTAAAAGGCAATAAGGTAATGCCAGGAGTGGTTCTGTCAGAACTGTCCAGAGCTCCTGGGCTAGTGAAGCGAGTGCACTCAAGACATGAAGGTGAAATATTCTAGCAAAAGCTTCTAGTTCCCCAAGAGCCTGGCTGCCATGTCTGGGAATGAGAGGCCTGACTCCTTCCTCCCGCATCAGGAAAAGTTGCTGGGGAGGTGGTGGCGCCCTGACCTGCCGTGTGCTCCTGCGGGATGAAGGCGGATCGTGGCTGGCTTCACATTTCATTCTTAACCCATGCACGGCTGGGTGTTTCTAATCTGAGGGTCCAGGCTGCTTGCTGCTGGGGGAGCTGCCCTGGCCAGCCAGGAGGTTCCAAACTCCACTCCGGACTCAGAATGGACCACTCCAGACATGAGGGAAATGCCCCCTAAATTTCCACCAAGTCTTGTAGGCTAGGTTTGTGACACATTTTGTGCAGCTATCACCTCCTCTGCCTTAATTAATCCCAGCTCCAATGCTGTAAGGGAGGTTTTGAATCACCCCGGGTCACAGAGCAGGAAACTGAAGCTCACAGAGGGCCAGAGCCTTCCCCAAGGTCATCCATATACGAGACAGCAGTGTTGGAACCCATGCCCCGGTCTCCCTGATGCTTGGGGCTGGAGTGCTTTCCACAGCCTCCTTGGAAGGCAACTCCTGGAAGACTGGGGGACCCACCTTCTGCCCCTGCCTACCCCTGCCAGCCCATCCTGAGTGTGGACAGAGCTGGCGGCTAGAGAGGCCCCTGAATTTATCGACGTTTACCCTCCCTGCATCCTCCTGGCCTGAGGCACAGGACAAATGTGTCTCCTGACAGGACGGTCCTGTTGTACTCTCCTTCACCGGGCTCTCCCCCTGCTCTTTCTTTATCAGGACTTCTGGATGCTGCTGTCACGGGCAGGACCCGACAGCGGCACAACCTCGTGTCACCGTGCTTCTGCTGTGGTGCTCACTCGGCTCAGGCTGGGGACGTCCATTCCAGGTATAAGCTAGCTTTTAGGTTTAACTGTAAAAGATCTGAGAAGTAATGACACCAAAGAGGCCAAACAGGAATCACCCAGTCTCCGGTTCTGGAGTGGTGACAGGACACGGGGGGCTGGGACAGAGAGTCTCCTGTTCCCTGGGAAGAGGACGACATCCAAGCCTGTGGGGGAGCACTCACTCCACGGTCAAGGACTGGACCCTGGGCTCAGGGCTGACACACTGGCTGGGAAGAGCAGTGTTGGCTGGTCTCAGCATGCCCATGAGACTCTTGAAGGCTATTTGATTTGTCTGCAGGGCCGCTGGAGGGGCAGACGGTTCCTGCCAGGACGGCCTTGCAGACCCGCACATTTTGCATCTCCACAGAACTAATGCTAATCCATCCACAGAGAGACTGCGGCCACTGAGGAGCAGAGGTGCAGGAGAGGGAGGAGAGGGGTGCAGACAGTTAAATAAAGGCACAGAGGAAGAAGACTGGCTAGAGAGTAAAGGGCAAAGAGAGAGAAAAAAATAAATGGCAAATTACCGGGTAGCCATCTCGTCCCGATTGCCCCTGTGGTAATTAATATGTCGTTAATAATTAGACCTTCGGTAGAAAAACCATATGGCAACACTTAGAACTCAATCAGGGCCCCAGATCCCCCCCACCCCTGTGTCTGCAGGGTTTGCAGCAGAGGCTGCTGACAGACTCCTTCAAGGGGGAATGCAAGGCTGAAGTGGGTCTGGGGGATGGAGCACCTCGTCCCCACCTCATTGACCTGGCTGGAGGGGTCACCAGGGCACACATCACAGTGTCTTCCTCACGTCAGCCGAGGCACATGGCAAAGACCTTGTGGAGTTATAGGGGATGGCATCCTAGCTACCACGACAATCCTCCTTCACGGGCCTCACAGGTTTCCTGTCTGTTGCCCCTGGGAATGAGGTGACCCGAGGAAGACAGCCCTTGGAAGTCAGAGGTATGGGGACACGTTGATGGCTACCGGATGCTTCTCTGACCCCATGTGCTTGAAGTAGTGGCTGCCCAGACACTGGACAACACATCGGCCTCCACTTCAGGTTGCCATGGTAGCTATGGAGCCACCTTCCAGAATCCCATGGGGTCTTTGCCACGTGCAGCCTGAGAACTCTGCATTTGTTTAATTCACTTAGTCATTTTACAGCCAGGTTAAAAAACACAGACATACACACAACAAGACAAATTTGCTCCATAGCCCTCTGCGTTCCGCACTTTGGCGAGTTCACACAGGCTAGCCTCCACTTGACTCAACTGCGTAAAACTGCTCCTGGCCCATAAATCTACACATTCCGGCTTTCTTCCTCAAAGGGGTGCTGCTACATGCACCAGGACGTTCAGATTCTGAAGGGTGCGGATTGGGAAATGAATCATGGTTAAGTTGAAGTAAAAATGAAGCTGCTCATCTGAAAGGAATTCCTTTAGAAGATTAATTTTGGCTCAAGCAGACCGTCATTGTGTTTCTTGAATGAATTCATTGGGATTTATCAGGCTCTGAAAAACTGCCAAGATGAATCAAAGGCAGACTTGTCATGGGTCTTGGAGAAGGAATGGGATTTCTGGGGCTGCTGTGGATCCAGTAGCCACCCCCTCCCTCACACCCTTCTCCAACTCAGCACCCTTACTGGCCAGCTGTACTCTCAAGGTCTCTGTTGCCCAACTCAGAGAGTCAAATATTTTGGCAAAGAAGGAAAACAGACCCCAGAATCTAGTGGTTAAGCCCCACTTATTCTTGACATAATTGCCTGACTCCAGAGTCCTTTCTGCCAAAGCACGTGAGATGAAAATGTTTACGCAGATCAACTGCTGCAGAAGGGTTAGGAAATACAGGCATGGTGCTTGTGCTTCTGTGCACCAAGTCAAAAAACTCGAGCCAGAGATTTTGATGAGGAGCAGCCAGGCGCATGCCAGCTCTCTTGGAAGGATAATGGTCACAGGATGCTTCACTGGGCAAGTCAAGCACATGGAATCCTGTGTTTGCATTCATCTACAAATGCCAAAAGAACATGTCCCCTGGCTGAGATTGAATTTTTTTTTTAAAGAATACACCTCTCTAATCAAATATTCTTTTCATAGAAGTGCTACACAGAGAGAAAACAAAATATCTTATCTTCCAGGAGCAGAGAACATAATCCAGGACACTTACAGGAGGACCTGCAAAACACAAGCAGAGAAGCCACAGTAAGTATCAAAGGGAGAGAGGGTCCCCTCACCCCGGCCAGCCCCTTCCTTGCACAGCTCCCAGTCACCCCTCCTTGCAAGGTTTTGATGCTTGTGTCAGGGCAGAGGGAGCACCTCTGTCCTTGGAGGGACTGGACGGGCATGTGCGTGGTTATGACAATCCAGCAAGTTTTGGTTTGTGCATTCATGACATGAGGCTGCTGTTGCTTCCTGCTTGGGGCACACCCATGTTGGGCTTTGCCAGGCAGGGTAGGAATCAGATCTGTTCCTTCTTGAAGAATACATTTTGGAGCTCAATGGGGGTTGGTTCATTTCTGGGGAAAGGGAGATACTTGAGAAAGAAAACATTTTGGGCAGAGGGGAGAATACTCCTAACAGGCACTGGCTATGTGCTTGTGTGGCTGAGCAGATGTGTAAGGAGGTGGAGGGGGCCCATAGCCCAGCTCTGGGGTTAGTGGTGCTGAGCCTGGCTGTGTGTAGGGAAATTTGAAGGGGGCCAGTCTAGAAGCACAGGTGGCAGCTCCAGTAAGGCTGGTGCAAGCAAGCTGAGACTTGTCCCATGGAGGACACGCAGGTATTCCTCACCTTAGAGTGTACACACCACATTGCACAGCCATGACTGCATTTGACCTACTCAGTAATCTTTGAGGTATGACAAACATGCCCATCGGCAGGTGACAACACAGAGGCTCAGAGAGAAAGAAGTGACTTGTCTAAGGACACATTGTTGGTTAGGGATGGAATTTATGTCTGAAGAAGTCTCCCGATTCTCAGATCCTACACATATTCCACTAAAAGCCACAATGCTGCCAAACCAGGGACTCCTCTGCTTGTTCCTCTCCAACCCCAGACCTCAGTCTGGAGGGTGAGGCCAGAACACAGAGGCGGCCCTCGGCAGTCAGCCACCCCTACGTTTTCATGGATCAGTGTTGGGTGCAGGTAGTGGGACCAGGGGTGAGAGAGGCCACGATCTCTGACTCTCAGAATTCTCCTTGGATGGATTGATACTTGAGAAAACAACGGCACAGGAAGGAAGCACAAGAAGCTCCCAGCTCATCATGAGAGACCAGAGCCAGGCTGGGCTGACTGGGGACGGGAGGCTAGGCTGAGTCCAGAGGGTGAGGCATGGTTATCTGGCAGAGGAAGAGGGAGGGAAAAACTCCAAACACGCCAAGTCACTGGGCATCTAGGGTTCAGGCAAAGCTGAGCAGGCTGCAGGAGGGCAAGACCTGGGGAGAAGGCAAGTCAGCCAGACCACAGTGTCTTGTTTCCATGTCATCATCTGGGGGTGGGGGGCGTGATCTGAAGGACAGTGGGGGCCACTGAAGGTTTCTGCACAGAGGAGTGATTCGAGGGGATAAAAGTGGGCTTGAGGATGTGCTGCAGTCGTTCCCCTGTAGGTGACAGTGGCCTGGACTTGGGGACTGGCAGAGGAGAAGAAGAAAAGTGAGTCAGATGGACTTGCCAGTGAGGACAGACAGAACTTGCTCATGGATTTAATGGTGGAGGGTGAGTGAGGAGGTGATGGGATAGAGGAAGGAGAGAGATGAGACAAAGCTCTTTCACTTCAAAAATTGATGCATGAGGTGCTAATGTCTGAGAATGTAACCTGATGGGGGGTGCGTTCTGTGCATACCCTAAATCTAGACTAGGGGCGGGGCAGGTTGTTGGCCATGTGGATGTCCGTACTGCTGGTATCTCACTTTCAGACAGCTGCCCCACTCTCTGTTTTACCAAAAAGAGGAAAGCCACCAGATGGACTTACTATCACCTTTCTGATGCCACACGCACACACCTGCCTGCACCTTCACCTGTGCCTGGCCTACTCCATGTTTGGTTAACTCTGATAGAAGACATGTCCACATGTTGAGGTGTGGGGAAGTCATTCTGGCTTATACATGAGTTAACTTGGATTTTCTGCGAACTAAAACATCCTATTTATGGCCAATCAAAATACACTTACTTCTGCTTTAATTATTAAAGAAAAGGATGCATTGATCAGAAGTAAAGACTGTTCATGTTAAAAATAAAGAGCAAATGCATCCCTTCCTGGGATGCCAATGCTGGTACTCTTTTGATAAGACAGCTTCCCAGGTGCCAAGGCCATACTGACTCACTAGGTACCTGATGATCTGTTTTATTTTTAAACCTTGAAAGAATGTATCCCTGACTTGTTTGAGGTTCTTTGTTCTTTTTTTTAAAACACAACATGATTGTATTTGAATATACAACCAAAATACAAAACAACATAGTAAACTGATGGAAATGAAATATGGTATTTCATTTGCATTGCATGAAAATAGCTAAAATCCCTAGTTATGAGTTGTTAGAAACCAGTAACAAAGACACTGATATACCAAGGAAAATGAAAAAAAAAAAAAAAAAAAACAGAAGAAAATGAAATAACAAAGTGAC
Source organism: Bos taurus (assembly GCF_002263795.3). Taxonomy (NCBI): domain Eukaryota; kingdom Metazoa; phylum Chordata; class Mammalia; order Artiodactyla; family Bovidae; genus Bos; species Bos taurus. The sequence continues at coordinate 39,373,589 of NC_037334.1, forward strand.
AAGTAAAGATTAAGCATATATGAAGATTATTGAGCTAAATTAAAACAGAATAAAAGCAATTTCTTTGTAATATCACATTGTCAAAGATTAAAAATGTAACATTTGTGCAGTTTCAGGAAACATACCCATATAAACACTGGGGGACAAGATTGATGGAGTCCCATCTATATAGTAGGGAAAAATATATTATAATTTAATTATATAATTTATAATTCTAAGTTCAAACTCAGTCCAAATTCTGAGTGTGGACTCAGAATTATAAAATTTGGGTATCCTTAGTCCTAGCAGTTTCAATTTATTGGAATTATTTCTACAAATTAGTCAGATAAATTTAATCTATATAAACCATGTTTACCACATAGAAAATTTGTAGCTAATATACATACCCCCAAAATGACATGCATATTAATTTATCAATAAATCCAAAAGGATGTGCACAAGATTTCATTAATAGTAGATAACACAGATAGAGGTGGCAGAATTAGAGGAGGAAAAAAGCCATTTAATAAGTAAAATATTACACTTCACAAATTGCCATATCCTTTGAAATCTTGGAAAATATGATTTTTTATGAATTAATTTTAAATTTCCCTGTGATAAGTTAAAAATTTTAATATATGCAGTTATAGGAGCATTGAAATGAAGCCTTGAAGTTACACCATCCTGAGCAGTGTAACAATATCTCCATCATTCAAGCTCCTGAGATATAGTCCAATGGCAGCAATAAAACAGTCAACTTGCCTGGTTACTATTCTCTCCAGTATCACCCTTTGGGTCACTTTCAAACTTGAGCCTTCTCAGCCTGTTTTTCTGATCTACTGCTGCTGCTGTTAAGTCACTTCAGTCGTGTCTGACTCTGTGTGACCCCATAGACGGCAGCCCACCAGGCTCCCCCGTCCCTGGGGTTCTCCAGGCAAGAACACTGGAGTAGGTTGCCATCTCCTTCTCAATGCGTGAAAGTGAAAAGTGAAAGTGAAGCCGCTCAGTCATGTCCGACTCTTATCGACGCCATGGACTGCACCCTACCAGGCTCTTCCATCCATGGGATTTTCCAGGCAAGAGAACTGGAGTGGGGTGCCATTGCCTTCTCCATTTCGGATCTACAGGGAGTGTCTATTGCAACACACTGATGAGGATTCTCCATACTTTATGAAGACTGTCTTTGGCTTTACAGAAGATGGTGGTAGAAGCAATGACATCAGTTTTCCTAATTAGTCATCACAATCATTATCACCAAGGGGGTTCTCCTGGACCCAGAGGTGGGAGTGAAGAACATTTGGAATGAAGAATACTGCATCAGGTCTGGTGGTACCAATTATTGAGATTAGAAACAAAGAAGACAAAAGTATCTTTTCTTGGAACTATCATCTTCCTGTGGTTTACAGATGAGATTTATACATTAAGGAACTCCAAAGGGAGAGAAATGTCCCTGATGGTGACAGATATCCTCCACCAGTTCAGTTCAGTTCAGTCGATCCATTGTGTCTGACTCTTTGCGACCCCATGAACTGCAGCACACCAGGCCTCCCTGTCCATCACCAACTCCCGGAGTTCACCCAGACTCACGTCCATTGAGTTAGTGATGCCATCCAGCCATCTCATCCTCTGTTGTCCCCTTTTCCTCCTGCCCCCAATCCCTTCCAGCATTAGAGTCTTTTCCAATGAGTCAACTCTTCCATGAGGTGGCCAAAGTACTGAAGTTTCAGCTTTAGCATCATTCCTTCCAAAGAAATCCCAGGGCTGATCCCCTTCAGAATGGACTGGTTGGATCTCCTTGCAGTCCAAGGCACTCTCAAGAGTCTTCTCCAACACCACAGTTCAAAAGCATCAATTCTTCGGCACTCAGCTTTCTTCACAGTCCAACTCTCACATCCATATGTGACCACAGGAAAAACCATAGCCATGTTTGTCTCAAATCCCATCTTCTCCCTTCTTTCTGTGGATAAGCGAATACTCTTGTTTCACTGTGTACGGTTCTCTGCCGCACTAGTATCTAAGTCACAGGCTCTTCAGGATCACTCAAAAACTATTCGTAAGAGTCACTGGGAGTACAGAGTTGGATACAATAGCCCAACACTTCCAAGATGTCAATGCTGCTGCTGCTGCTAAGTCACTTCAGTCGTGTCCGACTCTGTGTGACCCCATAGACGGCAGCCTATCAGGCTCCCCCGTCCCTGGGATTCAATAGGTAACGATGAAGACAGGCACAAAATGGCTGTATCTTTAAAACACCCTCTGTTGTTTATATGTTGCTTTAAAAATTCTAAAGGCAGAAAATAGCAGCAGTCCCTTCTTTTCTGATCTATTAATACAGTAAAATTTTGCTATGTTTTTCCAGACAACTTTCTATTCAATAATTCGCATTTGCATTTTTAGATTGTCATGTAGCAATAGACAAATATATAAAGTGTTTTAGTATTTTACTTACGCATGTGAAAAAATTTTTTAAAGATTACTAAAATAATCACCATTATAGTTAACACTAGTTAGTTCAGTTAGCATTACTTAACTCTATTATCGGAGAAGGCAATGGCAACCCACTCCAGTACTCTTGCCTGCAAAATCCCATGGATGGAGGAGCCTGGTATGCTGCAGTCCATGGGGTTGCTAAGAGTTGGACACGACTGAGCGTCTTTACGTTCACTTTTTACTTTCATGCAGTGGAGAAGGAAATGGCAACCCACTCCAGTCTTCTTGCCTGGAGGATCCCAGGGACAGGGGAGCCTGGTGGGCTGCCGTCTATGGGGTCGCACAGAGTCTGACACGACTGAAGCAACCTAGCAGCAGCAGCAGCAGCAACTCTATTATCAGGTTAGAATAAACACATTCTTCAGGAAGAGTAACCATTAATATTTCAAATTAAAAAACCCGAGGCATATGAACACACCTCAATGCATACATTTAGTTGACATTTGTACAAAAATCACAATTTAAAAAATCATCTTGGGACTTCCCTGGTAGCACAGTGGCTAAGCTCTGGGCTCCCAATGCAGAGGGCCTGGGTTCAATCCCTGGGTGCAGAAGCAGAGCCCATATGCCACAACTAAGGCCCCAGTGCAATCAAATAAATAAAAATAAGTAAATATTAAAAAAAATCAACTTAAAACACCCTTCAAAATTGGAATAGCTTTTCAGTGCTTGAATGATATTCATACGAATAAGCTCTCATTACAATTGTTCTTTTAATGGAGGGTCTTCATTCTGACATGACAGAAAAGTGGGCTGAAAACCATGCTTCTCTGAGGCAGTTTCTCAGAATTATCTGGGAGGCTGGCTTCCCGGCTACTGTCCTCACTTTGGCTCAAATAAAACTCTTTTCTATTCCTTTTATAGACTGTTTATTGATTATTTTTGTGGACAACTCAGAGGAGCTGACCCACCTCCTCTTTCCTGGGACCCTGCCACCCCCATGCTCCCCCAGTCACCGTCAAGCCTGACTTTCAAGCACATCCTTCCCCATGGATCTGAACATGAGAAACCACCCTTTCACTGCACGGCCTCCTTCGTTCCTGCCCCAGCTCCTCTCTCCCTCACAGATGCACTGTGAAAGAGGGGTCTCCTCTCACTCACCTTCTGTTCACCTTGTAACCCTCCGATTTGGATTCCATTCCTACTTCTCCATCAAAATGGCATTCACCAAATTTCCAAGGACCTCCTCCAATCAATAATCCTGACAAGGATTTCTTCCTGAAGTTATCTTCTACCTCCTTCTAGAAGCACTCTCATCCTTTGGCTTCCAAGATGTCCCATCCTTTCACCTCCCTGACTGTTCAGCTGACTCAGTCTCCTCTCCCAGCCCCACATGCTGAGGCTCCTCAAGGTTCAAGTCCAAGCTTTCTTTTCTTCAGTTCTCTGCTCATCAGTCTCCTCTCTCCATCTTCCCCAAAGAGCTCTGTCACACTCACGGCTACACTAGGTGGAAGTGTCCCAAGTGTATATCTCCAGTGCTGACCATCCCTCAAAGTCCAGGCTCCCTTTTTGAGCTGCCTGCTTGATTTCCCCTTGAATAACCCCATGATTCCTTAAACTAGAATGCATAGTCATGCTCATGATTTTCTGCCCTCACACATGCTCCTCTCCAGCTCCTGAACTCAGTGGACGTCATCCCCTCCTTCCGAGCTGGTGAACAGGAAAATGAGGAGTCCTCCTTGACACGATCTATTTGGCACATTCCCTGTTTGTTGCTCTGGAGCTCATCCACTTGGGTCTCTCCCCAGCACCACAACCTCATCTGTGTTACCAGCATCTCCTGATTGTTGCAATAGCTTCTTCACCCATCTCCTACTTCAGTCATCCCACAGACATTCACTGAGTGCCCACCGTTCCAGACCCTCTCCTGGGAAAGAGGGATACAGCAGTGACAGTGACAAGCATCCCTGTCCTAAGGAGCATCCCTGCTAGTGAGGGGACAGCTGAGATACACTAAGCATAAACAATGGTACGTCACCTGGAAGAGGACAGTGTCGTGGAAAGAGAGAGGCGGCGGGACAGGGTATTTCTCCAGGATGAGAAGTGCAGCAGCATGTTTGCATAATGGAAGTCATCAGCAGGAAGGGGAAGACCTGATGTGTTAGAGAAAGGGGGATTCCTGGAACGATGCCCTTGAGGAGGCAAGAGGGACTGGCACTGGCACAGCTGTGGGTGGGAGCCTGGACAGGCCATCTGTGGAATGGGCAGGGAGGGAGAACATGCAGGTGTGTGACTGTGGTGGGATTTGTGGAAGTTCTCTTCCAACTGCCCCAACGGTGCTGGTGAAGTAGGAACTGAGGCTGTGAGTCATGAGTGAGGATTAAGTGGCTGAGGGTGTGAGGGGCTTCTATGAGGTTATCAAGATCCCCAGGAGTTCACCTAGAAGTGGTGTTGGAAAGAGGACTGGAGACCCAGGAACTGAAACTCACTAGCTATGAAAATGACGTGCCTGGGATCAGAGACAGCCTCAAATATGTAGACCTCATGTTCTCCAGTCTCCATTCAGAGGCTAGATGCAAGTCCGATCATGGCCCGTCCCTCCACTCCTCACTTTCCCATTGTTCTTAAGACAGAGGCTCAAATCCAAAGCCCTGTCCTTGCTGTGGGCTGCCCAGGCCTCTTCACCTGAGCCCGTCGAAATGTTGACGTGAGAGCTGTTATTAATAGAAGGTGGTGGGCAGCCTAGTGGTTATTGGGACTAAGTCAAGTTGGATTCATACCGCTGCATGAATCAGGGTGAATTCCAAAAGGATCAAAGATTTACAAGCTTCAAAAAAAAAAATCATAAAAATCCTAAAGGAAAATGTGGGGAAATTTCTTTTTAACCATGGAGAGGAGCAGGCTTTCCCAAGAACAGTTCATAATTTAGAAGCTATGCCATAAAGTCAGATCCAACCATATAAAAGCAAAAATCTCTGCAAGGTAGAAAGTCAAAAGCCAGAGTGGAAACATTTCCAACTCATGTCACAAAGGCTAGATAGTTCGATATAAAAGTATTCCTAAAAATCAACTCTAAAAACATCAATAATCTAACAGAAAAATGGTTAAAAGATATGAATAGAGAGAACAGAGAAAATATAGCCCTGAAGTATGCGAAACAAGAAATCTTTATTCTCAATAAAAGAAAGTTAAAGCTATATCATATCATATGAGGAAAAGTGAAAAAATCTGATGGCTTATCATGTCAAGGGAAATGAGGACAGCCACCTCACACCTGGGTAGGGAGGATAAATCAGTACATTCTCTGCAGAGAGTGAGTTGGCAATACTAATTAAGATGTAAAATTTTTGTACCAGTTGCTACAATGATCCTCCTAGAAATCAATTCCATAGATATATCAACATATGTATAAGATGATAGGTGTATAAGAATACTCACTGCAGAACTGGTTGAGATAGTAAAGACATTAGAAACAGCACAAGTGGAATGGCTTAAAGAAATGATGGGATGCTTATGAAAATGGGATACTAAGCAGCTTTGAAAAAGACCAAAGTAGTTCTGTATGTTCTGACATGGTATATTGTTACATTAAAAAAAAAAGGCATATAACATTATATTAATAGGTAGCCATTTATACTAAAAAAATTGGTAGACTTTTGTTTGTATAAATGTGGAACATCTCCATGTGGTCAGAAGAATTTGGTCATCAAGTTGCTTCCGAGTAGGGGAATAGTTGAGAGAACAGGAGAGGTGGGGAGAGACATCTTTTCACCATGGACTCTTTGATGCCATCGGATACACATGTGTAGCTCCCAAGTCAGACAAAGCAATAACTTTAACTTAAAAATGGCTGGATTCAGCACTTGTGTTTTTGTCTGGTCCTCCAGCTTTTGCGGCCTTTCCTCACACTCACTTCTAAGCTCCCTTCAATAAAGCTCAGACTATGATTATCATTCTGAGGGCCTGGGCGCCTGAGATAGGAGCCTGTGGCCTGGTGTAAGGTGCAGCTCAGGAGATGCAGGAGGAGCTGCAAGAGTAACCATCACTATTAACGACCTCAACAGCTCTTTGCATACTTAGAGGCTGTATTTTCTGTGTACTCTCTATTCATATCTTTTGACAATTTTTCTATTAGATTATTGATGTTTTTAGAGTTGATTTGTAAGAATACTTTTGTATCCAACTACACAGGCCAGAGACTATAAAACTCTCAGAGGAAAACATAGGCGGAACACTCTCTGACATTAACCGCAGCAAGATCTTTTTTGATTCATCTCCCAGAAAAATGGAAATAAGAAAAAAAATAAACAAATAGGACCTACTTAAACTCAAAATGTATGCAGGTCAGGAAGCAACAGTTAGAACTGGACGTGGAACAACAGACTGATTCCAAATAGGAAAAGAAGTATGTCAAAGCTGTATATTGTCACCCTGCTTATTTAACATATGCAGAGTACATCATGAGAAACGCTGGGCTGGAAGAAGCAGAAGCTGGAATCAAGATTGCCGGGAGAAATATCAATAACCTCAGATTGCAGATGACACCACCCTTATGGCAGAAAGTGAAGAGGAACTCAAAAGCCTCTTGATGAAAGTGAAAGAGGAGAGTGAAAAAGTTGGCTTAAAGCTCAACATTCAGAAAACTAAGATCATGGCATCTGGTCCCATCATTTCATGGGAAATAGATGGGGAACCAGTGGAAACAGTGTCAGACTTTATTTTTTTGGGCTCCAAAATCACTGCATATGGTGATTGCAGCCATGAAATTAAAAAACACTTACTCCTTGGAAGGAAAGTTATGACCAACCTAGATAGCATATTGAAAAGCAGAGACATTACTTTGCCAACAAAGGTCCATCTGGTCAAGGCTATGGTTTTTCCAGTGGTCATGTATGGATGTGAGAGTTGGACTGTGAAGAAAGCTGAGTGCTGAAGAAGTGATGCTTTTGAACTGTGGTGTTGGAGAAGATTCTTGAGAGTCCCTTGGACTACAAGCAGATCCAACCAGTTCATCCTAAAGGAGATCAGTCCTGGGTGTTCATTGGAAGGACTGATGTTGAAGCTGAAACTCCAAATCTTTGGCCACCTGATGCGAAGAGCTGACTTATTAGAAAAGACCCTGATGCTGGGAAAGATTGAGGGCAGGAGGAGAAGGGGATGACAGAGGATGAGATGGCTGGATGGCATCACCGACTTGATGGACGTGAGTTTGGGTAAACTCCGGGAGTTGGTGATGGACAGGGAGGCCTGGTGTGCTGCAATTCATGGGGTTGCAAAGAATTGGACATGACTGAGTGACTGAACACAACTGAACTGAAACTCAAAAGCTTTTGCACAGCAAAGGAAATAAACAAAATTAAAAGACAACACACAGGCTGGGAGAAAATATTTGAAAATGATGTGACTGACAAGGGATTAGTCTCCAGAATTTACAAACAGCTCATCATCAAAACAACCAATCCAATCAAAAATAGGCAGAAGACCTAAATAGACATTTCTCCGAAGAAGACATACAGATGGCTAATATGCACATAAAAGATGTTCAACATTTCTCTAATTATTAGAGAAATGCAAATCAAAAATACAATGCGATATCACCTCACACCGGTCAGAAAGACTATCATCAAAAAATCCACAAACAATAAATGCTGGACAGTGTGTGGCGAGAAGGGAACCCTCCTACACTGATGGTGGGAATGTAAATTGATATAGCCACTATGGAGAACAGTATGGAGGTTCCTTCAAAACTAAAAATAGAGCTACAATATGACACTGCAGTCCCACTCCTGGGCATATATTTGGAGAAAAAACATGATCCAAAAGGGTACATGCACCCCAATGTTCATTGCAGCACTGTTTACAACAGCCAAGACATGGAAGCAACCTAGATGCCCATTGACAGAGGAATGGATAAAGATGTGGTACATATATACAATGGAATATTACTCAGTCATTAAAAAGAATGAAATAAGGCCATTTGCAGCAACATGGATGAACCTAGAGAGTGTCATACTGAGTGAAGCAAGTCAGACAGGGAAGGAGAAATATCGTATGCCATCCCTTATATGTGGAATATAAAAAGAAATGATACAAATGAACTTACTTACAAAACAGAAAGAGGGTCATAGACTTAGAAAATGAACCTATGGTTGCCGGGAGTGGGGTGGGGAAGGGATAGTTAGGGACCTTGGGAAGATCATATACACACTGTTACATTCAAAATGGATAACCAACAAGGACTTATTGTATAGAACATGGAACTCTGCTCAATGTTATGTGCCAGCCTGGATGGGATTGGGGTTTAGGGGAGAACGGATACATGTGTATGTATAGCTGAGTCCCTTTGCTGTTCACCTGAGACTACCACAACATTGTTAATCTGCTATACCCCAATACAAACTAAAAATTTTAAGTTTGGAAAAAAACATAGGCAGAACACTCTCTGACATAAATCGCAGCAACATCTTTTTCAATTTATGTCTCAGAAAAATGGAAATAAAAACAAAAATAAACAAATGGGACCTACTTAAATTCAAAACCTTTTGCACAATAAAGGAAACAATAAACAAAATGAAAAGACAACCCACAGATTGGGAGAAAATATCTGCAAATGATGTGACCAAAAAGGGATTAGTCTCCAAAATTTACAAACAGCTCATAAGGTTTAACATCATCAAAATAAACAACCCAATCAAAAAATGGGCAGGAAACCTAAACAGACATTTCTCCAAAGACATACAGATGGCCAAAAGGCACATGAAAATATGTTCAATATTGCTAATGATTAAAGAATATAAAATCAAAACTATAAGGAGGTATCACCTCAGACCAGTCAGAATGGCTATGATAAAAAAAAAATCCACAAACAATAAATGCTGGAGAGGGTGTGGAGAGAAGGGAACCTTCCCACACTGCTTGGTGGAGATGTAATTTGGTACAGCCACTATGGAGAACAGTGTGGAGGCTCCTTAAAAAACTAAAAGCTAGAGCTACTATATGATCCAGCAATCCCACTTCTGGGCATATATACAGAGAAAGCCATGGTCCAAAAGGATACATACACCCTAATATTCATAGCAGCACTGTTTACAATGGGCTTCCCTGATGGCTCAGATGGTAAAGAATCTGCCGATAGTGCAGGAGACCTGGGTTCAATCCCTGGGTTGGGAAGATCCTCTGGAGGAGGGCATGGCAACCCACTCCAGTATTCTTGTCTGGAGAATCCCCATGGACAAAGGAGCCTGGAAGGCTAGAGTCCATGGGGTCACAAAGAGTCAGACGTGACCGAGCGATTAAGCACAACACAAGACATGGAGGGAACCTAAATGTCCCTCCTCCTCAACAGAGGAATGGATAAAGAAGATGTGGATAAAATGGATAAAGAAGATATGAGACAATGCCATTTGCAGCAACATGGTTGAACCTAGAGACTGTCATATTGAGTGAAGTAAGTCAGACAGGGAAGGAGAAATATTGTATGCCATCCTTTATATGTAGAAATGATACAGATGAAGTTATCCTTAAAACAGAAATACTCACAAAGTTAGAGAACAAACTTGCTAAGTGGGAAGAATGGGGGAAGGGATGGTCAGGGAGTTTGGGATCAACATGCACACACTGCTCTATTTAGGATGGATGACCAGCTGGGTCCTGCTGGGTAGCACAGGGAGCTCTGTGCAATGTTATGTGGCAGGCTGGATGGGAGGGGAGTTTGGGGGAGCATGGATACATGTATATGCATGGCTGAGTCCCTATGCTGCCCACCTGAAACTATCATCACATTGTTAATTGGCTATGCTGCTGCTGCTAAGTCGCTTGAGTCGTGTCCGACTCTGTGCGACCCCATAGACAGCAGCCTACCAGGCTCCCTTGTCCCTGGGATTCTCAAGGCAAGAACACTGGAGTGGGTTGCCATATACTTTGATATAAAACAGAAGCTTAAAAATGAATTCTCTCAAAAATAAGGAAAAAAAAAGAAAAAGTATCCATCAGTGACTTAGGGCGCCTCATGCTCTGGGAACTCCACTATCTCCTTTCCTCAGACTTCTCGTTTAACCCCTGCTGCCACTGAACTTGCACATTTTACAGGTGAATAAACTGAGGCTCAGAAAGCTTATTATGCCTTGGTCCTGGCCTGCTGGAACCCAGCATGATCCAGGCAGCCTGACTTCAAGTCTAACCAAGGGCAAACTATTTTTCCAGAAAGAGCTCTTACATTCACCGAGTGTCCCCTGAGGTCCCTGAGAGGGTGTGTGGCATGTCTGAAGTCACTTAGCTAGTGGGGAGCAGTTCAGGCTGGAAGCAGAGCTATGGGACCCCAGACCCACAGCACCTTCCACCATCCTCAGAAGAGTGGCTAGAGTGGGAATGGCAGCATTTCAGAGACACGTCCCTTCACTGGTGGGACAGGACACGTCTAGCCCAGCTGAAGTGAAGTGAAGTGAAAGTCAGTGGTGTCTGGCTCTTTGCGACCCCATGGACTATAGAGTCCATGGAATTCTCCAGGCCAGAACTACTGGAGTGAGGAGCCTTTCCCTTCTCCAGAGGATCTTCTCAACCCAGAGACTGAACCCGGGTCTCCTGCATTGCAGGCAGATTCTTTACCATCTGGAGCCACAAGGGAGATCTAAGAATACTGGAGTGGGTAGCCCATCCCTTCTCCAGTGGATCTTCCTGACCCAGGAATCTAACCGGGCTCTCCTGCATTGCAGAAGGATTCTTTGCCATCTGAATTATCAGGGAAACCCTCTAGCCCAGCTGAGAGACTTTAGACACTCCGTCACCTCTCATGAGCCCTTCTGGCAGCACATCACCAGCCACCATCACTTAGCACTGGCACTAGCATTACAACCTCATTCTTCTGGGCACCTCAGTCCCACCAACCAGCAGGCGCTGTGCGCTTAGTCGCTCAGTTGTGTCCTATTCTTTTTCAACCCCATGGACTGTAGCCCACCAGACTCCTCTGTCCACGGAATTCTCCAGGCAAGAACACTGGAGTGGGTTGCCATGAACTCCTCCAGGAAATCGTTCCCATCCAGGGACTGAACCCAGGTCTCCTGCATTGCAGGCAGATTCTTTATCATCTGAGCCACCAGGGAAACCCAGTGGGGCTTTTAAAAATGCTCACCCCTTCCCAGGGCTTCCCATTCACATGGAATAACAATACCTAGCCTCTCAGGAGACCTAGACTCCTGTGTGGCCCTGCTACTTGCTCTATCAGGCTTAGCTACGCACTGGGTCTCACTTGTCTCTCTCTCAGTTCCCCAAGGGCCCAGCTCTCTTCAACCTCGGACATTCACACCTGTCTTCACAACCGCGAAACTGAAGACATCTCCTCACCTTTTGCTCTTGCTTCCATCACAGCTGCCTGCCATTTTCTTCCAAGCACTTATCACAGTCTTTACTCCTGAAATCCACTTATGCATGTTTTGTTTATTTCTGTCAGCCCCACCAGCAAGGCAGCTCCCTGAGAGCTGGGGCTCTGTGTGTCTGGCTTCCCACCACCTCCCTGAGGCCTAGAACAGGGCCTGGCAGACACAAGTACTTTGTAAATACATGCTGAATGGATGAGAGGGAAGAAGGTCAGGAGAGCCGAGCCCTCGACTTCTGACATCGTTGTATAGTCAATCATTGATATCTAAGGTTGGGAATGGTTCCATGACTCCCCAAGATATCCAAATCCAAGGATGCTCAAATCCCTTATATAAAATAGTTATAGTTGCATATAACCTACGCAATCCTCTTGTATATTTGAAAGCATTTCTAGATTACTTGTCATACCACACAAATGTAAATACAGTGTAAATACTATGTAAATAGTTGCTGACGCACAGGAAATTCAAGTTTTGCCTTTTGGAACCTTCTGGAAATTAAAATTCTGATACGTGGTTGGTTAACTCCATGGAGGGCAAACCATACAAGATTTATGCAGTGGCCGCCAGCAGCCTCTGGAGATGGACTCGCTGGCCAGCCAAGAGCTTGGCTTGGGCTGTCCAGGGATTTCCCTGCTTAGGAAGTGAGGCTGGCTGCAGGGTCTCCAGGAGGCCACGTGGTGGTCTGGCCAGGGCCTGGCTCCATTCTGCACACAGTTTTCAAGTATGTTTTCAAATATTCAGGCATTGGCTGTATGTGCTTTATTTGCTGTTGGGAATGTGGGAGCAATTAATAGGAGTCAGATAACATGGGAAATAAAATGGGTCTGAGGGAGCAGAGGGTTTGATGGTTTTGGAGCCTCTTTAACCGAACTGATACAGCCTGATAGGGACAGTGTTTCCCAAGTGGGGAGCCAAGTGTCCTCACGCCTCAGGGTTAGAAGGGTGCAGGAGCTGCTCCTTGACAGCCAAGCAGAGGTGGGCGGAGGGCCTGGGGCCTACAACGCCTACCTACCTAGAGCTCTTAGCCCTTCTGGGGATGATCATTTCCTGAGTGTTTCCCAAAGGCTGTATTCCCGGAAAAGCAAACTGGGAAGAATTCCCATAGTCTGGCAAGTACGTGGCCTGCACACTTGGAGGTGGGGCTGGCCTTAGTGCATAAGGCTGCTGGGGTCACCATCCCTGCTCACAACGCACACCGGCCCCTCTGGCCTGTGCCGGGACTACTGACTCCCACTCTGCCGGCTCCCTGCTCTGCCCAACAGGCTCTGGCTCCTATCCAGGCCTCTGCCTCTTCCCACTCAGCAGCTTGGGTTACAGGGCCTGGCTCTTGACTCTTGGAAGCCCACTGACCCATGAGGAAATGACCTTCAGCCATGCTTCTTGGGTTTTTCCCAGGGGAGCAGAGTGGTCCAAGGCTTTTGAACTGAGTTTGCAGGTAGATGAAATGAGGCTTGGAGGCTGGCAAATCCAGAGCCAGTACTGAGTCAGCAAGCCAAGCGATTAGGTCAGGCCTCAGGCCCTGGATTTAAACAGGGCAATACTGCCAGGGAGTGTGGAGGCCTTAGAACCTGGCTCTTCAGCTCACGAGCTCTAGACCTTGAGCACGCGGCTGTACCCTTGGAGGCAAAGTCTGCTTGGGAGAAACATGGGGAGTAACAATCCTGCTTCTCTGGACTGCTACGAGGACTGAGTAAGATACTGTGTGTGCATAAAGTGCCCAGGACATCAGTGGCTCAGAGGGGGCACCAAAGCCCAGTGCTGGCTGCAGTTACAGCACAGCATTCTTCCTCTTTCTAACACATGTATGCATTCTGTGCAGACACACACGTAGACACACAGAAAGAAGAGAAACACAGATGGTGGTTTTCCATTGTTTGGCTCATGTTGCCGAACAAACACTGACTGCACAACAGGTTTGAAGAGGCTCGTTTTGAAATGGCACCTGAGATGGCTCTCCAGCATTTTGGTATGGAGGTTTGCTCTGGCAATCACCCTAGTCAGACTCTGTGCAGGGCCGGCAGTGGTGCTAATTAGAAGTCTAAGGTGAAAAGTAAACTCATTGGATTAAAGAAAAAAAGAAACTAGTCCTATTGAAGTGTAATTCATATACCATGAAATTCACTCTTTTAAAAGCATAAACAGGTACTTTTTGATATATTCACAGAATTGTGTAACCATCATCATTGTGTAATTTTCTTTCAGTTCAGTTCAGGTCAGTCGCTCGGTTGTGTTCAACTCTTTGCGACCCCATGGACTGCAGCACGCCAGTCTTCCCTGTCCATCACCAACTCCTAGAGCTTAATCAGACTCAGGTCCATTGAGTCAGTGATGCCATCCAACCATCTCATCCTCCCTCGTCCCCTTCTCCTCCTGCCTTCAATCTTTCCCAGCATCAGGGTCTTTTCCAATGAGTCGGTTCTTCACATCAGGTGGCCAAGTATTGGGGTTTCAGCTTCAGCATCAGTCCTTCCAATGAATATTCAGGACTCAGTTCCTTTAGGATGGACTGGTTGGATCTCCTTGCAGTCCAAGGGACTCTCAAGAGTCTTCTCCAACACCACAGTTCAAAAGCATCAATTCTTCGACACTCAGCTTTCTTTATAGTCCAACTCTCACATCCATACATGACTACTGGAAAAACCATAGCTTTGACTAGATGGACCTTTGTTGGTAAAGTAATGACACTGCTTTTTAATATGCTGTCTAGGTTGGTCATAACTTTCCTTCCAAGGAGCAAGTGTCACTGTTTCCATTGTTTCCCCATCTATTTGCCATGAAATGATGGGACTGGATGCCATGATCTTAGTTTTCTGAATGTTGAGTTTTAAGCCAACCTTTTCACTCTCCTCTTTCACTTTCATCAAGAGGCTCTTTAGTCCTTCGCTTTCTGCCATAAAGGTGGGGTCATCTGCGTATCTGAGGTTGTTGATATTTCTCCCGGCAATCTTGATTCCAGCTTGTGCTTCATCCAGCCCAGCATTTCTCATGATGTACTCTGCATATAAGTTAAATAAGCAGGGTGACAATATACAGCCTTGACATACTCCTTTCCCAATTTGGAACCAGTCTGTTGTTCCATGTCCAGTTCTAACTGTCGCTTCTTGACCTGCATACAGATTTCTCAGGAGGCAGCTCAGGTAGTCTGGTATTCCCATCTCTTTAAGAATTTTCCATAGTTTGTTGTGATCCACACAGTCAAAGGCTTTGGCGTTGTCAATAAAGCAAAATTTTCTTTATCCTCCATTTTTTAAAAAAACAGAATGTGTCTTTTAAAAATAATTTTATGTGTGTATGTATTTATTTTTATTTTTGGTTGCACTGGGTCTTCATTGCTGTGAGGGATTTTCTCTAGCTGCAGCAAGCAGGGGCTACTCTCTAGCTGAGGTGTGTGGGCTTCTCATCGTTGGAGCACAGGTTCTAGGGCGAAGGGGGTTCAGCAGTTTTGGCTCCCAGGCTCTAGACACAGGCCCAGTAGTTGTGGTGCAAAGGCTTAGTTGCTCTGTGGCAGGTGGGATCTTCCTGGATCAGGGGTCAAACCCAACTCTCCTGCATTGGCAGAATGATTCTTCCTGCTGAGCCACCAGGGAAGCTCTACCTTTCATTTTTGAAAGAGAGTTTTGCTGGACATATGGTTCTAGGTTGGTGGTTTGTATTTGTTTAGTCATTTGAATGGGTCAGATCATCCCATTGCCTTCTAGCCTCTATTATTTCTGGTGGGAAGTCAGGGTTTTTATCTTATTGAAGTTCTCTTGTATGGATGAGTTGTTTCTCTCTTGCTGCTTTCAAGACTTCCTCTTTGACTTTCAGTATTTTGCTGTAATATGTCTGGGTCTGATTCTTAGATCTATAGAAAGATTTATGCTTAATATAATTTCTCAGAAGGTAGGACTTATGTGTATCAATTTGCTACTTAATTTCTGTATGTCTTATATATATATATTTTTTTTGCCTGCATGATGCAGCATGTGGGATCTTAATTCTTTGGTGAGGGATCGAACCTGGGTCCTATGCAGGGGGTGTGGGTTTGATCCCTGGTTGAGGAACTAAGATCCCAAATGCCACACAGTGCAGTCAAAAATGAAAAAAAAATTTTATACTCTTTCATATTTATCTGTTATTTCATTGAAACTCTTTAATTCTGTGTGTGTGGATTTAAATTACTGTCTAATGTCCTTTAATTTTAGACTGAAGGAATCCCTTTAATATTTCTTGTAGAGCACACTGCTAGTGATGAATTCTCTTCATTTCTGCTTTCCTGGGCATGTCTTATTTTCTTTTTCATTTTTTAAGAACAGTTTTTCTTGTTATAGAGGTTTTTTTTTTTTTTTTTTGATACTTTGTTGTTGTTGTTATAGAGTTCTTTTTTGACAATTTTTTCTTTTTTCCCATCACTTTGAATATGTCATACCAACTGCCTTATGACTTTTGTGGTTTCTAATAAGAAATCAGCTATTAATCTTATCAAGGATTCCGTTTCTGTGATGAGTCATTGTTCTTTCACTGCTTTCAAGATTTTTTCTTTCACGTGTGTGTGGAGCAGGCACTCTTCCTTAGACAGGATCATCTCAACTGACATATCTTCAAGTTTGCTGGTTCTTCTGCCAGCCCAAATCTACTTTTGAGCCCCATTAGTGAATTAATCATTTCAGTATTGTACTTTACAGCTTCAGAATTTCTATTTTGTTCCTTTAAATACACTTTCTATCTTTTTATTGATAATCTCCATTTGGTGGTACATAATTTTAATAGTTTCTTTTCATTATTTAGACATGATTTCATTTAGTTCTTTGAACATATTTGTAATAGCCATTATAAAATCTTTGTCTAGTAAGTTCATCTGGGCTTACTCACTGATAGTTTTAACTGCTTTCCCCCCGCTTTTCCCCCCATTGCCACACTTTCTTATATCTTTGTGTGTTTCATAATTTTTGTTAAAAACAGTATTTCAAATAGTCTAATGTGGCCACTCTAGAAATTAGATACTCCTCCTCCTTTCCAGAGTTTGTTCTTGTTTGTTCAGGGCCTTTTCTGAGCTAAATGTGTACACATTTTCTCTGAAATGTGTACTCTTTGTCATGGCAGTTACTGGATTCTCTGCTTGGTTTTCTTAACTGTTAGCTTAGGTCAGAGGTTTTCTTTAATGCCTTGAACTGGTAGATCTCCCAATCTGTGCCAAGGGACTCTTTGTGTGTGTTGAGCATAATTTCAACACTCTATCAGGTTACAACTCTGCCTTTGCCTTCACTTTTTGCTTGAATGGAGCCTCAAGGTCAGCGAGAGGTGAGAGACTGGGGTTCTTTTAGGTCTTTCCCTACGCAGGCATGTATATTCTAGATCCCCAGGTATGTTGGAGCATTTTAAAGCTTCTTTGGACAGTTCATCCCCTTGATTTTCATTTAAGTTGCTGTGTCAGCTTCTTGTTGCTCCAACTGGTATTGCCACCTTAGGCAGCTGCAATGTTAAACAATTGTTGCTGAGTGTTTCTGGCAAACACTCTTAGGATATGGCTTTTCCCAGTAAGTGAGCTCTGCATCAGTTAAAAAAAAAAAAAAAAAAAAAGACAAGTCACGTGTATGGGCCTTTCCAGGGAGCTGACAGTGACAATTTTTGGAGAATGAGCATTTGAGGAGCTTCAAACTTGTTCTGCCACCTCCAATGGCTGCTCATTTTCACAGGTACTGTGATTGTGAGGCTGTGATGGTTTTAGGGTTACCATGGGGCTGGGGAGATGAGCAAATTAAAAAGCTACAAACCTCACTGCTCTCAGCAAGGTTCAGACCTTTTTATAAAATTAACATTTCTTAGGTTGTTACCAGACATTGATTTTCAGAATTTGGAAAAGGTCATTTTCTTCCTAGCATTATTGTGGCTTCTATGGAGGAGCTGATTTTCAGAGGTCCTTACTCTACCATTCCGGCAGTGCTTCTGCTGTATTTTTAGAAAGTGTTCCTTAGGACCAGGGTGGATAGAAAACCTTAACACTAAAACTGCTGATCTAAGGCTGGCACCTGCAGAGATCTGGTGAGTGGCTCCATTTGTCTCTATAGGTTTAGCACAGCCAAGCAAAATTTGTTTTCATCCCTTCCTGCCTCCTAACCCTTTATCCTTCATTTGCCCATCAGTCCCTCTCTCTCTCTCCTCCCTTTCCTCCCTACTTCCTGTCAACAAGCATTTATTGGCCATCTCTTTAGTGCCTGGGGTCAAACTGCTCTGGGAGCCCATCTTTGGTGGAGAAGGACATGTTTGCAGAGCAGACCACCAGCACTTCAGGGAGTTCCGGGACTGAGGGAGGGATCTAGAGCTAGGGGAGCCAGGAAAGACTGATCGATGCTCATGGAGAAAGGGGAATCCCGAAGGAGAAAAAAAAATCCTGCTTAAGTTCCCTAGAAAGAGGATCCCAAGGATACTGCTGGGCTTCCTCAGCTGAGAAATAGGCTACTGGGGAGACGAAAAAATCCGTTCTATTATGATAAACATACAAACACACTGAAGGCCCTGTGAAGTATATTCCAGGCAAAGGCTCCCACTGAGAGCTGGAGAGGCCCCATCTCCACAGGTGGGCCGGGTCAGTTTTGTCTGCAGCAGCAGCAAGAAACCCTCTCAGCCAGATATTGTCCCACCAGGCAAACAAACAAACAAACAAAAACCTTTCTCCCTGGGGCTCAAGAAAAGCCTGGTTTGTACAGGGGAAGGACCCAAAGCCAAGAGGTGCATGTATGTGAAACTGTAGAAATAAACACGAGGCCCAGCCAAAGCTAATCAGAGAGGGACATCTGCTCTGTGCTGCTCACACCATTCTGTGATGGGCAGACCACAGGGCATCCCATGGGAAAGGGTAGTGAAGGGGAGGAGGGGCTGCCCACCCCTTACCCAGCAGCTGACCTTAGACAAGACATTTCTCCCCGTGAAGCATCAGTTTCCTTATCTACAAAATGGGGATAATAACAAATTCGTATCTTTCGCAGAGCTCTGTGAGGATCACATGAGATGAAGGACTTGGGAGGACACAGCATGGGGTCAGGGGTCCATTGAGTCCTTGATTTTCCCTTGACTTTTAGATCAGTTATGAACTGGAGTCATAATTCTAATGAGTTTTTAAGTTGAGTAATATACTTTGTCCTAAAAAAAGTCACTATCTATTCCTCTTTTTCTTCCAAAAAGGACATCAGGAGCTTACAATAAAAGGCAATAAAATCTTTTACGAGGGCATAAATGAGAACTGAGTGATGAAGTGTGTATTTGGCAGGCAGTGGTGCAGGGGGTGCGGGGTGGGGAGTGATTACACAGAAAATCCATTGTAATCAAATACAAAATAGTCTCCAGCTTCTGGAAGTCAAAGCAAACCCAGTACCACGAAAGGCATTTCCTGCCAGTGAACTCTGGGGAGTTTATCCAGTAAGGAACTAGATTGGGTAAGCATGTAGCAAATCGTGGGGACAAGAGGCCCATGCCCAGGGCCAGGAAGAAGAATCTGAGCTTCACAGAGAACCTGCCTTGTTTCTCCCAGATTCAGTCTGCCTGGGGTCCTCCTGATGGTGGAGCATGGTTACCACCATGCTGTCCTTATGAAGTTGCCTAGGGGCTGAGCGTGTGTGCATTCATTCATTCACGGTTCTGTGCATTTCCATTCCCTGGAGGCTCCTCTGCACCAGGCTGTTAAATGCGTCTGTAGACTTGGGGTGTTGTCCCCAGCCAGAAGGATTAGATAAGACTTTTTGGAGGAGATGCTTGAGCTAGGCCAAAAGGACAAAGCATAGTGAACTTGGGGTAACAGTCCAGGTACAGGAGGAGAGATCTGGGTGGGGGAAGATATGAGCGCAGGTTCAGAGTGGGAGGACCCTGGACATAGCTGGAGGTGGGGGGCATGGGAGGAGTAGTGAGAACTGTGCTGAGACAGACTGAGGTGGACAGATGGGAGGTTTGGTGTGGGAGTGGGGAGGGAGGGATCAAGGAGGATGCCCCTTGCCTGCATAGGGAAGCAGCTGGCTGGAGGTCCCTTCCCTGCAATGGGGAGCTGGATGAGGGCAGGCTAGGGGAAGTGCTGGGTTCAGTGGGGCCAGGTTCAACCTCTGGGTCCAGAGGGGATGACTTGGCTAGAGGAAGGAAGAGGGGCGTTATCAGCATTATGGGGGTGCCAGAGCCACAGGGGTGGGAGAGAAAGAAGGCCAAGGGCAAATCCATGTACGAGGCAAGTGGGGTCTCATAGGAAAGGTATATGAGAAGGGGTCAGAGATGCGGGAGAAAACACAGGCAAGAGTCAGCAGGGGGCCTTGGGGAACAGCCAGTATGAGGCTCAGGAAGAGAGACAGCAATGCATTTGCTGTCTGCCTGTGTGGCCACCAGGAGGTCAGTGGTAACCTTTGGCCAAAATGATGTGAGTGGATTGGCAGTGAAAAGAGACTGGAGGGGCTTGGAGGAGCGGAAGGCAAGGTGGAGGAGATGGGAGCCCAACAGGGGTGTGCAGCCTCTGAGGGAAGCTTTACGGTGAGTTGGGCGAAGGGTATGAAAGAGTGCATTTTGGGTGAAAGGAAAATGGCAGGAGGGAGGCTGATGGCAAATGCAGGCGAGTCTGAAGGTTGTATGGCAGGAAAGTGAAGGGGTCTTCTCCTGGTGGCTCTGCCAAGGGAAGGACTGGCCAAGTCTGTGGAGGGATGGGGACACGGAGGAGAACCATCTTGTGTCAAGGGACCCAGGGTAGCAACCCTGGGTGGTGGAATCACCATCTATTCCCACAAAGACAGGAGGTCATTTCAGAGTGGGAGACGGGGGTAAAATTTAAAAATAAAATAAAATAAAAAAATAAATAAAATTTCTGAGGCTGATAATGAGGTTCAGGGGGTGGCTGAGGGCATAGAGGGGACTGTCACTGGAACTGTGACACTGAAATGATGCCAAGAAGTCAGCACTGGGCACTGCAGCTCTGGGGACAGTGGCTGGAATTGGAGGGTGAGACAGAGACCTGGTCCTTGGTTATGGGCTGCTGCGGGGACTGGCGCCTCCAGCCAGGTTCCAGGTCAAGGGCAGACTTCCAGGTCGAGGTTTAGGAACTAAGAAAACCTGGGACTCACCGGGATCACCTCTTCTTCCGGGCTTGCCACGCCGTCCAGGGGGGCCTAGACAGAAAACAAGGATGGACTCTTTTAAGATGGGAAGCCAGTGGCCTTGGGGACAGCCTGCCTGCTGCCAGCTGCCCCCAACTCACATTCATCGCAGCAGCTGGGGGGATAGCGTGCCCACCGCCTTGCTGGCTGGGAGAGTGGAGAGAAGTGTGAAGAAAGCTCTGTCTCCTGTCCCTCCCTTACCCCTGCTCCTCTGGATCATCCTTATTGGTTGCATTCTCATCCCCCACTCATTCATTTAGTTATTCAATTATCTGTTTATTATTTCATTCACAAGTCCTTTCCCATTCAAAAATGTATACTGCCTAGAAACTCTTGAGGCAGGAGATTGCCACTGAGAAACTTCCAACTTACAAGAAAAATAAGGCTGAGGATGGCAGTTATCTTATGAAAGCCTGGACAAATGCTTTTTAATATTCACTAAAATAAAGCAACAGAGAGAGCACACCACATAAAGACACTGTCGTGTGTACAGGCTCAGTTGCTCAGTCGTGTCTGACTCTTGCAACCGCATGGACTGTAGCCCACCAGGCTTCTCTGTCCATGGGATTCTCCAGGCGAGAATACTGGACTGGGTTGCCATGCTTTCCTCTAGGGGTTCTTTCCAACCCAGGGATCAAACCCAGGTCTTCCGCATTGCAGGCAATTCTTTACCATCTGATGCCCTTCTCCAAAAGACACTATCATGGCATCTCAGATGCTTAAACTCAGAGATAACAGGCTCTATCCTATCCACCTACCTCCTTCCTCTGTTCATTAAACACTTTGGCACCTCCCTCCCCTTCCCCACAGCTCCAGGGAGACACCATAAAGTTCTTGTGATTTATTGCACATAATGTGCACACTGATGCATGTGCTTTTTGGTATCCAGTCTCATCCACATGGTTTTGCACTTTCTGAATCTGATGTAGATCATCCTGCCTTCTCCTTCTGCCCCTGGGCCCACATCAGCCCCCAAGACCAGAGTGACTGAGATGCTGAAGAGGGAGAGGGCTCTAGGTACCGGAACAGGCGGCAGGGCTCAGAGAACAGCTCACCTGGCCTTGGAGTGGAGGGCGGAGCTCATGCCTCCTTGCCTTCCCCTCCCTGTTTCTGTTTTCACTCCCGTTAGTCTAACTACCTCTGGTTCTTTCTCCTGTTTTCTCAGGTGGGAGAAGGTGTGCAGAAACGAAGTCGCAGGCACTAGATTGTAATTTATACCTCTCTTCATCCTGCCCCTCACTGTGCTCCCAGCTCTGGGCCGGGCCTGGAGGCAACTTAGGAACAGCTTGTGTCATAAGCACTGTTCTTTCGTAAAAGTCAACTTTAAGGGGATTTCCCTGATGTTCCAGTGGTTAGGACTTTGCTTTCCAATGCAGGGGTTTTAGGTTTGATCCCTAATGGGGGAGCTAAGATCCCACATGCCTCAGGGCCAAAAAACTAAAACATAAAACAGAAGCAATATTGTAACAAATTCAATAAACTTTAGAAATGGTCCACATTAAAAAAAAAAAAAAAACAAACTTAAAAAAAAGCCAACTTTAAACCCCCTCAAAAATTCCTGGAACAATCGCAGAGTAGAGGCAGAGACCAGCCATGAACCAGGTCTGTGGCAGGACGGCTCACTGAGAAATTAGTGTGCCTGTGTGTGTTTCTCTTTATTGTTCTCTTCATTTTTAAGCAGGTAGTCATCCCCACTTGTGGGCTCCCTGGGTAGCTCAAATGGTAAAGAATCTGCCTGCAATGCGGGAGACCTGGGTTTGATCCCTGAGTAAGGAAGATCCCCTGGAGAAGGGCATGGAAATCCACTCCAGTATTGTGGCCTGGAGAATCCCATGGACAGGGAAGCCTGGTGAGCTACAGCCCATGGGATTGCAGAGTCAGACATGTCCGAGTGACTAACACACACACACATGACCATTTGTGCACCTGAAATGGGGGTCTGGGACAGAGCAGAAAAGCAGAGGTGGCCCCAGGTCAGTGGTGCTTCCAACTTTTATTAGGGGGGGTGTCCTGGATGGGGAGGATGGAGGGCTTCTGAGGAAGAGAGAGAGAAGGGACTCCTGTGGAGGGGAGGAGTTACATATTAGACTCTGAAACCTTTGCAAACCCCATGGGTGAGTTAAGAATGAATTTCATGCCAGCCTTATGGACTGGGGGGCTTGAGCTTAGAAGGTTAAACAAACTTTATTTAATTTTTTTTTCTTCTTCTTTTTTTAAATTTTATTTTATTTTTAAACTTTACAATATTATATTAGTTTTGCCAAATATCGAAATGAATCCGCCACAGGTATACCTGTGTTTAAACAAACTTTAAAAAGTGAGAAACATGCTATTTCTTGCACTACTGAGTTTGTAGTTAAAAATGTTTTTATTGTGGTGCCAAACATAAAATTTAGTCTTAACCTTCTTTATGTGTGTAGTATAGTAGTGCTAATTAAACACACACTGTCATGCAACAAATTTCTAGAACTTTTCAACTTCTAAAACTGAAACTCTATATCTACTGAACAACTCCCATTCTGCCCTTCCCTCCAGCCCCTGGAAACTGCCATTCTGCTTTGCGTTTGTCAGAGCTTAATGATTTAAGGTATCTCAGACAAGTGGAATCATGCAGTATTTGTCTTTTTGTAATTGGTTTCTTTCATTTAGCATAACGTCCTCAAGGTTCATCCATGTCTCAACATATGATAAGACTTTCATTCCCTTTTTTAAAAAAGACTTTATATATATATATGTGTGTAAAATAAATATATATATTTAAATTAATTAACTTTCCCTGGTTGCTCAGATGGTAAAGAATCTGTCTGCAATGTGGGAGATCTGGGTTTTATCCCTGGGTCAGGAAGATCCCCTGGAGAAGGGAATGGCAACCCACTCCGGTATTTTAGAGAATCCCATGGACAGAGAAGCCTGGTGGGCTACAGTTCGTAGGATCACAAAGAGTCAGCCACTACTAACACTTTATTAATCTTTGCCTGCGCTGAGTCTTCATTGTGTTGTGGGGGATTTCTCTAGCTGTGGTGAGTGGAAGCTACTCTTTAGCTGTGGTGTGTGGGCTTCTCATTGCGGTGGCTTCTCTTGCTGCAGAGCATGGGGCTCCAGAGCGTGGGCTCAGTAGGTATGGTGCACAGACTTATTTACTCTGTGGCATGTGGGATACTCCTGGAACAGGATCGAATACGTGTCCCCTGTATTGGCAGATGGAGTCTTCTCCACTGTACCACCGGGGGAGTCCTTCCTTTTTAAGGCTGAATAATGGTTGGTATAGTCAAAGCTATGGTTTTTCCAGTGGTCATGTACGGATGTGAGAGTTGGACTATAAAGAAGGCTAAGTGCCGAAGAATTGATTTTTTTGAACTGTGGTGTTAGAGAAGACTCCTGAGTGTCCCTTGGACAGCAAAGAGATCAAATCAGTCAGTCCTAAAGGAAATCAACCCTGGGTATTCTTTGGAAGGACTAATGCTGAAGCTGAAGCCCCAATACTTTGGCCACCTGATGTGAAGAGCGGACTTGTTGGAAAAGACCCTGATGCTGCGAAATACTGAGGGCAGGAGGTGAAGGGGCCACAGAGGATGAGATGGTTGGATGACATCTTCAACTCAATGGAGATGAATTTGAGCAAACTCTGGGAAATAGTGAAAGACAGGGAAGCCTGGTGTGCTGCAGTCCATGGGGTCACCAAGAGTCGGACAGGACTGAGCGACTGCACAATAGTCCGTTGTATGTGTCTGCCACATTTTCTTCATCCATTCATCTTTTTTTTTTTTTTTTTGCTGTTCTGGGTCTTCCTGTGGTACATGGGCTCTCTAACTGTGGTGTGTAGGCTCGGTTGCCCCACGGGCATACGGGATCTTAGATCTCTGACCAGAGATTGAACCCTCATCCCCTGCATTAGAAGGTGGATTTTTAAACACTGGACCACCAGGGAAGTCCTATCTTCATCCATTCATCTTTTCAGTTGATGACACTTGGGTTTCTTCTCCCTCTTGTGAACAATGCTGCAATAACATGGGTGTGCAAGTATCTCTTCAGGATTCTTTTTCAATTGGTTGGGATACATACCCACAAGTAGAATTGCTGGATCGTATGGTAATTCTATTTTTAATTTTTTGAGGGAATGCTATTCTGTTTTCTATAGTGGCTACACTATTTTATATCCCCACCAACAGTGCACATGTGTTTTATTATTTCTCCACATCCTTGCCAACACTTGTTACTTTCTTTTCTTTTTTTTTTTTTTGATAGTGGCCATCCTAATGGGTATGAGGTGATATCTTGACTTGGATTTCTCTAATAATTAGTGATGTAGCGTACCTGTTAGCTATTTATATATCTTCTTTGAAGAAATGTCTATTCAGATCTTTTGCCCAGTTTTAAATTGAATTGTTCTTTTGTTGCTGAGCTGTTGGGGTTTTCTATTTATTTATTTTTAGTTGAAGAATAATGGCTTTAAAATGTTGTGTTGGGCTCTGCCATACATCAACATGAACTGGCCATAGGTATACATATGTTCCCTCCCTCTTGAACCTTCCTCCCTCCTCCCACCCCATCCCACCCCAGTAGATTGTTACAGAGCACTGGATTGAGCTCCCTGCATCATACAGCAAATTTCCACTGGCTATTAATTTCACATATGGTAACATGTATGTTTCAACGCTACTCTCTCAAGTCTCCACCCTCTCCTTCTCCCACTGTGTCCATAAATCTGTTCTCTATGTCTCAGTCTCTATTGCTGTTTTGGGGTTCTTTATATATTCTGGATATTAACCCATTTTTAGGTATAGAGTTTGCAAATATTTTCTCCCATTCTGTAGGTTGCCTTTTGTCTCTGTTGATAACTTCCTTTGCTGTGCAGAAGTTTCTTTAAAATTTTACTTACTTATTTAATTTTATTTTTGGCTGAACTGGCTTTTTGTGGCTGTGTGTGGGCTTTCTCCAGTTGTGGTGAGCAGGGGCTACTCTACAGCTGTGGCACATGGGCTTCTCACAGTGGTGGCTTCTCTTCTCGCAGACCATGGGCTCTAGAGTGTGGGTTCAGTAGCTGTGGTGCATGGGTTTAGCTGTCCCTTGGCGTGTGGAATCTTCCTAGATCAGGGATTGAACCCGTGTCCCCTGCATTGTCACGTGAATTCTTAACCACTGGACCGCCAGGGAAGTCCCAGGAGTTTCAAAGTTTGATGTAGCCCAATTTGTTTATTTTTACCTATTTGACCATTAAGTTAATTTTAACTTTTAACCTTTTGAGCTAATTTTTATATATAGTATAAGGTAAGGGCCCACCTTCATTCTTTTGCATGTGGATATCCAGTTTTTCTCGATAGCATTTGTTGAAGAGATTATCTTTTCCCCATTGTGTAGCCTTGGCACCTTTGTTTAAAACCATCTGACCATATAAATGATGCACCCCTGAGTTTTTTTTTTTTTAAATAAACATTCATTTATTTGTTTATTTTTGGCTGTGCTGGGTCGTAATTGACGTGCATGGACTTTCTCTAGTTGCAGTGAACGGGGGCAACTACTGTTTTATTGCAGAGCAGAGGCTCTAGGGTATACAGGCTTTAGTAGCTGCAGCTCTTGGACTCTGGAGCATGGGACTCTAAGTAGTTGTGGTATATGGGCTTAGTTGCCTCAAGGCATATGGAATCTCCCTAGACCAGGGACTGAACCTGTGCCCTCTGTACTGTCAGACAGATTCTTTAATCACTGGACCATCAGGGAAGTCCCACCCCTGAGTTTGGAGAGTAGAGATTCATGCCAGTTACACAGCCCTTGAGGCCCTTGAGTTTTCCTCATACCAGACAGAGACCTTGAGTTTCATGCTGGAATGGCTCAGGACTGTATTAACTGGCAAGGCTAAGATTCTGGCACCCCCATAACTGACAACATCTCCTCATGGCAGTGTAAACAGTGTAACTAGCCTCCAGGTCCATGATGTCAGCCAAGGCCTGAAGCACCGCATTGCACGTCCAACCGCCTCCAACACCTACATGTGGGTGTCTCCCCAATACCTCAGACCCCTCATGGCTAAACATACATCCTGCTCTCCTCCCAGCTCCTTTGTGGGGCTGACGGTGCCTGGGAACTTTGTGAGGCTGGTCGGTGTTTGGTCTGTTCTTTCTGGGTATCCTCTGTGCTGGGGGGTGAGTGAGGGTGTGGGAATAGGAACTCCATTGACACACCTGGGGTCATGCTCCCCTGGCTGTACAAGGGAGGAGCCCCAGAAAACTGACCCCTGGGTTCTCTGCTCTCACCAGGCTATCGAAGGCCTGTGATTGGCCCCACAAGGCTGCTCGGCTGTCCTGGGCCTCAGACTGAGGTGTGCAGCATGGCAGGAAAGGGGCCCAAGAGTGGGAGAATAAGCCGCGCTCTTCCTGGATCTGAAAGCTAAAGCAGCACGATGGTTTTCTGATGGTCATCAGGGGTATGACTGCAAAATTCTCTGTCTGGGTAACTCAAGCCAGATGAAGAAGACATTTGTTGTTGCTGAGGGAGCTGAACTAATGGATTTTTCTGGGTGGTTCTTCTGGGTGGCATAGTTAGGCAGAAGGCCCAGTAAGGAGGATTCTCAGTGGGTAGGCAGCTGTCCAGGCATGGTGGGGTGCCCCTGCTTCCCAGGGCCTTTGAGGGAAGCTCCCAGCAGGCCTGGCGTGGGCGAGGAGCCTGGGTACTGATGAGTGCACGTGACCTGTGGGGCTGTAGGCCTGACAGGCTGGACAGGACTCCCAACTGAAATGGCCTAAGTGAAGAAGGAGACTGAGGCGGCTGCTTGTGAACCCTCTGCAACCAGTCTGAATCAGATCCCGGCAGCCTCTGTGTGAACAGCTCACCAATAGACAGCTGGTTGACCCTCTCTTCTGAAATTCATACTCAAACATTCAACTGCCTCCAGGATAATTCTATTGAAAGGTAACATATCCAAAGCCAAAATCATCTCCCAATTCTCCATGTGCTCCCTGACAGGGTTCCCTTCTCACCTAAGTGTAGGGATCACCAGTATCCATGGAGCCAAACCAAAAATCTCGTGGAAGCTGTCTGTAGCATCCTCCTTTCCCCACACCTGAGACCTCTTCCTCACTGGCATCAGGCAAAGGCTGCCCCCACACCTAGCCTCTACCACCTGCCCTTCCTGCCATGCCTTGCTTGTCCTCCTAACAGAAGACAGTCCACTGCAGCCGGCAGTCTGCATCATGTGCAGCCTAAGTTCCCTCCTCACTATTCCTTGGCATTCTCTTTAAAAGACTGTCAAATCCAGTGAGATCCAGGCCTTAGAAGAGATGCAAGACGAACTAATTTGATGCCCAGGGCTGCTGAGATGAGGGATACTTTTTCCCCCTCCTTTCTTCCCACAGCATGAGATGCAGGTGGTGAGGCCTGCCATGTTTGATAAATAGAGGCCCTGGGAGTGGGGAGTGCCAGAGCTGAGCCTCATGCTGACTACTAGTCTCCCTGTCTGCTTCTTTTGCAAACAGAGAGGCCTTGCACACAAGAAGCTTGCATGGTGAAGCCTGCAGTTGTGGGGGTAGTGGTGGGGTGGAACGGAAGGAAGCACGGCCCTTCATGAATTTCTGGATTGTCAGGTGCTGAGGGCTGGTCAGGGGCAGAAGCCCTGGTTCAGCATCTACTAGGCACCACTCCGGCTACTTATTTAGCAAACATAAACTTGG